>NW_028262369.1:1970833-2627777 GCF_047370975.1 Nipponia nippon
TGCTGCAGCCCAGCAGCACGGCCGCCCCGACGGGATCAGAAGCAGCCTCCCCCAAAGAGTATATCCCTTATACAGCCACAGCCAGCGCTCCTGCTTTGGGTCCATCTCCAGATATCAAGAAGGGCCGCTTTTCACGAAGGGATCTGTACAGCTAGTACGAAGTCAAGGGATTAGGGCAGAGTAAGGAGTCAGGCTTGCAGCAACACCCCTCCCACCCAAACACCCTCCCCAGTGCCTCTTTCAGCTGACCATTAAATGCAAACATAGTCAGGGCCCCAGGAGACACTGGAGCCACCGAACCGATGGGTACCAGCAGCCCGTGGGCGTGGGAGAAGCTGAGCACGCAGCATCGAGAAACGAGCCCTCCCCTAACCCGGGTCTGGGGCTCCCAGGGGTTAGACTGTAAATCAAAACCAGCAATAAGCCAAATTGCTTTTCCAGAAACTGGCGTACGCTGCTGTGTTCTACAGTAAGCACACGGCGGGGTCACGGCTTCGTCGGATGAAAGGTGCTCTTGTTCACGATTTACGACTTCAATATCCCCGCTGCTCTCCCCGCTGGCGGCACCGGGCAGCGGCGCTGCTACGAGCTGTGTGTGCTTCCAGCTGCCGGGGCTCCTGCGTGCAACCCGGAGCGAGGCGGCCAGATGCACGTGAAAACGCTGCTGCCCGAGCACGGCGCTCAAGGCAAGGCAGCCTCAGGCCACCTCTTACTCTAACTAATGGGTTTAGCACCGAAGTATCTCAAGACTGTATTCTCCCTCTCCTCAAACATTACCCTGTCCCCACCTGCACAGCTCCACCAGCAGGTCTGAGCCTACAACCGGGAGGAGTTTTCCCAACAGTTATCCCTGTCCCTATTCCAAAATTTGCGAGCTGTCAGCAAGGAGGACCATGGGGATGGGGACCGCGATCTGCCCGCTGCAGAGCCGCGGGCGCACCTGAGAGCGGGTCTCACCGAGAGGAGCCTCTGCCCACTTCTGGGAAAACCAAACAGTGCTCCTGAAAGGTATCCCACCTCACATCATGGAAACGGAGGGGACAGCCAGCCACGTCTCTGGCCGAGCACAGACCACAGCACGCAGGCAACGGCCACCTCCAGAGAGGTGGCTGTGATGTGCACGGGAGCATCCGAAGAGCCAGATCAGCTCACCGGGACGCAGGCTGCAGGCACAGTGCCCTGGTCCTGTGCCCAGCCAGGGCTCTGCCCTGCGGCATGCCCCAGCATGAGCCCCGGCGACAGCTCTGCTCCCCGCAGCCTCCAAGCACATCCTGGCACAGCGCAAATGCTTCATCTGCAGCACATCTGAATCCCCAAGCCGAGAGCGGCAGGACTCCAGCCAAACAGCTGGGTGCTGGGCAGCTGCCAGTGCTTCCAGCTGCCTGATCTCACACCTCTGCCGGACACGGCCGGGCAACCCAGCCAGCCTTACTGGTGCCCACCATGCAAGGCCATCCCCAGTGCTGCTGGTGGCACCCACGGCAGCCCCGGGGAACCGCAGAGCACCCCGAAGGCAGCGGAGCCAGGCACAGCCTGCTCCCTTCTGCTTATTCCCGTATCATTTCTTTTCCTCCCCCTCCAAGTAGACACACAAAAGCGTCCTGCTTTTCTACAGACATGGATAAATATATTTATTCTGCTCATTCCTTCCAAAGGGACTTGAAAAGGGAGGATTTACAGTCAAGTGAAGGCTTCCAGTTCCCTTCGGAAGCAGGGGTATAAAGCGTGGGCAGACAACGCACAAACAGCTCCCCGACATCAGCTGCCTCCTGTACAGCTCTTGCCCAAACCGAGCGCTCCTGGAGCCTTCCCAGCTCTTCGGGTGTTTCTTGGTGTAGGGGTGAACATGAGACCGGTTGCTCCATCTGTCTGCGGAGCATCCAGCCCAAAGAGGGGGTCTCTGCGCAGGCAGGGTTTATTTTTACAGCAAGCTCCACTGTAAAAAGCAAGAAAAGACCATTTGAGAGGTCACCTGCACCCTTGCTGGTGGCGTGGCCAGCAGAAGCCATGCCCAGGAGATAGCACTCTGTGTTTCCACCTCCCCATGCTCCACGTCGGAGAGCAAAGACGACCACCACCACAAACAAAGGTTGACTTTTCTGCTCTGTTCGTTCCCTCCCCCTCCGAAAAAGCCATATGGTGCTTTGTGTATAGGGAGAGTTGCCATGGAGAGCTTGCCTGCAAGGCTGCCAGCACAATAGGCTGCATTAAGCTTTCAGATTCCTGCCCAAAAGAGCCAAAAAACCCAAGAGAGATTTTGCTGCTCAACTGGCAGTCCCCATGTGAAGAGCACCATCCTCCCGGTGCAGAGAGAGGCATGTGGCGGGAGCCAAGGACTCACGCTAGCCCTTCTCCCCCACCGCACCGTAGCAGCGCAGGAGGATGGCCGTGGGCCACCAGCAGCAGTGCTGCACGACCCTGCCCCAGCGGCGTGTGGTGAGCACAAACGCTCAAATTCCTTCCGCTCTCCCCCTTGGACCTCGGAGCTAAATCCCAGCGGACACCCTACTCTCCTTCACATCATCTTCTCCATGCCCCTCGCACCATAAAGCGTACTTGCACCTCTTACACCCACCCCTGATTTCACTCGACCTCTTTCCTTCTCCTCTGAGGGTTGATGCGGTCAGTACGCCTGGGGTCACCTCCTTCCAACGCTGCTCAAAATCACGGCTTTTGCCCAGAGGTGCAGATGTCATCAAGAACTGCCTTCTGTCCTCGCACCCGAGTGTCCGTGACCGGCTTCTCCTACGGTTTCAGCTCCGTCCATCGCTCCCACTGCTCGTCCCCTTACATCCACACACAGCCAAAAATCTCAAAGCTAAAAATCAGGCTCCAGGAGATCCTCCAGGGAGCCTTTCTTTCCAACAATCTCCCTGCAAAGAGGCTATAAGTTGTATCTTTTTCCCCAATTAATTGCACTAATTTATTTGACTGGATCCGTGGGCAGGGTACCAGGCATCTGGATAAAGCTTTAGTTGAACTGTTGCGGCAGCACTGTTTCACCAGGGTAATGCGGCTGATGTAGAATTTACAGACGCAATTGTAACCAATAACATCAGGCACGTGTACTATAATATCCAGCGAAAGCCAAGGCAAATTTGGAAAAAAAAAGATGTAAAAAGCAAATTAAGTCTACTACGAGGCACCTGCAGCGTCCTTTTGACACGTTTTCCTATCCCTGCCTCGAAGCCTCCTGTTGCCCAGCCTGTGCTCCTTCCAACCCCACCGAGATCACCACCTTCCAAGCTCATCGCGTCACACCGCGCGCTTGGCAGACGGAGATTTGCCGTCACACGTGTTTTGCCGCGAGTCCAGCTCTGACCGCTCAGCCACAGCGCTTTCTTCTCTCCTACGCATTTCATTTTCTGCGTTCCCCAGTGCTGCCCTGTCTCTTGCTGGCTTATGCCTCTGCACTGAACCCTGCATCTCCCTCTGTTCTTAGAATCATAGCATGGCCTGAGTTGGAAGGGACTCACAAGGATCATCGAGTCCAACTCCTATCCCTGCGTAGGACAACCCCAAATTCATACCATATGTCTGAGGGCGTTGTCCAAATGCTTCTTAAACGTTATCAGGCTTGGTGCCATGACTACCTCCCGGGGGAGCTTGTTCCAGTGCTCCACCACCCTTTGGGTGAAGAACCCTTTCCTAGGTTCCTAGGGCATCTTAAGATGCCCTCGTTCCTCCTAGCATTTCAAAAAATCATTGTCCAAACGCTGCTACGTAAAGCTTCTGACAAGGACCGCCTCTGTCCGAACACATTGCATGCTCTCCCACTGATGGAGTATTCACTCTTGTCTTTTACGCCAACTGCAAGCCGAGGGCAGCCTCTGTCCAGCATCCCTCAAGCCTCTAGAGCCACTGGCCAACTCCGAGGAGCAGCACTGCCACCAGCAGAGAGCCAGCCAGCTGCACGGAGATTTCTCCTGGACGTACGGCATACATAGAATCACAGAATCGTTTAGGTTGGAAAAGACCTTCAAGATCATCAGGTCCAGCCGTTAACCCAGCACTGCCAAGCCCACCACTAACCCATGTCCCTCAGCACCACATCTCCCCGGCTTTTAAATCCCCCCAGGGATGGGGACTCAGCCCCTGCCCTGGGCAGCCTGGGCCAGGGCCTGACAGCCCTTTGGGGGAAGAAGTTTTTCCCAATATCCAACCCAAACCTGCCCTGGCGCAGCTTGAGGCCATTCCCTCTCGTCCCAGCGCTTGTTCCTGGGGAGAAGAGACCGACCCCCCCGGCTCCAGCCTCCTTTCAGGCAGTTGCAGAGAGCGATGAGGGCTCCCCTCAGCCTCCTCTTCTCCAGGCTGAGCCCCCCCAGCTCCCCCAGCCGCTCCTCCCCAGCCTTGGGCTCCAGCCCCTGCCCCAGCCTCGCTGCCCTGCTCTGGCCACGCTCCAGCCCCTCCATGGCCGCCTTGGGGTGAGGGGCCCAGTGCTGAAACATGCAGGTAAAGAACAAGCAGGGCAGGTCCTGGGCTCTTCGTGGGGGTGGATGTGTGCTGAGCTCTTGCGGCGGCCAGCGACGCACCCTGCGCCATCTCGTCGTGCCGATGGGAGAATCGCTGTGCTTCAAAAGGGCTGGGACGCGCAGTAGTAACCTGGGCTTTTCAAGAACCGCAACACAGCGTAGGGCTACAGGAACCGAAGTCCCGGGGTACAGAAGGCTCCTGAAATAGATTCTAAAAACTGCTTTCAAAAGGCAGGATTTCAGTGAAAAGGCACCTTGAGCGAAGAGCTGTGGGTACAGCAGTGACACACAGGTCAGAAACAGAGCCAGTTTTATCAGCTTCATATAGGAATGACCTAGAAAAACAGAGCCTTTCCGAAGTATTTAAGTCATCTGCCAACACACACTGTACATACTGCTGCAAGCCACAGAGCCACAAACCCAAAGTGATTTGAACAGTATGGATTATGTGCAGCTAACAGACCCGAATTATTCAGTGCAGGAATAAGGCCAGGAACCTACGTGAACGGCACAAAACAAAACAGACCCAAAAAAAAAGGCAAGACGAAGTTACGGTTGGCTTAAGAGAGGACAACTGATATAAACCGTTCCCTTACTGGGCACGCTGCTTGAAAACAAGATGGCAAAAAAGACACACAGTAAAATATTAAAAAATTACAGGCATTTGGGAGGATCTCGCATCCAGAGCAAAGAGACGGAGGGGAAGCCACCGTCCGGTATTTCCAGAGGCAGCTCAGGGTCTTGTGCTTCCACCGAAGCTCAGGCACCCATGTGTTGTTCACCGCTGCAGGGTAGAGCTAACACCAGCCCAGCCACCCAGCCTTTTGCTTTCCGTAAGCAACCCAGGGGTACGTTTATAATCCGATGCTTGCGTACAAAGTGGTAGCGCTGCGAAGAGCCGCTTTCTGCTACCTGCTTTTCCTGTAGCTCAACCTGCTGACTCCTCCAGAGCCAGGAGCACTTACTGCAGACTATCATTTCACAACCAAAAATCACACAACGGAATAACCGAGTGGCAAATTCAGGCTCCCACGGAGGCAGCGTCAGAATTAGGATTGCTTACACAACCCTCATCCGAGCCCTCTCGGCTAATGCGCTTTAGCAGTCCTGCGTTTCCTGAATATCATTGCCCGTGGATTGGTACTTATCACATATTCCTTTTGATCCTCTTCACAATGCAGGCCCTCAAGCTTTGTTTAGACATATCATCTAAAGACATTTTAAAAAGAATTAACTTCTTGGTATCCAAGCAGTTTGGAAACATAAATCGAGCTGCCTTCCCTTCATCTCGGAGCCCATCGCTGCCTCTGCTGCAGTGACAGGGACGGACCAGAGACAGAAAACCACCGCTAACATGTGGGATTTGGTATGGAGTTTAACATACGGGTCCTCGCTTTTGATTCTCAGCAATTTGAGCTGTCTTCAGTGTGTGCTAGTCATCGAGACCAGCTCAAATTCCTCCAGACTTGTGTCAGCCTGGAACGAAGGCTCACTGCTGGAGGTGCGGAAAACGAGGAGCAGGCTTGTGGCCACCTGCAAGCGGTTCAGAGCCACTTCGTGACGTACCAGCAGAAAAGAGTGAGCCTCCAAAATAGCACAAGCTGTCCTGGCAAGGAGACCTGATGTCCTCCATCTCCTCCACTCTAGCTTCGACTTTCAACAGCTCTATATTTCAGGAAACAAAGCTGGATTTTGCAGCCAACAGCTTTATTCCCTGTTCCGTGAAGAGAATGAGGCAGGACCTCTTGAAAGAGTGCACGCAACCATGCAAACAACCAAACATCCTAACTTAGCTTCCCAGATGTCTACTCAATGTAGACGCAACCTTTGGGACATCCAGCGGCCGGTGCCTCGTCAAGCGTTTGAGTACACCGAAGCAGAAACTCTTCTAGATACTCCACATCCAGCCTGATTTGGGCAGGAGCACACAGAAGACAAGTGGCGCCTCGTGGATGAGATGGCCCTGACAGCAAAATAAAAGTAAAGAGAACCCAGATGCACCAGAGCTTTTGACATGCCAGATAACAGGCAGAAATAAAGCTGTTTCTCAGCCCGCTCATTAGAGGCCCCTTGCATCAGCTGGGGCTGGATGGCACTGTCCCACCACGAAGGGCTTCAGCCTTCCACACCGGCTCCAGCTCAAAGCTCCCACGTGGAGAAATCACGGTAACACAGCTAAAACCAGTTCAGTCCTCCCCAGCTCATAGCTTCCAATCCCATGCCTGAGAAATCCTTGCAGTGTACTTCCCTTCAAGCCTAGCTAAATATCATCATCAACGCAATGCCTGGGTGAATCTAGGCACAGCTTGCCCGCAGAAGAACCCACGGCTTGGATGCAAGCATTAAAACAATTAAAAAAAAGTTTAAAAAGTCCTTTCAACACCTACAGCACTTGCAAATCAGAACACACAGACATTAGTATTTGTCATTCAGCGCTTGCGGGTCTTACTTGCCATTTCTCTCCCCCCACTAGCCATTCCACAAGCCGAGGACAACTAATGCAAAGCTGATGCTAAAAGCCTTTTCAAAGCAATCGCCAAGCCCTGGCAAGGGATTTGGATCAGAACCACCCACCTGCCTTTAGGCAACATGTGGATCTACGGGTGAACGGCAAGGCTGGCCAACAACTGTACAGACACCTTCGACTCCAGCCAGGGCTCCGACTTCAGAAGGTAAGTTGCAAAACCGTTAGTAAAAACTAAATAGGGTTATTTATATAGTGGGCAAGTCTGAGATCAGAGGCTAGGTCCCGATCAGAACTCAGCCCAAGTTTGGGGGGAAATCAGAGAAATAAAATACATAAGACATTAAACTACACCTGCAGGGGAATTCTTCCTAACGTGGCGTTTCACCATTCTGAGCCGTCTCTTAGCAGCGATGGTTGTGTTGCTCAAAAATGTCCTGCCTGTTCCAGTGAGCGTCAAGCAGCCAGTTTGTCCTCCTGCTGCTGGCCACAGTAGAGCAGCTTGGAGCCCCTCTCCTCCCAAGTCCCTTGAAAATGATGCAGATTAAAAGGAAAATGCTCCTTAAAGCTCACCTGATTGAAGAGCCTTGCCTTTTTCTCCCCCCAGCTCTCAACATTGCCAAAAAAAACCCTTCTGAAATGAGCCGAACCGTGTCCCACGCACCACTGAAGACGAGGGGAGCTCTACTTTTTAAAGTGCCTTTGCTCAAACAGGCTTCTGTAAATTAAAACACTGCCAAGAGAAAAAACAAAGTAAGGGAGGAGGGTCCTATAAGCTTGGGTTTTAATCCTTTTTCCAGCATAAGATTCCCCAAAGCGAGGAGGATGGTGCTGGAGACATCGCGCAGGGTGGCAGCCCTTCCTTCCCGCCGTTATCGAGACAACGCAAGTGAACCAGTGCCTTGATGCAGCGCTCGAACCACGAACTCCACGATGCCGACACCAGCAGGCATCGTCAGCGCTTCATGCAAAGCTAGTTTAATTACTAGGGAAATCAACTTTTCATAAACCTCCTTTGGACAGTTTGCAAAGGTTTTGGTAACATTTTGCTGGCTGGAAAAGAATCCACCACCGTTATTTGTGCCTGACCAC
The DNA here is from genome assembly GCF_047370975.1 of Nipponia nippon. Lineage (NCBI taxonomy): Eukaryota > Metazoa > Chordata > Aves > Pelecaniformes > Threskiornithidae > Nipponia > Nipponia nippon. Next base: position 1,978,862 of record NW_028262369.1, read on the forward strand.
TCTCTTGCAGGTGGAAGGAGGACAGTTGAGGACCACGACTATTGGAAGTGTTTTCCTTTTCAATCCAGAGTACGAAATCTCCGAGAAGGGAACCAAGGGGCTGAGAGGTTACAAACATGACGGTGCTCAGTTCCTACCACCTCAACAGCAGCAATATTTTATTCAAGGTTGGTGCATTACCTCTGCTGACCTCTCCATAGGTATTGACTGCATTAATAAAATCACACGCAAAACAAAACAGGCTTCAAAACCAAGCAAGTGGAGACGCGATGGGAGACGGCGAGTCGCTGACTCGGTACGGCTCTGCTCTCAAAGTCGGAGAGCAGCACGGGAGCAAAGATGCTCTGCCGTGCACGCGTTGGGCTGCAACAGGCGACAGTAGCCCTTCGCTGCCGTCCTGTCAGTCTCTCATTGGCAAATTCAGCACCGGTCACCTCGTGAGCAGGAGTCTTTCCTATCTGAAGGAGATATAAGCTGCTCTGTGGCTAAATGGACTTACAGGAGCAATCAGACTGTATGCACTCGGAAAAAGATGATCATCAAGGAGAAAGACATCTGAGGGACACGTGGACCAAACCCAGGAGGAGACGTGGCTTGGTACAGGCAGAACAGGATCGAGATGAAGAAGCGAGCCGTGGTGAGAACACCAGGGAAAGGTCTCTCAACGCGGGGACGCGCCACCCACCGGAGCCAGCCCGCCTGCTGCTCACCCGTCGCAGCCCAACCCAGCGGCTCTGCAATTAGGACCAATTTCCCAGCAAAGCCAACGTCGCACGCAGCCTCTCCTGCCTAAGAGCGAGACCAGGAAGCGCTCAGAAGAAACAAGCTTTTGCCACATCGACCTGTCAAGGCGTCACAAGAGTACACTCACCGCACAGTCACAAGCCTCCAGGCCGTGACAGAGCCGAGCAGGGCTCTCGGAGGAACAGAAGTCCTAGGTGAGTAATTATCCCGTCATTAGTAACACCAGATTGACCGGATTCCTAAGGAGAAATGGTCTGACAGCTCCGGCTCGCCTGCTGGTCCAGAGGCAGGACGATGGGCTACTTATTTTCCTTCCCCTAAGCTTGGGAAGCCAACCCTACCTGATCTCCGGCCAGACATTTCTGGTGAGGACGGAGGAGACAGCACCCAGCTTCTTGGGCTGAGCCGAGCATTAACAATCCCTTACTCCGGAGCTAACATCCAAGCCTGAGCAATCAAAACAGGTAGGACCGAAACCACCACCACCCATCTGGAGCCACCAGCCCAGCCCAGCCTGCTCCCACGCGCTCCCCAAACCGCAGGCTAGCCCTGTCTCCCAAAAGCGTTAGCAGCAACAGATGTGGAACGAAACAGCGCACTCCTGACAATAAAACACGCGATGGAGAAATACTGAGAGAGCAGATGGACGATGAGAAACGTCTATTTTCTAACAGAAGTTGCCTTTGTTTGCTTTTTAGTCGTCACCTCTGCAGAAGAGAGCGCGCTAAGAATTGCTCTGAGGCTCTAACGAAACACTGCTCTCTATTTTTATAATGACCATCTTCCCATGAAAACAGGTAGTCCCTGCAGTGCTTTTTCTTCTCCTTTGCCCGAGAAATTAGTTTTCTTTGCAATTTAAACTCACCCCAGCTTGCCTTTATCAGGCTTGGGTTATGGTCTGAGGGTCTAAGCAGCCACCCCAAGTTTACTGGTACTTCACGAGGACACAGGGAAGTCCCTGCTCAGCCTCTCCACTCTAATTTACTGCGATTTGCAAGAAATCTGGATACACGGTAATGCTTTCCCCTCACAAGGAACTGTCTGCAAATGGTGATGCTGTGGGCATTTAATCCCAGGTCAGCCGCTTGCCGCAGTAAGCGAGGAGCAGCTTCGCAATCCACACGGACGGCGCGTGGATTTGGGACCTGCAGCCCGTCAGGCTCCGTGACGGCGACGGGATGCAGCAAGATTTCTCTGGCGTACGCCTCGAAATATTCATAAAGAAAGAATTCTCGAAATGAGAGAGATGCTCGTGCCAACCTCCCGTTCCCCGGGACCCCGAGGGCTGCTGAGCCTTAGCGGCAGTTTTACGGCAGCACGTCTGAGTAATTCCCTGCCGTTCTCATCCCGGGGCTGCGAGGAGGCCTACGGACACAGTTTCTACAACACTTCTGCGTTTCTCCCGAAAGTAGGTCAATGCAGTATGTCATCTGCCAGGCTGTTTTTTGGGAAGACGCGCTCCCTGCTCAGGCACGGCGCACATCGAGCGGGCCAGCTTCGGCCCTGATGCAACCCTTCACCCAGCTGCCAAGTTACAAAAATGAATAAACCCGATTGTTTACGTAAATTAAAAGAGAAATGCAAACCACAAAAAGCCATGGTGAGCCAGAAGTGCCCCCCCCCCCGCAGAATCCGAGTCCTTTCCCTAGCATATTATAGCAGAAATAAATAGTGATTTAAAAGAGCCTGAGGGCGACGTGGGCTGTGCGGTCCTGCTCGCCGCTGCTCCGAAGCTCGGCAGCGGGACAGGTTTCACAGCTGAGGAGCATCTCCTCACCTCCTGGCCACTGCTCCTGCTCTGAAGGGGAACAAGCAGTTTTCCATGCTGATCCAAATCTCCCTGCTTACACTAACATGGAGAAAGTTTGTAGTCAGAGTTAGCCTTGCTGAATCCTGGCAGCTGCACGGCGGGAGATAAATAGTTTTGCGGGCGGTGTTTTTGTTCCTGGTCTTGCTTTTAAGAAGTAAATATCCTTCCTCCCAGTTGAGCCAGTTTGCAGTCACCCTTTCCAGTGTGAAAGAGGATAAGCGTGTGCATCAGGAGCGCCATGCACCGACCTCCCACCTCTCCGCCGCCACCGTGGAGCTGCTCCCTGCCCCACACCGGCTGCGGGCGAGTCGAGGCGCATCCTCGCCCTCCGGCCACGCAGCCTGCGGTTCGCTCAGCGGCAGCAATGCGGGAGCCACGGCAGGGGTACGAGCAGCTATTAAAAACAAGCGTGGAGAACAAAGGTACATTTGCAGAGGTAGGTGTCCAAGGGGTGCGGCTGTCTCCTTGTTTCAAGAGGATCTGGCAACAGGCATCCCAGAAAGCATCCCTCCCTTCGAGGCTGGGCTCGCAGCCGCCTACGCTGTACAACATTTGGGGGCTCCTGGGAGCAGAAAACTGACTTTTGGGGATCCTGGGCGCGGAAGATTGACTTTTCTTCTCTGCAGACAACTGTGTGATGTGGGCTGGAGGAAGAGAGCAAACCCCCCAGTGCCACCTGCCCTGGGGTTTTCTCCTGTGCCCTCCCCTCGCCTAGGACCAGCCTCTGGGGATGAAAGTTGGGCTGGGCTCACGCCTGCTCGGTTCCTGACCTGTCTGTGCCTTCGTGAAGAGGACCTGCGTCCCACCCCATCCCCCTCACGCCCTGAGCCCAGCCTGTCGCAGGCGAGTGCCTCTGTGCCCCCAGATACCCCCGATCCTCTCCTCTTGGAGATGCCTCTGCAGGAGAGGGATGGAGAGACCCCTCAGGCCACTTGGACCCCAGGGTACCACCAAAGCAGCTCGCCTCCATCACAGACTAGCGCCTACGCTCCCAATCCCCCATCCCCTGTGAGCGGGGAGAGTGACATCGACTCGAGACAACCCTCACGCATTTTCACGGGCAGGCCCAGTGGTTTCCAAGACAAGTGTTTAAGTACCACTACTTCAAGAAAAAAAAACCACCCCAAGCTCAGTACTTCCACGAAAGGCTTGGCTGCTTCTGTCCCTAGCGAAGGGGGTCACAGGCGACGAGCATGCGGACTCCAAACTTAACAAGCCCAGTAACGGTGCTACAAGCGTCCCTCTGCACTACAGGGATGAGGAGAACTCTGATCTACAAAGAACAGCACTACAAAGGACAGCAGGAGGGTCTTTTTTTTTTTTTTTTTCAAGTATACATATAAATTTTAAAATGATATTTAAGCTTTCACTCCTTTCAGGGGCAGAATTAACGCTCATCTTCATAAACTCCTTAGCCCAACAAGCAGTACATATAGTACCTACATATATATATATATATATGCCAGAGCAGAGCAAGATGAAATGCAAAAAAAAAAAAAAAAAAAGCAGAAGACATAATTAGAGCAATTTTGATTTTATTCTTGCTTGTGAATCAATCTTGATTTCCCATTCATGGCAGCCCCCGTTCCCTGAATGACAGCTGTACACAAAGAGGCATCTTTCCTACCTTCAGCCATCAAACGAGCTGCCTCCCTAATCGGCGATGGTTTAGCCAGGGTTAGGAACAGGCAAGATCAGTGGGAACGTCTTCACTGCAGCAATGCTGCACGAATAAAGGGATCAGCAGATCTGATGAGAACGTAGGACGTGCTCATACCAGTGCCAGATACTCACCGAGTTTAGTCAAACGTGCACACAAGCTCTCCTTCCATCTGCTAAGCTTCAGTGAAGACTTTCCTTTTTAAAAGCAACCACCTTTAATATTAAATTGGGCCTGGGCACCCCCACGGAGAAAGCGTGCTTAGATGTCAGCAGCAGCCTGTTGCAAATACAACCATATTTCCAGCATCGGTCTGGAAGAGAGACCGCGGAAGACGCACACGAACGCAGCCTCGGAAATAATCACTGGATTGGGAGCGTGGAAGAGAATGTAAGCTTTGGCTTCTGGAACCATCCCCGTGCAAGGAAAGCTTTCATTTTGCATAGCAAAAGCCATCTGCAATGCAGATCCTACAGAGGCAAAAGACGCTACACAAACCAAACAGTGGTTTACGTTACCAGATGGAGCTGGATATCCAACGCCCTCTGCACCTTCAAATGCTCTGCGGAGCCAGAGCGGATCCGTGTCACCGGGGCAGCAGCCAGCCTGGCTCTCCAGAAATTAATTCAGAGGCACCGCGTGCTATCTAGCAGCCTCATACGAGCACTAAGTGGTTCACGGGCAGCCAGAGCCGTGATCTCAGAGATGTCATCTAAGCCCGATCAGATCCAGAGGCGTCTCCGAGACGCCGGATCAGCAAGTGAGCAGTGCAGCCGCGGGAGCGGGGAACGTCGCTGCTCCCCCGGCGGCGAGGCTGCACAGCATGGCCTGCACGCGGGGTGAGCGACGCGGGGATAATTACTCAGATCTGGTTTGGGGAAGCGATGTGCAGTTCCTTCTCTTGGCTGTAAGCTTTTAAGATGTTAATGCTCACAGCCTTCATCCCAAGGGAGGGCTGGATATCTGTTTTTCTTTCAGGAAATTCCCAGATTGGCGTTCAGCTACCAGGAGCACACCAACCATTCCGGGACGTGAAATGCCGGTTGCAGAAACAGCAGCCTCTGCTCCGAGGATACACCCATCAAAATCCTCCTCTCGGGAACCGAGTGATGCGGCCCCACAAAGACTCCAACCGACTCGAGTGCACACTGCTGCCAGTCCCAATTAGCAGCGGCACAGCGCTTTTACGTGGGCTCTTTGCGGCAGCCTGCCCGTGCGCTGCCAAGGCGAGCCAGCCAGCCCAGCCGAAGCCCCGACCGCCGGCCAGCCCTTTCTTTGCTATTCAACACCCTGCCCTGCACCGGCCCCAGCCCTGCCTCGCTCGCTCGGCAGCTCCCCGCTTTCCCCTTCCAGCCTGTCGTTTGGAAACCTGTCAAATGCCTTTGGTAAGCCGAACGCGCTCCTCCTGCTGAATGCCTCTTATTCAACCCCACGGGGGGATCTCCACCGAGCCGCGGCTCGTTCGTTCGGCACGGCGGCCGACTCCTGAGCCGGCTACCCCCCGAAACCGGCACTGCCAGGGCTCTCTCCCAGTCCTGCCAGCGGCCGGCCGGCCCTGCAAACAGCAACTCGGTTAGAGCTTCCAGGTTTGGGTGTTGGCTCTGGAGCTGGATTTTCCATCTTCCCAAATCCAAAGAGCTTTTAGTTGAAGCATTTGAAAAAGGATTTGACTGTTTCCATCCTCAGGCCCTCCCCTGAGCTCACGAACACATCTCTTTCTCAGTGGATGCACTGTCTGCTCTGGATGCACAGGGGCCCCTTTGTTCAGGGGGCAGGAGCCGGGGCAGAAGGGACGGACGGGGCTGCGAGCTCCAGGGACGCACCTTCCCCTGCCTGAGACAGCGCTTATTTGACCTGGCACCAACAGCAATCCCCCCGTGTGCAGGAGGGTACCTGCACAGAGCCCACCCCCAGCAGGCTTTTCTTTGGGAGACAGATGTTACAGATGTTTCAGTTCACTGCATGAATTATGCAACTCATTCGTTACTGCTTTTGAGTTCGAGTGAGAGCACTGGTCTGCTACAAAGAGGAGGCATTAAATACATCCTACTGGATGCAGAGAGGCCTCTAGAAAAAAAACAGGTGCCTGAAGCTTAAAGGGTTCTTAAATACCCTGACAAAAGAAGGAATCTGCTTGCGAGCGCAACCCTTGTTTGTTTGCATCCAGCTGTGTCTGATACTACCCACATTTCGTGTTTGCCAGCTAACTCCCCCCCCAGCAGCTCCTGCACCCAACACGCAGCAGACCAGAGTTGCTCTTTGGTGCAGGCGTCTTGGCTTCAAATTATAGACTCCATCTCGCTGCCCCCGTCCCATGGTCAGCTCCTTGCCATGCAGGCAGGCAGAGACCTTACTCCTGGCCTGTGCTTTCTCAGCAGCTTGCATACAGCCCCTCGTACCTGGTTCTTACAGAGAAGATCCCCCATGAGCTGCAGCTTCCAAGCACGATGAATGCAGTGGTCACGCTGGCTCCCCGTTCCTTTTCCCCTGCAGACTAGGAAGATGTCCCATCGGATCTCGCTGATGGTAGCCAGGAGCACCACGTTCTCCTCTGGCTGTGGATTCCCCAGGCATTACACACCTTAGAACCACAGGATGCTCTGGGCTGGCAGGGCCCTTTCCAGGCCATCCCCTCCATCCCCCTGCCATGGGCAGGGACAGCTTCAACCACATCAGGGTGCTCAGAGCCCCGTCCAGCCGGGCCTTGAAGGTTTCCAGGGATGGGGCATCTCCCACCGCTCTGGGCAACCCCTGCCACTGTCTCACCACCCTCGGCGTAAACAATTTCTTCCTTATATCCAGTCTGAATCTCCCCTCTTTCAGTTTAAAACCATTCCCCCTTGTCCTGTCGCTACAGGCCCTGCTAAAAAGCCCGTCCCCCCCTTTCTTGTCGGCCCCCTTTAAGTACTGGAAGGCTGCAATAACATCTCCCTGCAGCCTTCTCTGGTTTCTTTAAGCATGGTCTATAACATACTCTCCTCCTTCAAATCCGTATCATTACTGCCTCCACTACATTATCAGCTTCTCAAGTTTTACAACACAAGGCCCTAAAATTCTACTTTTCAGAGTTATTTCTCATCCCTGACGCGCCGCCCATGTTTCTTCCACAGTTTCCCTTTTTGCTTTGCTATTTTCATGCTGCAGGACAGGCCGGTTGTCCAGGCACCACAATCTTTAAAAGCAGGCAAACCACACAGGTCAGGGAGCAGGGGGAGGACAAGGGCATCCCAGCGGCCACCCCACCCCACGGGCAAGAAGGGTTGGGACACAGCAGGTTGTGAGGAGCTGAATCTGCCCCAGCGGTGTCCGGGCAGTCCCCGTGCCAGCCCGCTCCTGATGGACGCTCGGAGCTGGGCTGGACAACGGAGCCCAAGCGCCCGAGAGCCACGGGCTCACCACCTCCCGCAGCGGTGAGAGCCCGGGGGGCCTCCGGACTCCACCACCAACACAGCACCCTAATGGCAATCATATACATAGGCAGCAGGCATAGATATATTTATATACACACATGATGACCACATTTTCATCTTACGTCTTCTCTTTGGGAAGGGTAGAAGATAAGGCAGCCCCAACAGGCTAAAGATTCTCATTACAGTCTCAAATCCAGCTTCTGTAGCATGCAAGTCACTGTGCTCTCTCCGCTCCACAGCCAACGTTACCCGGCCAGACAGAAGGTTACAGCGGCAGAGAGATCAGCATTGGTTCATGGCAGCGGAGAGGTGGCGTTGTGGCTTTCACCGCTGTCTGAGTGGTTAAATCATACAATCATAGAATTGTTTGGGTTGGAAAAGACCTTTAAGATCATCGAGTCCAACCGTTAACCCAGCACTGCCAAGCCCACCGCTAACCCATGTCCCTCAGCACCACATCTCCCCGGCTTTTAAATCCCCCCAGGGATGGGGACTCAGCCCCTGCCCTGGGCAGCCTGGGCCAGGGCCTGACAGCCCTTTGGGGGAAGAGGTTGGAAAAACGGTGCTTTGCTCCGCACTGAAGGCAGAGGTAAATTCGAGGAGTCGCAGATCGGCACGTTCCTCAGCCAGTGGGAACATACCCCAGACAGCCGGCACAGGGACGGGACCGAGGAGCGTGGTATCCTCCCTGGATGTAAAGGCCAAGGGAACAGGACAGCAGTCGTAAGGAAAGCAGCTGACTACACAAGTTTTGCTGGTTTGTAACTGCACCTTCAGTTTGCCAAGCTAGACCATAAGAGCTCGAGCAAAATCACAGCCATTCTCCTACGGAGAGACGCCGAGAGAGCGGGGAGAGGGAAAGAAAAGTGGAGCATCTTCAGAAATAAACCCTTACCTACATTAAGACAGACATTGCAAGGTACAAGCTTACATCAGCTCTCACTTCAGTGGCTGACCGAAGAGCTACAGAGCACCAGCAAATGCACCAGAACTCTCTCTGGCTAAAAATAGCCCAAGCTAATGAACAAAAACCTTGTTAAAAGGGACACCCAGCAGCAAGCATAACCTCTGCTTTCTTTCCAAAGGGATGATCAATATTGACTGTCTCAACGGCAGCAGGAAACCCTCAGGATCGCTTCAACGTGAGCAACTGCTCAGCTGGTGGAGACTCAAAGAAACTCCCTCTGTACCCTGTCCTGCGTTTCTTTTAGAGCTTCTTAATGCTGTGCAACGTTAGAGAGCTCTGCCTTTCTTAACCACTGTAATAAATACATATCAATCTCTTTCAAGTTTAATAAATAGGAATCCTAAAAGCTTTGTCTGGATCTGCTTTTTCCATTCAATTAATATAACACAATACCAGAGCAATGAATTATTGAAGAGAAATACAAGCCAGAGCTTTCACAAACACGCTCTACTCCAATAGCAATTTATTACAAATTAATAGCATGCTGCATTGCCTCCTGCATCACGAGAGCCGGCAATCAGCTGTGCCGTCAAGCTACACCAGCCACGAAAATTTCGGAGCTGCCGTAAAACACTACAATCCCGAGCACAAATAAGCTGGGGGTGGGATGGGGGAGCAGAAGGAGGGATGGACAACCGACAGAAAAGCAGAAGGCATGGAATAACACGGTTTCTACAGGAATAATTGGTCTTTTCACATCTTTGCTTGCATCAGCGCTCAAAAGCGCGCTCCGCGCGCAAGGGCTGACAACATGGCGCGTGTTCCTTGCTGCAGGAAAGCAACACTAAAGGTTAAGATCAGCGTGCAAGTATGACAATTCATATTTGCACATTTAAAATTACGTCTGCTCAGCAGGAGGCTTCCAGTATTTTTCACACCCTGCCCTTAACACCACACTTGCCCCCAAATGACCTTCTAACGCTCCTACTAGAGATGAATCCCCAAACCAACATCTTTCCTTCAGCAAAGCAGTTCAAACGCCAACCAGCCAGAACGAGACTTCACATTTCACCAAGCTATTGCTCTGGAAATACTCGCAACAAGCCCGTCAAGAGCAACGTGGGGACGGTCACAGGCCTGTTTCGGGGGCCTGTTGAAAGATTACCTACCAGGCAGTGAGTTCAAAGCTCTTGTTTCACGTGCTTCTTGCTAGAAATCATCTGAGCACATTGATCCTCCAAAGAGTTGGAGTGAAGGCAAATGCATTAGTGCCCGGCGTTGGGAAGACGGTACGCTGCGGCAGACAGACAGACATCTCCAGCAGCGTGCCAGCCAAGGGTCGCTCCTCTGGCAGAGCAGCAAACCCTCGTGAAACCATACAGGAGAGCATACACCAAACCAGAAGGGATTTTTCCCTCGATGGCTTTTCTGTTTCTAACATTTAGGAGGGAACTTTCCTGATAAACAGGAAAACACAACCACCACCACCACTGTACCACCTTTTTCAGCTGTGTTATTAAATGCACCCAACCTCCCCCCCTTCCTCTCCGCCCAACAGAGCAGCGACTTTCAGAAAACCAAACCCAGTTTGTTTCCACCAAGCGACTTCTCGGCGGGCTTAACCCCTGTGGCGTTACGTTTGGTGTCTCCCTGTCCTCCCTCGCAGCAAACTCACCTCCATTTTTGATAGCTCTGATCCCCCGATGGAAGTCTTCGAAGCTGATAACTCCAAGTCCGCTCGGATCGAGGTACTTCATCAGGTCCTTTACCTGCAACCAGAAAAGCAGTGTTACCCATAGAGCCCTTTGGGGACATAGTGTCTTCCATCAGAGCAGCACCCTGTAATAAATTTTAGCTCCTTACAGGAAAAAGATTTGAGCTAATGGCAGTGAATTTCTTACACCGATACCAAACGGTGGCCATTCTCCTTGAAGTAACCAGTACAGAAGGGTTAATTAGTACTTGGCTGGTGCTGAAACTATTGCTTAGTTTTGCAGTATAGGTTAGGGCGGTATTTCTTACAACATGGTCCTTCTCCATCAGGGATTTGTTTATTTTTATGGTTTTTAAAGAGGTCCTATCTTAATTGGGAAAACTCAGTAACAGGCCGCCCAGTAGGAGGGCCGAATTAAGAGGATTCAGTGATAATGAACTGCTCCACGTTACAAATTTAGGCTGTGTAATTGAAACATTTTCACGATTAGACAAAGCCCAAGGGGGAAGGAATCACGTCAGCTAGCGCGGATTAGGATGCGGGTGCCGGAGCAGGCACGCACGCGGAGCAAGGGACGCTTGCGAGACCTGGCGAGGATGATCTGGGCACTCCAGACAGAACAGGCTACAGCTGGAGGGCGAAACCACGGTCATTCCTCACCGTCCAAACAAAGCCTTCAAAAAGGTGCATTTGGCTCCTTCCTTCCAGGCTGCCACAAGCTGGCCCTTCAGAAAACCCTTTATGCCACTGATGCTTCTCAAGCTGAGACAATCAAGCTTTTTTTGTGCTTTAAAATAAACGCAGAGCCTCAAGCCTCATTTTAAGAGATATTGAGGCACCTTCGTGTATTTTAGAGCCACATCGTTCAGCTGAGAAACAAGCCCAGGAGGGAGCAGGGCGTAAGAGGTGAAGGAAGGAATTGCACAATTAGCTCCGTACTCAAAAGCTGCCCTCGCCCTGCAAACACATCGACCTCTCCTCCTCCTCCTCCTCCTCCTCCGGAGCTGACGCACAGGAGGAAATCTCCAGGCGAACTGCAGTGCTGGATTTGTTCAGCTCTCGTGAGCACAACCGGTTGCTTTTGACTCACTTGGGCAATCTCTCTGTTTTGGTTTGTTCTTGGGGGGGGGGGGGGGGAAAGATGGTGAATCACTAAACCTCTCCTTCCAGGGAAGGAAACCCTCGGAAACAGAGACTTAACATCTGACGGTGCGGAGGACAACCGAGCCCAGCCCTGGTGCCGAGAGCTGCCCGACTCAGGAGGCATCAGCAGGGGGGTTTGTTCGCTTGCTTTTTGTTTTCTTGTTCTTAAACCCAGGTTTGTGCTTATAGAGGAAAAATCACACCTGCAACAGGCTCAGGGCTGTTCGCCCGCCTGTCCACCTGGTTTCTAACATCTTTGGGGGAGGCAGGAGAAGCCTCTGCTTTGGACATCCCACCTCTCCGCAGCAGCGGTGCTGCCGGCACGGGGGAAACCCCAGCACGGCACAGGCTTGCCCGCCGGCCGGCTTACTCCATCGTGACCGGGGAAAAGATCACACAAGCATCTTTTCCAGTTTTCTGGGGAACTTTTTTGGTAGACAGATAACAAAACTGCTGAACTCACACGGCACACATTGACTTGGATGAGTCAGGCTTCTTGTATGTTAAACAAAGATATTTTAGAGTAATAAAAACAACTCTCAGGAATGTGTCGGTTCCAGTTAATGCATCTGGCAGCTTCTTTGAGTTCAAAAGCTGTAGCTTAATCTGTTATCCGTGTATATAGATAACAGAAATGCAGGTGACATTTAATCAGACTTGATAAGCCTAGAAGTGATTATCATAACACACTCGAAAGTATAGTTTCTGCAAAGACCCAGCCACGATGGCACATGGGACGTGCCAGGCAGGGCTGCTCACGGCACCGCTGCGGTGTGGGCAGCTTCTCCGGACCAAGGAGGGCCCCAAGCCCTCGTGCCAATTCCCGAGCAAGGGGCCTCTCCCACGCCGGTGCTTGTGCAAAAGAGCCAGAGAAGCCGGACATGTATTTCGTTCCTGCAAAAGAGCCACCTATGTATTTTAAATAAGCTGCGGGCAAAGGGAAATAAGTGGAAGTGTTTCTTAAAACTTCACAGCCCCGACACTATGGATGCAAACAAACAAAAGCCATGCAGCTGACGAAGCTCAAGCCTATGGTAGTATGTCTGTGCTGATCCAAACCCGCCTGTATTTGCTGACCAGGCTTAAAAGGAACCCTGACCATTAAATAACCGACCGAGACAACGCTCCCGTCACCAGACTGAGTGCGAGTGGCCACTGACATTGAGAGCTGACAACACGCAGAGGACGAGAACATCACCAGTGCCTGCCTGGTCCCCCCAGCCCCTGCGAGATGCTGCCCAGGGAGAGCAGAGGCTGCACCCTGCGGGCCAGCACCCAGGATCTCCCAGCACCCACGGCGAGGGAGCCGGGGATGCCTGGGGGGACATCCCTACCCACGAGAGTCCGAACCTGCCTCCGCCGCCTCTGGGGCTGCAAGCTCCCAAAGCTCGCTACCTGCTCGGTACAGGAACATCTTCTTTTAACTCTTCTGCACCCATTTTCTGCTATTTCATCAACTGCCTCCCAGTTCTACCGCCACAACACGTGGTAAGGTGCAAGCGTGATCCCCCTGGACCACACTCTCCTCCCCGAGGGGTGCCAGCCTGCCCACCCTCCCCTTGCAAGGCGGCTGCTCCAGCCCCTTGGCCATTTGCGCCATGCCTCCTGCTCCCTCTCCAACCCTCCCATCCTTTTTGAAGGTGAAGGTCAGAACTGCACACACTGTTCAAGACTGGTACCCTGCTCCTGAAGCCCAGCATCTCGTTCAGAGCCAGGCCGTCACGGCACGGAGCCACCCGCATCGGGAACGGCCAACGACAGCTCCAGCGTCTCGCTCCTGGGTTATAACTGCCCATTTTCTCCATTTCTTCATTTTGATTACTAGGCTAAAAAAAAAACCCTACCTTATTAGGACAGTTGGAGAAAAAAACCAAGAATTATGGCTCAAGCTGGTTTAGATTAGCAAATCTTAGCAGTTCTGAAGTCACAGATTTGTTGCTTTTAGCAGAAGACTAATCTGCAAGAATATAGTTAATGCCACACTCCTATTAGCACAAAAGCAAAAGTTAACACTCTACCAAACTGCAATGTTAAGCTAAACACAGGCAGCTACAAGCCACAGTCACAGGGAGGTACCTTCATTTGGCCAGTAAGAAATATTAAAAATAGAGGATTTACTTAATGTGTGTGCTTGTAGCTGGTTACAAACTCTTCTCAAAGAAGAAAGAGCAGCTAGAAATGCAGAGCATTAAAGAGTCAAAGAGGACGACATAGTTTAAACAGCTGATGTAAACCCTGATGGAAAGTGAAAGGTTTAAACTACTGTAAGTCCATCTGCCTTAAGCTGAACACGGGCACAAGCCTGCAGAAGCAGAACCGGTGGTGAGAATTGCCCAAGGGACCCTGCTCGCCCCTGTGCCGGGGACGAGGCACAGCCCGGACCGCAGCTGGAATGAGCTCCTGGCGCGAGTCCGTAAGGGATTTCTCCTGGTTGGGGACATGGAGAGATGGGGGAGGAGGAGGGAGGTCGTCTGGCATCTCAGCAACAGAGCAAGAACTACTCATTGCACCAACCGCACTACCACGTCTTCTCCCGTATTCAAGAGCTCTGCCCATGGGCAGGGCGTTTCACCTTCCAAAACCAACAAGATTTGCTGCCAACCAACACCCACCTCCAACAACCCCCTCCGACCAAGCCACCTCCGAGCGCGTACGCCAGCCCCGTACCAGCTGTTAACAGCTTCCCCATGATGCGGAGCACAAAAAGAGCTTCCTTGCTTCGACGCAGTGACGTCAGTTCAGCAAGTGATTTCGAGCCTCAGCTAAGCCAACGGGGACAACTCCAAATTCAAATTAACACAAAGGCTTGGCAGCCACACAATGAAAGTTTTCCAGGGAGGTGAGGGATTCCCCAGCTGTGAGCGGCCCTGTTAAAGCAGGCTGGAGGAAAAGGAGGCTCCCGGCCTTTTCTGTTTGCCTTATGGATGCTCCATGTCTCCACCCCATAGCAGATGGATTTGGCAGAACAAAATATCCACTTCTTCCAATATATCCAATTCTTCTGAGGGGGGAAACAAGAATGGGAGTTTTCCAGTGGCCACAGCAGTCGGGCACCCCAAAAGGAAGAGCCGGCGGAGCTCAGCTCCTACGGTCCTATGGTATCTCATAGGAATGATTCTTCCAGCCTAGCCACAACCAGGGCCACCTCTTGTCCTCCACACCACATAAGCGAGTTACTTGATGATAACATAGTAGGAGTAATAAGGCAGCATTTCAGCACTCTACACTGATTCTGGAAGCAAATCCAAAGGAGACAAAGAGGAGGAATCAATACTGACCTATTCCTGATAAATATCCCAAATACTCGAGGCAGGCCAGCGAGCAGGCTGCAGCTCCCACCAAGAACTTGGGTACCTGCAGTCTCACACGCGCTGCGATAGGCCAAGACAGATGCTTTTGCCTTGAAGTTGCTCCCTCCTTTCCTTGGAAAGGATTCGCGTGTGGTCTCAGTCTTCGGAGCAGTCGGACAAGTGCCAAGGCAAGTCATGGGCAACTGAGCGAGGGTGGAGATCTGGTCTGCTTAACTTCTACTTCTCAGTAGAGACTTCTACTCTCAGGCCCCCAAAGGGACCAACCACGTGGATTATGTGCAAAAAGAACCTAGAGAGGTATTAGAAAAACACCGAGAGACCTGTCCAGATAAGGAACAACATGCCAGAGACTTACCAGGAGTCCGGCTGAACTGGGCATCTGGCTCAGCATATTTGGGCCACTTGAGCAATCAACAGGGACAGACCAGCCCATCCAGGAAAAAGTCCACAAAACCAGTAAGCCCAGTCCAGATGCTGACTGGGTGACACAGCATGCTTATTGCTGGCTGGGACTTGATTTTAGCCCAAAACATCAGATGAACCATTAACACAGCCACCAGAGGAAGACCTTCATCGGGGAACTCACTGCCACACCATGGCCTGATGGCAGCAGCCAGCGCTGGGCAGGGACCGTTGCAAAAAGCAGCAGCTACCCACAAGCAGTTCAAAACACATTCGCATGTCACTTATTAAAAACTATTTCTACAGAAAGACAAAGGTTTAGCCTAATAAATGAGCACTGAAGCACTCAGATTGGAGCTTTGAAAGCAACTGTGACAAGTGGTGTCCCTCAGGGGTCCGTACTGGGGCCAGTGCTGCTCAATATCTTCATCAGTGACACAGACAGTGGGATCGAGTGCACCCTCAGCGAGTTTGCAGATGGCACCAAGCTGAGCGGTGCATGGACACACCTGAGGGACGGGATGGCATCCAGAGGGACCTGGACGGGCTGGAGAGGTGGGACTGTGTGAACCTCATGGGGTTCAACGAGGCCAAGGGCAGGGTCCTGCACCTGGGTGGGGGCAACCCCCGGTATCAGCACAGGCTGGGGGATGGAGGGGTGGAGAGCAGCCCTGCCGAGAAGGCCTTGGGGGTGCTGGGGGATGAAAAGCTGGCCATGGGCCGGCCATGTGCTCTGGCAGCCCAGAAAGCCAAGCGTCTCCTGGGCTGCATCCCCCGCAGCGTGGGCAGCGGGGCGAGGGAGGGGATTCTGCCCCTCTGCTCCGCTCGGGGGAGACCCCCCTGGAGCCCCGCGTCCAGCTCGGGGGTCCTCAGCACGGGAAGGACATGGGGCTGTTGGAGCGGGGCCAGGGGAGGCCACCGAAATGCTCCGAGGGTGGCCCAGCTCTGCTGGGAGGACAGGCTGAGAGCTGGGGGGGTTCAGCCTGGAGAGGAGGAGGCTGCGGGGAGACCTCACTGCGGCCTTGCCGTGCTGAAAGGGGGCCGACAAGAAAGGGGGGACAGGCTTTTTAGCAGGGCCTGCTGCGACAGGACAAGGGGGGATGGTTTTAAGCTGAAAGAGGGGAGATTCAGACTGGATATAAGGAAGAAATTGTTTACGCCGAGGGTGGTGAGACAGTGGCAGGGGTTGCCCAGAGCGGTGGGAGATGCCCCATCCCTGGAAACCTTCAAGGCCCGGCTGGACGGGGCTCTGAGCACCCTGATGTGGTTGAAGCTGTCCCTGCCCATGGCAGGGGGATGGAGGGGATGGCCTGGAAAGGGCCCTGCCAGCCCAAAGCATCCTGTGAGTCTATGAGTGCAGGGGCGGGTTGGGGCCCCCCACCTCAGGCAGCCATTCCAGCAAGGAGGTTGTGGTGGGCAGAGAAAACACGTGGTCGCACGCGTACATCCTGGCCGACTCCGGTTCCCGGCCCCTCTGCCGCTGACTGCCAGGCTCAGCAAGCCGGGCTGCGCACACAAAACCCCTCGACATCAACGTGCAGTTGTCAGCAGGCTGCAAGGCAGGGAAAGGGCATCCCACTGCACGGCTCAACAGGAGCAGAGCTCTGCTACAGAGGGATGAAACAGGGAGCCCTTGGGCCCCTGACACCTATGCAGCCCCCTCCCACAAATCCACACCAGTCCCATGCACTTCTTACCACCACCCCTTCCCAACAGGAAATTTTTCGCTCCTCAATGGAATATTACAGCAGACTAATAGGTTTGAGGACCTTACCCTTGTCTCTTCCCCTCCAGAAGAAATGGGAACCTTTGTGGTCAAGTTTAAAACACAGAGGGAGGCAGGACCAGGCAAGGAAGCAGTGTCCGTGCTAGAGAAGCTGCGGCTTCAGCACCAGCTTCCACAGGGCCCGTTTCCACCCGGTGCCTTTGAGGAAAGTCTACGGAAGGAAAGCAGCCAACCCTTCGGTGGGCAAGGACCCCGGGTACGCACAAGGGGAAGCCAGTAACGGCAGCTTTTCCCCATCACTGTTAGCAGGCCAGAAAGGTTTCCAAAACATTGATGTAGCTGTTTAATCAGCTTTGCAGGATCAAGCACAGCGCATGCAGACACTGCTCCCCACGCATCTGGACATTTGGCTTGAACACGGACTCTGAAGCAGTACAAACAGAAAATAAAACTTCACTTTTAATCCAACGCTGAGCTTTTTCTGTCAGCCTCTACTTTTCATTTTCTCCAGCTGGATCACACTCCCCTTTGCTGCCTTCGCACTCTGCTGCTTGGATCTCTGCCCGGCTTGGTGCAAAGCTCCGCACTATGTTAAGCATGCCCAAAGCCAGCTTTTATCTTCTCTTTGGCCTTAAAAAAAAGGCTGCTCAAACCACCTCTTCTCATTCGAAGTCTTTGGATTGTAGCAGGGTCTGGTTTACAAGGCCCTGTTTGCAGACACCCTGCCGTGTAAGAAGGGTCTCAGGAAGGGACAACACATGGGACGGCAGGAGCAGACCCCTGCCAGCCAGCAGCCGCTGCATGGGCCAGCACACTTTCTCTGCCAATCTACAATTTGGGGAGTTTCAAGCAAAACAGAGGACCACAAACGTCCTAAAATCCAGCGGGTCTTGGAGCTTTAAACATAGGAAATTCATTTATATTGAATAACCGGGTCCAGACCAATTCTGGGTAGGCAGGGGCCCCCAAAGCCTGCTTGACCGAGACAGGACACGAAAATCCAGGCGCCTCTCAAGGAACTCCGATTACCCTCTTCTGTCTGCAAGAAGCCCAAATCTGCTCTGAACGTCTTTTATCTTCTGGGGGGGGGGGGGAAACAGTATTGTAAGTCACACAGTCCCTGAAACGCAAGCAGAGAGAAAGCCAAGTGCCACATTGGCATAGCTGCCAAATAGAGGGGATTTTTAGCTAGCAAAACTCTAAAGTGCAGGAGAGGGCTCACGCCAGATGCTCTCCTCTTTATGTTTAGCCGGATCTTTGGCCTGAAGCGGTACACAGGAATTTAACAGAGCGAGCACACGCAATGTAAAAACCTCTCATGGTTACGCAAAGGTGGGTGCAGCATCTTTACCCTCCGCATTTAATCGAAGGGCAGGAGCCAATGTACTCATTTGTTTGTAAAAACCCACTTTGTCTCTCAAGGCTAAACCCATCCTTTCAAGAAAAAAAGGATTATATCTTTAAATGCTAATTACAGAAGCCAGAGTAGCTTTATTTTTTTAATCTTTGGGAAATGTGCAAACATGCTGGAACTGCTGAACCTCCTGCCACCAAATACCAGAGCAGCTGTGCAACTTGCCAAAGACACAGCCGTCCCTATAGAGCCGTTCTCTTTAGATCGCGCGGTTGCTAAATCAATGGCTTGCAACACGATCAGCTGAAATGAATTGATCCCTGTTAATGCAGCATTTGTCTGGGCTAAGACCACATCTATCCCCCCCGTGCCGGGTGCTGAGAGAACATTAACGCGCTGACAACGTGAGCATAACTTAACGTCGCTTCACGCCACGTATTTCCCAGAACCCTGCTGTGATCTGAACCGCAGTCGCACCGGTCCCAAAGCCAGGAACACCCTTTCCAGTGCTTCGCTTCTGCGGCTTCAACCATGTAAACAAGCAGGCTGAGTGCAAGGCTGAGAACTCGGGATTACACCGGCTCCAGCCGTGTTTATGGGAACCGACTCTGTAATTTATTAAAGGATCTGGCACTACAGAAAGCAGGCAGAACCCCAGAGCAGGTTTCTATTCTGCTGCAATTACACCTAATTAACTAACCTTTAAAATACCCTCGAGGGGGCAGATCTCATTACAGGGAGAAGCAATGGTCAATTGTGAGTAAGCAGTGCAAGAGCTGCATTATTTATTTCGCAAGTGGTGGCACTTATCCAGGGCTGCTGCGAGCACGTTGCTCTCCGAGCCTTTCCAGAAGCTCCAGGAGGAGATCAGCAGGCAGGCTGTGTCTGCTCAAGTCTCTGTTTAAAGGTCCACCATAAGCAACACTCGGTGAAGACGCTTTCTGCAAGGTGCATCCCCAATCGTGCGTCCACATCGGTTCACCTGTCCTTGCTGTCGCTTCAGTCCCAGAGGGTTCAAACACTGCAGGGCCCTCTGCTATCCGTCTGGTATTCAAAACCAAGAATCAAGACATCTTTCTGAGAGGGAGACAAAGAAAAAGATTCAGCCTGGTTCATTCTCCTGCTACAGAAGAAATAAGCAAACCTACCATGTAAGGCAAAAGGGGAATAAGCCTCCTGCGGTCCTCCACCAGCCTGCAAGTATTTAAAGAGCTGGAACGGGAGAGGGATCGCCCATAAACCAAGCGAGAGAAGCTCCAGCCATTCTATCATTTCCTTGAAACAAACTGAGCAAAGTTTCCCAATGGGAACAAGCTCCCCTCCTCTCCTATCTTCCCAAGACGATGACATCCCCACCTTTTAACACATCCTCTTGCCTAACAAATCCTCCTTCCTCCTATTTATCCAAAAAGAAAAAGCTCTTTGGCATGTCGTCAACTTTTGATGCGTGTCACCTTGTTTGGGCAGTTTCTACACCAACCCTGCACCCGGTCGACCTCGGCACTGAACCCCGAGGCACGATGCCGCTCGCCGGCCTCTCCCAGGGTCAGCGGGGTCTTTCTGCAGGCGCAGGAAACACCAGAGGAGAGATGTGAGTACGTAACGAACAGGAGAGAATTCCCTCCCCAGCAAACTATCCTTTTTGGAAGAGGAAGGAAGAAGTCTCCGAGTCAACCGTGAACCAAGAAGAAACCCAAAGTTGATACCGAGGAGCAATTCTCCCGCGGCTCAATCCCAAAGCCAGAGTGCCACACGCATCGGGAGTGCGCAAAGGAAAGGACTTTCCTTCCAACGCTCAAAATTCAACGGGAAGAAGAAAGAGAAGCCAGAATTTGTTTTCAAGAGCTGGCAGCCAGAAACGCCTGAGGGCCCAGACCCTTCCTGCCCACCCTCACAAGAAATCAGCCCATCCAGCCAGACCCTCGGCACACAGCACGGAGCCGAACTGCAGGAGGTCTTCGCGAGCCCAGATCGCTCACATTCAGCGGTTTTGGGTTTTTTACCTGCTGGTAGAAATCCTTCTGGTCTGTACTACGTAACAGGCATGAGTACAGGACCTTTTTGGACTAACCCTACCAGCTCCAAGGCTTACCTGCAGGCAGCCGCAATACCTCTACGCTCACCACGGCTTCAGGAGCCTCACGTCGTCACATTTTTAAGCGTGTTCAGGTATGACTATTTCCAAATTGTCCATCAATTGTTGCCGCTGGAGCATAAAAACACATACAACTCCAAGGATGGTTTGGAAACATTAACAGGAACATAAGTTACACTGAAACGGTTTTATTCAAATTTAATTGCGTTTGTCTTAGGCGTTCCAGATTTCCTGTCGCTACCTGAGCGCTCAAAGGCGTCAGCAGCAACGCTCTACTATAAACATATTCATTTGTTTAATGAAATTTGAAAAGTGTTCTTCCTCCACCCTCCAAAACATTGAAGGCTTTGTGTCTAGCTTTTGTTCCTCTAATGACAGGGGAAACCTGTTCTCACCCTTTCAAACACACAGCTCAGAGGCAGGAGACTGGATTAAAAAAAATATGAAGAAAAAAAGAAAAAAGGTTTAGTGCTAGGTTACTTCTTACATAAAACGCATGCATTAATGTAGGGGGGGAAGAGCCAAGCGCCACAACCGAAGCCACCCCGGGCTCGAGGCGGGACGGCTGCGTCCTGCCGGAGCACGGAACTGGGGCAGAAAACCTACGCAGGATTCCCGAGCCGATCCGAACAGACAACGAGTAACTCAATAAAACATGCCAGGAGGTCGCCTATCGAGGACCAGGCATTTTAAGAGACTGAATGTTTTGCAGTGCCTGGTGCAGTTTCATGTCAAGTCCCCCTGCAACGTACCCAAGTATTTCTGTGATGGGGGCTATTGGGTTACGGAACAGACTGCCTCGGCTTATAAATCCAGGACTGCGGCTTTTGCTTCCATTTTCTCCTAGCCAGGTTAGAAAGCAGCTCAAAAAATCCCACGGCGTATCCCAGAATAAATCCTCTCGCTAGCTCGGGACTCGCTTTTGCTAACTCACCCTTTCCAAAAAACAATGTACATGCTAGAATCTCTAAAACAAGACCATAATAACCAGAAACAGAAGAAACCTATTACTGCCCATGCTCAAACAAGCAAACCATGAAAGCAGGGGGCAAAGAGTTGCATCTCTCAGCTTGCAAACCCTGGGAATTCGGTGAGCACAAGAAGCCTGTCGGGCTGCGGAGGTAAAGCCCAAGTTGAGTTTAAGACACGAGCCTGTCCCCGACCAGGCAGCTAAATATTAGAGAGCCGAGCGTGAGACAACTAACTCGCCTTCCCCAGCCAGACTGGGCCTGCCACGCTATCAAAAATAAGTTTACTGTAATACAAGCAAGCGTGATTCCGAGACCAGCAAAGCATAAAGACTCATTTCTTTTTTAGAACTGTTTCAAATTATTTCCCTCCTTTTGGCAACCCTTCGTGCAGCCTTCGGAAAGGGCTGTTTGTGCAAAGGCAAGTACCCAAAGCATGCGTGCCGGAGCGGGGGGGGGGGGGCGGGAAAAAAAGCCCGGAATGGTTTCTAGGCTGAGAGGTAGATTCTCAGAAGAAGGGAGAAGAGGCTGAAATGCAATGCATAGCTTGGGAAGGCCAGGACTTCAGGGTGGGATTGTAAGCACTGGGCTTACAAGCCTCACCGCAACAACAAAAAACCACCCAGGCCAATGTTAGTGCTTCTCCAGCGGCCACCACGTGCCCAGCTATCTCACCATGCCCGGCGCACATCAGGTCCTCCAAGCAAAGGAGCAGCAAGAGGTCTGAAATTTGCTCCCCACGCTCCACCATGGCTTTGCAGGTCTCTGCCAGGCTGGCGGCCAAGTCACCTGCCCTTCGCAAGGGACTTGCCTCCGTGCTCCGGGCTTTCAGTCCTACCTCTCCTGCCGGCATCCCTCCTTCATCCGCTACACCTCTGCCACGCCACCCGCGCTGCCAGCCTGCCCCCGCCACGCCACCGAGGGACGGATGCTCCACGGAGCCCGAAGAGATGCAGCACAAAGTCCAAGGGCAAGTTCCCAGTTGCACACCAAGGTCTCCAGCATCTCCCTTAGACCTTTCAGGGTGACTACAAGCCTTGCTTCTGCTTTCTGCATCCTTCCGCTGCGCTCCTGCCAGCACAGTAGTCCCGGAGCTCCACGTAGCCAGGAGAGGATTAGCTAGTTGCTGCATCCACTTAGCCAGCAGAGGAAAAAAAATTCCACAAGCATATCCAAATTCCTCCCCCCCCCCCAGCTGTAATCTCCTCATGCACACACAGTGAGCAGGGCAAAGAACTGCCACTCCCCTGGAAAAAAATAAGGAATGTGGCCATGCAAAAGGGAGGCAACTGATGCCGTTTAATCCCTCTGCAGCCAAAAATGGTGGCGAAAGCCCCAAGGTCCTGATCAGCTCTTAAAGCCAAAGTGGAACTGAACATTATTTTCCCACTAGAAGGGTTTCACTTACAACCCAGCTATGCTTCCCCCAAGCAGGAGAAGGGCCCCCCAGGCAGCCCCTCGTTCCATGCCGCATTTGCTCAGGACCGCAGAACCGCGGAGCGGCCGCGTGGATCCCGGTCCGGCACCGGCCCCGCTGCAGCGAACGCTCCCCATTTGTTTCCTGCCCTTGACAACTTCTGTTCTCTCAAAACTGTTGGTTTGGGCTCCTTTTACCTCCTGCGCATTTTGCTCGAGCCCAATTTCCTATTGGACTCTGGCAAACGGATTTTCCACAGGGCTGTTGGCAGTCGGCTCCGTTCGGTCTTGCCAAAGCACGCGGCTCCCAGCACCGGGTCCTCTCCCTTCGGTTTTACTCCTCAGAAGTAGCAGCGACTCAAACTCAACATAACGCTCCTGGTATTTCACCAAGGGATATTGAGGCAGAGGGAACAGTAGCTCTTTTTTCTGAAGAGCTACAATGCATTATTAAAAAAAAAAACAAACAGAATACCAGGCTGTGCACGACATTACCTAACAGAGGGACATTCAGCCTGCAAACGCTCAAATTTGTGTCAAATATCACCGCCACCCGATTGCTTCTTTTAGCTAAATTGGTCGCCTCAAATAAGATAACAGCGAGCAAATTCAGCAGTTTGGTATCGCCGGTATTTCTTTCTATTACAAGGTTTTTTTGCTGTTACAACGCAAGGAGCCAGCCGGGGCGAAGCAGCGCTCGGAGCACGCCGAGTGCCAGGCAGCCCAGACCCCTTCTCCCAAGCACGTTTTCCCAAGTTTTTTTCCCAAGTTTTCTCCCTAGAGAAGGGGAAAGACCCTGACCAAAACCAGGGCTCAAGCAGACGCCAACCCCAGGACGTCCACAGCCGTAACGAAGCCTCACGCCAGCAGCAGCGCAGCCCCGTCCCAGACCCGCAGCTCGCCGGGGCTCTCACTTCTTCATCTCCATTGAGGAAAAACCCCAGCCCAGCCCCAAAACCGCAGCAGCCACATACAGCTGAAGTACCCACCGCCACCGCCACTGATTTGAGTTCTGCTTAAACCCAGTTTCAGCCTGCTTTCCCCCTCCGGAGCAAACGCCATCCGCTTGAGCTTGGCGATAGCAGCGGTTTGGGAGGAAGCTGTCCCCAGGGCTGCCCTCGGTCGTGTTTCCTCCTCCTCCCTCCTGCCCCGCAACCCACAGGCCATTAATAACTTACCTTCTGCCCCCTACCAACTCCAGCAGAGGCTACAGAGAAGGGGAAGCCTCATCACGAACCAAAGTTTGGGCAGAAGAAACAATTTCTGTCCAATTCAGAGCAATGCCAAAAGCCCAAGCCAGCATTTCCCCTGCCCCATCACATCCTCGAGGCTATTCCTTGGGCTTGGATGCTCTGGGTTCCCAAAACAAGGTTCACGCCAGGCACCACTGATATTAACTGTGACCCCCACCATGCATACGGAGGATGAGATCCCTTTGAGCCTGTGCGTATTTCAGTATCTTCCTGCTATCCAACAGAAGCACACAAAGATATTAAGAAACAGCGATTCTTATGCCTTATGAAATCCAGGATGTCTCTCCCACTGCGTTTGGTTCAAGTCCTGTCTCCGCTGGGAAGCCTCAGACCTTACAGCTCAGCGGGAAGCATCAGCCTTCAGCAGCATCCCACGGGTGCTTCGCCATCATCACGCAACCCGGCCACGCGTGGACCTGCCTCCGCCCGCGTCACCAGCGACACGCGGGCCGTCGCGGCCCTGCCGCCGCCAGCAAGGCCACAGCGCCGCTCAGCCCAGGCCTCCTCTAGGCAGGAGCATCCCGTTAAAGATCAATTTGAAAGGGGAATGAAAGACGCAATGCTTTTAAAGTGGGAAACGAAGGCTGAGAGGAGCTCTGGGGGGGGTCTGCCGGACTTGAACAACTAGAGGAGCATGACTGTCTTGCAGGCTTGGTGTGGCTAGTTGAGCAAACAGCTGCACTGCAGATGTCACGAAAAAGCACCGTCAGGAGAGCGGCTCCGGGCAGCTTAACGCAGCACCGAGAGCCCACGTTATAATCCAAGAGGAGGTGGAAATGCTTTTGGCGTGTGGGAGCGCGAGAGTCATTGAAAGTACAAAATGCACAATTCCCCAAGGACAAATTCACTATCTGTGTCAGCAGGCACGTTTCACAACGTGAGCACGGCAGCAAGATCTCCAATCGCTACCTAATCGTGTTCATCCCCGTGAACGCGCCCTCCTGCCAAGCCATCGGCTCGGACCTGATGAATCAGATGGCATCTGGAGCTTCAAGTTGTTGGAGCTCGCCCTCCGCTGCGTCCCTACCCGGCACCGCGCTCCCCTGACCGCAGCACGCCAGATAAAACGCGCTTCCAGAGAAACGCCGCTGCTTCTAAGGAAAACCTTACTGGAACCAGTCGGGCAGCCTTGTATCCACGTTTTCCACGGGTGTTTGAATTTAAGCAAACAAGCAGAAGGAAAGGCTGGCGTTGCTCACTCCGGGCTCACGTGGAGGAACCAGCCCTGTGCCCTACACCAGAAACCCAAGCAGGATTTTGGAAAGATGGAGCCAGGCAGGAGAAATAAAGAAAAGCAAGCCTTGGTCCACCCCATCCCATTGCCTGCTCTCCTGGGGACGGTACCAGCAGCTTTCTAGTACTGGGAGCCCAGGGGAGAAGGGAAGCTGTGGCTAATGGGAAGTCATTTGTTTTGCAAAAAATTGAAAGCCAGGGAAAAAAAAAAAAAAAAGCCACTGGGTTCAGAGTGGATCTCATCTGACACAAGCAGCAAACGCAAGTCAAAACGAGAATAAAATTGAGAGAAATTATGTAGGCAATTGTTGTAATGACTATCAATTACTGGCTGTATTGAGTTACACGAGGATATAAGCAACTCTGAAATGCTCTGAGAGCGTTCAGTTATAAGCAATATCAGATCGAAATGACTCCGAAAGAGCCGAATCCCCGTGTTGTGGTGCAGTATCATATTCCAGGCAGTTAATTATGATGACCCCAATCCAATTTTTACTAGTCATAGCCTTAGAAAATTTCCTGCTCCTGAGAAGGGAGAAAGCCTCTCCTGAACCCACCGCTGTCTTAGAGAGAGCTGCCCCACACCGCGCAGCAAGCAAAACTTTGGAAGAATTTTTATTGCATAAAAAACCCCAACCCCAGGAAAAAAGCCCTTGCAAGCATTTTTAATGAATAATTAAGAAAAAAAAAACAACACTGAAAATCTTTAGATGAGGTCTTTTTTACCTGCTAAGGCTCCTGGCCCAGCCTTCAGCAGCGCTCACCCAGTCCAAACTGGCCTGGCAGCTGGGGATTACTGGGTACTGCATCCACACCCCACTTCCCTGGAAATCCCGCGTTTGCCTCCTTGCCCACAGCATTTTCCAGCTCTACAAAGGTGGCACTGATGCTTTTTCCTTCTTCTGGGAAGGGGGGGGGGGGGGGGGAGAACTTTTCTTTATTTGCAGAAATGATTTCAAATTCCAGAGGAACACACCTAACTTTTATCAAAATCTGTAATTAGAAGAAATCAACACCCCACTCAGCAATAGTCGTATTCTCAATCTGAAGGAGAAAGGGAGAATAAAAAGGTTTCTTAACTAAACTGGTAGCTGGGATAAAATTACCATCGCCACCCTCCTCCCAGCCCGCGCAGACAAACCATGCCTTTGAGTATTCACGGTCCTGCCGGACTTGATCCAACCCGGATAAGCCAGCAATCTGATTACGACCGCAAATGTAAGTATGAAACATATCATCAGAAAGATCTGTTGGCGATACGATAGGCTCCTAACCCTTCCCGGCCGCTCCAAGAAGGGACGCCTTCAAGAAGCTTAAAGCCAAAACTTAGCAGGAGAAACAAAAACCCGGGAGCACAGAAATCACCTCTTTATTCGAGTCTTCGGGATATTTACAAATGAATAAACTTCTTTGCAAATTCCATTTTCAGCTAACCGGCAACCGCCTCGCCCAAAATACATTACATGAAATATGTTGGCTTGGAAGCGTTTTCTTCTCAGAGGGAGAAAGAAAAACTCCCATCTGGGAGCTCCCGCAGAATACAGATGCGTTATTAACGACGATAAAACATCCTTTGAAGAGGGAGGCGGAGGGAGGCAGGCCGAGCGCCGCCGTCCGCCCCCAGCCGAGCCAGCCCGGTATTTGAGGTGAGGAAAGGCTCCCGCCCGAATGGGCAAAACGAACGGGAGCTTTGCCATGAATTTTTATGGTGAAAAACCAGGCCCTTGGTCAAAGCAAGCAAAATATTTCAGATCTGCTCCTCTTCCAAAACGCACATAGGCGGGAGCGTGTCCACAGGCATGCCCAAACCTATTACACGCAGCATCGCCCTCGCTGCGATCCCAGCTCCGCTCTCAACAGCGGACACCAAAGTTCAACAGCAGTTAAACCTCCGAAAGGTGCAGCAGTGGCAACGTGGGTGGAGGCAATTTAAGCTTCACTCGCATTTACGTGGCCTGCAAATCCATGCAAGATAATTTTAGAAATCTCTTTATAAGCAAAGCTAATATTTCCTCTGCTCAAAGGGGGCAAAACCCTCAAAAAATTAAAAAAAAAAAAAAAAAAAGAAATGAGGTTTCTTCATGACAGTGATCCAGGCTATTAGATTTCACATGGAAGTGAGAGAAGGCTAAGGGGAACAGGGAGAGCGTCCAAGATCAGATGCAATGTCAGCAGCTCCAGGAGAGGACGACGCTGGAGGTAGGAAGCATTTGATCCAGGGTCTGTGTGCAATTCCCAAGGGATCCATCAGAGGTGAGCAGGAAAAGCAACCCTGGATTCACCGGGGGGGGGGGGAGCCACTAAAAAGCTGCAGTTTGACACTATCCAGACTTCACTCCAGAAAGTAATTGCCAAATGTGGTAGATTGTTCTATTTTAAAATAAAAATAAACCCCACGATTCTCTGCAGTGACACCTCCTCCCCCCCAAAATGCGATGTCTTCTGCAGCACTCAGCTCAGGCTGGGCACCCCGTTACAAGAAGCTGAAAAGGTGGTGGGAGGTAAAAAAAAAGCACAACAAGCCTGATGGTTTCTGAAGCTTTTAATCAGGTAAGGAAAAGTTAAAAGCTGAATACGGAGAGCTCAGCTGAGGGTAGCTGATGTGGGGGCAGAGGAAGGCTGGTAGTCGAGGGCAGATACTTGAAGGATGGAAATGTTAAAAGAAAGCAAACCAAAGCACATTGAAACGAAGCTTGAACTGATCATCAAGAGAAGAAAAAAGGCGTAAGATCTCTGTCAGAGCACGGAGGGCAGAGATGCCATAGAGCCTGGAGCGGTTGAAAATAGGTTAGACAAACTCTGGGACTTCTCTTAATGGAGCAGAGGCAGCGAGACCATGTGGTGCAAGAGGCTTTCCCACCTCCAACTGTCTTCTAGATCAAAACATAAAAGGAAAAAAAAAAAAAAAAAAAACCAAAACGCCAGCAGGATGGCTTCTCCTCGTGCCTTACAAACACTCGCTTCTCCCCGACGCGACCCTGCGTCGCCAGCTAGTATCAAATCCAGTGAGGAGAGGCTGGGCCTCTGCAATCGGACACAGTGCAACTGCGGAACAGGCAAGGCAAATGATGTATTTGCTGTTTTAAAACTATTGCGCAACGGCCTTAGAGTCTGTATAACCCACAGACCTGCAAAATACAACCCCCCTCGCTTTACAAGGTGACATAAAAGTTACGTCAAGCGTGCCTCTACCTCCTCGGCTCGCTGTCTAAACCAGCCTTGCTCCAGCCGTCGGTGCCAGCCAGCGGGAGCACCTTTGGCTGCTACAGCACGCACAGCAGCTCCCAGGGAGCATCAGATCCCCGGCGAAGCGCAGCGATAAAGGGGAGGGAACGGAGACAATAAAAATACAACGCTGTTACGAACTGCCCGACGCGCTACTGGTGAGCGGACCGGAGGCTTTGCATGAAAAGCCAAGCCACCCTCAAGACCTTCCCCACCCCACGCCTTGTTTACAACTCCACAGAGCACATCAACAGGGCCTAGCAAGCTTTCCAAGCGCCACGATAGTCCGCGTTTGACCAACAGCCACCCGTTACAGGTTGCTGGAGGACCATCGCATGGCCGCATCTCCTCTGCTCAAGGCTACCCCTGTCTACGGGTGTCACCCCCAGCTGCTGGGACCCCAGCATCATCCTTTCCATGCACCCTTGACTATGAAGGTACTGGCAATAGCCTCAATCCCCATCAACTTTTATCATTTGGGAGAAGAACAAACTGTCTTGACGTTTCCATGCCTTCATCTCTTCTAGTCCATACCAGCACTTCACTGCCGATACCACAACCATGAAGCTCTTTAAGTCTTTCAACCACCCCAGCTACTTAAGCAAAAACAACCCAAACCACCCCCTTGCCTCTCCCGTTTTTCATCACGCAGAGGAAAAAAAAAAAAAAAAAACAAACGATAACATTCACAATCGTGTCATTTGTATGGAATAAATGCCAATCGGTCTCTTTCCTTTGACATTTAGCTAATAATTGTTGCAGCCAAATAAGCTGACAGCGCTGAGCTCAGTAGCCCGTAAATGCCTCTGGTGTTTCACCGAACGCTAAAGACAACACTTGCTGCTCCCAGCTGCCCGGTGCGCGGCTAGAGACACACATGCTTTCCTTAACCCTTCAGCCCTCTCCGAACCCTCCGATGAATCAGCCGGCTGCGATGACTTGCTGTGCTTAAATTTAGCAGTCTGTTCCGCCGCCACCCCCCGTGCATACCTTCCACGCATCCACCCGTGCGGGCAGAGGCCAGGAGGAAGGAGGGGGAGAAGAAAAGGAAGGAGGTACCTCCTCCTCTTCCTCAGCAAGAGCAATAGTAGGAGGGCTGGAATTTGCTCCTCCTTAACTCCCGATACCCTCGTGAGCCATCAAACCCTGGCACCTCCCTTGCTTGCAAGCTTCCAGTTCCAGTTGTAGCACACCCTGAAGTTTCCTTTTAGTGGACTTAACGCCATTTTACCCACCTGGTGATGCTCCTATCCTTTAACTTTCACCCGAGCTGGACTGCCATTTTTCAAAAGACCCCCAAGTTACACCTTGCTTAAAATAAAACCGGTCAAGAAACTTCCCCCAGAACTCTCTTTATTACTCTGCACACCTGCCGGGAGCTTACAGACCCGATCACCAACCTTTTCTCCTTCACACTCTGCGCACCTTCCCGCTTTTCTGAGCGGCAGGCTAGCAATAACGCAGGCAGAGGCACCGCAAACATGACTTCTTCTCTTCTGGCATGCCTCTGCAAAAGGTACCAGGCTGCGTTCCCCGGGGTGCCCGCTACCTGCTGGCTCAGCCGTCGTCACATCCACCTCACCGGGGCGTTCAGCGCTTGCTGTCGCGAGAGGCAGTTGTTCTGCACGCCCAGAGCTAGCTATCCAAGTCGCTCGCTGAAGATAAATGGAGTTAAAAAGCAGAACGTGTTTCAGCATGGACAGCAATACCGGTAGCCGTGCTCAGCGGGAAGGAGCAAGCGACTTTAAAGGGACAGCCAAGGCAAGAAGCCTGCAGACAACCACTTCCAGGCTGGGTCCATACGAACAGACAGCTTTGAGCGGCACAAAACCTCCCTGGGCATCCTGCTTCAGTTTAGGAGAGACCTTAACAGTTCGCAACCGCTCCCCAGGCCAAGATCTCAAAGCACTTCACAGGCTTATCATCGCACCTTTGACGCTCCGGCACAATTCCCACGTCAGAAGCAAGGCCCAAGGCATTGCACGGGGCCGGGGGCGGCAGGTCTGGGCTGAGCCGCACACTGACAAACGCCGGACCCGCCTGCCACGGCCCCTGCCACGCACGTTTGGTCCGCCTGCCCTTATTTCCCACGTACTCGGGCTGCTCCGTACCAAACTCGCAGGGAGAGGCACGCCAAGGCGAACGGTCCCCCGATAAGCTCCCACCGTGCCCCGAAGCGACGGCCACCACGCATCGGGTCTGGGAGCCGCCGCGGAGCGACTCGCACGCCGACACGAATGGACCGTCTGCTCCTGCTTTCTCTGCCGGCACCAGAGGGGCCGCGCAGCGGCACGGAGCGCCCGGACCACAGCGGGGAAGATGCAAGGCAGGGGCTTTACGCTGAATAAAGCTTCTCTCACCCGGCAGATGCCGGAGCGCGTTGCCGAGATGATCCTGTAACTCCCCGCCGGTGCCATGACGCTACCTGGTTAATCACGCAATGAGGCGGTAAGCAATACCGTCCGCACACACAGTGCCCCTTACCAGCAAGGATCTGACAAAGAAGTCGCATATCTCCACTTTATAGAGGTGTTTTCTAAAAAGAAATGCCTCTATTTTATCTTTAAGAGGTGTTTTTACCACGAGGACAGAGATAAAAAAAACCCTCCTCCACCAAAACACTCCTTCACACACGGTGATTTGCTTTGTCATGCCAGTTTAATACATGCACAGAATTAACGCAGATCTCCCGGGTGAGCACACAGAAACTTCATAACAATACCTGCACGCCTTAAAAAAAATACATCTTTTTTCTTGTAGCAACGCCAGCACAGGCCAACGGACAAAACGTCAACAAATTCACTTCCATTCCCGGGTACACTGCTAGAGCTCTCTCCATTTTGGGTCATACCAGGCAGCTTCAAATTACATCGATTCTGATCTGCTGCAAGGAAACACAAGCTCACCGTGGTACAAAGCAGCGGAAAGGAGGGGGGGGGAAAAAAAAAAAGCGCATTCGGGATCGTCAAAGCCGTGATAAGCGAGCTGCTCCGTACTCAGCGCGGTGCCAGCGAGCCCACGCAGGGACCCTCAGCAGTGAGGCGGGCAAGGAGCAGCCGGAGATCCCGGGATCCCGCTGCTGGTCCCTTCCACACGGGAGCTGCTCCGACAAACCTAAACGCGTTATTGATGGAGAACAAAGAGAAGGGATGCGGGCTCCCAGCGGCGCTCCTGGGATGCTCTGTTCCCAGTGGATCAGGACCTGGAAAACACGAGCTTCGGCTTCGCCTGGCTCCATCCGCACCTCCTGCGTCCGTTTCAGCCCACGAGCGCCCTTCACCCGGGACGACCCAGATGCCGGCGAGGCGGAGGCCGCCCGCGCTCACGTTAAAAGCTCTTCCCGGTGCCACCGCCACGGCCGCCTTCGCTCACCGCCCCGTCGGTGGACGGGGGACCACCGGAGGCCTGGCCTGGAGGCTCCCCACCGGGTGACGCCAACCGCGGCGCAGAGCCGTCAACTCTCCCGGAGAGGCCCCGGCCTGACAGGGCCCCGCGGGCCGAGGTCGGTGCGGGCCCGGTGCCGCCACCGCCGCCGGCCTCACCTGCTCGGCGCCGTAGGCCGTGGCGAACTGGACGAACTCCTCCACGCGCACGAAGCCGTCGCCATCGCGGTCCAAGGCGTCGAAGACGGGGCGGAGGCGCGGCTCCTCCTCCTCCTCCGGTGGGGCCGGGGGCTCGGCGGGGCCCTCCGGGACCGGGCACCCCCCTTGCTCCGCCGGGGACCACGGCGGCGGCCCCGGGGCGGGCTCGGCGGCCTCAGGTGCCCAGAGGCCCGGCTCCGGCTCCGGCTCCGGCTCCGGCTCCGGCCCCGGCCCCGGCCCGGGGAGCGGGGCCTCGGGCACGGCCGCCGGCGGACGCGGCTCCATTTTCACCGGCGGCGCTGAGCGCCCGCCGCCGCCCGCCTCGCCGCTGCCCGGCGGCCATGCCCCGCGGCCATCACCCCCTCACATCGCTGCCGCCCGGCGGGGCGGTACCCGGTAACCGGTACGGCGATGCCGGTGCGGTCCCGGCGGTAGCTCCGCCCGTTAGCCGGGTTACACGGCTTTGTGCGAGGCGGCACCGGCTCCGCCCGCCGCGCCGCCACCGGGGGCGGCCCCGCTGCCCCGCCCCGCCCCGCCCCGCCCGGGAGCGGCGGCTCCGAGCGCCGGGGGGGGACGCGGTTCCTCCCCGCGGTCGGGGGGAAAAGGGGAGGCGGCGGCGCCGAGAAACAACCCCGCCCGCCCGCGCCGCCGCTGCGGGGCTGCCCGCGGCGAACCGCCAGATCCAACCCGGTAGCCGCCGCAGTAGCCGGGGCGGTGACGTCACTCGTCTGCCCGTGACGACCCCACCCCGACGCGGCGCGAGGCCCTGCGGAGGCCCCGCCCCTTCCCCCGCCCCGCAGCGGGGGGAGGTGGGCACCGTGCACCGGGGCCGGGCGTCCCACCGGGGATCGCGGTGCACCGGGGAGCCGCCGTCAACCGGGCCCTGTGCACCCCACTGAACGGTCACCGTGCACCGGGGTACCACCGGCAACCGGGCCTGTGCATCCCCCGGGGGGGTCACTGCGCACCGGGGTACCACCGGCAACCGGGCCTGTGCATCCCCCGGGGGGGTCACTGCGCACCAGGGTACCACCGGCAACCGGGCCTGTGCATCCCCCGGGGGGGTCACTGCACACCGGGGTACCACCGGCAACCGGGCCTGTGCATCCCCCGGGGGGTCACTGCACACCGGGGTACCACCGGCAACCGGGCCTGTGCGTCCCCCGGGGGGTCACTGTGCACCGGGGAGCCACCGTCAACTGAGCCCCATGCACCCCACCAAGGGGTCACCGTGCGCCGGGGAGCCACTGTCAACCGGGACCTGTGCATCCCACTGAGGGGTCACCGGGCCCCGTGTACCCCACTGAACGGTCACCGTGCACCAGGGAACCACCGTCAACTGGGCCCCATGCACCCCACAGACGGGTCACTGGGCCCCGTGCACCCCGCCAAGGGTCACCGTGCCCTGGGGAGCCACCGTCAACCAGGCCCCGTGCACCCCACCGAGGGGTCACCGTGCACCGGGGAGCCGCTGTCAACCAGGCCCCGTGCACCCACGGGGGTTCAGGGTGCCCCGGGGCCTGGCCACCCCGCCAGCACCACCCCGCCCCTCGCATCCCCCCAGCCGGTAACGGGCACAAACCCACAGATTGTTATCAACCCGGCTCTTGACGCTTCCAGCCCGTTACGGGCGTTCGGCATCACCAAACACCGGCTGTGCCCGGCCTCGGCCGCCACAGCACAACGGGCCACCACCAGCGTCCGCCGCGTGGCAATGGGTGCCACGACGCAGGGAAAGAGCAAGCAGAGGGTTCAGGCTGTCAGCCGCCGGCGAGGGTCGGTGGTGCACGCACACCCCTCGCTCTGCCTGCGCACACCGCCGCCTGATCGCTCTCCTTTTAACGAATTAATTAACGAATTTAGGGGCTTACAGCCTGCAGCCTCAGTGCGCGCACGCGGCCGTGCCGGCGTTTGCACCTTTGCCCCCCGCGCAGGGCGAAGGCAGGCTCCCGGGCTGCCCGTGCCCAGCGGCCACCGCGCTCTCCTCCACGTGCTCCCGCGCCCGCCTGCGCCTTGCTGTGCATCCCCCAACGCGGCTTTCCCAAAGCCGGGGAGCCCCGGCATATTCAGCCACAAAAGCTGGGGTTCAGCAGCAGCCCTGGATGGGAGGGAGGGAAAAAAAACCCCTGCCGGATCAGGCCGGCACTGGGAAGGATGGAAACCGCCCCTCCAAATCCTTTTTCTCGTTGTAGCCGTCCCCAAAGCTCACTGGGGCGGGAAGGGGCTCGTCCGTCAGTCCCGCAGGAGGAAAGCTGACGGCTGCTCGTGGTGGGCGACGCCTGCCTAAACCGTCCCCTGCAGAATCCCCTCGGCGTTATAATTCCCCCGGTTTCCAGACAGCTCACCCAACCAGGTTGCCCGCCTGCGCTGGCTGCTGGCCGGGCTGGGCAGGGTGCTAACGCGGGGCTGGAGGGGCCAGCCTGACGCTGCGAGCTGCAGCTTTGCATCCCTGCGCGGCTTTCCGCAGCTCCAGGATGCGATCGAGGCCGGGCTCAGAGCTCCTGCCTTCCCCTGGCGCCGGAGGCTGATGGCCAGGCCGCTGCGCCGCGGCGTTCCCCCTTTCCCTCGGTGGCCACAGAGCCAGGACAGCCCCGAGCCCCTGCGCCGCAGCTCTCTCTGCCTCCGACACCCCCAGCCTCCGCTCCGGAGGTTTCCATGCACCAGCAGGCAACGCAGGCAGCTCTGCCTGGCTCCGTCCTCACCACATGGGGTGGCAACCACGCCAGCTGGGCCAGAAGCCCAGCTCAGCACCGAGCCCGGAGCAGCGCGGCACCGCCTGGGCTTGGCAGCAGCTCCGGGGCTGCCTCTCCTGCAGCACCTTTCCTTTCCGCATCTCTTCTTGCTGCAGGGAGGGTGGAAACCTCACCTCGCTCCCCGCGGGCACGGGGCTCTCCCTCCACCCCTGCTCCGTGCCACCCCAGCCTGAGGCCAGCACAGATCCCCCCCGCAGCCCGTGAGGTGTCTGTGACCCCCAGACTCACCGAGGGGCTGCCCAGGGCTTGGCGAAAGCTAAGCCTCCAGGAGGGACCCCGTCTGTTACCACACGGTCCCCAACGCGCTTGGTCGTGGTTAAACAAGACGCAGTTAAATATGCGGACCCTCCGAGAACAAGGGATGCAGGTCAGAGAGCAAAAAACTGCAGCTGGGCAGCTAGGACCAACAAACATCACAGAAATACCTTCTGCAGGAGAAATTACTCCTCCTGTTATCTGGGAAGAGGGATATTGTGGCTGGAGGCAAATCCCCGGCGAGACCCAGGCAAAGGACAACGCCCAGACCCCAATCCAAGCACCACATCCCCTCCGAAGGGGTCGGCACGTCTCTCGCGTCTCTCAAAGCTCCTGCCGCTGCCGGCTCACAAGAGGACAAGCACGAGCAAACCTCGGGAGGCTGCAGGATCAACCCCCTGCGCAGGCAAACAGATGAGAAGTGTCGCAGCTCAAGGTGGAAGTTCTTTATTTGTGGCCTGGAGGAAGGAGCAAAACCTGGCAAGTCTGTCATCAAGTAGGAAATGCAATCAAGGAGGAAAACGAGCTTCACGGAATTCAGGATAAGCTTAAAAATTGCCGTCAGCAGCAGAAGGCCGCCGCACGCGAGCGGCGTGCGTCCCCCGAGGCGCTGGCACCGGGGATGCGTTTGGCTCCAGCAGACCCGGCGCGGGCCCTGCAGCTCAGCGCCCTGCTCAGAAAGGACTGAATTTCAGCTAGCCCTTCATTTACTCTCAGCTGTAGTGTCCGTACGAAGAAAGGAGAGCACGAGACTGGCGTGACAGACAGATGGGTGCCGGACGGACAAGCGGACATCTCAGGCTCCCAGCAGATACAGTGCTACGGTTCACAGCAGTACAGAGCCAGCTCTGGTGGGATCTGACCTCACACCCGCTCTGCTCCTGGGAGAGGGAC
This sequence comes from Nipponia nippon, assembly GCF_047370975.1. Lineage (NCBI taxonomy): Eukaryota > Metazoa > Chordata > Aves > Pelecaniformes > Threskiornithidae > Nipponia > Nipponia nippon. The sequence continues at coordinate 2,014,716 of NW_028262369.1, forward strand.
GTCCCGGCTGCATCTGCCTCAGCCTGCGGGGACCACCGCCCCGTCCAGGAACGCCCCTGCCAGGGGACGGGGCCACTGCCCCCTGCCAGGGGCCAGCGTGGTCCTCGTGTCCCCTCCAAGAGCTGCCGCTACTGCTGCCGCGCCAGAGCTGCCCCCAGCGCGAAGGCTGATCTCAACCCCCGAGGGGCTGAACGCCCCAAAAGGGGCTGCTGCTGGGGGCCTGGGCAGCTCTCGGGCTGAGATGGGGGAGAGGGGAGGAAGGGGATGGATATCCGTGGGCGGCGCTGCCTGGGACTCGGGAAAGGCCAGGAAAGCAACTCGGAGGGAGAAACAGTGAACGTCACAGCCTGCCCACCCCGCGCTGTCCCTGCGCCCTCGGCCGTGGCAGCTCAGAAGAAAGTAACGGCACAGAACGGGGGTGGGCTTGCTCCCACCCAGCACCCCCGGTGCTCCCTCCCCCAGGCAGACGCCGGATCAGCAGCGTCACCACCAGTCACTGATCAGAGGAGGCAGCTATCGGCTCCGACTCTGGGAGACGTCACCCCGAGATGTCCCAGAGCAGCAGTGGTCGGTCACGTTTCTGTCCGTCGGTCAATCCCAGGCTGTCCATCACTGATTTTTGTTTGCTCCTGCAGCCCAGAAATCTGCAAGACAGCACGGAGGTGGGGACGCAGTCCTGCCTGGCCTGCCCTGCTCACGAAGGCTGCCGGGCAGGACCCAAGCAGGGGGAGAAGGGAAGAAAGGAGACCCCTCTCCCAGGAAGCGCCGGGCGCCAGCTCCCCTCCCACCTCTGCAGGCACATGCAGCAACGCGGCGAGTCCCGCGTGCAATTCAACCGCAGCGCAAGACACGCTGCGGGAACTCACGCAAGGAAGAAAGGGGAGGCAGAGGCTCTCCGTGCCCAGTCCTGCCGGCGGGGCACAGAAAAGGGGCATCAGGGGACACTCAGAGGTGTCCAGACAGGGAAGGACAAGAGGTGCCATGTCAACCATGTCAACCGCGGGCTCAGAGGGAAAACCCAGCAAGTTCTCCTGCCCTTCCCAAGTCATCCCTAGGACTGTCCGCGAGGACTCAGCGGTGTTCCCCACGTTGCTCTGTGCCTGCTCCGATATGGGGGGTGACTTTGCTCCACCTTCCCAAAAGCAGAGGAAGCTTTGAGAACGAGTGCTGCCGAGTCAAGACCTGGGCTGGCTGCTCTCACCCCGAGACCCAGACACCCAGCATCTGCCCCCTCTTCCCCAACGCGGTCGGTGCCCCGCAGCTGCCTCAGGAGGGGCAGAGCCTGGCACTGGTACGAGAGGACCAAGGTGCTTGAAGAAGGTCACGCTACACCTACTGCTATGGCAGCCATGCCCCTGTACCGTGGGGCAACAGGGTTTCTGACACGAGCCCCGCTCTAATCCCGCGGAGGGGGAAATGCACGTCACCTAGAGTTTAGCAGAGGATGAAGCAATACCCAGCAAGGTGGAGAAGCTGTTGGCAGAGGTCAGCCAGCTCCCGCCGTCCACAACCAGGGTGGTGCCCGTCACGTAGGAGGAGAGGGGGCTCGCCAGGTACAGCGTGCTGTGGGCGATCTCCGTCTTGTTCCCCGCGCGCTGGAGGGGGATCATGTCGAACTGGCTTCCTTCCTCGGCAAATTTCCCACCTAAGAGCGGTAAAGAGTCAGCTGGGACCACGGGACCACCTGCCCACCGCCACTGCGGTGCTGCTTGCGTGGGGCTTGCCAGGAGCCCCGGGGAACCTAGGTGAGATCCTGGCACGGCCCTGAGGACAGCCCAGGGACAAAGGCCTGGGGAAAGAGTTAAACGAGGGGAGCTCAAGCCCAGCGGTGGGATTTGTACTGCAACAACAAGTTCAAGACAGGACCTCGGGGAGCTTTCCCAGCCTCCAGGGCTGAACCGGCACTCCGCCGATGGACTGCAAGAGCTAAACCATCAGGCAAGGCAGCTGGCCAGGCTGAGCTTTGGGGGAGCACGTTATGTCATGGCGTCAAAGAGCGCAAAAAGCTGCCACTCGACCGAGAAAAATCAGTGCCCTGCGAGGTACCGAGGACGTGGGAAGGGCTGCTCCCCCAAAGAGACGCGCCAGCCAAGTCACAGGACAGCCGTGCCCAGCAGCAACGGCCCCGGCTGCATCATACGCCCCACGAGCTGCATGGCATTGGTGGTCCGTCGCAGCCTCCTCCCAGACAGACGCCAGCAAGCCACCGCCGAGGCAGAGACGGGAGCCCCAGGTTGCCTTACCCAGCCGCCGGTAGCCCTCGGTGCCTGTAATGGGGCCCGGCGCCAAGCTGTTCACTCGGATGTTGTTGGGTCCCCACTCCACAGCAAGGTGACGGGTCATGGCATCTGGGAAGAGATTACATCAGGAATGAGAAATGGAGAGCAGAGCCATTCCAGTAACTTTCAGGGAGGCCAAAAAGCCACGGGAGATTCTGATCAAGAGCAAAGGACCCTAGAAGAGCCCTGGGGGAGAGAAGAGCCTCATCCCAAACCCAGGCACGTAGTAACCGCACCGATTCATATTCGCCTCTCCCAAGGCCATCTTCCCATCCCAATATTTGGGAAGAATCCGCTTCCTTACTGGCCCCACAGCTCACAGAGCCCCAGCAAGGAGCGTTTACGTACCTATGGCAGCCTTAGCAGTACCAGCATGCACCTGGAGGGCCTGCCCTCGGTAGCTCAGGGTTGCCGTGATGTTCACGATGACCCCACCATGGTCCTGGGGAAGGAAAGGAGACGTGGCGTTAGGCAGGGAGCTGCACAAGGGGTCACGTAGGGGAGCAGTGGGACAGGAGAGCTGGGCTAGGAGGGATGGTCACCTGTGGGCACTGCCAGGTGGCGGAGCATGGAAAGGTGCCACAACATCTAAAGACGGGCAGGACTCCCAGTTCCTGCACAGGGGCTGCCATCCCTGGGAGGGAACGGACTGGATCTGAGCAGGGTAGGTGGCAGAGGCCCGGCAGCGCAGCCCTGGGTACACGGGTGCTGTGCTCCCTTCTGCCCTCCACGCTTCCCTGAATTTCCCAGGAGCAACGCGTGGTTTGTTTGACGCTAACCCCCTGCCTACCAGGAGCCTCTCCACTGAGTCCTCTGGCTCCGGTTCCACTTACCCGGAAATATTTCTCAAAGAGGACTTTGGAGGTGTTGAAGGTGCCAAGGGTGTCGATATCTATCACTGTCTTGAAGGCATTGAAGGACAGGGCGCTGGCTGGGCAGAGAAAGTTTCCTGCAGCACCTGAAGAAGAAGCAGCCGGGGGCACAGTCAGGACTGGGCCAGCAGAGATCAGGCAGGTTCAGGACACTTCTGCGAGAGGGACGGCGAGCGATACTGTTTGAGTAGACTGAAGAGCACGCGGGAACAGCCCTGCTAAGGGGATAAAGAGCTTGCGGCTCTGGGTGCGCAGCAGCGCGGCCAGCCTGAGGGCAGGAGGGTGCTGGTGCAGTGGGAGCGGGGATGACCGGATGGCCCTGCATGAAGACCAGGTCTTTGCTTCCTCTGAGCCCATCCCCTCTGCACTCCCAGGGGCTGCCCAGATGCTCCCAGGCCAAAGCAGCATAAGCCAGACGCTAGGCAAACACAACCCCCACGCAGGAAAATGCCCTTCCTAGCAGCGAATCTGGGCCAAATCTTCCCTCTGCCCACTCCAGCAGCTCACCGTTAACGAGGATGTCAATCCGCTTGAACTCTTTCAGTGCCTCATCCACCGCTGCCACAAGGGTTTGGGGCTGCCTGACATCTATGGCCAGAGGCAGGCACTGCTGGCCTGTGGCTGCCGCCAACTTTTTAGAGGCCTGCAAAAAAAAAAAGGAAAAAAAAAAAAAAAAGAAAAAAAGAGGGGTGAGATTCTTTCTAGGACTCTCTCCTTTGGCAAGGGTTAGACTCAGACCTCGTAACAGGCGAGCAAGAAGTCAGGCAGGAGCCACGTCCCTGTCAGCACACAGCAAACACCGCGGGCAGGGGAGAGACCTGCCTGAACACGGCTTCAGCCCGGCAGCACCCTGCCCCTAAAGCCCTGGGGGAGCCAGAGAAAGCTCCTGCAAGTCGCACCCCAACCGAATGCCAGCCTGGCCCTGAGGCCACAACTCCTTACGCCCAGTTACCTCTGTCATCGACAGGGCGCATCCCGAACACCTCTGCAGGCCAAGGACAAAGGTTGGATCCCAACAAGGCATTTTTGGCGTGAGCCCAGACATAACTGACCTTTAGATCCGAAAAACGTCAGTAGGCAAAAGGGCAAATGCAGACCAGCAGTTGCCAGGGTCTCTGCCCACGGGGCAGAGCGGGCCAGCTCTGCGGCTCAGCGTCTGCCCCAAACCATCCCCGAGGCGCTTGTGAAGAACACGACTCCCCGCAGCAAATCAAGCACAGGGGACGCGCAAACTCAGCAGCAACCCTGCACACCACCCAGCGACGCTCCACGTTCCTGCTCAGGCCCGTCGGGCTCTTCTGCGAGCAGCTTTGAGCCCCGACTAGCACGCACGTACGCCGAGCGTGAAGAGCCTGGGAAAGCAGTCCCTGTGTACTCAGAAGACCCCAGCCCCTGAGGGCTAAAAAGCTGCTGAGCTTTGCAGCTTGTTTTCTGGCACGTGAGCGCGAGGGAATGCGAAATGACAGCACTAACCCCCTCCAGGAGGCAGCTGGGTCACGTCAGCTCACTCCCAAGCGCTGACTTTGATCTTTACTGTATTTCAGTGAACTCCACGCACAGCTACCGCAAAGCTCGCTCTCAGCCGCTTTCAGCCTCAGTCCACGGCCCAAGCCAGGGTGAAGAACAGAAACTGTGATCAGCCAAACTCCAGCCCGGGGTCGGACACGCGGGGGCGGGTGTTTGTTCTGCCCAGCCGCCCACGGAGCGGCTACAGTCTAATCCAGCTTCTTCAGTCACTGCTCTCCAGACCTGCATCCTCCCCTCCATCTCAGGATCCAGTACAACCGAGGTTTTGGGGCTCAGCGTACCCACCTCAGCCCACGCAACCCTTGGACAAGGGGGTCTTGCCCTACTCGAGGCTGAGATTTAAGTTCGCCCTTGGGCTCCGCCACTTCCCTGCTGACAAACCTGCACCACAGTTTGTTTCTCTCTGTCTCATCAACAAAAAGGGGATGTGATACCTGGAACAGACACTCCCAAATCTGGCGGAGGAAGGCGTTTCCACCATTAACTGAGCCCTACTGCAAGGTGCGGTAGGTGCAGCCCCCCGTAAACCCGCACCCGTCCTACCCATCGCTGTTCCCTGCTGGTGCTGGAGCACTCAGAGCCGGGAGAAGACAGGGTGGCACGGCTGAGCCATTTCTCCTGTTGCACTACTCCCAGCTCCATCCAGAAGAGAGGGCAGAAGGATTTCCAGGCGTTCACAGCTCTCCCTACTGCTGCCTGTGCCACTGGAGCCCACGGACTCACCTCCGACACTCGCTGCAGGTTCCGGCTTGCGATGACGGTCCGGCAGCCGTGCCTGCAAAGAAGGGGCTGGTGAGAAGGACCACAGAGCGCCGGCTCCTCCGAGCTCTGGGGATCACCGGGAGCTCGCTGGGTGAGCGGCGGGAGGTGGCACAACGCCCTCGGAGGGGACGAATTGCTGCTCCTCCAGGCTTGCGGGGCTCGAAGGGAGGGAGAGTCACGGCGCCCTACAGCCCCGTCCCGGCCTCCCACACCCCCAGGAGCCACCGGAGCCCGCAGCAGGCAGGGCTGCCCGCACCTCCTGCCCGCACCTCCCAGGAGGGCCCTGCCGTCCCCGGCTCGTCAGGCCCTGCCGCCACAGCCGCCGCCGGGGCAGGGAACCTTCCACCGCCCCGTCCCGCCGGCGCCCGAGGAGGCCGGGTCGGGCCTCCCCCGCGCCCTGCCGCCGCCCTGCGGCCCCGCCGGGCTCCCCCCGCACCTCATGAAGATCTCGGCGACGCGGAAGCCGATGCCCGAGCCGCCGCCGGTGATGAACGCCACCCGGCCCCTGGGGGGACAAAGGGAGAGTCAGAGCCAGGCCGCAGGCGCAGCCCCCGGTCCAGGACCCGCAGGCCGCGGCCCTTCGCCCCGAGCTGAGGTCCCCGGGGCGGACCGGAGCCCTCAGCGCCCCGGTACTCACGCCAGGAGGTCGGGGCTGAAGAGGTGGCGGTACTCGCGGAGGCAGTCGTCGGTGTCTACGTCCGGCGGCGGCCGGGAGGTTGCTGCGGCCTCCGCCATAGCGGCGCGATCCGCCCGCCCCGCCGGCGGCGGCGGGACCCGGGGCGGCCGCGCGCAGAGCCTGCCGGGAGATGTAGTCCCCGCCGGGCCCCCGCTCTGCGCATGCGCGGGCGTCGGCAGGCGTTGCCTGGCAACGGCGCGGGGCCGGAGCGGCGTCCCACAGTGCCGCCCAGTGTCCCCAGTGCCGACCAGTGGTGTCCCCAGTGCCGCACTGGGCCGGCGGCGACCCGCCCGGGCACGCCCCGGTGTCCCCCGCAGCCCACCCCGGTCTCTTCCAGTGACCTGCAGGGCCTCCCAGCGCCTCCCAGTGACAGCCCGGGGACAGCCCAGTGCCTCCCAGGCACAGCCCTGTGCCTCCCAGTGACAGCCCAGTGCCTCCCAGTGCCCCCAGGCACAGCCCAGTGCCTCCCAGTGACAGCCCAGTGCCTCCCAGTGCCCCCAGGCACAGCCCAGTGCCTCCCAGTGACAGCCCAGTGCCTCCCAGTGCCCCCAGGCACAGCCCAGTGCCTCCCAGCGACAGCCCAGTGCCTCCCAGTGCCCCCGAGGGGCAGCCCAGTGCCTCCCAGTGACAGCCCAGTGCACCCCAGGGACAGCTCAGTGCCTCCCAGTGCCCACCAGGGACAGCCCAGTGCCTCCCAGTGACATCCCAGTGCCCCCCAGGGACATCCCAGTGCCTCCCAGAGCTTCCCAGTGCCTCCCCAGGGATATGCCAGTGCCTCCCCGAGCTTTCCAGTGCCTCCCCAGGGACATCCCAGCGGCTCCCAGTGCCCCCTAGGGACATCCTAGTGCCTCCCAGAGCTTCCCAATGCCTCCCAGAGCTTCCCAGTACTGCTCCAGTGCCCCCAGGGACAGCCCAGTGCTTCCCAGAGCTTCCCAGTGCCTCCCAGAGCTTTCCAGTACTGCCCCAATGCACCCCAAGGACAGCCCAGTGGCTCCCAGAGCTTCCCAGTGCTGTCCCAGTGCCCCCCAGGGACATCCCAGTGCCTCCCAGAGCTTCCCAGTGCCTCCCCAGGGATATGCCTGTGCCTCCCAGAGCTTCCCAGTACCACCCCAATGCCCCCTGGGATAGCCCAGTGTCTCCCAGAGCTTCTCAGTGCCCCCCAGAGCTTCCCAGTGCTGCCCCAGTGCGCCTCAGGGACAGCCCAGTGCCTCCCAGGGACAGCCCAGTGCCTCCCAGTGCCCCCCAGGGACAGGCCAGTGCCTCCCAGAGCTTCTCAGTGCCTCCCAGTGCCCCCCAGGGACAGCCCAGTGCCTGCCAGAGCTTCCCAGTCCCTCCCAGAGCTTTGAAGTGCCTCCCCAGGGACATGTCAATACCTCCCAGAGCTTTCCAGTGCCTCTCAGAGCTTCCCAGTACCACCCCAGTCTCCCAGTGACATCCCAGTGCATCACAGAGCTTCCCACTACTGCCCCAGTGCCCCCCATAGACATCCCAGTGTCTCCCAGAACTTCCCAGTAGTGCTCCAGTTCCCCCCAGGAACAGCCCAGTGTCTCCCAGAGTTACCCACTACTGCCCCAGTGGCCCCCAGTGACATCCCAGTGGTTTCCAGAGCTTCCCAGTATCATCCCAGTGCCCCCCAGTGACATCCCAGTGTCTCCCAGAGCTTCCCAGTACCACCCCAGTGCCCCACTAGGGACATCTCAGTGCCCCCTAGAGCTTCCCAGTACTGCCCCAGTACCCCCCAGGCACATCCTAGCACTTCACAGTGACATCCCAGTGCTTCCCAGTACCACCCCAGTACTGCCCAAGGACAACCCAGTGCCTCCCAGAGCTTCCCAGTACCATCCCAGTGTGCCCTGAGGACAGCCCAGTGCCTCTCAGAGCTTCCCAGTACCACCCCAGTGCAGCTTGAGGACATCCCAGTGCCCCCTAGAGCTTCCCAGTACCGCCCCAGTACCCCCCAGGCACATCCTAGCACTTCACAGTGACATAGTGCTTCCCAGTACCACCTCAGTACTACCCAAGAACATTCCAGTGCCTCTCAGAGCTTCCCAGTACCACCCCAGTGCAGCTTGAGGACATCCCTGTGCCCCTCAGTGCTTCCCAGTACCACCCCAGTACCCCCCAGGCACATCCTAGCACTTCACAGTGACATAGTGCTTCCCAGTACCACCTCAGTACTACCCAAGAACATTCCAGTGCCTCTCAGAGCTTCCCAGTACCACCCCAGTGCAGCTTGAGGACATCCCTGTGCCCCTCAGTGCTTCCCAGTACCACCCCAGTACTGCCCAAGGACATTCCAGTGCCTCCCAGAGCTTTCCAGTACCACCCCAGTGTGCCCTGAGGACATCCTTGTGCCTCCCAGTACCACCCCAGTACTGCCCAAGGACATTCCAGTGCCTCCCAGAGCTTCCCAGTACCACCCCAGTGCGCCCTGAGGACATCCCAGTGCCTCCCAGAGCCCCCAGCGTGTGCTAGTGGCATCCGAGGGAGGAGATGGAGCCGGGGCTGGGGGCACTGGGGTTTATTGTGGGGCCGGGGGCCTCCCGCGGCGGGGGGCCCATTCCGGCGGGGGCCGCCCTAGGGCCCGTAGGTGTAGTCCCGGTCTCCGCTCTCCCAGGCCACCAGCTCGTCCCGCTGGAACCAGAAGCCGATCTCCCGCTGGGCCGTCTCCACCGAATCGCTGGCGTGGACGACGTTCCTGCGCGGGGACGGGGACGGGGCCGTGGCCGTGGGGTCCCGCCGCCGCCGCCGCCGCCTGCCCCGCGCCCCTACCTGCTGACGTGCATGCTGAAGTCCCCCCGGATGGTGCCCGCCGCCGCCGCCGCCGAGTCCGTGTCCCCCACCATGGCCCGCGTGGACCTGACCACGTTGTAGCCCTCCCACACCTGGGGGACAGGGGACGCCTGAGCCCCCCGGACCCCCCCGGGACCCCCGGACCCCCCCGTCCCGGCCCCTCACCATGGCCACCAGCGGCCCCGAGGTCATGTAGGCGAGGAGCGCGGGGTAGAAGGGCTTCTGCCGCAGCTGCTGGTAGTGCTTGTCCAGGAGACCCTGGTCCGCCTGACAGCAGCGTGGGGTGACGGTGGGGACACCCAACCGGTGCCCCCCGCTGACACCCCCCTCCCGGCACCCCCGGAGCCGGCTGCGGGGTGCGGGGAGCCGGGTCCCCTGGGGGGGCGGGCGGCAGCTCGGTGGGGACGGGTACCTGGAGCAGCTTCATGGCCACCAGCTTGAAGCCGCGCCGCTCGAAGCGCTGGATGACGTTCCCCACCAGCCGCCGCTGCACCGCGTCCGGCTTCACCAGCACCAGCGTCTTCTCCTGCAGCTCTGGGGGGGCTGCGCGGGGACGGAGGGGCCAGCGTCACCGCCGGGCATGGGACACAGGTCACCACCAGCCGTGGGACACGGGTTGCGGCAGCAGGACCCCAAGCTGCTCCTGGGGCACCACGGGTTGTTGCTCGGTCCCAGTGGGCAGCGGCTGCCGCGGGGTGAACCCACCCCGTCCCCATCCCTGTCCCCATCCCGGGGCCGTGTCCCCCTGGCCGAGACTGGCAGGGTCCCAAGGGATGCGCTGCAAAGCCTGGATGGGTGTTGGGGACACGTCCGAGGCCGGGAAACACCCTTCAGCCCAGCGTGGGACGGGCTGGCTCTGGTTTCGGTGCCGGGGCTGCGGGTGCCACCTGGGGTGCCAGCGCTCCTGCTTCGCTGCCAGCCCCAGGCTTCGGGCTCCTGCCCCGGGCTGCGAGGCCGGGCCGGCCCCAGTGCCGGTGGGGACAGACCCCACGATTTCACCCGCTTTTCTGGGTGTCGCTGGACGTGGCCCGGCTTCGCACGGCTCCCACCCTGGGGATGGCGCAGGGGTTGCCCCATCCTGGCCCTGGGGACACCAAGCGCCTCGGGATCCGCAGGACGGTGCCGGGGGAGCCGCCAGCTCCAGCCTCTGCCCCGTCCTGACACACGGGCTGAGACCCCGGCTCTGGCCCGCACCACAAAGAAGTGACGGACCCCGTGAGCCGGACACCCGGGCTTCCCCCGGGCCAGAGGGACAGGGCAGTGGGGAACTGGGGGCACTGGGACGGGATGGGGCAGTGGGCACCGTGGGGACAGGACAGGGACAGTGGTGGGATGGGGATGGGGACAGGGTGCCCAAGGGGCAGGACAGGGATCAGGACTGGGTCCCCAGAGGCTGGAGAGGGAAGGGGCTGAGGGCAGCATGGGGCTGGGGACAGGGTCCCCAGGGGCAGGGCAGGGATGGGGACAGGGTCCCCAGGGGCAGGGCAGGGATCAGGACTGGGTCCCCAGGGATGGGGTGGGGAAGGGGACAGGGTCCCGGGGGGCAGGGCAGGGAAGGAGACAGGGTTCTCAGGGACAGGGCGGGGATGGGGACAGGGTGGGGAAGGGGACAGGGTCCCCAGGGACAGGATGGGGATGGGGACAGGGTCCCCGGGGGCAGGGCGGGGATGGGGACAGGGTCCCCAGGGATGGGGCTGGGAAGGGGACAGGGTCCCCGGGGGCAGGGCAGGGATCAGGACAGGGTCCCCGGGGACAGGGCAGGGCTGGAGACAGGATCCCCAGGGACAGGGCGGGGATGGGGACAGGGTCCCCGGGGGCAGGGTGGGGATGGGGACAGGGTCCCCGGGGATGGGGCGGGGATGGGGACAGGGTCCCCAGGGACAGGGCTGGGAAGGGGACAGGGTCCCCGGGGGCAGGGCAGGGATCAGGACAGGGTCCCCGGGGACAGGGCAGGGCTGGGGACAGGGTCCCCAGGGACGGGGCGGGGCTGGGGACAGGGTCCCCAGGGACGGGGCGGGGATGGGGACAGGGTCCCCGGGGGCAGGGTGGGGATGGGGACAGGGTCCCCAGGGACAGGGCGGGGATCAGGACTGGGTCCCCAGGGCCGGGGCCGTGTCTCACCGGAGCCGTAGCAGCGGGGCCCGGGGGGGCGGCTCAGGCCCGGCTGCCCCCGCAGCAGGCCCCGGGCCAGGCAGCGCCCCAGGGAGCCCATGGCGGGGCCGGCGGGTCGGACCTGGCCGCGGCGGGGCTCCGCCGCCCCGCGGAGGCTTTAAGGGCCCGGCGGGGCCCGGGGACGGGTCAGGCTTCCGTCCCTCCTCTTAAAGCAGCCGCCGGGAGCGGGCGGCCGCCGCGCCGGCACGGAGCATCCCGGTACGGGGCGTCCCGGCACGGAGCAGCCCTGGCACGGAGCAGCCGCCCGGTACAGGGCATCCCGGCACGGAGCAGCCTCCCGGCACGGAGCATCCCAGTACAGGGCATCGCCAGCATAGAGCATCCCGGCACAGAGCATCCCAGGTACGGGGCAGCCTCCTGGCACGGAGCATCCCGGTACGGGGCATCCCTAGCGTGGAGCATCCCCGGCACGGAGCATCCTCCCGGTATGGGGCATCCCAGCACGGAGCATTCCTAGTGCAGAGCATCCCTGGCACAGAGCATCCCGGTACAGGCATCCCCAGCCTGGAGCATCCTGACACAGAGCATCCCAGTATGGGGCATCCCTGGTACGGAGCATCCCGGTACAGGGTGTCCCTGGTACGTGGTGTCCCTGGCATGGAGCATCTCCCGGCACAGAGCATCCCCGGTACAGGGCATCCTGATATGGAGCAGCCTCCCGGCACGGAGCATCCCTAATACAGAGCAGCCTCTCAGTACATAGCATCCTCCTGGTATGGAGCATTCCTAGTGCGGAGCATCCCCGGAATGGAGCATCCCAGTACAGGGCAGCCCTAGTGTGGAGCATCCTGGTACGGAGCAGCCTCCCGGCACGGAGCATCCCCGGGGCATGGAGCATCCCCAGGGCATGGAGGATCCCGGTACAGGGCATCCCTAGTGAGGAGCATCCCCGGCACAGAGAAGCCTGCCGGTACAGACCATCCCAGTACAGGGCATCCCTAATGTGGAGCATCTCCGGTACAAAGTATCCTACTGGTATGGGGCATCCCAGCACAGAACATCCCTAGCGTGGAGCATCCCTGTACGGAGCATCATCCCGGTACGGAGCATCCCTAATGTGGAGCAATCCCAGCACAGAGCATCCTCCTGGTATGGAGCAGCCCTGGCACGGGGCATCCCTAGTGTGGAGCATCCTCCCAGTACAAAGCATCCTGCTGGTATGGGGCATCCCAGCACAGAGCATCCCTAGCGTGGAGCATCCCTGTACAGAGCATCATCCCAGTACGGAGCATCCCTAATGTGGAGCAATCCCAGCACAGAGCATCCTCCTGGTATGGAGCAGCCCTGGCACGGGGCATCCCTAGTGTGGAGCATCCCCCCGGTACGGAGCATCCTGCCCGTAGGGAGCACCCCCCAGCCCGGAGCGAGCCCTTCCCTTGGCAGGCTCAGCCCCAAGCCCTGCCACAGCGAGAGCAGCACCTGCACCCAGCCCAGGGGTGACCCAGGGGCGCGGGGGGGCCCAGCCCCTGCTGAAAACCAGACCTACTTCATGCTTTGCCCCCGCTGGTCCAGGCGGGGAGAGGGGTTACCCACGCCAGCCCGAGCTGGCGTGCAAGGAGATGCCCCAGCCCCACACCAGCCCCCCCAGCCCTGTTGAAGGGCCAGAGCAGGGAGCACCCAGGCCGATGCCCTCCCTATGGGACATGGGGCTGCCCTGGACATGTAGTGGGTGCTGGGAAAGGGGTGCAAGGCCCTGGGGGGCAGAGTCCGCCCCTGCCCTGCTCACCTGCAGCCCCTCGCGATCACTGAAGGGAGAGGGGACAGGGACAGAGGCACAGGGCCCCTTCCTTCGCCCCGGCCCGTGCCGAAGGAGGCAGAAGAGAGGGGGACTTTACAAAGCAGCGATGGGCTCAGCTCCGTGCTCCAGCTCAGATTAATGAAATGGGGGACGGAGCTCTGCCTGCTGCCAAAGGGCAGGGGCGGCCCTGCAGGCAGGTGCGTGGGGCCTCGGTTCTCCGGGGTCCACGCTGGGAAAGCGCTCTTCACCGAGCTTCCCATACATCCCAGACTCCCGCGACTGCTCCTGGGAGAGCAGCTTGACACAAACATTGCTATTAAAATATCTGCAAGTTCATGGAAAATCCTGGTCACTCCAAGCCTGTTTTCTAGACCTGTGATAATGCGAAGGATGAGTCGAGGGAGCTGCCCAACACACGCTGTCTCCAACAGGCGTTTGGCTCCTTGCTGCCCATCTCCTCCCTGAGCCCCAAGTTGCAGGGAGTGGGCGACTGGGGCTCCCAGCAGCCCCAGTTGGGGGGCACCCGGGGGCTCCCAGGCCTTGCGGTGCTCAGCACGGCTGCAAAACCACCCGATGTGGCTTCCCCGTGGGCCGGGAGAGCACCAGCTCTTGCCAACCAGACTTTTTGCTAGCCAGAAGCCGGTGGCACCCATGCGAACAGGGGGCTCCCATGTCTGCTCCGCCAGAGTGATGGCACAGAGGAAGGGGCTTCTTTAGGGAAGATTAAAGAGGTCAAGGCGCTCACATACATCGAAACTGGGCTTTTAGCAAAAGGGCTGGCAGGTTCCAGCCTGGGCTTTGGCCACCTTCCAGCTGCCGCCCTTGGTCAAGGGAAAACACATGCCCTTTCGCCCTCTGTCAACCAAATGTTTTGCAAGAAAGAGAAGGGCCATGCGGGGAAGGGAGCTGTGCCAGCAGCGATGAGGTCCCCGTAGCCCATCCCCGAAGGAAGGCACGGCCGGGGCGCTCAGCGGAGGTGGCAGCGGAAAGCCACCGCTGTCCCCTGCTGTGGCTCGGAGGCACCAGGGCAGCGGGGAGAGGCTCCGTGGGCAGGTTTGGACCCTGCACTGCGTTTTCTTACATCTATAAGCACCAGGAAAAACAAGGACTCCAAGTTTCAAGCGCAGACCGCGACACCGAGTTACTCCAGAGCTGGCTGCTCCTGGTACAACTTGCAACTCAAGCTGCTCCTTGCAGGGTACAAAGCCCAAACATCAAACTGGTCCCAGTTCCGAGGGCCTGGATGGCAGGCTCGCCCTGTACACAGGTTATCCAAACAGCGTACGTTATCTCCAAACAGCAAACATGCACATCAGAGGATGTTTGTTTTTTTTTTTTTTTTTTTTTTTACAAAACCGTAACTAATGGAACTGTGGAGCAAGCGCTGCCTACGCTCCATCTCACCCCGATACCTCCCCGCTGTCCATGTGCGGCCGCCTCACTTCAGGGCTACGAGTGTTTATGGGAGAATCATGGAACCACAGGAGGCTTTGGGCTGGCAGGGCCCTTTCCAGGCCATCCCCTCCATCCCCCTGCCATGGGCAGGGACAGCTTCAACCACATCAGGGTGCTCAGAGCCCCGTCCAGCCGGGCCTTGAAGGTTTCCAGGGATGGGGCATCTCCCACCGCTCTGGGCAACCCCTGCCACTGTCTCACCACCCTCGGCGTAAACAATTTCTTCCTTATATCCAGTCTGAATCTCCCCTCTTTCAGCTTAACACCATCCCCCCTTGTCCTGTCGCAGCAGGCCCTGCTAAAAAGCCTGTCCCCCCCTTTCTTGTCGGCCCCCTTTCAGCACGGCAAGGCCGCAGTGAGGTCTCCCCGCAGCCTCCTCCTCTCCAGGCTGAACCCCCCCAGCTCTCAGCCTGTCCTCCCAGCAGAGCTGTGCCACCCTCGGAGCATTTCGGTGGCCTCCCCTGGCCCCGCTCCAACAGCCCCATGTCCTTCCCGTGCTGAACCCACATGAGGACCCACACCAGCCCTAACACCTCCTCCAGGCCTGCTCCCTTCGCAGTGACAGGTCCTGTTCCCACCAGGCAGCCACCCTCATGCCCACAGAGAATTAAGACTGATTTAATGCTCAACGCTGGCTACCTGGTTAGAGACTTCAGGGGAAAAAAAAAAATCCTTCCCAGCTGCATGATCAGAGATTCACAAAACCTGGTCATGACAGGGGACTGGGATTTTAACCGTATGCTCAGATGCCACTATCGGGTCACTCTGGCCAGCGGCTGGCCTTCAACTCAGGTCTCCTATGATGCAACACCACGAACGTTAGGCAGCTCTTGAGAAATTCAGGCAACGCTCTGCTGGAGGGAATACACAGATCACCGCAACGGGTACCGGAAAACATCGGGGATCGTAGCTGGTAAAGTAGGGGAGAGCGGAGAAAGGAGTCGGCACCGATTCAGTACAGCACCTTTCAAGAGCTCCCAGAGCGCCGACTCGCACGGAGCCCGGACGAGGCCCTTCTGCGCCCGGCGCAGCATGGGTGACGCAGACACCCGCTGCCCGTCCTCCTGCCTGCAGATCGCTGCCTGCAGCACAAAATGCATTTTCATCTAGCGGAACAGCTTGGTGACGGACAGGCCTACAAGGAAACTAAACCAGGTTATTTAAAACAACAGAAGCACTTTATTTCCATTAAGCACATTGTTTTAGTATCACAATGGAATGATGCGAAAATGTTTAAAAAAAACCCAAAAAAAAGTCTCTAATCCCCACAAACAGCAGGGAGGTTTTCAAGGCAATTTAAAAACCAAAGGGAGTGACAGAAGTGCCGAAACAGTCCCAACATCACGGGACTCCTCCTCCGAGAGCTGGGCAGGGGCAGAAAGGTGGAATGACATGAAGGTACAAATGTCTGAAGTAGTCTTTGGCGCTTCTGCCTCAACGTTTGATACGTACATGATCTCTCAAGACAACTCCGTAGAAATCTCCAGGCGCAACAAAGTGCTACGTTAGTAGAACAAAACCCCAGCGAGAGGACTTTCCGTACAGTTGAGATGCCCGGCGGTTGGGCGTTAAGACACATCCTGCAGACGGTGCTGACTCCGGCTGGGGGCCTTTGGGTTGGGAGAGAGAGGGGGAAAAAAAAAAAAAAGGAAGCGTGGTGCGTGAATCCAAGAAGATGTGCCCATGTGCAAGACACCGCGTCCTGCAGTACTGACAAAACCAGGGAGGAGAGAAGGTGGTGGCAAAACGAAAGATGGATCCGTTCCCGACAGTGATCAAAAGACGAGTCCAGTGCAATAACTATAGTTTCACAGTTCCAGGGGGCAAACTGTCATTGCAGAGTCTGTAGTAACGCAGGTCATTCACCAGTCTGTGCACATTCTGGGTAAACGATGGCAGATCCTGGAAAAGATCAAACAACACGTTGTACTGCAAACAGAATATCGCCTAGGAGCACTGTCTTACAGCGGAGAAAGGAACCGAGAGGGCCAAACATCCACGTGTATTTTCATGTATGAGAACAACAGACCTCTTCCTCCAGAGTCCGAGCCTGGGAAAGCCGAGTTTCTGCAGCCCTCGTACAGGGAGCAGAGACTGCTCCAGAGCTGCTCCACGCAGAGAGATGACTACAGACATCTGGGCTCTCTTCACAGCACCGGCTTCGCAGTGTGCAGCCAGGCACTGCCCGAATGGTCATGACATGGAATCATAGAACGCTTTGGGCTGGCAGGGCCCTTTCCAGGCCATCCCCTCCATCCCCCTGCCATGGGCAGGGACAGCTTCAACCACATCAGGCTGCTCAGAGCCCCGTCCAGCCGGGCCTTGAAGGTTTCCAGGGATGGGGCATCTCCCACCGCTCTGGGCAACCCCTGCCACTGTCTCACCACCCTCGGCGTAAACAATTTCTTCCTTATATCCAGTCTGAATCTCCCCTCTTTCAGTTTAAAACCATCCCCCCTTGTCCTGTCGCAGCAGGCCCTGCTAAAAAGCCTGTCCCCCCCTTTCTTGTCGGCCCCCTTTCAGCACGGCAAGGCCGCAGTGAGGTCTCCCCGCAGCCTCCTCCTCTCCAGGCTGAACCCCCCCAGCTCTCAGCCTGTCCTCCCAGCAGAGCTGTGCCACCCTCGGAGCATTTCGGTGGCCTCCCCTGGCCCCGCTCCAACAGCCCCATGTCCTTCCCGTGCTGAGGACCCCCGAGCTGGACGCGGGGCTCCAGGGGGGTCTCCCCCGAGCGGAGCAGAGGGGCAGAATCCCCTCCCTCGCCCCGCTGCCCACGCTGCGGGGGATGCAGCCCAGGAGACGCTTGGCTTTCTGGGCTGCCAGAGCACATGGCCGGCCCATGGCCAGCTTTTCATCCCCCAGCACCCCCAAGGCCTTCTCGGCAGGGCTGCTCTCCACCCCTCCATCCCCCAGCCTGTGCTGATACCGGGGGTTGCCCCCACCCAGGTGCAGGACCCTGCCCTTGGCCTTGTTGAACCCCATGAGGTTCACACAGGCCCATTTCTCCAGCCTGTAACTGCAACTGCTCACTGCATTCCTGCCAGAGTCCTGGGTGCCACGTACCCCATACCAAGGGCTAATTTTCCTGAAGAGCAATTGCCTTCTAGAGTCCAGGGATTCTCTCAAGGCTCCTTTTCCTACCCTCCCCCTCGGTCTCAAATCCCCATCATCTCCCATGGGAGAGGACGCGCTCAATGGACAAGCAAGCTTCAGCAGATGGAAGCCACAACCTGCTGCACTGCCATGATGTTCCACAGGGAGGTTACAGACACCCCCATTTGCTTCACACGCATACGAGGGGCTTGAAAAAATTGTGAGCCGCTGCGGCTACTCTGCTGTCGTCTTCACCATAACCCTCAAACATCTGGCCAGCAGCTGGAGCGAGATTTTGGCAAGGATCTGAGTGTCCCACTCTAGAAAAATGTCAGTCTACCCCTACGAAAACTTCCTCCAGGAAACACATTCCCTAACTCCCACAGCATTCAGCAGTCCGAGAGATGAGATGGCAGTTCAGCTACCTACAATGAAAAATCCCTGGCTAGGCATTGCTGAGGATGGAAGCGTTTGGAACAAAAGGTACTGCCTCAAAACACCGCCCTGAGGAGCTCACGGCTGCCTGCCAGCACATTCTAGGAGAAAAACTCTGCGCACGCTGGGAATACTGGCACTCTGCTGCAGCGTTTCCCCTTCTTACCCTGTCCATTTTGAAATTCCTTCCCAGCACGTTTTTCTGGTTCGAGTCCACACCATCACAACTGGCCAGGAACTCGGGGAGAAAGGCTGAGTAGAAGCCATCAAAGTCCACTGAGGCCATATTGTAGGTGGCAATGCCGATCTCCTCCTGCAAGAGGTCATGCGACTTGTGGACAAGCACCTGAAGTAGCACATTCACAAACTGGAACAGCATGGTTGTCCGGAAGATCTTCTGCACAGTGAGAGAAGCACACAGTTAGGAGTCTTCACACCCGCAAGAGGGACGGCAGCAGCCAGCACGTTGCTTCAGAAGTACGAACTCATCGAGGTCAGGACCAGGCAAACGAGCGTGGCTGCACGGGGCCGCTTCAACACCAGCAGCTTCTAAGCTATCGGCGGGGTCTGCAAACTCTTGTGAGCACAGAGATAATTTTCCAAGCCAAGCCAAGATCACAAATGGCTACAATAAGCCAGATTAATGCCAGCTTGAAAGTTAACGGTGAATTTGGCCACACTTACCTCATGCGTCTGACCCAAGTTTTAAGCATTGGCATGTAAGCGAACAGTCATAGAATCACAGAGCCATTTAGGTTGGAAAAGACCTTTAAGATCATCAAGCCCAACCATTAACCCAGCACTGCCAAGTCCACCACTAACCCATGTCCCTCAGCACCACATCTCCCCGGCTTTTACAAGTCTCTTTCAAACTCCAGCCAGTTTTAGCCCTGCACAGCGCTCCCGAAAGCCAGGGAACCTGGCTAGCTGCCTGAAAGTCTGCAGCAGGCAGCTGCTAACACGACAGGCTGTCCTTGAGTTGTGACCACAGATGTGAACCTGGAAGCTCTGCTTTCACAGGCTAACCAGAAGGGCAGGACCCTGGATTCCGAGTTTAATCCTTCGTGACAGCAGCTAACAGGTCTGGAGGATGGATCCTACATGACAGCGATGGAGACCACCACCTGGCAGTGACCGACGGTAAACAGTAGATACCCTGCAGCTGACCCAGGTGAGAATGATGGAGAGACTCTGCCACTGTCCCACTGATGATCCCAGTTTCTACTTCCTCAGACAAATGGCACCGTCACTGTGCATGTCCTTTGCTTTCCCTCATTGTCACAGGAGGGAACACATACAATCAGAATCATTTAGGTTGGAAAAGACCCTTAAGATCATCGAGTCCAACCGTTAACCCAGCACTGCCAAGGCCACCACTAAGCCATGTCCCTAAGCACCACATCTCCCCAGCTTTTAAATCCCTCCAGGCTTAAATACATCAAGGTTTAAATACATCAAGGCTTTGCTTTGACTGACTAGAGTCGGGATCCCTCCTGTGCCCACTGCAGCCGTATCAGGGAGGCGGTAATGCCACTCTGACCAGCCATACATCCATCAGGATCACAGCAACCAACCGAAGGCCGTAGCATAAAGCCCCCAGATCCTGACCTTCGGTTTCTGAGCCGTTTCAAACCAGTCTCAGAGCAGCACCCGCCTATTACCACGCACAGCGGTCAGCTAGGACCCACCTTGTGGTACAGCTTCTGCTTGGTGTTCAGCGTCTCCAAGTAGAAGAGATTCTGCTTGAACAGGTGAATGTCAGGTTGCAGGAAGGACTGGCCAAACGCCTACGAACAAAGCAGAAGTGAAGGAAGGGGACCGATATTACGATGAATATCAGATCTGTCAGGCAGAACGACATCATTTTCACGCTGACACCAGAACAAACCCCTGGGAGCCTCTGCTGCTTCTCAGTGCGGCAAACTAATAAGAGAGGCAGTTGTTTCAGTCAACCGTGCTGCTGCCAGACCAACAGGAACGAAGAAGTTTTTAGTGGAAACACGGTCGTGTCCTTGCAGAACAGTTGCTAAGCTGGGTCTGTTGGGTACAGGTGGGCCAAGCTTGCATGGAGAGGAACACAGATGCTGAGCGCAGCTCCCTTGGCAGGCAGTTTGCTCGCGAGGGATTTGGCTGTTTCTCAGGGATGCTACCTAAGGGAGCACGGCAAGCACAAGCAAAACCAGAAGACACGCACAGGTTTTGTCCTCAATCCAAGTCAAAAGACCAAGGTGACTAGCAGATGTGTTTAACTGCACTAAATCAGAAAGAAGTTAGTGCTGCTAGGAGGCTGACCTGGGCATTGCAGAAGCAGTAAAGAGCCTAGGAACAAAATCTGCTGGACCCTGCTGAACTCGCCCGGTAGGCCTGCGCAGACTCTGGGATAAAACACCTTTTACACCTTGAGCTCCTCTGAAACACTGTACAGATGATGCAGGCAGATGAGGTAAGCTCTGTACAGAGACAGGCAGCAGAATTTTACCAGTTGCTGCTTCCAGTCATCGTGAACAGAAGAGTTTATTCCCCCATACCAGCCATTTATCGTTAAACGGACAAAAACGGCCCAAGTCCCTTCCAGACTGAGCCACTTCTGGACTCAGATCTCTGGTGGAAACCAGCACACAAATTATTAACATCCTCAACACAAAACACCAGCTGCGTGAACATTTACAGAATATTAAATGAGAGTTTCGTATCAAAACAACAGGAGCCAAGTAGTAAACCAAGTAGCTCAGCATTGTCAACCAGCCTGAAGCTAATCCTGAGATTAGCATGTAAATAGCTTCCAAAACAAGGTACACAGGTGAGTTTGGAAGCATTACACTGCTACAGGTGAAAGAGATGCTTGGACAGCCCTGCATAGGGACCAGCTTGGGCCTCATTCACATCAGAAGATGTTAAGATAAGGAAAGGCCAGGGAGAAGCACCAATAGTTTATGTCAGTGCAATAGCTCCCTCTTCACTCTTGCACCCGAAGGAACCAGGTCTCCAGAAGCGCTCCATGATGGGGCAGCTCTGCAAAAAGTCCTCTCACCTGAAGTCTAAGCACATGGCCCTCTGCTCCGGCGTTCACTGCCCTCGGAGGAGCGAGCCCTGCTCTGAGGTTGCAGAACATGGTGCAAGCACACTTCTGTTTACACTGATGTGGGCCGGAGGTGAAGGGCCCCACATCAGGTACTCCGATAGCAGATCAGGAGGCTGATTTTTTTTTCTGATTTTACTTTAAGTTGCACTACCTGTTTTGGGGACGGTTCTTACATCTAGAAACTGCACAGGAACTCGTTGGGCCTGCTCTGACTTAAGTCACATGTGGAATACAGTCTGTTATTGTTAAAAATCCAAAATCCCCAACCTGAGAAGATCGGTGCTGGCTCTGTGTACGGGCTGGCACACTGCCTCTGCCTGCTCTACTCCCCAGGCCAAAGCCTATAGGATATTACTCCACTGACCCTTCTCTACCAGATCCAAGGGTACAGCATAGAACAAGTTCATATAAACCAGAAGACATCTTGGTCTCAGAAAAACCTCCCTGCACTGACAGTTTGTCCTCGTGCTAACCACAAGACCTGTAACAGAATTACATGGGTCAACATCAGTAATGTATTTTTTAGGTCCAGACGCAGGATGAGGCACGGAAAGGAATTAACATTCCTTCCTCACTGCTTGCTTCCCTGCGCAGTGGGGCACTGTGCCTTGTGAGCACACCAGCAAGACCACTCTACAAGCACTTTGATTTTCAGCAGTTCCTGAAGGCAAGACCTCACTCAAGACGTGGTCTAATCCCCATCAGCCACACGTTTAACGTGCTGCCCCAAGCAGCATATGCTCCGTTGCAGAAGGGGTTCTGGACAACCGCGGGAGTAGCGGAGTTACCTGCATAATGGCACTGAACTGCGCTTCGTTCTCCATCTGCTCTTCTGCTACTCCTCTTTGGACGCTAGCCAGCACACTAGATTTGAAGAAGTACCGCCAATTATGATGGAGGACCCGGAAAAGCAGCTCGAACAACTCTGCTTTCACATCAGGAGATGAGCGCTAGGAGGAGAGGAGAACAAACAACTGAAAGCAGGCTCCCATGCTGGAATCCCACTCATCCCCTGGATCCCACTCCAGCAGCACCCTGGCGGTGGCCACCCAGGGCAGCGCTTTGCAGCCGAGGTACCAGAGCATCAAAGCGTTTCCTCCTAAGGAAGGCACCAAACCCAGCAGCTGTTGGGTGATGCTAAGAACGCATCACCGAGTTTTGAGTTTTACCTCCCGCTTTGAGCGCATCTGTAATTTTAGCCTCTGTTAATTCCTGACAAAATCCTCCACCCACGCTGCTTCCAGTTCCCACTGCCTAGTCACCCAGTTTTCCCTGCGCAGGGACTGAGATTTACAGCTCTTGGAAAGCAAAAAGCTTCGCTGCTCCCACACCCCCAGCAACGCCTTCCCTCCCCTCGTGTGAGAACAGCCCTACCTCTGCAATGATGGGGTAGACCTGCTCCATGCACAGTGAGATGACGCTGGGTAGAAAAGGCTTGAATACTTGGCCTGGCTCTTGTACCACCACTTGCAGTATTTTCAGAAACTTCTCCACCACCCGACAGCCAGTGCTGCCCTCATGGAGGATGCTCTCTGCCAACTGCTCCCTACAACAAAAACCAAAGTCATTGCAAAGGAACCTTCCCAGAGATCTGCACGCTTACCTAATTTAAAGGAAAGCAGGTAGCGCCTCTGAACGTGCTCAACGAATACAGACCAAGTACATTAAGCCACAGAAGGGAGCTAGGTTTTGACAGACCCTCTTCCTCAACAAAAGCTTGGGAGATTGTTGGGATACCTTCAGATCTTGGGCAGGAGGCTAATGGGCAGTGTGAGACTCCAATTCAGTATCACACACTTCCAGAAAGCCTGCGGGAGAGCTGAAATTGCACGATGGCCTGTACGATTGATGTGCATCGGCTGGGTGACTTCAGACCTGGAAGCATTTTCCTTCGATTTAGCCCTGGGACACGACGTAAGTCTGGACACAAAGGGGTGGGAAACACTGCACTCTTTAGGGGCAGGGATGCGTTGTGGGAGCAGCTTACCAAGATAAATCATCCTGAGGGATAAGAAAGAGGTGACCAACATGGGACAATACCTGGTGAACATGTTTAGGAAGGTCTGTATGATCTGCTCGGTGAAAGGCACTCCCATCTGCACCCTCAGTCCTTGAAACAGAGTGAGGAAGAAGCTCAGCATCTCATCTGTCACATCTAAGATAAGAACAGGAAAGCCAAAAAGAACGTGTTAAGGTAATATTCAAATGCATTGATGAGTCTTTTATGTGAGATTTGCTCCTCCTGTACAGGGAACCCTATTTACTCTTGGAAATTTAGCAGCAGGGTTTCCTTTAGAATCTGAAACCAACAGCCAGTACTACAGGGCTTAAAAAAATGTTCATCCATTTCTGAAAACCACCAGGGATGACAAGTACAGGCAGCACCAAACAACTCAGAACAAATACGATACTATCAGCCAGGCCCTTAGTCTGGTCTGCCTACGCAGAGCGCTTGGAGAAAGCTCTGGCGATGGTCTGGGCCGATCTCCAGCTCTTCCCTGCTCGTACAGGGTTAACGGGAAATACAAGGAAATCCAAAACAGCTCCCCAGCTTGGGGTGGCTAGGAGACAGAATCCAGCTTCTTTTTTTCTTGGCAGGAACTGAAGAGACCCTCCTGACTTCAGAAGTCATTTTCAGCGCGTGGTTGTGCAGCTAGCTGATCAGCACCGCAGCTAATTCTTCATCAGTCCCAGCGTGCCTTATTGAATAACCACGGTAAGCTGAAGCTGCTCAACTCCTCCTTCATACAGCCTTTTAGAGCCAATAAATAGCAACTGCATGAGGCTGCTAGCCTGTCGTGAAGATAACAGTTCACTCGAGTCACAACGTCAGCTTGCTGTCTTGGATCCTCTCTGCATTTTAACTTTGTTTTGCCTCCCCCACCTCTGCTTCACTGAGAAAATCCCACTTAGCTCCAAAAGTTTTCCTGGAACACCTTGCTCTTCACGAGAGAAGCTGCTGTAGCCCTGGGCATTCGACCTACCCTGATGTGATATAAAATGTAAGTCGCTGGCCACAAGACTGCCAAGTAACAGCCCTGGGGTACATCTCAGGAGCCTCTCCTTTACAGGGGAACCTGCCCTATCCTTTGACCTAATCTGATGAGATCTACTCCTCTTTGTCTTCGAGCTCCTGGAAAGAATGTAAAAAGCAAACATAGCTAGACAGGGTATTTTAAAGCTTTTTTTTTTTTTGCGCTCAGGATCAGCTCCATTCTTGTTTCACTGCTGAACACAACGCAAGGCATCTCCATCTTCTGGAAGTATGACAAACCTTCACACCTGTATCCTAGACGGCAGAGAAGGTCTCCCTTTCCTGTTGGGATTCAGCCCAGCCCACCCAGAAGGACAGACTCACATTACACTTAGGCACGGCAAACCCACACACTTCACATGAACACCACCACGATGCTACGCTGATGGACTTTGGATGTTATCAGTAGGTCATAAAGCTACTCACAGCATTAAAGCCTGTCCTATGGTTATACCTGACTGATGAATGAAAGCTGGGAAGAGGGCTAGTGAGACCTGCACGGATTCTTGCAGCGACTGATAACAGATCTGTCGAGACTTGGTGGATTCTCCAGAGATACTTTCTACAATATCTTCTAAAACGCTGAGTGTCTGATGGATGATCACTTTGGCTGCAAAATAAGAGAGGTGATACTTCCTGCATGTGTCAAAACTACTAATCACAGGCAAGAAATGAAGTCAAGTTTCCACACACAGTAACTAAAACAACCTGCAAGGCGGCATATACGCCAAACCCAGGCTGGAGTCAAAAATGTTCCCAAGTGCATGTTCACATTGTAAACAGGTTTGACTGGGTCACTGTGGCTACTTGCTTTCTTAAATTATACAGGTTTACTGCCCTACAGATGCACCCACTGCTCAACGACTCGGGTGCAGAGGCTGAGGGGAGCTGTAAACAATATTATTCACAATATGCTGAGGCTAAAGAAACACTAGCCAAGAAAAAATGCGGCACATTGTGACAGCAAAATCTACGGCAGATTTCTGTTTCTGAAAATAACAACCGGAGCGATATGCAATCGGTGTATAAGCTAACCCAAACGCTGGGAGAACTCAGCTGGCTCAGTTCAACCCATGTGAGCAGTCTGCTGATATTCTTCTCGTGAGGAGCAAACCACCCTCTCCCATGCTCCCTCCCGGCTCACAGCTGACCAGCACATCGGGTTTGTCAGAAGCTGCGACACTGCAGACTTCTAAACAATTTTTAAAGTGATTCTTAAAAAAAAAAAAAGACACACCCAAAAGCAGTCCCAAAACATACACAGAAACTTTCAAGGGTCCCTGGACCCCATCCGTTCAGGGCTCTCCTCCTAAATACATACACCCTCTAAGGTATTTCCCAAGTCCGGAAGAAATTCTTATTTTCCCCTTAAGTTTTTATAACATAACCTTCACTAACACTGCCTCCAGTCAATGTTTCTAATACTATAGCGTCCCAGCATTAGGCTGTTAAGTATTCCTGATGCGATCACTGCTATTCGAAGTTTTATCACGAACGTGATCCCACCTTCCCTGCACAACTGAGGACGACAGCACTTTGATGGAAGAGTTTACAGGCAACCTGGGGGGAGAGTGCTCTTCACACACCCATACAAGAAAGGTCTTTAAAAAAAGAAAGAAAATACAAACTGCTCCTTTCCTGTCCTCCCCATACGCTAAATACAGTTTCTCAGCCAAAATAATTATTAGAAAATCAGCTTAATAACGCCTGTCAGCAGTTCGCACTGCAGCTGTCAGAAGACAGCGCACACCAAGAATCACAGAATCATAGAATCGTCAAGGTTGGAAAAGACCCTTAGATCATCGTCTCCAACCGTTAACCTGTCGCTGCCAAGTCCATCTATACCATGTCCTTGAGCACCACATCTATCCGTTCTTTAAATCCCTCCAGGGATGGGGACTCAACCACTTAAGAAGCTTGGTACTTACTGTCTTCCAGCTGCACTTTCCTCTGTGGCAAGATGGCGTTGGATTTTAATTGGCGGTATTCTCTCGTGAGGGCAGAGATCAGGCTGGCATGGTTGGTGGAGCGAACCGCCCACTGCTGTTCGCTCTCTGGGAGATTTGGCCAAGGCAGCAACAATACGTTCGACAGCGCTCTGCACACCAACACCTGGGCCTAGAAGCAAGGAGACATTAAGCAAAGGGACAAAGTTTTACTGTGTTTGCCATTCAATTTTTGCTAGAGCGCCACCCTGGAGTGACATTTTACAGCTGTGCAAGACATCAGCAGTGCTCACTGTTTGAGGAAAGAGTTCAGTAACAGAAGCTGAGCCCAAGCAAAAATTAGCAGCTCTGCAAAGTAAGAGAGAAGCAAAGCCCCATGACTTACGGGCTGGAACCAGCTCCCAGCTCTGTCAGCCCTTCCCTGCAACAGTAAGTCTCTGTTCTTCATATTCATAAGACAAAGACGATGCCACTTTGATTACTCCTTGTCTGGTTTACACACTAAGCGTCTACGCTTGTACAGCACTACATCTCCACGCCAGCACCCAATACAACCATATCCCAGCCTCCACTGTGGCTTTGCAGCACTGCTGTAATATAAATACTAACCTGGAGTGAGGTATGTGGAATACTAACATAAGTTTCACAGAAAACTCTTTCTGTCTGTCAGAATCAACACGCCTGTGCTGTAAAGATGATGCAGCATCAGGGACTGTGTCAGCCAGTGAGAAAGAAGTAAGATCAAAGGAGTGCAATTGTGTTTCTTCTTTATGCTGCTGCTTGAAATAGATCATCACTGACAAACCGTATCACCGTGATTCCTGGATATCCACAGTACAGAGAAAACTGCTGCCCCCATCCCCAGCCTGTTTTTTTGTTTTTGAGGTTATACCTCACTACAATAAGAACTGAGGTGCAGCTTCCCAAGCACCTAATCTACATTCTTCATGTTTAAGACAAATCACCTTATCAGGAAGCCGCTGAGCAGAAGTGTCCGTGATCCTGTTGAACACCTTCTGTACTGCTGGGATGCTGATCAAGAACACCGGTCGCACTGTGGTGGCCAAAGAGACTAGCAGGTGGCACGCAGACAGCAGCAGCTTCTCCTGCACCTGAAACAGAGGAAGCACGCGGTCAGGCTGCCCAGTAGCACCACCACACAGAACCATACGATCCCACACTGGTGTTGGACAGCACAGCAAGCTGCCGCTACCAGGTTTTTGCAAGCAAGACCATTTATAGTATTTATTTGCCAATCAGAGCACAGGTCAGTTCCCTTAATACTGTGGAAGAGAGAAATTTCCCTGCTTTCAAGCCATTAGACTGAGTTTATATGCCTGTAAGTTGCTTACTCTTGTATTAGCTTGCCCTACAGTGCTATTATTTAGAATTGCTCTTGGTCTCACCTTACAGGAGACATTTGCTGTGGCTCTGGAAGATAGAATCATAGAATCGTTCAGGTTGGAAAAGACCCTTAAGATCGAGTCCAACCGTTAACCCAGCACTACCAAGCCCACCACTAAATCGTGTCCCTAAGTACCACGTCTGCCCTTCTTTTAAATCCCCCCAGGGATGGGGACTCAGCCCCTGCCCTGGGCAGCCTGGGCCAGGGCCTGACAGCCCTTTGGGGGAAGAAGTTTTCCCTAATACCCAACCCAAACCTGCCCTGGCGCAGCTTGAGGCCGTTCCCTCTCGTCCCATCGCTTGTTCCTGGGGAGAAGAGACCGACCCCCCCGGCTCCAGCCTCCTTTCAGGCCGTTGCAGAGAGCGATGAGGGCTCCCCTCAGCCTCCTCTTCTCCAGGCTGAGCCCCCCCAGCTCCCCCAGCCGCTCCTCCCCAGCCTTGGGCTCCAGCCCCTGCCCCAGCCTCGCTGCCCTGCTCTGGCCACGCTCCAGCCCCTCCATGGCCGCCTTGGGGTGAGGGGCCCAGCGCTGAGCACAGCATTCGAGGGGCGGCCTCACCAGTGCCCAGCACAGGGGCACCATCGCCTCCCTGGTCCTGCTGGCCACACCATTCCTGATACAAGCCAGGATGCCGTTGGCCCTCTTGGCCACCTGGGCACACTGCTGGCTCATGTTCAGGCAGCTGTCAACCACCACCCCCAGGCCCTTTCCCGCCGGGCAGCTCCCAGCCGCTCCTCCCCACGCCTGCAGCGGTGCCTGGGGTTGGTGTGCCCCAAGTGCAGGACCCGGCCCTGAGCCTTGTTGAACCTCACAGAGTTGAATACAGATACAACCAGCTCTCACAGACTGGTTCACATCAGGAGCCACAGTATGGTCCAGAGCAGACCGCTAAACACCCGAACACAACAGCGGTCTCCCGCTCTAGGTGGAAGCCCAGCCTCAGCCCCGCGCTGTCAAAGGTACCTTGGAGCTGATGAGGGGTGTGATAGCCTCCAGAGCGGTGGAGACGAGAGAGATGAACTGCTCCGGGTTCTGCCGGTGAACTTCGCTGTAGAACTGCGCGAGCCAGTGCGCGTAGGCTTGCAGCGCTGCCAGGGACTGAGCGTGGCTGCGGAGGAGCAGAGCAAGGGTAAGACACATACACAGGACAAAAGGCACACGAGCAGGACCGCTGCAGAAGGGCACAAGTCCTGAGCATGGTGGGTAGTTTCAACAGCATACTGGGAAAGAACACATTCTCAGACAAAGCTGGCAGTTTTTTCTTTAAAAATTGTTTAGTAGTCTAACTTAATCGTAACCCAAGTTTCACTGGCAGTGACGAGAAGATAGTTTTACAGTTGCACTGCGCTAGCTTGGGAGGATCGTTGTGCCAGCGAGCATTAGGTAAAGACTGCAAAATGGCATCCTTAGTTCTTTTCAGAACTCTCCGACATCGCATTTAAGCACCTGCAGAGGTCTGGGATCTCCGTTTAGACTTAAAGTCTTGTGCTATTACTAAAGCTAAAAGCAATAGTGGCATTCTGATTCTGCAGACTTCTCGGCTCTCGGCAGAAACCAGCAGAAAAATGGAAAGCAATCCCAAATTCAGACAGTTGGAAAGACTGCAGAATGGCAAGTACCATGACAATCACTTCTAGCGTTCCCTAGTCTTGCAGCACAAGATGCATTTCACGTGCCCACTTGATTACGGGCAAGGAGGGGAGAGAAGGTAATTGCCTTATAGAAATCTTTTGGCATTAGTCACAGACAGTTGTCAGTCCAAAACATATCGCATCCTGTGACTGGGCAATCTAACCAATCCCTATTCTGCAGATTTTAGTGAAAAAGAGTAGTATGCCAACACTGATATTCCCTCCAAGCGTGCTCCCCCACGCACATGTCCCCACCACAGTGACTGCATTTAAGATCTCAGTCGTCTACAGCAAGCAACTCCCAGCTCTGCATCAGCCACCTCCTGAACACCTCTGATTCTGCCAGCAAGTCCAGTGGGTTTATGCACAGTGGGGCCAAAATAAGGAATTCTGTTCAAAAAAAAAAAAATCTTACCTTTAACAGCAGGTTGAATCGGTTTTTTTGAATCAACTCTTTGCCTTAATATCTTGTGTCCCCCCGTAGTATATTTATTGCCTAAGCTCCCACTCTTCCGTTAACTGAGAACAAGTGCATTCCTTGCAATTATGTTAGCTACATGGCCTAAAATTCTTTTCTTTGTCCCGGACCCTGTGCATTCAAGGCACATTTAAAGGTGCGCTGTAACCGAACTCATCTATTAAGCAACAGCATTAATTCAAAGGTATAAACTGATAAGGTCAATTTTTTTTAGTCAACCTACCAGTGGATTATATCAGACTTTATAAATATACTTTTGGCACAGCACCATATCAAGATTTTTGAGCCAGGACATTTCTTTGGGATCACAGACAGGTGTCCTCCAAACGTCTGACAACGTACCTTTGTTACGCTAGCATTAGAAAATGGATCACAAGCTTCTTCAGGGCCATAGGACAGAGAAGAGGATGAAAACCCCTCACTAACAGATCATGGGAAAAGCCCCTCAAATTATTTTAAACCAGAAAAGGAAAGAGACCATTAAAAACATCACCTGCACAAAACGTAGTGCTAGTAACTTGGGATTATTAGAAGAAATCCAGGGACCTCCACGATAAAATCTAGTGTGGGTTTTCAAGGAGCTGCTACACATGCAATCACAAACTAGAAGAACTCTATGCGTTCAAAAGGATAACCTTAAATTCTGCTCACACAACGCCAGCTGGCAGGGACCGGGTTTGTACTACACAACCATTAAGAACGGAAGGTTTCTAAAAGGCTGTCACGGAGTGGTGTTCTATTACTGGCAGCATCAAGATTTCACACTTAACGTCGACTTCTGGATCGAAGGCATTCATTTGTTTCAGAAATGGCTTGCACAGCTGGAAGGCACATGTTTGTCTCGGAAGCCAAGGACTCGAAACTCTGTACTAGGAAAAACATCTTTTACCTGAGCCATAGATCTAACTTTGGTAGCAAAAAAAAAATAAAAATCCATGAACTGGAAGTACCTATTGACAGTGCATCCACTTCTTAAAATACCACTACTGTAACGCTTATTTTACCATTTAATTATTCCGCAGAACTAAGCTTTTACAGCCATTAGTACAGGGCAAAATAACAGCTAGCTTTTAGAGCTAATATAACTAGCATTTTTACTTCTCATCACAATTTTATTTTTCTTTAAACGACCTCAGAGAAAGTGCCCTCCTGGTTAGCTAGCAAACACTGAAAAGACATGCTTTTCAGAATATTTGCCAAGCAAGTGGTTAGAGCAGCAGATCTAGGAGATCTAATGCTTCCACCACCCCATGTAGGTACCGAATCTGGATTCGGTCATTTGCAGTGTGCGTGTGTGTGTGTGTGTGTGTATATATATATATATATATATGTATCATACTCACACATCGATAAGGTCAGGCTTCAATACAGATGGTACTGCAGTTTCGATGTTGTACAGTTTAATCTGGGATCCATATAGCGTTACTTTGACCAACCTGGAAGGGAATACATATATGGTAGAATAAAGGGACTGTAAGATGGATACACACACGTACAAATCCACCTGAACATCTTATCCGAATGCAGCTCTTGGCAAGTCCGTGTCAATACTTAGCTAATATGTAGACAAGATTTAGACCGTTTAGTTGAAAATAATTTAGAGCCTATTTCATTGTTTGTGACAAGATGGAACAAGTACAATGTTCCTGCTTGGAAATGAAAAAACATAATCAAGGCACCTGTGTAAAGCCCTGAAATTCCGTAACTTGCAACTATGTGCTCATTAAGCTTCTTGGAGGTGAAGAATCAAATGACATCCGCCTTTCAGCTTTCACAGAGCTTCTCATTTAAGAAAAGAGGTTTTGGTGATTTAGCTTTGAGAGAGACAACTCTTTAAGTAATCAGACTTTACATCCCATTTCCTTGCATCACAAATGCAGATGCTGGAAAACAAGTACCTCAATCTCTTCAAGTGACTGATTTTATTTAATCCCCCCTATTAGTTATTTCTTTGGTTAAGGGTTTTAGGAAGCCATCTGGGAAGCTTAGCACTGATGAATGTAACACTTAAGATACTGCCCATTGAGTTCTTTGTATCTCAATTTAATCATAACAAGGGGAGGCAGAAAGAAACCCTGGTTTTCACACTCGCTGCAGAGGTGACAATTGCTGCTCGTACTGGTGAAGGGACAGCAAACTCCCCCTCCCACGCCTACCTCTCCACCACCGTAAGAGCATCATTGAACCTGGCGGCAAACACGTCCCCAATGAAGTATTCTGCTAAACGACCAACGGCCTGCAGCAAGGAGCTCAGGTCCCTCAGGGAGCAGTGCAAACGGCGGCAATCATTCTCCGCAGTGATGTTCAGCCTGTGACCTGAAATGACATTACGGTTCATTAGCAATGAAGCCTGAGAGACCTAAGTGTAAATAACCACTTGCGCTAACAGCCACGGACTAAGAGCCTAGCAGTCTGAAAACGCATACTTCAAAACCTTGTGCAAGAAAAAACACACATCCTTGTGACTAATAAATACAGCTCTTTGGGATGGGAAACCTAATTACCAAGCTACAGGAAATGCAAAGTTTATTCTCATTACATTACAAGCATTCTTCTTAAATGAGCTCGGCAGCGGGTCACAGTTCAAACTGGAGCACTCTCCAAGTGACTGGAACACTCAAACTGAGTAAGACAAGGCCAACTGTTCCGACTGCCACACTTCACGTTCCTCTTTAGAGGCTGAAATGGATGTTACCAACTATTTCAGCCTTTTACACGTTTATTTTCTTCTATTTAGTACTAATACCTATATAAACAGGAGCCTTTCTGGTTCCCTGTTGACATCAAACAGCAACCCCAGCTCTGCGGAGGTCGTTACCCGGACTCCCTCTGCTGGCTACACTGCAATAAGTGCTCCAGCAGCAGAAGCATTTGCTTTTGATGTGAAGTGTGGTTATTTACTTTCATATTTCTCAGATACAAGAAACACACCGATAACTAGATTTGCCGGTCTTACTGCCTGTGCAATTGCCCTACCACTCGGCTGTGGATAGCCGGTCTCCAAACATTGCAGACCTTTTACTAAAAAAAGCAAACGGGTTCTGCAACACCACGTCTCAAAATCTGTTTTTCTGTCCATTGCCCATATTTAATCTCAGATTAAGTTTTCATCAGCAAGCGTGCCATTTTGTACCATTGGCACCAGCATACTATCACCCAGTTCTGAATCCTCAGTTGCATCTGAGCCACCCTAAGCTGGTGCTTAGGGACACGGCTTAGTGGTGGGCTTGGCACTGCTGGGCTAACGGTTGGACTCGATCTTAAGGGTCTTTTCCAAACTTAACGATCCTATGATTCTACTTCTTCTGACCCATCACCTAAACAGTCAGTCCACATGACAGCTTCTAATACAGACTGTTGCTACAGCATTAAAAACCTACACATTGCTTATCCTAGGTGTGAAATGATCCTAAAATTGGAAGTATTTTTTTCCTGAACTGTCTGTACAATCGCCATTCTGCCATGTATAGCAGTATTGAAGATGTAACAGATTCCTTTATTGGTCATACCAGAAAACTTAAATATAACCTTAGCTACAATCTTCTCTCATGCAGATCTCACTACTACTTTCCTTATTTCTCAGGAAGGAGCAACAAAGCTACGCTCATGCTTTTCATTCAGTTGAGAGCACTGGTATCTTTGTAATCTACTTTATACATGAAAGCTCCTGAAAAGCCAGCTAGGTAAGTCTTCAGAAACTACCACCACATCCTAAATACTTCATCTTCTCATTGACTCACAATGGTTTTAATTCAAACCTAAATAAAAATGCTCCTATGGTGGACAACTTCACACCAGATTTGAGCCCAAAGCAAACAGGAGCGCAGCTTTTCTTGAAATAAGTTTTAGTGGGAGGAAAAAAGTAACATTACCCCTCCATGTTACTCTAGTATTTGATGCTGCATACTTGTTCTTAGCATATATCCTATCTTCAAGTACCAGAACAAGGGAAGAACCAGACCAATAAAAAAAATAAATCACATTATTAGATTTTTGTCTGCTAGTGGAGTTTGACTGCTGACCCATTAGACACCATACATGCGTTCAGATCCTCAACGGACTATAGAAGAAGCAACAGCAAAGCAGGTCTAGAGTGTTTTTGCCATCAGCTATTCAAAGAGTGAGGACTGCCGTGCTGGACGGTGGTTATTACCTGTCCCTGAAGTGACCACAAACTGCTGGAGTCCCAGGTACACTTCCAAGTTATCCTGCAGAACTGGAAACTAGAACAGACAAGAAAGGAGCATGATTTGGGGGCTTAGCAGACAGTTAACACCCAACTACTAAATACTCAGAGCATAGTTTTCTTATTTGTCCCTAGCGCCTTCAAAAAGACATTTGGAGAAAAGGCAAGTCGCTAGGTTCTGGGCTGATCCTGCGTGCCACAGCTTCTCACGTCTTGATAGTTGTCATGAAAACAGCAGAGATCACCACCCTGAAGGCACTCCTCTGTAGTAGTTCTCCTTTTTCCACAAATACCAGCAATCAGCCTAACAGGGTAACGGTCTGTCAAGTAGAAGCGATGGCACAGCATGCCATCAGCGCGAACAGGCAGATGGATGTATAACCCAGACCAAAGAGCAGGGGAAAGGCAGAGCCGGGAGCGCAGGAAGCCGGCGCTGCATCCACCACACCCAGAAGTATCAGCTTCTCAAAATGCAGCTATCAAAATATTATTCAACCAAAAAAGCTGAGTTCGGTGCCTCTGTAAGAGAGTACAGAAGGGAAGTATGGCAGCGCTCTGTCGGCAAGCTGAGCCTGCACCAGGAACAGCTGAAGCCCCAGAGGGAAAAGAGCCAAGTGAGCAAACACCACAGCCGTCATACATCCTGGTCCGGGAACAGGGTGTTAGCCCGATTCCATCGCTCAGGACCGACAGCAAACATCCCTGATCCTGGTGATACTTCAGCTGAGCAACAGGTTACACTGCCACGGGGGAGTGTTATAAACTGAGACCAGAAAGCCTTCTAAGCAGCGCTCAGCCAGCCAAGGAACTTCGGTGGTATCTGTTAGGGGGTTATTTGCCTCGTGCCTGAATGCATTTGTATACATACAGGACAAAATCGCGCACTGACCTTTTCCTTGCAGATATCCCACCTGAAAGAGTATTTTCCAGCCCTGGCATAGTTCTACTTAATTTCTATTGGCAAAGTCACCTCATTGGAAGTGGTTGGTTTTAAGAAAGTTCACTCATCCACCAGCACAGGGGACTGCAGCCTTTCATTTTCCAGCAAGGGACAGAGTAATGGCAGCTGCTGTACACTGCTTTCCTTATTTGCTACTGATAGACTAGCCACTGCATCCAACAGCACCGCAGACTGCTGTGAAAAGCACGCGAAACAGCTTGAGCATCTCCCAGATTACCCAGTGTGCAAAACTGAACTAACAGAGGGCTCAAGGAAAGCACTCGCCATCGCGTTTCTAACAGGCTGTGCCTAACAGTTGAGCATCTTTAACTGCAGGAGGAGAACTATTTAAAAAAAAAAAGGTCTTCTTCATGTGAATGCATTACTTTAAGGAAGCCACATGCTCTTCACCGTGTGACCCATACGCTCACTGAAACAGCTGCTCCAGTTGTTGGCCTCTTGCTGACTCATGTTGTGCCACCACACTGCAGAGGAACTTCTACTTTCGTATAAGGACTGTTTTGCTCACTACTTCAGAATTTCTAGTGATATGCTTCCAGTGCCTAGTTCAGCCGTAATGTTTCTTAAATAAAAATATCAATTAAAAAAGCAGTTCAGGTCAGGCATCTTCTGCCTCTGCTGCAGCTCAATTTTCTCTGCTTCTTGGGAATACGGTTCAGAGGTATGCAGTTATCTCCAGCAGAATTAATAGACTTGCTTTGAGATCCCACTGCTATACTTGCCCTTCCCACCCAGAGAAAAGGCACCAACTACTCTGAATGTTGGGCTCCACTGGCTTACAGCCTCAAGAGCTCCTCCTCAAACACCATTACAGTTCTACGAACCCAGGCAACTTTTACAACACCAATTCTAGCAACAGCAGTGGCACTAGCTGGAGAGAAGCGCTTACCTGTCTTTATCAGATATAATTCCCAATTGTCCGAGGCGCTCTTTTCAGCATCTGTATCTAGCCTTTCATTTAAACAAAAGTTTTCACTCTCCTTAAACCCTTAATAATGACACTCTGCACGATTTGCAGTGCTGCCTCCTAATATAAAGGCCAAAATAAACAGCACTGAAGGATTGCTGCCAAATATTTACACTTTGAAAGACGGGAATTTCTAAAGAGCTTAGTGTCCAGCGAGTAGGACTCAGTTGCTCACTGAAGTACCCTCTTTAAAGCACACCAAGAAATTTGACAAAGCCAAAACCCCAAGCTTTTTCCTTTAATTTCTGGTCTCCTCCTTGCTAAGTTTTTGCATCCAAAACCAAGTCTCCCTCCTCGTTTGGCACTGTGGCCTCTATCAAACAGCTCGTAATCAACTCCAGCAGTTGGGGCTCGTTTCACATTGCACTTTGGGTCTGGATAACTACTTACTAGTGTGGAGAAGGCATGAGTTGGCAAGAGCTCCATGACTTTTGCAACCACTTCCAAGCTCTGGCGCAAGTACCGCTGCCACTCGGTCTGCTGCTACGGAAAGAAACACCCAAGTAAGCACAGCACTTCCAGAGGGAAACAGATGGCTCTTTGTAGACTAGCAGGTCTGAACCGATGCTTGGGACTAGCTAGCTCCTTTCCAGAGCTTGGCTTTTGCAGACACATGGACACTGAAGAGATACTGCTTTTATGATTCTCATATGCTGCCAGACACCTGAATGGAGAATAATTTTGCCAGCCCACACTTTGGGCATACACGTGTGTTTCCCTGGAGTGATAAGCCACAAGCGTTCACTCCTAAAGCACTGCTTGGACGACAAGCATCCATGGTGCAGAACAACCTGCCCTTCCAGTGCTCTGGCCTCACCCATTTTGGCCACCTACTTCACTTTTACGTTTATCAGTATTGACATGATGTTTACCGGTACTGACTTAGGAGAAATAAGCTTAACCGAAAGCACCAACAATACATACAGCTTAAAGCTTTTGTCTCGGAGATATTTCAGCATTTAAATTCCAAAGCAACCAGACATGTGTGCCTAATTGCCTCTGATAATCAGAACATAAGTATATTTTTTCCCCCCATAAGAACCAAGGTAAAAACACAGCTTTTCAGTGTGACTAAGTACATTTTTGTGAAAAGCATTTCATGCTGCTTTAAACCTCAAAGCGAAGAAGCAGCTGTCTAGCTTGTATTCCAAATTACAAGCTCTGGGAAAGACGTTCTAGGTGTAACCAGCGCAAGAGTTAATATCTGGACCTGCAGCTGTCCTTGTTCAACTCTGCTCCTTACATCGTCATCCAGTGTCTCGTCATCCAGCTCCTCCAGCTGTGCCTGGTTATACCTGAACTGGATTCGATTCAACACCTCTGTCAGCAACAGAACCAAGGCATCTTCGTACCTAGGACCAGAGAGAAAACAGAGCAAGAGTTTGATAAAACAATTCTGCAGAGATCGCTGCGCCCACAGTCCCTCCAGTGAAGAAGATATGTAAAACAGATGGCAGTTTAAAGCCAGCCACTGCAAAGAGCCTGCAGCACAGCTTCACAGGTTTGTTGAGGAAACACCGAGCAGGTCCTGGGATTGAGAGTATCGTGTCATTTCAGGTCGCAAGCTACCTGCAAGGAAAGAGCCTTGGTAATATCTGATATCCCTCTACCTCTGAAAGGGAAAGGGAGACCTGTTAGCAACACAAGCAGCCCAAGAGTTCAAAACAGGAAAGGTAGGAGTGGCTTGCCAGGAATAACAGCAGATGTGCACGAACAGGAGGCACCAGCAGCCTCTTGCTGCTGACCCGATCTTCAGCAGCCTGTCTGGTGCTCTGCTTTTTGGGCAGCGAAGGAGGAACAGATGAAACAGGGCAGAGTTATCGCTGCCTACCTCAAAAGGGGATCTCCCCGGAGGCTATTTGTTCTGCTAACCTCTTTCCCTACGCTGGTGGTAAATGAATTCAGGCCCCTGTCCTCTGAAACAAAGCCAGCACTTTTCCCACTCGCGCTGTAACGCTAAAGGCACTGAAAGATATCTTTTCACCTCTCAGGAGCTATGCAGCTGGCACAGAGCGCAGAAGATCCTTTTTCTCATTGATCACCTAAGAATAACGCCAAGCTGCAAAATCAGCACAGAGCCACCTGAGCAGCAATCATTCCTGGTGACACAACGTCTGGGGATTTCAAGCGGGTTTGGTTTGATGGTTTGTTTTAAAAACCTCCTGTCTCCAAACAGCTGCGGTCCGATGCAAAAAGTCATGCTCGTTTCTAGCTGAGATCAGGTTGGAAAAATAGGCATTAGCATACATTAACAGAGATTCAGAGCATCGTGCAACCCAAGTGTCAGACTGGTCACTAGCCAAGCAGCTGAAAGCTCTCTGTGCAAGGTGCCCGAATTACCACCTTTTCCGTAACCGCATGACGTAACTCTGGATTTGGCAATTTATCCAGTAGTAAAAGTTGTAATGTGTACAAAATGCAAAGTTTTTAAACCACAGAACAGGAAACTTCAGCTGCGCTCCTGCGGTGTAACCACTCCCAGACCGCCATGCTGCAGCGCTTACATGTCTGAGAGCACGCAGGAAGCTGTAGCTATCGAAGTTGTCACTAAGGACAGGTAGTTCTGACAAAACAGCATAAGCTTCAACCACTTACACGATTTTTTTGTTTGTTTATAGTCTGACATCTCCCCTAGAGAGACAGCTATTGTTTGTTTCCATTTTCCCCGTAACAAACCATTTGACATGAAGATAACACGCATTACATGCGCATTAGCCAGACAAAGAGGAGCAGAATGCCAAGGCAGAGTTCAACAGCGTTAGGCAGAGAGCAGCAAATTAGGAACCAATTATAAGAAAGTTCAAATGCAAATACCTACTACTTGAGAAATTAAAAAACCCACAGTTCCCATGCAGAAAGGAAGAGAGCTGTCAGGTGTAAGCTACTTCCACATTTGTTCTTTGTGGTTATGATGCCAGGTTGTCCTTCAAAAAACTAACCACCTATATTTAGTGTGCTCAAGGGAAAGAAGCTTCCTTCTGCACTTAGCGAAATGTAATATGGCACAAGCCATGGCACTTTTAAGCCTCCAAAACTTGAACAAAATACCAGTAAGTTCAGCAGATTGTTAAAAATGGCACCAAAGGGACTTTTATCAAGAGAGAGCCGCCCATTTCAGGACACAGCATCTACAAAGGAAGAGATGCCAACCACTGTTGCAATTGGTACACACAACTAGCATCAGAGGCAAGCAAGTGGAACTTCTAATTTCCAAACACAGCCTCGGCGGTATTTCTCAGAAACACATCCTCCATTTAAACAGGATTTTTAAAAGCCTCATTAAATAAAAAAGTTTTCCTAGTTCATTAATTAGTTGTATGAGCTGCATAAACACTTACTAGGCAACTTACTCTGTGGCCTCCTCCTCTAATATGTGCTAAAATGTGCTCTAAAATTTTCTAAAATGTGTTACAGTCCTATTTTAGACTGCAAAGCTTTCTTCCTCTGGCTGCTAGGTTCACACACAACATATGTGACAGTTTTTCTACCCTAACTTGCTCAGTTTCAATTCTTTTGAATGAGTGTGAAACACTGAAGTTTACGCTTTTTATACTTTACGATTTTAGAACAAGAAAGGACTCAAGCACGTGTGAAGCTGGAGTAAGCAACAGCTTATTTCTCAGTCTTTCCATGGGGACCATGAAGCCTCTCTGCAGCTGTCACACCCCGACGGCTTCCCGCCTGCTTACCTGTTGAGTACTGCTTCTTTGTCTGCCAGACGACTTTTAATTTTGCTAGTCAGATAGTCCAAGAAGAGCGTCCAGATGTCTAAGCAAGAAAAGTAACCTTCATGGGTAGGCTGAAATACACCAAAATTCACAATGAATATCAGGAGCTATGGTACGATTGTTTTCAAAACAATGAAAATACGAGTTAGCACGCACTTCAACCCATGAGAAGAACTTCTTGCTTTATTGAAGAATTTCTAGGAGGTCACTAGAGAAATTTATAGCCGTTAAAAGATGAACAAGAGCTTTAGCACAAGGCTGGTCTCAGCATTAACCAGGTCTTGCTGCTTCTTGCATTTTATAAATCTGCTTCCTTGTCATTATTCACATACGGTGGTAAATAGGGCTGAGTTGCATCGTGACAGCTTCTACAGCAAGGTAACACGTACCAAAAGCCACAGGGTTGGTTTTTTGAGACTAAAACTAAAAAAGGAAAGCCTCAGATACAGTTAAAGCAGCAGCTTCAGGAGAAAGAAAAGCATCTCCAAACACAAAACAAGCAAGCTAGAGAAATTTTTCCAGATAACATTGTCCCTTCCAAGGACTAGCAAAAGAAAAAAAAAAAAGCAGAAGCAAAGTTAAACAACAGACAAGTTGTTCTTCCAAGGTAACTACACGTGATCACTGTCTCCAACTAAATCCAAGAGCACATTAAGCCATCTCCAAGTCCCCAGCACTACGACAAGTTAATTATTTTTTTCTGGGCTAGCTGTAGGTATCAGCTTCACTGGGGAAAACAAGCTACCCCTGCTGTACAAGACAACAGAACAGAGAACAGGCCAAGGGAAAAACGATGTCGCAGGGCTGTACCTGATGAAAAGTGTATTTGAACAACAGTGCCAGAAATT
The DNA here is from genome assembly GCF_047370975.1 of Nipponia nippon. NCBI lineage: Eukaryota > Metazoa > Chordata > Aves > Pelecaniformes > Threskiornithidae > Nipponia > Nipponia nippon. The sequence goes on from NW_028262369.1 coordinate 2,054,779, forward strand.
CAACCACGGGGAACTGGGAGTAGGATTCAATTCTTCGTAGGTGGACGCTCACGAAGAGACGGAGAAAGTCCGTAAACTTCTCAATATAGCTACAAGGGAAAGAAGAAAAACACAACTGAGAAAACATGAAGGATGCCACAACGGAAAGCAATTTCATTGAAATAGCGATAAAATACACTCAAAATCCTTTCATTAAAAAGAAAGTTACAATTAACAGCCAGTAGAACAATTAAAATAAAGCCCTGCAACAATTACCTACAGGACGGGCAACCCTTCATTCCATTAATACCTGAAACAGCAGAAAAGACAGTCTAGTCAAAAGCAACTTTAATATTCAGATAAATATAACTGAGTTCAATCAGGCCTGCAAATAAGCACAATCCCCCCCACCCTAGAGAAATAAGTATTTAATAGCAAAGGTCATCTTACTGCTATAGATAGGATTAGTGAAATAAACTCTACTGCTGAGGAATTCAGCTGGAAGCAAGAAGTTAATGCAGGAGTTAGGAATACACACGTTAAACATTTACACGAGGTAGTGGGAGAGCCATGGAGTTGAGAGCTGGAAAGGACGGTTTCTTCTGCAATACAGATCAACTGTCTAGAAGTTTCTGAACTGAGCCCAGGTTTTTGTGACTGAATTAGACTACAAAGACAAGTCTTCCTCCAAAGCGTGGGACTACTCAATGCTTGGGACTGTACAAAGTGAAGATCCAAAAAGGAGCCTGCTACCAAAATTTTGGGGAGGCCAGCAAGAGCATGACCCCAGTGCAAGCACTGCTGGGTTCTTGAGTACGCGACTGGGGAAAAAATTAGAAAGACCACAGTGGAGTAAGCTTTTATTGTGGAATAAGATCACGCCCTGCGCAACGTGAGCTTCATCAAGGTTAGAAATCATCTTCATATCTATCTATACAGAAAAGCGATAAATATTTCATCAGTATAGAGGACCCGTACATCGTACACAAACAGCAAGAGCTCTGGCGATCCAGCGACAAGGGGGTGTGTGTGCAGAGAAGCCCACCCTTCCCATATGGTAAGAGATCTAAAGCGCAAGAGTACTTCAAGTTTTTCTTTTGAATAAAGAGTTAGGCTTAGCAAAGTTTCAGACACGCTTGAACAGTCTGGTTTTACTGTGCTGCCTTGCTTTCCCCCTCTGCAAACTCTTGATTTTCTTGGGGGGGAACCCCCCGCTCTTTCTAATGAAAACTCACTCAAGACCAGAAGCATTGCCAGCTAACAAAGAGCTGCAGCACTGTTGGTTGTTACAAGCCTACGAAAACCACACAATACTTTGAATATGCAAGAAGATTACATTTCCTTTTTATTTGGCACTGCCTACTTGACAAGACGTCACTAAACACATCTGACCACTGACCAAGCACTTCAAAAGCAAAGCTAGCAAAAAAGAAAAAATCCAGACCCAAACACTGCCTTCAATTTTTTTCATTTTTATTTTCTAAAGAGGCTCTGATCTGTGATCCGTGAAATTCTTACTTGTCCCCTAGCTCTGCCAGCCCCAAAGCCCCTTCTGGAACCACTGTGCCATTGCTTGTGTCCTTACTAGCCATTTCCCACATTTTGGGATCTTCAAGTTAAAGCCAAACCCAAATAAAGCAAAAGACAGTTTAAGCTTACTCTTTCTGGACTAGTTTGGCAGTACCAACCATTCTAAACCACGCTGATTTTGTAACAGAACAAAAATAACCAGCACCACGAGAGGAAGGGAAAGGACAGACCCAGGGCAAGCAGGTTCTGAAGATGGCAATCTGCTGAAGGTAGTTTCTCCAGTGCCCATTTTGTTTAGGATTTTGTTAGTCCAAGCCAGGATGACACTTTCATGCGGGAAGTTCTGTAGTTTTGGAAATAGAAGTATAGCTATGCCCTTAAATGACAACGGAAAATCCTTGCACCCTTTTCCATGGAGAGGAGAGTCAGCTCAGAGAGAGCTCCACTCCTCCAGAAGCCAGTGAGATTTTCCCAGTCTCCAGAACATCTCAGTTACATCCCTATTTCAGACCTTCGCAATGAATAAAGAGGGGTCTCGCAGTTACAGACACCAACAATCTCTGTGGATAACACGTCTAAGGAGAAGAACATAATGATACGGCAATATCATCTCTGTGAAGGCCAACACAGCTACAGCCCTTCCGCAGCCTTGCCCGTGAAGGCTGCTTGCTGATGTTTTCCATAAAAGAATAAACTAAGGTAAAAAAAGGGATTGTGGGCTTCCAGGAGAGCTTTTCTGGAATCCAGAGCGTAACCCTGGCTCTCTGTGCGTGTATCTTGTAGGCAAAGGTGGCAGATTTCTACCGTCCTAGAATACGTCTTATTTCTAGGAAGCGAGCGATACTGAAGTCAGAGCGAGTTAGTCAAAACGAGCAAGTAGAATTCATTGTTAAATAGAAATGACGGTTAATCTAGATTTACTATCCCAAAGTTATACGTGTATGTAAAGATATGGAAAAAGGGAATTTTACAGAAGAAACACGCAAGTCATCTCTACAAATGGACCCATGTTTTTTTCCCCTGAGTGGATATCAAAGAAAAACAACAAAAAAACCCCAAACCTCAAAAGCCTTGCTGCTTCATCTGGGAACAGAAATATTTTATACAGCAGCACCAGAAATGTATTTCCATCATCAAGTATCCGTAGCAAGATACCGAGCACATTCGCACAGTTGCAACCTATTTGCCAGTGCCGGCACCAGTCTGCCCGCCTTCCCGTGGCACACGCTCGCACAGCGGGCCCGCAGCGAGAGGCAGTGTCAAGTCGTCACCCCTTCCACCACCCTGCCAACGCATGGGTTCAACCACTCAACGCAACAGCAAGACGAGTCTCACTTTCTCTCCTACAAGCAGGAATATCCGCTATAAAAGAGTTGAGCTGTTTTAGGCAACAAGGATAGTAGTAACTTTCTGGGAAGTGACAATACGCAGCCTCCCAAGATTCTGCCGCTTCCCTGCTGCCTCCAGTCAAGCATGCCAGACAGCCTCTGCGGTGGAGCCATTCACCGCTGCTGGGAATGGAGTTCCCCAAGCTGTCTTTCGGTGTTTAAAAATTAAAAAAAAAAAAAAAAAAAAAAAGAAAAGCACTCAGAAATCGTCACATCTCAATGAAGGGTAGGAAACTACTTCTATTTTCTTTCAAGTCATGACTCGCAGAATATCTACCCACTCTTTGTATGTTTGAGTTTAAGCAGAGAAGGCAGATACCGACCAGGGAAGGGAATACTGCAATGCCTTTACCTCACTGAGCCTCTTCTGTTTTCTGTTACAACTGAATGAAGGGCAGGTTCAGCTCTTGTGCCACCTCAGACCTGCAGTCAAACAGTAACGAACGGGGGAAAGGGGAGGAAGAGGACAGGAAAGAATACAAACCTGTGCCACCATGGTCCCTTAGCAAACTCAGCCCCTTACCAGAACCTTACCTGCGGGCACCTACCTTTCTGCCTGTCTCCCCCAGCACAGTACTCTGAAAAAAAGGCGATTAGACACACCATGCATGACCGCAAAATAATAAAGACAGTCCTTTAGAAAGCAAGAGGCCCTAGCACAGCTACTTAGCTGTTCGGTTGCTCTTACCTTTCATCCAGTTCCTCTAGCCGGCTCTTCACCGTATGGGCGTTGTTCTCCTTGGTAATCTTCTGCAGGAGGTAGAAAGTCTGCTGGAACATCCGTAGCAAGTACTCTTCAAACTCCATAGGCACGCAGTTCTTAGACATCAGTTCATTGATGCAAGACATAGCCAAGACACCAAGTCGGCCACGCTCTTGTCCCAACACCGAGTTCTGGCTGCTGCCGTTGACAGAAGACATCTTCCGAACGCGGGTGTCGCAGCCAAAGCGAGCAAAGTGGAAAATGGTGGTGAGGAGTGACGGGGTGATGCTGGTAGACAAAGGGATCCAGCTGAAGAGGTGTGCCAGGCACTCCAGTGCCAGGGAACATATATATTCGCTTTCTGTATCCAGGATGGGGATTGGCTGGTTCAATAATTTGGCCGCACTGGGACTCTGCAACAGGCTACTTAACAGGTCACCTAGGAAACAAACCACATCTGCATTATAAATCAGGGCAATTTCCCTCAAACGGTGCAACTGCCAGCCCCAGCAACACAGCAAAACCCATCAGGGCCTCTGGCGCTCAGCGAGTTAGCGCACAAAGATCTGTCAGAGATGAACTAGCGATTTTTGTATCCTGGAGCTTTCTGAACTGTTGTTCAGATGATAACAGCAATGCCACGGGGTGTATTTTAGGAATTTATTATAAAATTCACTCCCCTCGCAAGGTCGAGCATCCTTGACGTAACCTTGCACAAGTTCTCTGGCGCATCCATGTGACTCCGAACCTTGGCAAAGTTGCTTCTGCTTCCATATGACAGCTTGTGGAGTCAAGGCCAGGCTGGACGGGGCTCTGAGCAACCTGATCCGGTTGAAGATGTCCCTGCCCATGGCAGGGGGGTTGGCCTAGATGACCTTTAAAGGTCCCTTCCATCCCAAAGCGTTCTGTGAGTCTATGTAAGAGCAGATGTACTGAGTCAGCCCAAAAAGCCTACTTAGTACGGTACCTTTTCTCAGCGACCGAAAGCCCACAGCAGGCACAGATCACACTCCTCAGCCTCCAACCGCTCGCATTAAAGGCTTCCTGAGCCAGGTGGGCTTTGAAGAATTCTGCACAGCCTCAGGATTTACCTTCCACGAATTTATCCAGTCTCCAACTAAAGCCATGTGAACTTAATATTTGCAACATTCTGTGACAGAGTTCCACAGCTTAACTATACATTGTGTAAAGACGGTTTCTCTTTGGGGCCTGTCAGCTGCTAGTTTCATTCCCTGCCTCCTGTACCCAGACAGGGAAAAGAAACAATCCCCTTCCATTCACCTTCCCCGTGTCACTCAATAGTTTTCTATTGCAGCTCCTCACCCTCAATTAATTTGAGAGAATGATTAGTACTACTTTTCTCATTACTTACGTGGAAGCCATTCAATACCCTCAATCATGAAACACTGGCAGGGGCTGCCCGGAGAGGTGGGAGATGCCCCATCCCTGGAAACCTTCAAGGCCCGGCTGGACGGGGCTCTGAGCACCCTGATGTGGTTGAAGCTGTCCCTGCCCATGGCAGGGGGATGGACGGGACGGCCTGGAAAGGGCCCTGCCAGCCCAAAGCCTTCTGTGATTTTATGATCCTATGATTCTACTATGATCATCTTTACTGCCCTTCTACAAAGCTTTCGTTTCTACTCTACACCTACTGATACAGGAAGGCCAGAACTGCCGCCGCTATTCAGGCGTAGATGAACCTTAATTCCATACAGCACCATCGCAGTTAGCTGGTTTTGACTGCTACTGATCAGAATTTTTGTAGAATGATCTGGCGTAACACTCAGAAGTTAATCCTGCATACCGAAGGCGAGTTTGGAGCCCATGATTTGGCATGAGACGAGTATCGCTCTCCCTGCCCAAACGCAGATTATACTTATCTGCGTTGTGTTTCACCTCCCATTTGCCCAGAGACATGCAAGATCTTCCTGCCAGTCCTCAGTCATACCTCCTCTTCACTATTCTGACCATCTTGGTGCTGCCAGCAAGCCTCCTTGCACGTCCATAAGCACAATCCCAAGCAGTACTCCAGAGGTGACCTCCCCCCTCGTAGCAAGAGGGGACCATTTCCACTTACCTTTTACCTCCTACCTTCCAACCCATTTTTCAACAACGCAGAGACTCCTCTTATCCCCGATGGCCTTCGCTTTCTCAAAAGCTTTTAGCAAGAAGCCTTCTCAACAGCTTTATGGAAATCCAAGCAGACACCACCAGCCAGGCTGCCCTTCCCCGCAGAAGCTGCCCGCTAACTCGCAAGGCTTCCACAGACCACACGCTGAAAACCTACTCCCCTTCCCCAGGTTACTCAATACACTTCTCTTCCTTGAGTGCAAATAATCTCTTCACCTTTAGAAATCCACAGGCACTTGCTACATGACAGAATTTAAAGTTCTCCCCAGAAAATCGGAGCCATTCTTTTTTTGAAAGTGAAATGACCCACCACACTAGGAATACAAAAATACCAGATGTGATTTACTGAGCTATTTCCGAAGTACTCAAAAGCACGCATGATGAACAGATTCCTCTTAAGTCTCCACTTTTCATCAAGATCAATGTCTTACATCACGAAATTCATAACTCCCTGTCATACCTTATCATTGTTTCTTTCTCCTCCGCTCCAGGAGTTTAAGGCATCATGCTGCTTCAGCTGAATTCGATAACCCTGCACTTAGTCTTAACATTAAAGCAGCCCCCATGGTAACGTTCACAACTGTACGTACGCTGCCGTGCGAGAGCTGCTTGCATCGTGCTTTTACAGAATGCTTCTTTCAAATGTCCAGTCCAGCCAACTCCACCAAAATCAATGAGAACCAAAGATTCTCATCCTCTAATCCATCAACACCAGAAACTGTAAATTAGGTCCCTGTAACTCACAGCAGTTGGTCCGAGTGCTTTGCACCCAAGTTAAATTAGCGAAGCTCAGAGTTTAAGGGATTTTAAGTTATATTTGGTGTCTTTGCAAACAAGCGATGAATTTACAGGATCAACTGCCTCCATGCACAAGGAGAAAACCCTCGGGGAGGGGCTGGGATCGGGCTAGCTCTGCAGAAGTAAGCAGCAGCAAACATTGCTGTTGCTCATTTGTTTACCATACGTGAGCGAATATGCCTAAGGAAGGGACCCATCAAGTAAAGAGCTATAAATCATGCAAAGGCAACACTTGGAGGCCGAGAGATTATTGCCGAGTAAATTCCATACTGATGCAATAACTCAAATGCTTCCCAACGTAGGACATTATCAGAGTTCCTTTGCTTAAGTGGTATGAGAAATGAGTTGAACATTGTCTTCAAGTGCTATTTAAAAACTATGCAAGACTTGCAAGTAACCATTTCACTCTGCTTTCCTCTGTAAAAAAAGGAAGCATAGGTTTTCCAAGTTCCTAAAGAGATTTCGGCTCTGACGGAAGGCACTAAACATTTATAGGGACTCTGAAGCTTATTTTGCCTTTTGGAACACCTTTAATTTCACCTGAATGTAAAGAGAAAAAAGGTAGCGGCCTCATCTAAGCAACAAAAAAGTTTAACTGTCACCAGTAAACAGGAATGCTTTGCTGCATGAGCGAGACTCAAATATAACAACACGTGGGGAAAGAGATTTGGTCAGCTTACAGATTTCACAAATTTTTAAGGACAGAGAAACAATTAGAATTCAATGCAGAGTTTCACTAACCCCGTGTTTGTCCCATAGCTCACCTTCCAACCACGCGCTCGTCTCTGCCTGCAAACAAAGGCCAGCAGATGCGCAATGCCGTGACTGCCACTCGCTGCGACTGACTTGCGGGTCCAGCTTTAAGCCCCGTAGGTGCTCCACGTTAGCAACCCATCAGTGCTCTTACTCCACTCTGGGAGTCTTTCGACCGATCGTGTCACCAAAGAGTGACCCAAAGGACATTTGGTTAATAAAGAAAGTAAAGAAAAAGAAAGGAGTCCTTCACAAAACACAGAAAGTGAGCAAGCGGTGGTTGAGAGGGAAGCACTCGACACTCTTCCTATTGGACTTCAAGAACGTGAAACACAACCAGTTTTAACATGGAGAGAGTAGTTAAGGCAGAGCACAGGAAAAAAAAAAAAGCAAATAGTTTCAAATAAATGAGGTTGCACAGGCAAGACCCACTGAAATTACGCCTGAACTTCTAAAGGAACCGTCAGTGTAGTTTTAATTACTAGCAATTATCTTGAAAATATGCTGCGTAAGAAGTTTGTTTGTTTGTTTTGCCTGGAAGGGGAGAAAGGAAAGACCCAGAACAGAAATGCAGCCTACTTTCACTTTGAGAAACAGGATCCGAAGGCACCACGAGGGGATTGCACAGGGGGTGAAAAGCTGCCTCGGCACAAGCACCATCCAGTGATTCACCAAGGACCTGAGAGGACATCTCAACCAGGCTGCCACTGACAATCAGCCCCGAATTTGTTCCACTGGTTATTTTTTTCTATTACAACTCTAGAAAACAAAATAGATTTCCTGGGTTGTTATCGGTTTAAGCTACTAGCACCTCAGAACAAAACAGAGTTCGTTTTTTCCAAGATAATTCCGGAACCTGCTGTTCACGGGGCGGTACCTCCTCCTGCAGGCATGGCCTTGGACGTGCCTGCATTCACCAACATCTGCCAGCGTGCACCGGGGCTCACCGACCAATTCCAGCTGTTCTGTACCATCACAGCATCACTCCTGGCCACTGAGGCGCTTGCTACCAACAGCATCGATACTAACATAAATCAGCTTTTTACCGTGGGAGACCCCAATCTTACTCAACGTCCCACCAGGCACTCCTGCCCTCTCCAAGCAGCACGTTCACTCTTGCCAAGGGACACTACAAGTTTATTCTTTTCTGTTATTATCCATATTTTTTTTTTCTCCAAACTTTTGCTAGCTACAGCAAAATCCACCCCCCTACCTAAAACCAAGGAAATATTTCTTCCCATTTAAGTTTATGTTTTGTATATAAATATAAAAGCATCTTAAGCTCTTCTACAGGAAAGCAGCACTTGAAATTCTGCTCCAACTCAAACTTAAACCTGGAGGCTTTAACACTCACCAAAACATTAACAAAAGCTTATCACAAGCAGCTGTCTTAAGCTGCCTGGTGCAATCTGGCCACAAGGAAGTGATCTGCAACTCTCAATTAACTGTTTAAGGTCCCAAAGACGAGCGAGGAGAAAAAGGGACCTGACACAACTGTGTGAACTCACAAAACAAGATATCAGTATGATCCTGGAGAAAGAAACGTCAGATCCACACGTGTTTCACCTTCCCTGTACGCACAACCCGGTATTACAGGTTTCCATAGCTTAAGCCCTTCTTTTTCCTTGTTAAAAGCAGAGCCAAGACCAGGCAATGTATTGATTTCACTGCATCATGGGATTTCTTCTTGCTTTGTTTTCCAAGAAGCAAGAACAAAGGCACCACAATCTGTTGGACAATGCTTGGGCAAGCTGAACGTAACGACGACCCGTGTTACATCAAGGCACAAGAGAAACCGGTCGTCATCAAGACCAGCTTTATGCCCAGGGTGACCCTATACATGTATCCTCTATTTCGCCTGAACAGGATAAGCGAAATGTGCGCCAAATACAAGGACATAGAGATATATTCTCTGTTTTGAAGGTAACTAAGAAATACATATGTAAATGAGTTTAGATCAGATAAACACCCACGCAAAAGACTAACAGGAATAGGCAGAAAACAAACTTTCACAATATATATGCACAAAGACGTAGCCAATTTTTTTTTTTTAACTTAGGGCTTCGGTTTTGCTCCACTCTGGCTTTTGATGTGCTTACAGCTGAAATTCACAGAGGACAATGCCAACTCACTGATGTCAGAGCATTTTGCATTGACGCTTCAGAAAGCTTTTTGCTGTCTGAGGACAACAAGAAGCTATATGTGCACTTTTCAGTGAGGTGGCATTTTCAGTGGGGCATCCCCTGCGGTGGAAATTGCTTCTTCATGTCAGGTTTGTCTTTCTGACCAGAAATTTATTGGCCTGTGAAAAGCTCTAGGAAAGGGTTATTACAAGAGGTTAGAGTGTAAAGGAAGGAATCCATGCCTGGTATTGCAAGTTTAAATACATGGAAATAATATCGTGTAGCTTTAGCCATCCTTACCACTTTCTCCTGAAGTTGGGGATGGTGGTGGAGTGGCAGCAGTAACGCTGTGTTTGTCCCAGATGCTTTCCAAAATACCTAGCCAAAGAGATATTTTTTCAGAACAGCCTGCTAAAAGACAGATGGATCTAACAAAGACACTGGAGACTGCAAGAGAACTTTGGTAAAACACATCTTTAGTGCTTTGACAAGGAATATTGTCTTCTCTTAGTGAGCTCAAAGAAATTGCCGAGTGCTTATACACGCAATCTCAATCCCTCTTCATAAAGAGGGGGACATATGTAGCTATACACCTGCTCTGCTACACAAGCTTGTTTCACAGTAAGCTGACCCAAATGCCTACGGGTAGAGTTGAGTGTTCAAACTGCAGAAGCAGCAGCTACATCGCCCACACGTTGCCTCATTGAACCCAGAACGTGCAAGCTTGCTAGCATCTTAGGGAGGGTGCAGGAGGACATTGGTTTCAATGCTGCAAGTGCCGTAACTCATACCTGTGAGGAGGCCAAGCACTGTTTGCACCTCGTCTAGGAGCAGCTTGCGTAGCTCTTCTTTCCGGGCTACGCTAAGATCTTCCCGCGGACATGCCAGTTCTTCCGAAGTAGTTTTCAACATGATCAGTCCCAGGGGAGTGGTCACAGGAGACTGAATTAACTGAGAGGAAAAGACATGGATGGAACATGTGATGATAAGGTTCTGCAAACCTATCAGCTGACAAACCGGGGATTTGTAACACTATGAGCAGTTTACAAGTGCTTCCAGACGGAGGGGGGATCAGTCCCCGCAGTTCGCCGTGCTGCATGTCGAGGGAAGAGAACTGCAAATATTCGATTTCTTGAGACATTAATCTACGGTGTTGCAACAGTTCAAGTACCATGGGAATCCTTGGAGTTTCAAGAGAGCTTTCATAATGTCATTGCACACGTTCCAGCGTGTTTACCAGTAACAGTTTGTTCCTTCTGTTTACTGCCTTCTGCTGACATCATCACTTCTCAGAATCGCCTCAGCACCAGCAGTTTCACCACGTAACCGGGCTGCCGCCGCAGCCACGCTCAGGTCGGGAGCCCGCACCATCGGCCAAGCAGTTTCCCATTAAAAAGCCCATCCCTCCCTATACAGACAGGCAGCTGCAGCCAATATCAGATGACACCAGAACACAGCTAAGGGATCCGACCTCTCCTTGCATCTCTATTGCATCTCAAACTGCAAATCACGTTTACCCTAAAAAGAGTAACTTCCACCACATGCAGGAATAGGAGCAGAGAAAGTGGTGATTTTTGCCTTCGGTAGCCACTGGGATATTAAAGACACATTCAAGTGGGACAAAGTTTTATTTTCGGCCGAAAGACAACACTGCTATTCACTGCTGACCTGGAACACCCACACGATTTATGCACTGCTCCCTCTGGGAAGAAAAAAAAGTTTAAAGCCAATCACAATTACTACAACTAATCCTTGAAGTCATAAATACGGTAATACAGGCCGACTCCGGTCCTAATCTCTCTGACCCACCAAACCAGAGACAGGCTGCATTAACGCCGCTACGGCTACACAGTTGGGTGAAATGTGGGGGGAAAAAAGCCCATCTAAAAGCTCTTAGTCTGAGCTCGGCTTTCAGAAAGGAAGCACAACGGCACAGGAGCAGACAGCTAAAGAATTAAATCAAATACACAACTCGTTAGGAAGTTCTAAGAGACTGAACACCTTCTCTCAGCATGTTTTCTGACAATGGCAGGAAGTTTAGCAATACCATGCACCGGCACTTCAGTAGCGCTAAACAAATTTTATAGCTCTAAGGAAGCAGCACTTTATGTAAAATTACTGTTTTCGCATAATGACAATACAATAGTCCCAGTTACTTTTCTTCTCCACCCCTCCAACGGTTCAGTAAAAGTTTTAGAGACTACCTAGCGTACTGGGAAACAATTTAATGCTAAAGAATCAAACAGTTGCTTCGAATGACCTCAGTCTTGAGGCAGGACTCATCTGCAACTCTAAAAGCAAGTCATTCTGCTCCTGTGCTACTCTTCGTTATCTTGAGGTCTTGTTGTTCAGTATTAGTGGTTTTCTTCCACTTTCTTGGAACATTTTTGGAACGTGTCTGCTATAGAAATTAATTTATGGGAACATTTCCCTCCGCAGCTGACTTCACAAGGAGACGGCTTAAGGAAAAATAGATACCTAAAGTGGGCTCTGCAATCACTTAAGATAACCTCCAAAGTGCTAGAAAAGCCCGTAGAAGCTCAGAAAGCATTTCAGTTCAGATCCAGGTGGAATGAAAGCCAAAACTGTAAGTGTAGACACTTGTCTCAGAGCACTTATTGTCAAATTGACAATTCAGGAAAAAATTGCAGCATGCTGCACTACATGACTACAGAAAACTATCTGAAAAGAGAAGACACCAGTTAGTAACAAGCTCTGCAGGCCAAGTTAGTATTTTTTTAATTCTGCAATTAATATTAGATCCATTTGTCTTAAACTCCTGACACTCAAGGACTTTGATTTATTTAAGTAACTGCCTTGTGGCTTGTCTGTGGGCATAGCTGCATTCAAATCATGTAATTATGTCAGCCGAAAAAGACTGTGCAGCAGTTCAGTTTACACTCAGCCTCTTTAAGCCCATTATGAACAATTTTAAGAGAACTGGCAACAAGTACTCAAAGCAGAAGAGGAGGTTTGCACCAGCCTAGGTAGGCTCCAGCGGCAGCGAGCTGCTAGCCTGGCTCAGGCTTCACTCTGAGGATGCTGAATTACAACCAACATTCAAACTAATGGCACTGTCTCAGCCAGGATCCTCAAATACAGACTCTAGTCTGCCTGCACGAGCCCTCTTAAACACCCCAACAACATCCCATTAGTGACTTTACATGACGAGGTACCAAAGATTTTAGGGTATCTTTGGCTATTGAGTGAAAAGTCTCCAACAGCTACACTTAAAAACTTTGCTTTTAAGAATCATCCAGATGCATCCAGAGTTTTACTGACTTTTTCTTTAAAGAACAACCCGCAACCCCTACATTTTCAACAACTACTCCTAAATATTTAAAATTCAAAGTGCAGTTGATACTTGTTGCATAGTATCATTCCTTTGTCAAAAAACGTACACCACTAGAAAGAAGTGTAACATGTAGGAAGCTAGGGGTTATTTGCAAAGTTAAAGGAATTTAACAAGCAACTTCATTTTTCATGCAATTATTTAATCTTCTTCAAGGGAAGTCACTACTTAAGGAAACAAAATAACATCTCTCTGTGAATGAAACCAAGTTTTCCCTTTAGAAACTTCTTACCTGCAAGATGTTAGTGAAAAAGTCATGGTAGAACATGGGCCAGTCTTGCCGGCCAATATCCACAATGACTTTGCAGAGTTTGTTCCTGATGAAGTAAGGCAGAGTTTTATGGTGAGCTAGAAGGAGCTTGGGCAGGCAGCTGCGGATCTCCATTTTGTCTTGAGACGGGACCCCAAGCCACATCTTATTGATTAGGTTCTGGAAAAGAAACAGACCTTCCAAATGAGCTCATCTCAGACACGCTCCACTGAAGTTAAACAGCGAGGGAACACGGACACGTAACGCAGGGACAGAGCACCAGGCAGAGCTGTTGCATCTCAAGCCCCAGGGTTGCCCTGACACGATGCACGGGCAGGGAAAAGGCTATAGCTTCCAAATCCGTCCAAGCACGGTCAGTTAAAAACTTAAGCATCTACATCTGATGTAGTTCAACCTTCTCTGCTACCATGGGCAGACCTGTAGATAAGGAAACGAGGAGGTATTAGCAGGCTAAGCAGATGTTTCCCTCGTTAGAGTTCTGACACAGGCTCGCTGGCCAAAGAGCTGAACTTGAAGATGCTTTAACTGCTCAGCAGTCCCATACCACCCTGACATCCTTAACAACACGTAGAGGTGAGGGTGTGCAAACTAAGCTAAGCAGCTCTCGTTCTGCCTAATCGAGAGCAAACCCCGCAGCAGTAACTACCTTGAAATAAGGTTTGCCACCTAACAGGGTACTCCGGCAACCGCAGACCGCGGTGGCTCAAGTGGCTGAACAAAACTCGCTGAGCTTCTCTCTTACAGGCCACGCAGTGCATAGGGATGAGCTCTAACAAAAAAAAAAAAACCCAAAACCCACCCCCACCGCAACACCATCGGATTTGCAGAAGCCCTCCAAAATCAGTGTCACAGAAGATGAGTTTCAACGCCCCAGAAATTGCTACCGATATCTCTTTGAACGCACCAGCATTTCCATTAGCTGACGAGTGACAGCAACCAGCATGTTACCATTATTAACTGGTTTTGGGTCAAGCAGAACTAGTTAGCATGAATATAAAGTATTTCCAATATCTTTTAACCCTGGACACCCAGATTTTCGTCTTTAAAGGGGAAAACATAGCCTTGTATGTAGCAGGTAGGGAAAAAAAACAAACAAGTTTGGTTTTAGATGACTGATGCCACCCAGGTCTCCTGAAGTAAGCTGGAAGGTCGCTGCGGGAGCGACTGCCTTGCAGGGCACCACTTTAACAGAAAGCTTTTAGTCCACTTAAAGACGGACAACATCCATAAGACGGCAGAGTTGCAAATTGGTTTCCTGCCACGCGACGATCCCATTTAGGGGCTCTGGAGCATTAGGAGCTGAGCCTCTTGGGATAACTTAGCGAGGAGGGCTGCTACCGAGGCAATGTCTGTACCCATCAGCAGGCATACAGCTTGGAGAACCTGAAAGTAGGAGATCATAGCATCACAGAACCACAGGATGCTTTGGGCTGGCAGGGCCCTTTCCAGGCCATCCCCTCCATCCCCCTGCCATGGGCAGGGACAGCTTCAACCACATCAGGGTGCTCAGAGCCCCGTCCAGCCGGGCCTTGAAGGTTTCCAGGGATGGGGCATCTCCCACCGCTCTGGGCAACCCCTGCCACTGTCTCACCACCCTCGGCGTAAACAATTTCTTCCTTATATCCAGTCTGAATCTCCCCTCTTTCAGCTTAAAACCATCCCCCCTTGTCCTGTCGCAGCAGGCCCTGCTAAAAAGCCTGTCCCCCCCTTTCTTGTCGGCCCCCTTTCAGCACGGCAAGGCCGCAGTGAGGTCTCCCCGCAGCCTCCTCCTCTCCAGGCTGAACCCCCCCAGCTCTCAGCCTGTCCTCCCAGCAGAGCTGGGCCACCCTCGGAGCATTTCGGTGGCCTCCCCTGGCCCCGCTCCAACAGCCCCATGTCCTTCCCGTGCTGAGGACCCCCGAGCTGGACGCGGGGCTCCAGGGGGGTCTCCCCCGAGCGGAGCAGAGGGGCAGAATCCCCTCCCTCGCCCCGCTGCCCACGCTGCGGGGGATGCAGCCCAGGAGACGCTTGGCTTTCTGGGCTGCCAGAGCACATGGCCGGCCCATGGCCAGCTTTTTGTCTATCAGCACCCTAAGTCCTTCTTGGCAGGGCTGCACAGAATCCCTTCATCCCACAGAGATACTGCGAAGGAGTCTGTTGCAGAAAATGGAAGATTATTTGTGGCTAAAGCAGACCCAATTCACAGTACAGATGTACTGTACAGAGGTATATTTATACATTCAGTGCTTCAAAGAGGTTGCTTTTTGGGTTTTTTTGCACAGAAGATCCAGAATTATTGCTTAAAAACAACGATGACCCAACCAAATGAGTCCTCAATATGAACGCAGAACGAGAGTTTCAGAAGCCCCCTGGAAGATGCTTTAGCTTTAATAGTCATGCTTTAATGCCCACTGAGTTTTGTCCTACTCATTTGACCTGGAAGTGGCAGCTTTCTCCACCTGTGAAGTGTTTTGGGGAAGATGTTCTCTTTTCCAAAAGCAAGAAGTAAAACCAGTTCATCTGGAAGGGGGCCACGAGGATTTTTATTCCAGATCCACTTTTAACTTCCTAGACATTCTAGAAAATACACCATTCTCAGCAAGTTTTAGGAATGCTTCTTGTGTTTACATACATGCTTTTACAGACATTCAGTACTCACAGACAGCTGAAGACTGATGAATTGGAGATTACGACAGACTACGGCTATGAGGACCAGTCGAACGCACAGCACTACAGTAGTTAACTTTGGAAATTCGGGCTCCGCAATGGAGAGATCCTAATCTCTCAGCTGAGCTGTGGACTCATGTCCCTCACTTTACACTCGAAGAGTGATTTCTTTGTTCTGCTTAGTTCTGGGCACAATTATTTTTTCAGTACTACTTTTCCCCCCAGCCCCCCTCCAGAGAAGCAAAGGCTCAGTAATCAAAGATGTTTTCCTCTTCATGAAAATCAGTTTAATTATTGCAGGCTGCTGCTGTGGGACATCCATCCCCAGAGCAGGGAACAACTCCCATACCGTTTGTCACGATTACTCCTTTTTGAGAGGAAGGCAAACCAGATTCAGATTACACATCGAGTCCAGACTCCCTCTGAGTCCGATACGATAAATAAAGTGAACATGTTAAGTGAAGAAGTCAACAACAACAACGTGGATAATTTGTCAAAACAACGCCACTTTTTAAGAACAGAGTCGTTTGCTCTATCTAAAAAGTGGCCCACTGCGAAGGACATAAAACCGGGTTTAGAGAGCTCAGACTGCCAACCCAGCCAAGAACACAACGCAGAGGCCCCAAACGGACCAGGGTGAGCCGTAACATTCACCAAGCCCCAGAATATCCTCAGGGAAAGACTCTGCATCAGTCACCGAGAAATGAGTTGATAAAAGAGCTGTTCACAGCATACTTTTGTTTCTTCCAGTAGATACACAAATCAATATTTAGGCTTTTAACCATAACTTTGTTCTTTTATAAATAGGTAAAGAGTGGGATGTGGTCTTCTAAAAGAGATCTTACCTCTACAACTAGCACATAAGCTTGTGGGCTGTAGTTCAAGAGCATCAACCACAACTATGAGATGTCAGAAAAATAAAAGCAACTTTGTCTTCCCTCTTAGCATTAAAGTTTGCAGTAGCTAGTATCAGGTAATCACGCACGTATTTCTGACCATAAAAAGAGTATAAAAGCAATAACACTCTTAAAAGCATTGTGCAGAAAACTCAAGCAGCCTCTGAAACTGTAGGTAATTTGTACTTAGAGACGCCAGGAAATTAATTCTTCAATTTGTGTACAAAGATTCATATTCCCCTACTCTTAGCCTGCCATTAAGCAGCCTCTCTAGGAGAGAGCAATAAAAGCATCCTTTATCACCGTACTTACTAGGACTGCCGTTTTAGACAAACATTTTCAAATAAAATCGATTGCCATATAAAACTGCACCAGACAGAAAATGCACCGAGCAGGCAACAGCACACGTCTTACCTCAAACACAGTCAAACTGTACATCATTACATAGTCGTTTCTTGTACTTGACAGGAAATAGAGGCAGAATCTCCAGGCTCCTATCTGCTGGGCAAAGTTATTTAAAAGCTCCTCTGAAAAAAGAAAGTATTAAAAAAAAATCACATTAAAATTCTTAAGCTGTAAACAAATGCATAGCAACGTATACTGATAGCACAATAACACACTGAGCATGGAAGAAACCCCATGTTCAGAGAATGACTCAAACAACCTGGAGGAGGGGAAAAAAAAAAAAATAAAATTACACTCCAAAGCCTATCTAACAATACGCTTTAATGAAAACAAAATAGGTACATCATTTTAGAATACAGTTTTGACATAAATACTACACCAGAGCAATAGCTGAATATTAAAGCAAATCACACAAAAATTCTATTACGAGCATTACCATTTTATCTATAAAAGCCAAACGCTGGGATACCAGGTCCCTGTGAAAGACTAGGAGTGCTTCAGATCACACAGAGCATTACAGAACACCCTTGTTTCAAGGCAACTCCTCCAAGAGCCATCGCCTTTGTTGTATGTCAGCATATCAGAAACCTCGCCAAACACTCAGGTACAGGATTTGGTCATCTCACGTCAAGTGACTAGGTACCAAATGTGGCAAAGGGAAAAGATGCAAGGGCTGTTTTATAGGCTAATCAAATTTAAGCCTTAATCAATTGGTTTCTTTCCCGCAACTTAAGCAGGAAAATGGGGGATGCCGAAGGCTTTTACCTTTTCCACAGCAGAAGATCTCCACAATAGGGAAAAAAAACCCCAAGCTTGCCTAGTTGCTTATTCTTTATTTCACCACATTTCTGGGAGAAGTCTTTCATGCTGATTATGCTTTTGGCACTGAAGTTAGAGATGACAGAAACTTGAGAATAAAAGCAAACAGCCCATTGACACCCATTAACCACAGGTGCGAGAAGCTAATCTAGAGCACCTGTAAGATCTCTGCTGGTTTTCAGAAGGACATATTTAATAATACTGGCCAAAACGAAACCTCACTGTTTATTCCCATTTGCCATTTCACCAACTAGGACAGTCTTCTGCTTTCCCTTCTTAATGCTGAAGAAATCTGAAGTCCATGCTCCATCTCTAGGCAGAAGGTAGAGGTTTTCCAGGACATGCAATTCAACAATGTACTGCCAGAGGAAAACATAACATCCTCCTCCTACCCTAACCAACTTACCACCCTTGATAAAAACCCACCTCTCCATCCTCACAGCAGCAGACAGTTACCGACGTATTAATTATCTATAGGACCTGCCATGGGATCTCCGAAACCCAAACTACGTAAGCCTTTACTTCAAGTTCATACATAAGCAGGAGAGGCCAAGATGCCAGTTCAGATAGAGCACTTTCAGCTGCTATATTTGTTTCACACAACCAAGTCACCTCTGCTGAGGTCTGCAGACAGCAGAAAGCAAAGGGGACCAGCCTTCAGAAGTGGCGTGAACTCACCTATCTCGCGTTTCCGCTCATTCGTTGTGCAATTGTGGAAAAACTCTGTCATTAGACTCTCCAGAGCCCGTAGCGAGGCCTCTTCAGATGCCTGGGAACGATATTTAAAGGAAGGAATTAAAACCAACTTCCACTCTGACTTGTACTCAGGAGGTCAGGATCATTCAGGTCACAGATGCACCCAAAAACCAACGTGAGCACAAAGTCCGGGGGAAGGGCAAAATAATCTGGAATTTAAACTGCTCATAGGTGTCAAGTAGCAACAAGATTTGTCCACTGCAAGTGAAAGCTTTGGACATGAAGGACCATTTCCTCAGCTGCATCAACTAACAAAAACAATACAAGAAGTTTCCTTTTTTTTTTTTTTTGGTGGCATTTCGTAATTTTAAGTTAGCTCGTCCTTGTCAGATAATTCTCACAAAACCAGCAAGTTCAAGTGAAGATGCTTTCAGATGTTTAGAGATAATAAATACAGCAATTGCACAGGGAGCACAAACTTTGAGAGGACTCCTGACACCTATTCTTTGCCTCGGTGCCACGCCGCCACCTGCAACACTGATGGTTAAGGAACTTCCAGCACTTTGAAAGGCGATATACAAGTATTCAGCTATTTGACTCAAGAAGAACATCCCCCCTCCATCCCCAAATTTAGCTTTTATTATTGGAATTCATCAGTTACAGCTCAGTGTTTATAAGTCCTAAAAAAAAAAAAATTATCAGAATTAGCACACAGCCTTTGCAAGGTCACTACAGTTTTGCAACTCTGGAGCTGGGATGATTTTATTCTTGTAACAGCGCACCACTGAGCTTTGCCTCTCCAGCTGTGCCGCATTTCCCTTACGGTCTAAGCCTGGTAATGGATACCCTTAGAAAACAGTACTGCTACAGTACAGACCATGCTATTAGTCATTCCTCTAATGTTTTCAACACATGCTATCAATAATAAATACATCGAGATTCAAGCACCGACCTTCCTCTGCACAGAAACAAAGCAAATCATTAAAGAAAACCAAAAGTTCTGCCTCAAAAGATAAAAACAGAAACAAACCCCATGACCAGCAGCCTTCTGCAAAGAGATGAGCAAGTCAGACAACTTGCAGAAACACTACGGGCTTCTGCTAGTTCCCATTTCCACGTACGGCAGCTTCCCCAAGGACCACCACGGGGCCAAGACCCTCCTCAAACAGCCTGGGGTGGGATCAACCCCCCAGGAGAACCGGCAACTCAACACAACAGCGCGGGAACACAAATTCAGCTCTACCCTCTGATCAACTGGAAAGAGATGCTCTGTAGGACACCGTGCATTTTCAATTACTTCGCAAAGGAATACTGAATTTCATCCTACCTTTCCTCTTCCTTCCCCTCCTTTTCCTTTTTAAAGCCCTGCTCTAGAAAGCAAGGACTATTTTAGCAAGAAACATTGTTAGTGGGAAATTGGCTTAAAATAACCTACAATCAAATCAAAGCCACTTTGCCAGCTTAAGCAAGATCAAGCACCCATTATCACCTCTTTAATCCATTTATACATGGTCTCTGCAAACAGTCCCTTGCACTGTAAGCTTCCCCTTGAAGCCGGCCCTTCGGCCGCCTCCTCCTGTCGGTCACCATCTCCCAGATAACAGCAACACTTTAAAAAAAAAGTGATTAAGTGGAGTCCTTAACGACATTAGGATACAGCCACACTGCCATTTCTATGAATTTCTTTCCGGGACATTGCACATGATTGCGAGTTCCTCCCAACTAGATCCAGACATACATACTCAATATTTCCGTAAATCCCTGCAGTTTACTCAACACGGAGTAAGTCTCACCAGCGGTTTCTGATACCAAACCCCCAAAGAGGACTTTCCAAACGTTTGGCAGATCAAGTTGATGCAAATTCCTCTGTAAGAAGCACTGTTCTCCCACTCCACCCTTCCACCAGCCAAGATCAAGATCACTTCAATTCACAGAGAAGTGTTAGCTCTTCACACAGGCATGGCAGAGCTCAATCGTTTTCGGATAGTTAATTCAATCCTTTAGGAAGAGTAGTTAAGACAATTTTTTTCCAAGATTCAAGATTTATTTCCTACTTTTGGAAATAAATTGCAGAGTTATCAAATCTTGAACATCTGACGTCTTCCACTGACTTCAAACTGCCTCGGCACTGATATTTTGAAGATGACGGAGCCTACTCCTAGGAACACGCTTCATCTTTGATATCAAAACACCGCCATCACAACACTCAATGTGTCAAAAGCAAAAAGAAAACAGAGAGCACAACACAAGCATTTTATGTCAAAAGCCCAGGCTGGCCAGAATCCAAGGCCAACTTGGGCAGAAAGAAACAGCGTGACCTCCGAGATTGTTTTCTTCTACTCCTTGACTTCTCCTGGCTGTTCCAGAGGTTTGGCCAAAGGGAGGTGGAGTGGCATAAATTGTCTGAAGTAATCAAAACCCAGCCCAGGATGAGCACCACAAAGCGGAGAGCCTCCCAGGTCTTCCCCCAAGTGCTACCTGATGGCCATGCCAAGTGCAGCCCCTTCTAGCTATTGGAAGGACGTAAAAAACTTCGAAACGTAGGACTTGGAGCGCGGCATTCTGCATTTGCTAATGCCTTTGGGTATTCCTCAAGTTAACCGTTCCTGGAGCATGCGGTCATCGCCCACCTTTCAAGCTCTGATAACTAGGTCATTGAGATAAAGAGGACACATGCTGCTGGAGAGCTGCAGAGGAAATTTACTGTACCTATATCCAGACACCCCAGAAAGCAGATTATTTTATGAGGCTATAATAAAACTAGAGCTGTTTGTAGGACCTGCAGCTGTACCTGCCTGTAATATTTCCAGCTGCACCTCAAGATTAGCGCTCACGTCAACACGCAGTTTGCTTTCTTCTAGGGCTCAGTGTTTACTCTGCGCTGAAGAAAAGCACAGGAAAGCATCAGCAGGGTCTGGGAAGAGAAATGCCGATGAATCCTGATTCTGAGCAGCAATGCACGGACATGAACGACTGCCTCAGTGCTGCACAGTCAGGACAAGAGTAACAGTTGGACTTGATGATCTTAAAGGTCTTTGCCAACCTAAACAATGCTACGATTCCAAGATCAAACCCCACGGGCAGTCAGAACCAGCAGCACTCGCTTCACTTTGTCTGCTCTGAAATTCAGCCATTTGCGTCATATGCAAATTTCCGTTTTCAAGGTTTTCAAGCGAAGTCGTGAAGTCTGGACCACCATTAGCAGAATTTACTATAGACTTTCTGGGTAAGGGCTGGCAGTTTACCTCAACTTCATGAGGCATTCCAAAATATTCAACTATTAAACCAGAAATACTTCCCACTCACTTTCACAGGTTATAAAATCTGACCCCTCCACCCCTGATGTTTCGGGCTACTCAGGGCTGGATCAAATGGCCAGGAAATGCTGGTTGCTCTCTTCTGTGATCCATTTAAGAAAAAAATACACAATTCTATGAATTGCAGAGCAGGTAATGCGAGCTTTTTGCCATGAAAACATTTGCAATTCACTGAAAACAGTCAAGGTGAGATCTGACGTGCCACCATCCACACCAGCTCCAATGCTTCCCATTGCCCAAATGCTATGGTTGAGCTCAGACCTGCAGGCTGCTGTGAGAGAGGAGCTCAGCCCCCAGATTCAGCAGAACCTCCAGCTGAAGATGGTGTCCTCAGTCACAGCTTCATTAGCTGAACAAGTTAGAGATACATGAAAGTTAGCAAGCGGGTCTAAATGCTAGTGCACCAACAGCTACAGATTCCTGTGTTCCAGTAGGACATCCATACTTTGACCTAGAAATTGTTTCCAAGATAGGATCACAGAACCACAGGAGGCTTTGGGCTGGCAGGGCCCTTTCCAGGCCATCCCCTCCATCCCCCTGCCATGGGCAGGGACAGCTTCAACCACATCAGGCTGCTCAGAGCCCCGTCCAGCCGGGCCTTGAAGGTTTCCAGGGATGGGGCATCTCCCACCGCTCTGGGCAACCCCTGCCACTGTCTCACCACCCTCGGCGTAAACAATTTCTTCCTTATATCCAGCCTGAATCTCCCCTCTTTCAGCTTAAAACCATCCCCCCTTGTCCTGTCGCAGCAGGCCCTGCTAAAAAGCCTGTCCCCCCCTTTCTTGTCGGCCCCCTTTCAGCACGGCAAGGCCGCAGTGAGGTCTCCCCGCAGCCTCCTCCTCTCCAGGCTGAACCCCCCCAGCTCTCAGCCTGTCCTCCCAGCAGAGCTGTGCCACCCTCGGAGCATTTCGGTGGCCTCCCCTGGCCCCGCTCCAACAGCCCCATGTCCTTCCCGTGCTGAGGACCCCCGAGCTGGACGCGGGGCTCCAGGGGGGTCTCCCCCGAGCGGAGCAGAGGGGCAGAATCCCCCCCTTGCCCCGCTGCCCACGCTGCGGGGGATGCAGCCCAGGAGACGCTTGGCTTTCTGGGCTGCCAGAGCACATGGCCGGCCCATGGCCAGCTTTTCATCCCCCAGCACCCCCAAGGCCTTCTCGGCAGGGCTGCTCTCCACCCCTCCATCCCCCAGCCTGTGCTGATACCGGGGGTTGCCCCCACCCAGGTGCAGGACCTTGCACTTGAAGCATCTCGGAGAGATGTGTCACAGCCGATTCTCCCCAAAATAGGTGCCATTAACTACTGCCATGCTACCTTGGGTCCGTGTCGCACGGACCGGGCAAGCATCAGGTCTGCCCCAAGCCTGCTGTTCCTGAAATTGCCCTGTCTGATCTGAGCATGACTTGATGTGGATCAGGGTGGGAGAGAGCCACTGTCAATCTATGTCCTTACCATCCCCAGTTTTGCCTCATTAAGTTTGCAGAAGGTGTTTCATTAACAGTTATCAAACTAGAGGTGTGTAGCTGCTTACTCATACCATTTATCTATGAACTCCAACCTTTAATACACCCAGAAAAATGACGGATTCGCAGCTGAGACTACAGCTTCCTATTTTGACAGAATTATGAGATTTGCTACCAAGAACTTGCGCATTCAAAGACATTCTCTGTCCACCAAAGTACCAAAAGAAGGATCGACAAAGCTGATTTCATGGCTATTGTTTGATTACAGTTGAAGGTGTATGAGCCATTAACTGATTTCTGTTGATTAAGGAAAAAAAATAGTAATAGCTGCTAACGTACCGCATTTTAGGCTGTTGAAACTCCAGTTCCCAGCACCTCAATAAGGCTCTAGAAAAGCCAGATCTTTGTACCTTGCTGCTTAAACCAGGACTCCATAAGAAGTTCGGTTTAGCCCGTAGTCTGTGACTGAAGCATTCGGGTAGGACGCGTTAATCATCCAACTCTGGCGTCTTACAGAGGAACGATTTTTTAGATTGCAATTTGGACATTGCACATTTACTTTAATAGAAGGTACAACACTAATTTCAGTTTGCATATAACCAAAGACAACAACCCTCCCTTAAAAAAGTACCTGATCATTCTGGAAGATACGAAAGTGCTTTAGAAAGCTATTTCCATTTTCTCCAGAAGTGCTTTCATTTAGAGTTCACTTCCTATCTTTTTTTACTTCATTTTATGCTCTCTAAAGCGATTGTTTCTTTTAGAGGAAAGCTTTCCTCTAATGCTTTGCCATAAAAACACAAGCTGTTAACCTTTTAATGTTTGCTATTAACAGCTCAGTAGAGTATCGATCATACAAACGATGCTCTAAATATGGCAAGGCAGGCTGACGACAATTGTAAGAGGAGGGTTATGTCTGTTGGTTTTTTTCCTAATGTGTTTGGAAATGGCTATCACTCCAAGACAAAATTAAGGTAATCCCTCTACAAAGCTTTTTTTTTTTTTTTTTTTTTTTTTAAGATGACGTTAATTGTGGCTGCAATCTTACAAAGGTGACTTCGACCGTCCTTCAGGCAGCGCTGGAACGCCGTCCTTGGGGGTGGAAGGATGGATTTTACACCACAAAAGCTGAACCTTAAAAACACCTTTTTCAACGGCAGGTAGGAAACACGCTTGCACCGCTGAACCCCAGAGGCCTTCACTGCAGATCTAAACCCCCTTCAACGTCTCTTTAAATAAAGAAGACGGGATCGCTCCGTTCGGAAGCCGTTATTCACCACCCCTCTGCACCCCATCACGTTTTTAATGCAGACGCCTACTCTTGTTCCATCCCTCCCTTCAATACCTGCACTGCTGAAGCACTTTTCACACTGTAGCTAACACCTACCAGCCCATAAAGCCTCCCTACACCATTTACCGAGAGCAAATGTAGATATTTTTCCACCACGGCACTGACTTCCTAATTTTTTTGAGCCTGCTTCTACATCCCCTTCCTACCCACCCTGTCTCCTACCATCGCCAGTGCAAGACAGAGCCCAGCCCAATTCAGCCTCCTCCTGGTTATCAAGGTTTGGATCTCATCTCATTCCACCCAGCTCTGCTAAAATGAGTATCAGCTACATCTACCAGCTTGTGCTCTTCACTGGCAACTCTTCCAGGAGAGCACACAACGTGAGACCCCCTCCTTTGCAGCGTTCCCAGCAGGAACTGCTATAATGCGCTGCCTTCTTCGTGCCATGGGGTGGAGAAAAGAAAAATCACGCACGCACCACAAAGGCAGCTGCTGGTATAAAATAACTCATCCTTTGCTAAATTACACGGCCCCATCCTCTTCCACCTCGGAGCCTTCGGCTTCCAATGTTGTGTGGTTAATTAATAGTAGTTACACACATACAAACACAAGCCACTACGCTTTATCTGCTCAATTTTCTTCCTTCTATTATTTTTATATTTTTTTTAGCATTGTAGATAATTTTTAAGGAAACTCAGTCGAGGCTAATTTAATCATACATATACCTAACGTCCATATGTACTAAGGTAATAATTTACTCATTGAAGAATTACTAGGGTAATTCTTTCAGAGCCCCTCCCTGCCCAAGCCCTACCGTAACACGATAATGAACAGGTAAGTTAGCGATTACACTCTCAGAGAGCTGGTGGGTCATCTCAAGCCTCCTTGTGCGGGTCACGAAAGCCTTCTTTTGGAGCTGTCAGAAAAGCGCAGATATTATCACCGCTTCGGTGAACCCCCGTAACAGCCTTGGGTCACTCGATGCAGTGAAGTTCACAAAAGAACTGAAGCACGGGATTATTTTTAGCAACAAAAGCAGAATTATGAAGTGTTTTTAAAAGAGTTGTACGACACCCAACACATCCTCTAGAAAGGATGATTGCACGCTACCGAGCGGCAGAGCCGTGCAGCTCAGAGGCAGTGTTCTTTACTACGTTTAATCATTCCCAACTAACAATTTTAGGGTTTCACACTTATTCCCAGGGTCTCCTTACCAGTATAACTCAGGCAGAAGCCTTAAATTAGGAGACAGCACGCAGACCCTGCAACATACGTGCTCCCCGGCAGTACACCGCTGATGGTATCAAGACACAGCTCGGCCTTTATTCTCAGTTTCCTCGTTGCGTTTCAGAGATGTTTTTGTGGTTTAATGAACCGAAACTAGACTCGGCTTCACTCTGTGCTTTGAGAACAGCTCGGGCTCCCGGTGCCATTTCAAGAGACCTCCTGGCTGCAGAACACATCCCGCTTACCTGGGTCATTCGTTTCAAGAGCCGCGACTTTGGCGGTTCACTAATGAGACTTAGATTTTGCAAACTCATTTCTCTTATACCACAATTTAAGCAAAAAAAAAAAAATCTACTATAAAAGCCATGAATTACTGTCCTACCTCAAGGCAATCGACGGAGGAATAAAGGCACTACGCTACTCTGTCTCCCTGCTGCTCCAGGCCCTTCTGCCTGTACAACTCAGCACCCCAGCCTGCATTTCAGGAATCAACGTCTTTTATTTAAAAATCAGCTAAGGACTAAAAATGACCACAGGCTGAACACTACCGCGTGGAACAGGCTACGGAGAGCCTGATTTCTCAAACAGGATAAAGAGATCATCTTACCTGTAAACACCGCCTGCTACGCGAGTTATCAGGCACCTTTTTGAATACCTAAGGGATCTTATTTCTTAAATCTTCTTGTACAGGCAGGTTCAGTTACCCAGGTTTCAGGTTTTAAGGTTGAACTTTGACTAACAGGCTCAAGTGTCCGAGACTGATTCTTTCTAAACTGATAACTTAATTCACATAATCAAGCCCAGCAGCCAGCGTCTCCTCCACTGAGCATTTCGCCTTTGCTTTGCCGTATACAAAAGCTGCTCATTACATGGAAACACAACAAGCATAGAAATTCAACACCTAGGGGTTCTCTTAGAAACCCACTGAAGGAATAAAATCATAGCAAGGTGACATAAGCAAGGTAAGATTTAGGCACAGCGCCGTTACGAGCTACGCTCTTGCCGAGGATGAGCACGAGAGCAATGTACGGGCCCCTGCCGCCTGGCAAAGGCTGGCCACGTGCCGACGACTTGCCAATTGATTTATTGTGGTTTAGCTGCCGGAAAAGACTTAGCAACACATTATTTCCCCAAACAAGTAGTTGCTAAAATAATGATATGCAGATTAGAAGTGTAGAAGTATCCAAAGCAGACTACTCGGCATCGTACGACTGCATATCACCGCAGCACCGGGGTCCCCGGTGGGCGCAGGTGGCACCAGCGTCACTTTTTGGACTCAGGACTTAAATTTGACAATCCAGCTACAGTCACGAGACTTTCCTCCGTAGACACTCGGTTCAGAGAGTTCTCAGCTGCTGTCCACCACTTTTTAAGCCACCACTGATACCAACTTTTCGGTTTGGGTGTTATCAGAAAAAACAAGCCATAAAGTCACAGTATGCTCTTCAGATGGACACCGCACGAGGTTGATCCTCTGCCAAGGGTGGCCAGCTGGGCTCGTGCCGCTTTCCAGATGCTAAAATACTGCAGGGTGACTCTGGTTCTCTCCCAGAGTACAGACGTAACTTAAACTCTTCCAGCGAAGCCTAGAAACTCGCATCTCTAGAGGGAACAGTTCTGCAATCTCAGTGTTTGGGTCCATCCTTTCACCTCACCTCCTCCCTTCGCCGGGTTCCCCGGGATGTGCCACGCTTCAAACCAGCCTGCGACACCTTGGAGGGAGATCCCGTCCTTTCTTGTACGGCGACGCTCGTGCGGGAGCTCCGGGATGACGGTCACGGGGTACAAATCACTTCCCTTTTCTCTGCATCAGCAAATCCAGGCTTGCACAAACAGGACCACAGGGCTGGCCCAAAGAAACGCCTGCAACTCAACTCATTTGGAGGTAACACCCTGCCATTTTAGGTGAAGTAACCTGAGTTTTAAAAGGGCAGGTGGGAAAAAGAGCCCAAGGCCATACTATTTTAGACACAAGTATGTTGGTGGGGAAGGTATTTGTGGAGGGAATAAAAAGCTCCTTACAAAAATTATTTATAAAAATAAAAAGGTTTTAAGAAAAATGCTTGCATCTTCTTACTCAAACGGTCCAGAACAATCAACAGATGAGCAGCAGCATGTAAAATGAACTTACGAAAGGTAGAAAGTACGGCCTTTTTAGTTGAAGTCAATTTTAAAAAACACACCTATCTTCAAGTTTTAACCGAGTCTTCCTACAAAGAACGCTATTCTTGCTCTCACAGATGCCTATGCGACACTTCAAAAATGCTAAAAAGCTCGCTCCTCACCACTTCTTCAAATGTGGCAGCTCCTTTAACCGAGGCTAGAAAAAAGATGCGTAAGTGATAGGAGTCTGGCAACCTGGCACGCTTGCGTATCAGTACTAAGCTGCCCAAGATGCATTAACAGATTTTTTAAAAACGCTTCTCCAATACTTCACGGTCTGCAAAGCTGCAAATAAGCCCTTATTTATCTCAGCCTACAGAAAATTCACAAAAATACCCGGATAAACACTCTGAATTGCAGTTGTCTGCAATCCTAACTTAAGGAGTCTCTGAAAGTATGCACATATGCAGAGCTGGAAATGGAAAGCACTAGGACAAGCAAAAAAGAAAGCGAATGTAAGAAGAAAACAATTATTCAGCATGTTTCTTAAAGTGGCACTTCTATTCAGATGCAGCTCCATCTACAGAAAGGCAAACCCCCGCTGAGATTTCAACTGCGCTGACACAGCCCAGCTGCTCCTTTTCCAGGTAGTTCTCCCACGTCCACTTCTGCCGGGCAGGATTCAGCCCATTACCTTGGGGAAAAACTCTCCCAACACCAGACTACGCAAAGTGACATCCGTGCGAGGTTTATGGCAAACTTAGGAGACGGATTACACCTTACCCAATATATTACAGCAACCAGACCTGATTTCCAAGGAGGTATGATTACACTACACAAAAAAATGATATAAGACCCTCACCCCCTGTCAAAGAGAGGAAAAAAAGACCGCGTTATTGCAAGTTTAATTCCTGGCAAGGGCATTACAACTTGTTTTGGGCATTTAAGAGTGTATAATGGAACTATCACGGATAACGCTTATCATGGGAATAACTCGGCAAGACCTTTTTTTTTTTTTAATTTTAAATGTTTCCAAAGGACAGCACATTCAGGAAGAACTCTAGTCCACTTAAAAGAAAAACAAGATGTTGGTATCTGCAATGCTTCTGCACTTTGGGGTATTTCACAAGAGCAGTCTGCTGCTCACCCTTGCATCTCCTGCAGCTCTGGGGCGACCGTCTGTGCAGCCCCCGGGGAAGGCTGCAGGGAGATCTGCCCGGGGAGCGGGGGGCTCCGAGGGGCCGATACAGGGCTATCCTTCCCAGGATCGAGAGGCTCCCACGGGCCGATACAGGGCTATCCTTCCCAGGAGCAGGGGGCTCCAACGGGCCGATACAGGGCTATCCTTCCCAGGATCGAGGGGCTCCAACGGGCCGATACAGGGCTATCCTTCCCGGGAGCGGGGGGCTCCCACGGGCCGATACAGGGCTATCCTTCCCGGGAGCGGGGGGCTCCCACGGGCCGATACAGGGCTATCCTTCCCGGGAGCGGGGGGCTCCCACGGGCCGATACAGGGCTATCCTTCCCAGGATCGAGGGGCTCCAACGGGCTGATACAGGGCTATCCTTCCCAGGAGCAGGGGGCTCCAACGGGCCGATACAGGGCTATCCTTCCCAGGATCGAGGGGCTCCAACGGGCCGATACAGGGCTATCCTGCCCAGGAGCGGGGGGCTCTGAGGGGCCGATACAGGGCTATCCTTCCCGGGAGCGGGGGGCTCCCACGGGCCGATACAGGGCTATCCTTCCCAGGATCGAGGGGCTCCGACGGGCCGATACAGGGCTATCCTTCCCGGGAGCGGGGGGCTCCCACGGGCCGATACAGGGCTATCCTTCCCAGGATCGAGAGGCTCCCATGGGCCAATACAGGGCTATCCTTCCCGGGAGCGGGGGGCTCCCACGGGCCGATACAGGGCTATCCTTCCCAGGATCGAGGGGCTCCAACGGGCCGATACAGGGCTATCCTTCCCAGGATCGAGGGGCTCCAACGGGCCGATACAGGGCTATCCTTCCCGGGAGTGGGGGGCTCCGACGGGCCGATACAGGGCTATCCTTCCCGGGAGCGGGGGGCTCCGACGGGCCGATACAGGGCTATCCTTCCCAGGATCGAGGGGCTCCCACGGGCCGATACAGGGCTATCCTTCCCGGGAGCGGGGGGCTCCCACGGGCCGATACAGGGCTATCCTTCCCAGGAGCGGAAGGCTCCTACGGGCACGCAACTAGACTTTGGTCAACATGACCCAGCCCGCTTCATCAAGCGCTAGCAGGAAACAAGAAAAAGCAGCCTTTTCCTCCTTCCCCCTTCCCCCATCTATCACAAACCATTTCTCCTGGTCTCCTGGGATGCTGGCGGGAGCAGAGGAGCCGCGGGTGCAGCCCTCAGACAGGGATGGGAGCGGGATACAGCCTTGCTGCTGAGCACCTACCTCACATTTGCACCACAGAGATTATAGGCTATGGATTGCATCGTCCTCCTCTTTTTTTCCCCCCCCTCTATGTTTGCAAAAAGAAAGCCAAGGAATTGTAGAAAATTCAATCTTCTCTCCATAAGCGAAGGAACTGGGCAATGGTACGGGGCGGGAAACGACACAAAGCTAACCACTACCGTGGCTCTCTCTGCTGCATCCCTTCCAGATCTTGATTTTAAACACACTGTTCTTCGACTCCAGAGAAACAACCACTGAGACAAACTTCAGTGGAAGAAACCGCCCTCAATCCCAAAGAAAAGGACTAGTGGTATCGCAACGCAGAAGAAATCTGTTCTGGTTTTGCCCATGGAAGCAGGAGAGAATCAACCAAGCGCAACACAGATTTTTTCAGACAAAATTCTCTCTCGTAAGGAAAAAAGAAAACACTCTTTCCTCCTTTAGGCTGCGTCCCCTGCATTCAATGCTGACTTTGGCGTCCTGACAAGCCAGTATACAAAACAGATGAGTACGCTCCTTTCTCAAGAGAGGGGACAAAAAGGAATCACGACAATCCCTCTTGGGAAGAAATTCATGCTGCAATTAAAGCCGTGATAAAATATTACGGCAAACTGCTAAAAATACACACAGACTTGCAGACCCAGCCACAAACTTGGAGATGCTGAAACAAACAAAAGATAATTTGGGGCACGAATGCAAAGCGCTGGGAAATGGTAAAAGAAATGTAATTCTGGGTGCGATCCCCATAGGAGAGGGATCAGGGAAGATTGGGGGGGGGGGCCGGAATTTAAGGAATTTGTGATGTTGCTAGAAGAGCCTGAAACACTTCAGGTGGAGTGAAAGCTTCCTATCCTGACTGCAAATAGAAAACTAGATAAAGAAAGCAGTAAAAGATGCATGTGTAGGGAGCATGGTTGGAAAAAAGTTGCTTCACCGCAGAAACACCTTTCATAAGCATGAGCTGCTCCTGAGCCCAGGCTCGGAGAAGCTGCGCCGTTCCCGACCTTCCCGAGGACCCACTCCATGTCTGGCCACAGAAAGACACCCCAGCGGCTGCCTGGATGTTCAACTTCATCATCAGTAGGGGAAAAAGCCAATTGCTACACATTTTACCTCTACAGCCAGTGTTCTAAATGTTTTATTTTGACAAAACAAAGCTGGCAAACACCTTATTTTTTTCTCCCGAAGTAGAAGATTGCCACGTTAACACCTGGGATGCAGGTGACCCAAATACAAATATAGTTACTAATAGGAAATATCTGCTGACTGAGAAAGGATAATGATCCGGAAGGATTTTAGGACACATTATTCTACCAGCCAGGTATCAGTCTATGCGCGTAAAAGCTGCTTTTTTTAAAAATTTTGCATATTCAACATCTGTTAAGAAATATAATAATAAGAGCAGCTCCTTCTCCCTGATCTAAATGGCAACACCTAATAATGTGCATTAAAATAACCAAACAGAAGACGAATTCCCCGCGGCTTTTCGGCATCCGCACACTGAGCGATCTCTTTGCAGCACCGAACCCCACTGCATCAGCTTAGTGGTACATGGCAGGTTTTCATGCTTTCCTACCAAAATAATCCCAACAACCAACGCTCATTTATCAGCGGATTGCCATGATGATCATCCAGCAGAAAGAAGCTTTTCGAGTTAGTTTAGTAGATCTCGAGGCTCAACAATTTTGCCTTAATACCTTTTAGTCCATCTGGAGACAGCGCAGCCTACATTTAGCTACCCAGCTCTTTGAAGTATGGCATATGCACTGTAGTTATAGATCCTGAAAGGTCTGTACAACCATTCCACTAAATTAGCTATTTTCCTCAGAGAAAAAAGCTTTCATTCTGGGGGAAGCATCCTTAACAGCCATGCTCGAGACCAGCTTTCCTGCTACAAACTCCGTTCTGATTCCCTTTTCTTCTAACTCCGCCAAAAGGGACACAGGGGTTCAGCTTTCGCCCAGGGCCACCGCGGGCAGACGCTCCGGCCGCGGCTCTCGCAGCAGGCAGAGCTGCCCACCCGGCCGCGCACCACGCCGGCTTTGCTGCACGGCTAGTAAGTACATGAAACAGTTCGCCAGCGTGAAGCCTCGGCTCCCGTTTCGTGATTTAATAAAGCGGGGATGATAAAGGGGCACAGAAAGTTACCGACATGACTTGAAAGCCAAAAAAGGAAGCCAGATGTTGGAGCCGAGGCTAGAACTTCGAAGTTCCTATTCTCTTGTTTCTTTACTCAGTAGAGTGAGTCAGAATGGCTTTAAAAAGGTTTACTTTTATTTTTAAACTGTGTACTTTAAGGGGATATACAGAAAGCTGACAACTTCAGAGTGCTACGCCACAGCGGTCTAGTTTTGATGCTGCACATCGGCCAGCAGTGTGAGAGCAGGCGCTGCCTGGGGGAGGGGACGACACGCTCCAGCTCCCTTTTGGTCTCAAAAACCTCCCGTGGAGCAGAAGCCACCTCGCCGTGTGCGAGCGCTTCCCGCCTGCCACGGCACAGGCAGCGTGCTGGGTGACGGGGAGCTTTACCGTCTTCTCCATCACTTGTTATGGGAAGGCATTCCCATAGCTCACCTGCTTCAGGACCCGGAGGCAGCAACCCAAAGGTGATTTCAGCGTCTCTAGCGCGACGGGACAGCCAGGCAGAGGGTTTTTGCAAAAGCAAGAAGCTGCTGCTGCCTCCTGCCTCAATGATGTCCTCAGCCACCTGCACAGCGGGCATCAGGAGCAGGCCAACAAACATGGGATAGTTATCATAGAACCATGGAATCGTTAAGGTTGGAAAAGCCCTTTAAGATCATCAAGTCCAACCATTAACCCAGCACTGCCAAGCCCACCACTAAACCATGTCCCTCAGCACCACATCTCCCTGGCTTTTAAATCCCTCCAGGGATGGGGACTCAGCCCCTGCCCTGGGCAGCCTGGGCCAGGGCCTGACAGCCCTTTGGGGGAAGAAGTTTTTCCCAATATCCAACCCAAACCTGCCCTGGCGCAGCTTGAGGCCGTTCCCTCTCATCCCATCGCTTGTTCCTGGGGAGAAGAGACCGACCCCCCCGGCTCCAGCCTCCTTTCAGGCCGTTGCAGAGAGCGATGAGGGCTCCCCTCAGCCTCCTCTTCTCCAGGCTGAGCCCCCCCAGCTCCCCCAGCCGCTCCTCCCCAGCCTTGGGCTCCAGCCCCTGCCCCAGCCTCGCTGCCCTGCTCTGGCCACGCTCCAGCCCCTCCATGGCCGCCTTGGGGTGAGGGGCCCAAGTTCACAGCCCACAGACCTGATCTAACCTTAGGGCCACCAGCTCAGCTACACTGACATACATATTAAACGTGAGCTATTTTGGTAATTCAGCAGCAAGCTCCTTGGTAACCAAGAGCGCCAGAATAACCTATGGCTCACCACCAATACCTGGCTAGATATGCTGCAGTCCAGACATACTTCATGCTTTAGCAAATGGAAGGCTTAAGCCATCGTCAGGTCTCCAAAGGAAGCTTTAAGCACAAGAAAATGACAGCACTTACTGCTAAAAAAAAAAAAAAAAACTGGAAGGTGATAATAGGGGCTATAAAATAAAAGCTAGGATGCTGCTCTGGAAAACGTAGAAAGATTCAAGCTACACACGCCCACTGCCTACTTCCATTTTTGCAAGCTATATTTGCTTCATGCAGAACAGGGACACAAGCTCCTTTGGATCTGCTCTTGCTACTTCTATTACCTGCTCCCCACTTTGCTCCACCTTCACGAGGCCTAGCGAGAACCTGAAAGAAGAGAGGCTTGTTTTGTAACTAAAGCCAACAGGTTTGAGCAGCCTGTTTGCAGTTCTCCAACTGAAGGGTTGACTTCCTCATCTTTAAATCTGCTACCTAACACAAGAGCATTTCCTGGAAGAAGTCCCTTTTCCTAAGCTGTTCTAGTCACTGGCGGGTTACAAATCCCAGATAATTGAAGAATACAGGTAATCACCTGACTTCCAACCTCATGTGGGAGTCACGAATGCACTTGCCAGGTGACTGATACGGCTCAGGAGATCATAACCGAGCTCTGATGGCTTCAGAGGTGTTCATCTTCGCTAGTGGAAGCGGAAAAAAGGTGAAAGAATGAGCAATGAGACAAATGCATAGCTTATTTGGATGCAAAACACAAATGCCTTCAAGGACTAGTTCCACAAACAATATTTATTTTGAAGCTGTTCACTAAAATCATCTAGAAGGATCCTAAGAGTTGACTGGGAAACCATATTAATACTTTCTGCTCTATTAAAGAATAGAAAAGCTTTAAGCGTGCCACCTGAGCGCATAAGTTGGAGCTAGTTACTCTGCATTTAGGTTAACTTGACTCCGCAGAAATCCACTGGAGAAGCCTGTATTTTACAATACTCTTATTTTCTCTACAAAGATGTCACGACATCACCAACATTGACATCTTTTTGCGCAGAAAGCCATAAACCGGGCACTGTAAAGAACTATTTAGCAGACATGCAACGTGTGTTAATAGTCTGGCATGCCACAAGCACGTAATAACCACCACACATGGTACGACAACCAGAAAGCTTGACGCAGCAGGGCTGCTCTTTACGAATACCTCAGAAAGCAAAAGAATGATTCAAGCTTCCTGTGAAATTAAAGAGCTTTTTAATGGCGGCTTAAGATTTCTGAGCCATTAGTGGCATCTAAGCACAGCAAACTGGCCCCTGCTCCACGACGCGCGTACGATTTCCGAGCGCACTGCGCATCACTGGTTTCCCCTCCTGCCTTGATGGGTGCTCTGACTTTACAACTTGTTCTCAACATTCCCTCCCAGTTAATCACGCTCTAACTCGTTACTGCTCCCATTGCTTACTCCTTTCCATATCAACCCGATTCAACGAATAAAATCTGCTTCCACAAGTCTGTATTTTTGACAGCAGAGTTTAATTATGTTTTATTTGTTCCCAGTATGCCTTACAGCACCTCATCTTCACACTTTTCCAACTGTTTCCGGGAAGGAGGGTACACTAGCAGCAGAACATGCCCATCTGTAAGCTACAAGGGAATGGGAACATAAGGAAAATCTTGCACAGTAGTCACATGATGAGTTACAACAGTAAATTCTGCAGTACAGCCTGATGACTGCTTCTCAACTTCCAAAGCCAGTACTCTGGCTTGGAGCTGAACCAACTATTCAAGGGGAAAAAGAAAACAAGGTGTAATTCAGGAGGCTAAATATGCATGTCTGTGTTAAGGCAAGGGAAGAACTAAAAAGTCCTTTTGCCACCTGCAATTATTAGTGCACACCCTGAAGCACAAAACTCTGTAACCCCTTTCCACATGCAGAGCTACAGTTTGTTACAGACGACTGGTCTACCAAATTCTCCAAACTTAACCACAGTATTTCATAGAATCGTTAAGGTTGAAAAGGACCGCTGAAATCATCGAGCCCAACTGCTACCCTAACTGCCAGGCCACCTCTAAACCCTGTCCCTCAGCACCACATCCACACGGTTTTGGACACTTCCAGGGACTGTGATTGCACCCCTGCCCTGGGCAGCCTGGGCCAGGGCCTGACCGCTCTCTCCGGGAAGAAATTTTTCCTAATATCCAATCTAAATCTCCCCTGGCGCTCTTTATTCATCTTTGTGAACCAGGTGTATTCACTAAAAAGAATCCACCGGAAGACTATCACCCTTTGTTCTATCTTTGCCTGAAGACAAATCCAGAAAGACCCGTGACATTCGGCAGAGAAGCCCGGAGTCCACCCTGAGCAGGCAGGCACATCCCTCCGACCCATCAGGGCGCACACAGACCCAGCAGTAGCAGGCTGCTACTTGTATTTATTGAGGAGATCATACCCCACCCCAGCAGACACCGTACGGAGCAGCAAAGCCTCTCAAAGGGACTAATGAATTTCAACTTAAATGGGCTACAGAGAGAAAGGTTTCAATAAACTAGCAACAAATGGTACCAGGAACACAGCAAACAACGTGCAGATGTGATTATTTTGGCTCTTGGGTGAAGAAATTCACAACTGCAAACCACGATCCCAGCTTCCCAAAGAAGAGGGGTGCAAGGCCTGAGCCTACGTTATCGATGACAGCTGAAACTAAAAAGTGGCTGAAAACTAGATCAGTAATACTGCCTTCGCCCCGTGGGACTCTCTGGGTGAGACAGGAGAGAAAGCAGTTTTCCATGAGCAGATCCGGGGCTCCCGAACATCTCTCTACTTACTGACCAACTGCAAAGTACACGTTTGTGGCTTTCCTTTGTCAACCCAGTAAATTCTGGGTTTCCCTGCAGGTAAAACAAGGGAAAAATAAGAACGGCGGTTGTTACTTAGCACAGCACTGCCAGCGCTTGGTATGGCGACGGCGAGCAACCTCACGATCCCCTGAAGCCAGATTTCCACCTACCAGCCCCGCAAGCCTGCCTGCGTGCACCCCAGGGATTAAAGACGCCTTCTCTTGCTTCTTATCAAGAGAAAAAACAGATTGTGCAAATCAAAGCACGCCGTATCTCCGCTCTGTATCTCTCGGTAGGACTGTGCGCAGCTGCAAACCAGTATCTACAGCAGAATTAAATAATGCTCTGCACGGAAAGGAATCGGGGTCATTCCTGAAGCTTGGCCCAGGCCAAACCGGAGCGAACGGGGCGCGTTCACGCCTGCCACCGGAGAAAACCCGTGATTCCCCACACCCGCGAACGCTCCCAGGAAGCGTTTTTGCCTCCACAGCTTTTTAAAACCCCTCCCCAGAGCGGCTCTGGGGGCGCAGGCCGCCCCGCACACCCCCGCGCCCCCGGGGCCTGCAGGCCGCCCCGCACACCCCCGCGCCCCCGGGGCCTGCAGGCCCCGCGGCCGGGCCGCTGCCCAGGCCGCTCCCCGTGCCCCTGAGGGCCGGCGGGCCCGGGGCAGGCCGCAGGCCCCGCCGGAGCCCTCCCCGCCCCGCCGGGCCCCGCTCCCCGCCCGCACTCACCATGGCTGCCGGCGGCTCCCGCGGGGCGGCTCTAGGCAGGGCGCCGCGCTCCGCTCATCTCATGGCCGGCGGCGGGGCCTCCCCGCCCATGCACCGGCGAGCCCCCCCGCCGGCCTCAGAGCCCCAGCCACCGGCAGGCGGCTCCCCCCCTCCCCTGCCCGGAGAACCGCCGCCTCCCAGCCCCCGGGCCTCCCCCGACCGGCGGGGACGGGGAGCCCCGGGGCGCTGGGAAGGGCCGGCGGAGGGCAGGCCCGGGAGGGCGCGGCGCTCGCCGCTGGAAGGGACGGGGCGGGAGGGGAAGGGGAGCGCGGCCCGGCCCGGCGCGGCGGCTGTCGGTGCGGCCGGTGGCTACGCCAGGCGCATCCCGCCGCGCACCGGGGAGAGGCGGCGCTGCCGGCCCGGCCCCGCCCTCCCGCCGGAAGCGGCCGCCGGGCCCCCGCAGCCAATCGGAAGCGAGGCGGTGGGGCTTGCGCATGCGCAGTTGGGCGAGGCGCGCCGCCGCCGCCATCTTGGAGAAGGGCGCGGGGCGGGGCGGGGCGGTGCAGGCCCGCGGGTGCGCCTGGCCCCGCCCCAGCGCGGCTGCGCATGCGCGGAGCCGCTTCCCGCCCGGCAGGAAGCGGCCGCAGGGGTGGGGCCCGTGCCCGCGCCCGGCGGGAGGGGGGGAACAACACCCATTTGGGGCGGGTCCACGTTTGGTCACGCCCCCTGGTGGCGGGGCTTGGGTGCGCCCCGTTGGCGGCGGCGGGAGAGGGGCGCGCGTTGCCTGGCAACGCCGTGGGCCTGGGCCTGGGCCTGGGCCTGGGCCTGGGCCTGGGGCTGGGCCTGGGGCCTGGCCTTGACCCCTACCCCGTCCCTCAGGGACACCGGCGCTGCCTCCCGGCTCCTCCCGACCTCCCAAGGACACGATCTGCGTTCACTGGCTTCGTGCCCGTATGACTAATTCAATAATTACAATGAACCCCCAACCCTGCAGGTCCTCGTCAGCAACGCTAACGAAGCTACATGGTGTAGAAACCCGTTCCAAAACACCTATTCCCACCCCCCAGTTTTAACTCAACTCTTTGCGACCCTCAGTTTTCCAGAGCCTGACGTGGCCGGGAGCGAAGACGTTAACGGAGCGATCCAGAACAGCGGGCGAATTTAAAAAAAAAAAAGGAAATCCAGCCCCTAACTGCTGCCTGACAAAATGGAGGAGGTGGGACCAACCGGAGCCCCGAAGCAGTGAGGTTCAGATCAAAACACTTCTTAGGGCTCCCAAATTCTCCGTGACGAGAGATGGCTGAAGCCGGCAGCTTAATAGGCTTTAGAAGGGCCAATATACATACGGGGATATTGCAAATGCTTGCAGTTACATTAGAGGATTAAGCAAAACCAGAGAGGGAGGAAAATAAAGCCCCCATGGGGGTGTAAATAACCACGCGGCTCAGCAACAGGATTGCGGTTGAGCGGTCCCGTGTCTTTTCCACGGCAGCTTTTCTTCCACGCTTTCGGCAGAGCGCTGACCCCACGGGCCCCCGTCCCGCTCGCCCTGCTCAGCCTTTCCCTGTGGCTGGAAATGCTGCTCCGGGGCCACGCAGGCTGATAAAAACCCACCAAGAAGGAGAGGTGCAGCTTGCGGCCGAGCAGACGCTGCCTGGATGCACAGGGGATGCATCTGTTACGTGGGATGAATTACGGTGTGCACCCCCAGGCAGAGCACTGTCTCCAAAACTTACCTCTCCAACATCTCCGGACCCTCTCCAACCTCTCCAAAACCCCTCCAAACACCTCCAAAATCTCCCCAACATCTCCAAAACGCCTCCGACATTTCCAAAACCTCTCCAACACCTCCAAAACCCCTCCAACATTCCCCAAACCCCTCCAACATCCCCAAAACCCCTCCAAACACCTCCAAAATATCCCCAACATCTCCAAAACGCCTCCAACACCTCTAAAATCTCCCCAGCATCTCCAAAACCTCTCCAACCTTTCCAAAACCTCTC
Source organism: Nipponia nippon (assembly GCF_047370975.1). NCBI lineage: Eukaryota > Metazoa > Chordata > Aves > Pelecaniformes > Threskiornithidae > Nipponia > Nipponia nippon. The sequence continues at coordinate 2,094,003 of NW_028262369.1, forward strand.
CAACATCTCCAAAACACCATCTCTAAAATGCCTCCAACACCTCCAAAACCCCTCCAACACCTTCAAAATACCCCCAACATCTCCAAAACCCCTCTGACACCTCCAAAACGCCTCCAAACACCTCCTAAATCTCCCCAACATCCCCAAAACCCCTCCAACACCTCTAAAATCTCCCCAGCAACTCCAAAACCTCTCCAACCTTTCCAAAACCTCTCCAACATCTCCAAAACACCATCTCTAAAATGCCTCCAACACCTCCAAAACCCCTCCAACACCTCCAAAATCTCCCCAGCATCTCCAAAACCTCTCCAACCTTTCTAAAACCTCTCCAACCTTTCCAAAACCCCTCTGACACCTCCAAAACCTCTCCAACACCTCCAAAAATCTCCCAACACCTCCGAAACCCCTCTGACACCTCCAAAAGCACCAGGCTGAGCCAAGCTACGTGCCGTGCCCGCCGGCCTGTTTAAGAGAGGCTGGAACTGCCTTGAGACACCACCTCAGCAATGGTTACATCAAGATATTGCAGCTGTGCTGGCAGAGGGCAGGTTACCATGGTGACTATTAAAAGGATAATCTTATTATCGCCATTTGTTATTCCAACGGGGTTGTTTGTCGACACGTGCTCCGAGGTGCACATTGCCGGCTGGGGAAAACCAGCTGCCGGCCATGGATCTGCTGAGCCGTGCACACCTTGCCTCCGACGCCGTGGAGACCCACTTCTTCTACCGCTGCGGTGTTTTTGGGGGCTTTTTTTTTTAATTTCTGTCCAAAACAGAAGCGGCTCCAGCTCCCTGTGCTGGGGCAGGAGGGGTCTGGCGTGCTGCGGGCACAGGGCAAGCTGGTGGGGACGAAAAGAAAGAAGAGGAGCCTTCCACCAAACTCCTGGATCCTTACTGGGAGCTTTTCTCCTCTCTTCCTATTTCCCCTGCAAAACCCAAGGGGGTGCAGCACCTTTTAGCAGGGGATTTGGGGCTGACAGCGAGCGCGGAGCTTTGCAAGCCGTTCGTTAAAGACAATAGCGAGCCACCCTCACCGCTGACTGTCTGCAGCCCTTAGGTCCTAACGTGGGGCTCCTCCGTCTGTCTCCTAAGGAGGGAGGCAGCAAGGCTCAGACTACGCCTGAGTCAGCCCCAAGATGGGAGAAACCATCAAACCTTCTTTTTTTTTTTTTTTTTTCTTTTGGTAACTTTATGTTTTCAAAAAGCATAAGGAAGGGAAATACCATGGAGCTGAACGGCTGCATTGGGAGACCAAGGGAACAAAAATTCACGAGAATCGTTCGTTACTGCAGGGTTTATCCCTCAGTTTTTATTGTAAACACGCACAAAAATGCACTGGAATGTGATTTGAAGCCCTTTCATCAAAGCCTCCTGCACAGCGCCAGCCTTGATTCCAGCCCGTTCAATTACACATTCAAATAGTCACCGCATTTAATTGCTTTATTCCAGTTTTGCAGAGTTTGGGTTTTGCCTCCAGGGTTAGTCTGAGCCTAACGCCAACCCAGCAGCTGGCAACGCTTCGCTTCGCATCCAGCCGCCTATCTGTTTCCGTCTCCTTTTATTGTTCCTACCACAAATTGAGCTGTAACTCATTCCGAACGCGATGTATAAACGAGCATCTTGCTGCCCTGCCACCTAATATGAAGTAATTTGATGAAAAGGGTTAAATTGTATTTTATAAGTACAGTAAAGCAACTTTGCGAGGCGAGGGGTGGGAGCAAACCCCAACCACTCCCCGTGCCTCGCAAGTGGCTTGGCAATAAGTTTGCTTATTTAGCAAGCTATAAAAAATACAGCAGGTAAAGGCACTGCCTACAGATACCTGTGGAAAGGACAAATGTGCGTGATTAATTTAAAAAAACCCACTGCGGCCCGCTGCTCCGGGGAAGGGGTGCTCCCGAGAGACCACTGCCGATGATGGGTGTCCTTCCTCCTCCGCCTGCCGTCGCTGGGAATGGCTTCCCGATTCCCACTGAGGGACAGATGCTTTGGGCCGGGGCAAAACAAGCCCACGGGATCAGTGGGGGGGGGGGGGGGGGGGGGGGTGAGACACGACAGGAGGTCCCCAAATAAGCAGGCACAGGGAGGGGAGCGCAGGCAAGCCCGTGCTTGCAGGTCCGGCATTTTGTGTGTATTTGAAAGGAAGGCCTGGAAATTCATCCCGGTGTCTGAATCACCCCTTCCAACAGCCTCAGACCCGGAGGAGCCGGGTGGGAGCGGGGCAGCCAGGGCAGCTCGCTCTCGCCCATAAGAGACTCCACTTCTGTTGCGGACAAGGGAGAAAGGACTAGTTTTGGGCTGTGGCTTTTTTTCAACCAACCCAAAGTTCGGAGTCTGTCCCTGCCATCTTCCTAGACCTCAAAAAACCACGCAGGCGATGCAACAAGACGTCCCGACCTGCCCTTCTGCACCTCCCCCTGTTCTCAGCCTCCCACGATTTTGGGAGGGGACCAGCAGAGGTGCAGGTGGTGGCGGAGGAGGATGGCGGAGCTCAGTCTCCCGTGGGCAAGGTCGCACCCCGAGGGGGGCCCATCACCCATCAGGAGCCACATGGCTTTGTGACCAGCCCCTCGGTCCCACGCTTCGGCGGGCACTGGGAGGCAGCTAATGGGTTTTTGTCGAGGGGGAAGCGGGGTCCCATCAGCCCGGCGCCGCTGCGGACCAGCAAGCGTTCCCCTTCTTCCAGGAAGCGTGGGGCGGAGGGGGCTGCGAAGCCAGAAGCCATTAGGGGCTCCCTGGGGCTGGGCGCACTCATGTCTTCCCTTCCATGGGAGAGCAGCCCTTTTTCTCCGTGTTTCTGCTCCTCTCCGTTCAGCCCATTAGCTGAGGCATTAAATTTTAACATTTTTTTTTGTTGCTCCTTGCAGCGTGTTGCTGGTGAGTGGGTGCCTGGGTGGGTGCCAGGGCCCTGGCGCCGCACCCAGGGGGCCTGGGGGACCGCGGGAGTCTGGCTGTGGTGGGGGTACCCAACTGCACCCCGCGGGCTGCAGAGGGGCTCCCCCGGTGCCGGCCGCCTGCGGGATGATGCTTCTCCCAGCTCCCAGCTCCCAATATGGCAGCAGCAGCCCTGCCAATGCTGCACAGCCCCATCGTCCTGGACAGACGTCCCTGCCAGCTGCCACCTTGGCAGGGGGTGACAAGATGGTGCCACCCCCCCATCAGCCCAGCCAGCAAGGGCAGGCAGGCGAGCACCCGCAGCATGGCCAGCCCACGGGCGATGCTGCCTGCAGCCCTGCCTGCAGCCCTGCCTGCAGCCCTGCCTGCTCCCACGTCACCTCTGGGATGGGCAGCCATCCTGTTGCCCAGCCCTGCAATTCCCCAGGCCCGCAGGATCGGTCCCCGGCCCTGACCACCCACCAGCTTCACCCCGTGCCACTGCCGATGCCCCCCGCCCTCGCAAAACCCCCGGTGTAGGTGGAAACCAGTAACCGGCAAGCTCTGCTGGCAGGCACAGCCCACGGCTGCTGCTCCCGAGGGGGTTTTCAATGCCCTGTGGCTCCCTTGGTGCAAACCACCCCAAGCAGCGTGCAAAAGGGACCTGCTCTCCCCACCCTGCAGCACAAGCCCTCCCCCAGCCCCTCTTTCTGTGGGTCTCCTTGGGCAGGTCCAAGAGGCGTCCTTGAAGTGCCTCGGGGGTAACAGACTCCGCTTAACGGCAGGAGAAATGCTCAGGCTTGAAACAGCTGCTGGAAGTGGTTGGCTCGAGGATGAGCCCTGCTCTGAATCACGAAGCTCCTGCCGCTCCTGGCTTTGGGCAACATGGCCCAGCGCGGCCGTGCACACGTGTGTACGTGGCCCTCAGCTGTGCGTGCGCAAACACGCCGGGCACGCACTGAGCGCAGCCACGCACACGTGCAGCCGTACGCCGACTCCAGCCAGCCCCGCGTGTCGGCACACCCACAACCGCGGCAAGAGAGCACAGGCAGCTGGGCTTCCTCCCTGTGCGCCCCGGGGGACGTCTGCCCTGTCCCAGCTGGCCGCGGGCGCTGGAGGCAGGTCCAAGGACTTGGCCGTGGGGCTGAAGTCTCTGCTGAGCGAGGACGGGACCCTCAAGCAGCACGGCCGGGAGCTTTCTGGCCACGAGAAATTAAGAAGCCATCGATTTTTGCCATTAGAGGGGGTGTGGCTGGAGCAGATGCACTGCAAGCAGAGCCACGCGCTGAATAATTCACGGCGAGAGATGACGAAGCCCGTGGCCAGGCTGGGGAAGCCTCTCCGTGTCCTCCCGCTGCTGCTTCCCAAGGACGCAGGCTTTGCTTCTGCCCCAGGGCGTTGGATGCAGGCTGGGGTGAGGGACCAGCACAGCTCTTGGTCTCGGGGGCCTGGGGGGCCCACGCTGGTCCCTGAGCTGGTCCCAACAGACTCCTTGGGGAGGGCATGTGAGTGTGGGGGCTCCTGACCCAGCGTGCTGCCCCTGAGGTGGCCCGGCTTGTCCCCCGGGAGCCACCAGACATCGGGGGTATGGCTGCCCTGGCTTGCACCGATGATGCAGAGCCACCCCTTGCGGGGCAGGGACACCCATCGTGGGGCGAAGATGCCACTCATGGGGCAGGGACACCACTTGCGGAGCAGGCACACGCGTTGCGGGGCAGGGACACCCCTCACAAGGCACCACGACGCTCCTGCCGTGCCCGTCCGGGACCGGTGTGCTGTGCCCTGCCATGCCCCACCGTGCCCAGCCGTGCAGCGGGGAGCAGCCCCCCAAGAATGGCTCCCACGCCACCTTCTCCACCATTGGCAGGGCACAGGGCGCCCGCGGGCGCCCAGGCTAAGAGAAATCCCCTCCCCGGCTGTGCCATGTGCCCCGTGCCAAGGGCTGGCCAGGGCAGAGCCCGGCAAAGGGGAAGGACGGGGTGCCAGGGGACAGAGCACGGGTCTCTCGGTGACAGCCAGCACGCTGGGTGGGCGGGCTGAGTTTGCCAGGTCTCAGCGGCAGCACCGGCGAGCCCCAAGGCAGCAGCTTGGAGCTGGGAGAGGGCAGCTGGAGCCTGGGCAGGGCCGGCGGCGGCAGCCGAGGAGTTAACTTCCCAGCCTCGCCGCATGAATCTGGAGCTATTAATACTCGCACGCTGGTTTAGCTGTCAGAGCGAGCGGCTGCTCTGCCGGTGAGACAAACCCCGTGGAATTGCAGCTCACCGACGACACAACTTTCCTCTGTGAGTGCGTGGGGCTCCTGGCCCAGCTGCCTGCCTGCTGGACCCTGCCAGACCCTGCCGGACCCTGCCGGATCCTGCCAGACCTTTCTGGACCCCACCTGCTGCAAGCCCCTGCGCAGGGAACACTTTCCCTGGCAGCGCTGCGGGCACCATCCTCTGCGCCTGCCACCGGCCGGTGCCACATGGGCGCGGGGTGCCGGAGAGGGGCAGCCACTTCCCCCGGCCTCTGAAGCACCGCAGAGCCTGGCTGGGGCCTCATCCTGCCCTGCCGGAGCCCTCGGCCTGGGCGATGCCACCCCAGGTCCCTGCGCACACCCCCTGAGGACTGGTGCTGCCTCCGGCCGGGATGCGTGATGGATGCCGGGGTGGCACTGGGCATCGCCAGCCCTGGAGCGAGGGCGACGCGGGACATGGCACAGCCTGGCGCTGCCTCCGTGTGCGGTGAGCAGCTGGCCCTGGCACTCAGGCTGGCTGCGTGAAGGGCTCCCCGACACCATGGCCCCAGGCAGGCAAGCGTGAGCCTCTGGCCACCGGCAGCACTGGCGAGGGGGAGGAAGATGCCAACACCCCTCTGGCACTGCCTGGCCTGCGGTCCCCCTCACCCGGGCGCAGCGGCCGCCGGAGCTGAGCGATGGATTCCTTTTGCTTCGTCTGCTTCCAGAAAGAGGAGCTGCAGCCCCTGCACCTGCACAGGTCAGTGCCGCGGTGCCCGGCCGGGCGGCACGCCGCTGGTGGGGACACGCCGCGAGCCCATGAGGGGCATGGGAGCGTGGCGCCGAGCCGGGCTGTGGGATGATGCCTGGCATGAGAGCCGTCTGCCTCGGCCGTGCCGAAGTTTCCCTTGGAGCAGGTGCATCCTCTCCTGGCCGGAGGAGACCGGAGCCCGGCGCTGTGCCGTGCTGTCCTGTACCGTGCCGTGCCATGCCGGGGAGAGGCTGCGTGCACAGCACGTGTGCGCTTCCAGCGTGCACTTCCCCGGCAGCCGCTCTCCAGGGCACGGGGTGGGCATCCCCCGCCACGCTGTGGCACGCCAAGTGGTGCCGGTGTGCCGATGGGAGCGGGGCTGTTGGCAGCGCTGTGCGAACCCACGGCATCCCGGAGCCATCCCACCCACTCCTGCCCACCTGAATGGGGTCCCTGGCCAGATTCGGCTCCAGGGCCTTGCCGCCGCCCCCGGGGCAGGGGCTGGCTGGGGGGTCAGGGGCCAGGGCAGTGGGGGTCCCCAAGGAGGGCCATGAGGCTCCCCAAGGCCTGGCCCTCTCGGCGGCAGCAGCACCGGCGCTTGCCTCCCCCCCTCCCCGAGAGCTCCTCTCCCATCCGCGCTGCTGAGCAGCAGCCAAGGCAAATGTGCCGGTGCCGGAATTAGCCAGGCAGCCGGCAGGGATGCGAGGTGTGAACGCTGGCACATGTCATGCCCAACTGCTCCTCCGTGGCACCGAGCCATTTGCCGGCTCCTGTCCTGCGCCGCCATCCCCGGAGCAAAGCTCCCACCCCGCCGCGGCCAGGGGCCCCCCACGGCGAGGTCCGGGGGTGCGGCGGTGCCGGGCTAGCGACCAGGCAGGGCTATCGGCTGGGCTGTGGGCGCGTGCCAGTCCAGGCAGTCTGTCCTTCCTCCTGGTGTGCAAGAAGCCGTAGGATTTGTTTTGGTGTAAATCACGTTTTTTGGAGCCTCGATTCCCGTGAGTCGCTGCCCACGAGCTCGGCGCTGGCTGGGAAGGTGCCAGGAGGCCAGGGGGGGGACTGGGGGAGCAGGGATGGGAGAGGGGCCTTGGGTGTGGGTGCTGCTGGCTGGAGAGGGGCAGAGAGCATCCCCAGGGCTCCCGTCTCGCAGCCCGACCTGGGGTTGGAGCCGACCGGCTGCGTTCAGCCTGTGCTGGGCCACAGGTGGCGCGAGTTTGGCGTTCTCAGCCAGGGAGGGGAGCGCCCGGAGCGGCAGTGTGGTGGCCCAGGGTCCGCGGGGACCACCCCTTCCCTGCGCGGGGGGACGGCGAGGTATGGACACCTGTGGCTTGTCCCCAGAGACCTCTCCCTGTCCTGCCCTGCTTCAAGGGGGGCTGTGCTGGGAAAGGCTCCCCGTCCCCAGACACCCCCCCTCGTTGTCACCAGCCTGTTGTCACCAGCCTGTTCCCGTCAGCCTTTCCCTGGGCCTGCCTCCAGCCCGTGGGGACAGGGCTGTCATCGCCTGCCACCGCCGGCACAGCAGCTACCGGGGCGGGCTCCCGTTGGGCTCTGGCTGGGGGGTGACGGCAAGGGGGACCCTCCGGGTGCCCCCCGCTCTGCCGCTGCCCTGCTGCCTGGCCCTGGGTCTGTCACCCTGAGCCGGAGGGAGTGCGTGGGCCCACGCACGTGGGTGCTGGAGGCAGCGTGCCTGTCCCCGCAGCCTCGCTAGATGGTGCCAGGAGAACGGGCTGCGAGCGGAGGCGGCCGGCAGACGTGCGGTGCCGGACGGTGCCAGGCTGGCTGGGGTGCCGGGGTGCCAGGGCAGGCCCCATGGCTCTCCCAGTGCTCCCACTTCAGTCCCGCTTGCTGCTTTGGCCCCGGTTGGGGATGGGACGGGACATGCTGTGAGCGGGAGCTGTGGGCACCGCTGTGCTGTGGCCCCAGGCAGCGATTCAGCCGGCGTCTGCGGCTTCAGATCCAGATAGGGGATGGGAGTGGGGCAGTGCCGTGACCCCGCTACACCCCCAAATCCCACCTCCCCCATGATGAAGAAACCCATTCTGCTTCTTTTCAGAAGAAACCCATTCAAAAGAAAACTGTTCTGTTTTCTTTCAACCCAGTAGCTGAATAATCATCATTATGCTCCAGAGTCAACACCACGACCAAGCTCCCTGCAAGTGGCTGCAGGCAGATGGTGCTGGAGGTCCTGCCCCAGCCTGTGCTGGGGGATCCAGCACGCAGGAGGCTGTGCCCCCCGCCCGGCTGGTGCGGGTCCATCCTGTGCCCCCCAGGAGCACGGGACGGGGTCTGGGGGGCTGTGGGAGGGGAGGCAGCGCCCCAACGGCCGCTGGCAACGGCTCCGCGCGTCCCCGCCGCGCAGCCGAGCTGCAGATTGTGCCCGACACCTGGGCTGTGTCTCCTCCCTGACCTTGAGAGCAGCCGGGAATCTTGTCCCGGCAGCCAGAGCAGGGGATGGCAGCACGCCGCGCGGGGGGACCACCGAGGTGGGGGGCACTTAACCCCCCGCCCCAGTGCTCCGGGAACCAGCTCCCACCCCTTTCCCCTTGAAATCTCCCTGCCTGGGTGCTGTCCCCAGGGATCGAGGAGGCACCCAGCCTCCCCAGCATGGGTCATGCACCCCGGGCTGGCGATGCGGAGGGGTGCCGGGACGGACAGCGGACAGCGAAGGTCACGCTGGTGCCTGCGCCGAGTCTGAGGCAGAGCGAAGGCCCGGCCCGACCGCAGGGGCAGGGCAGGAGGATTTGGAGCTTGGTGGGTGCTACGGTGGGGGGAACATCCGAAAGCAACCGGGAGACGCCGCCGGCAGCTCCCCGGGCTGAGTGCGTCCCCTCCGCTGGCACTGCGGCTCCCGGCGTGCTCTGCTCCCGCGTCGCCCTCCCTCCTTCCCTCCCCGCCTGCTCCTTCCCAGCATCCCTGCCAGCGTCTCAAGGCAAGGTTTTAGCTCATGTCACCGAAGCGTGACAGGCTGCGGGTGGCCGTGGCCCCCCGACCCATGTGCTACGCGGCTCACGGCCCCTTGGCTCCCACTGTGCCGGGGGGGGCCAAGTGATGGTGAAGGGACGAGCGACCTTCTTGCTGAATTTGGAGGGGAGTGGCCTTGCTAGAAATATTTTGGGCTTTTCAGGTCATTTCCCCGCCGCTCGCCCTGTCCGAGCACATCCCCCGTGGCACAAGCCGGGATATTTCCTTTCCGAGCAGAAATCCCGGGGGCACTCGCGGTCCCTTGGGGAACCGTGGGCTCATCGCGTGGTTTGGGATCAAGCTAGGTGATAAACACGTTTGATCTGCCTCCTTTCATCGCGCTAATCTGGAATAGTTATTAATATTCTCTCAATGCTTTAAAGACCACGAGCTCGATGCAAACACTAACTGGTGCTACTGGTGTTACTATTATTCTGCCTGTGTGCGACCCACACGCTGGCGATGTCCTGGTCTGCAGCCTGGCAGTCACAAAATGAGTTGCCGAGCCCCACGGAGCCCCACGGAGCCCTGCCACCACCCGGCTGGCCCCTCACCCACAGCTCAGCGTCTGCGTACACGGGGCACGGCACAGCCCCATCCTCCAACGCCGGGGTGGCGGCACCGGGAGCTGAGCCGCGTGCTGGGCGTGCGACGGCCGTCCCTGCAGCCCCCCGCGGTCCCCGTGCAGGCTCCCCGGGCACCGGCGACTCACGCCTGACCTAGAAACAGCCCCGAGCTATAAATAGGGTGAGCCGAAGGAGAGCTCAGAGGCGCAGCTCGAAACGCCGCGGCGAGCAGGAGGCTGCGGGAGCCAGGGAGCCGCAGCCGAGGGACCGAGGGACGGCACGGCAAGGGCAGGCAGGGGACAGGGAGGGACAGGTCCCTTGGGCGGGTGCTATGGGAAGGGACGAGGCTGGACCCACTCCGTCCCCAGCGGCCGATGGAGCGGGGCGCGCGAGGGAGGCTGCGGTGGCTTTTGCCGGCCTGTGTCCTGCTTGCGTGGCAGCACGGGAGCCCCCAGCTCTGCCCCATCTCCCACACCATGCCCGTTCCCAGCACCTTTGCCCCTAAGATGCTCTCCTGCCCTGTGCCACCCCACAGCGGCGGGTCTGAGCACCCATCCAGCACCCATCCAGCCTTGCTGGGTCACTGGGCTCCGGTGACGGCATTTCTCCTCTCATGCCACGCGGATGTCCCCATCCTGGCGTGGGGATCGTCCATACTCGGAACATCCGAGCCACGGGTGAGGGGAGCTGTGGCAGGGACCGGCGACCGGAGCGGGGACCGAGGGGACCGGCAAGCGCTCGTGAGCCACAGCCGCCTCTCCCGCTGCCCAGACCCGAGGCCGGCCATGCCCTGCGCGGCTGCCGGACAGAAGGGTGGCAATGTCACAGCAGCGCCTGGCACCGAATTAAAAGAGAAGTGTCAGAATGTGATTCAGCCTCTTGCTTTAAAGTCATTCATAAAAAGATTAATTGCTCTGCCTGCTAAACTGGAAGCGGATTAGAGCCACCAGTGAGTCAGTGGCGACAGCTCCCCTACCCTCCCCGGCGGCGGGGGGCTCGGGTGGCATGGGACGGCCCCGGTCCCAGCGGAGCGGGCACAGCCGGTGCGTGGGAACAAGCCGCCGTCATCCCACGGCAGCCCCGTGGCCGTGGGTCAGCTCAAAGCAGCATCACGGGAGCAACAGGGACCAGCTGAGAGCCAAGGAAGCCCCAAAGCGAACCGTGCCCGGTGTTAAAACGTCCCTGCTCAGCCCCGGCGAGCACCGAAAGAAATCCGGAAAGACTAGATGTGCCCGGGGATGCTCCGAGGAGGAGCGCGGTGCCTGCCCCTCGCCTTCCTCCGGGAGAGCTGCCGCTGTCCCCTGGGCCGGAGGTGCCCAGGAGCTCCGGTGCCCGGCTCTGGCATCGCTTGCTGAAGGCGTCGCCAAACTTTAACGAGGCCGAAGGGAAGCCCGCGCGCTGCGTCTGCCTCGGCCGAAGGGTCCCGCCGTCCCCGAGCGCGTGGGGAAGCCACGTGTCCCGCACGTGTTTGGGATGGCGCTCGGGAAGGGACGAGCCGGGCGCCGAGGGAGAAGAAACACGAAGTCCTGGAAGGCTCGGGGAGAGCGGGAGACGGGGATCCCGCCGGCGGCGCGTAAGGACGCGTCCCAGGCGCGGCGCTGGTGGCGGTGAACCCCAGCTTGTTCCCACCTCGGGGAGCCTTTTTCTTTTGTGGCCGCGTGCGGTGCGGAGCGGTGCGGGGAAGGGGCGAGGAGCCCGATCCCCGCCTGGGGCACGGAGGGGGCACCGGTCCCAGCCGCTGCTCGCCAGCGGGGCGGCGCCGCCGGCCCCAGCCGGGAGGAGGAGGAGGAGGAGGAGGGCTCTGCGCTGGCCCCCGGCTCCACCCGGGCCAAACCCGCCCGTGGGCCCGGGCCCCGGGAGCGGAGCGGTGCGGGGGAGCGGGGGGGCCCTGCCCGAAGCCCCCCCCCCCCCCGTCCCCGGGGGCTGCGGGGCGGCGCCGGTGGCGGGCGGGGCGCGGGGCGGGGCGGGGGGCGGCGGAGCCGGGGGGGGGCCGCTCTCCGCTCCGCTCCCTCCGCTCCTCCGGCGGCGGCGGGGCCGCGGCATGAGCCCGGCGGTGCGGGCGGCCAGCGGCGCGGCGCGGCCCCGCTCGGGGGGCGGCGGCGGCGGCGGCTCCGGTTCCTCTCCCGGCGAGGACGGGGCGCGGCGGCTCGCCCTACCGGTAAGGCGGCGGCGGGGATGGGGAGGGGAGGGGGCGCGGGGGGCACCGCCCGCTCCGGTACCGGCGCTTTGTGGCGGGGCCGCCCTTTGTCTGCCCGCAGGGAGCGGGGAGGGGGGGTCCCCGCCGGCCGAAACAACCATCGCGGTACGGCCGGGGCGGGGGGATCAGCGGGCGATGCGGGCGATCCGGTGGGTCCCGCTCCCCCGGTGCCGGGGCCCCTCCTTCGGCCGCTGCCACCTGCGCCCCGGCCCTGCGGCTGCGGGGACAAAGTCGGGGCCGGGGAGGGGAGCGGCGTGAGCCGCACTTGAAGGGAGTTTGTACCGGGGCCGGGGGCCCGAGCGGCGGCGGGGGGCCTCTGCCCTCCGCTTGGACGGGGGCCGCTTTCCGAGGGTCCCGGTGAAGCCGGGGGGGGCTCTGGAAGGATGCGCTGAGATGGAAGGCGGCTGGAGGCAGGGGAAGGGGAGAGCGGGCGAGAGGTGGCCTTGGGGGCAGCTCAGGCCATCTCCCCCCCGTCACCTCCCCTCGTCACCCCCCGTCACCCCTCGTCTGCCCTCGCCGCCGGCGCGGCGCGGGCGCGGGAGCCGGCCTCCAGCCCGCGCCAGCCTCTCTCCAGCTGCGGCTGGGGAAGGGGGAGCGTGACCCACTTTCCTCCAGGTCCGGCCTCGCTGGCGCTGTGGCCGCGGGCGGACGACGCCAACCGGGAGCCCTGCCGCAGCTCGGGGACGGCCGAGCGGCGCGGGGAGCCGGGGCGGTTGGGTCTCGGCATCCCTCTGCGCTGGATCTGGCGTTGGGCTGTCGCCCGATGGGAGGCGAAGCCTCGGAGCCCTTGACCCGCCTGGCTCTCGGCGTGGCCGCGCGGTGTTGCCATACCCTGCCCGCGATGCTGCCGGGGGGGTGAGGAGGCGAAGGCGAGGCAGGGGAGAGGTGGGAGCCACCGGGGCGATGCTGCGGGGTTACGGCAGCCCCACCGCGCGTAAAGGCCGCGGAGCCCCTTGGAGCGGAGACGGGGCTGGGTTTCGCAGCAGGGTGACGCGCCCCGCTGCCTCCGAGAGCGAGAGGGGCCGAGGTGCGGCTGGCCCTGCCCGCGGGGACCGGGCGGGCGGCGGGCAGGTGCCGCTCGGGGCGTTTGTCTTTGCAGATCCCAAACGTGCGATGCTGCCGGCGCTGGTGGAAGAGTTTTGGGAGGGAGATGATGACAGGCTGATGAAACCAATCAAACAATGAAGTAATCATAAATCCCCGGTGTCGGCGGCAAGGCACGGCGAAGGCGGGAGGAGCTGGAGGAGCTGAGGTCTTAACGAAGCCATGCCGCTTGTCAGGAAAAATCCCGGGAGGCCGAAGTGCTGAAAGGCGGCCAAGGTCCTGCTGTCGGGGGCCGATGGACGGAGCCGGCGCGGTGCAGACGAGGGCAGGGAAAATCCTGCTGGCAGCTCCAGGAGAGCAGTGCGGAGGGCACGGAGGATGGCAGCGGGAGGGGAGAGCAGTGGCTCCCCGGGGAGCGGCAGCCGCCCGTCCCTCGGGAGGATGGCGAGCGCTGGCGGAGGAGAGAGCCCAGGCGCTGCTTTATCTGCTCTTCCCAAATTTTTCTTACGGAGGCTGTCTGTGAAACCTGAATCCTGGGACCAGAGGCTGAAGAAGCTTGTCACGGGCTCACGGCTGGGATGGGAGATGGTTCCTGCCCCGGGGGATGCTACGGATGGATGTGACAGGGCCTGACCCTGCCCCACAGCTGAGATGTCCCCGCCAGGAGAGCAGCTTCCCTGCTGGGAGCCCGCGCGCTTCTGGGTGTTTGTCGGCTTTGCCGAAGCCGATCCTGGTGCTGGGCAGTCTGCTCTGGTGTGGGCAAGGAGCCGGTATGAGAAACTCCGGACAACTGGGAATTCAGTGCCATTGTGCGGAGAAACGTCCCAAACTGGGAGCACTGGGAAGTCACCGTTGCTGCGGGCGCTTCGGCGGAGGTTTGGTGCTGGTTCAGGCTCGTGGCGCAAGCGGCACCCGAGAGCCACGGAGCCAGCAAGAGGCGAGAGGACGTGGAGACGTGCCCCATCCATCGCCTCCCGGGGGGACGGCCGCTCCTCCCAGGCGGCGGGATGCTGGCAGAATGGCTGTTCCCAAAACGCTGCCCGCCTGCAGCCGCTGGCCGGCTTCCCTGTGTCGTGCGCGACCAGCCGCCCCCCGGACATGCTCGGCTTGTCTTGAGCGGCTTTGGACGGCCCCGCGGCGGCGCGTGGGCGAAGGGACCCTCTCCCCACCCGCGTTTCCCTGCTCTTGGGTGGGAGGCGGCGGCTGGCCCGGCCGGAGGATGTCCGGAGGCAGCGGGTACCCGTGGCTCTGAGCCCCCGCGAGACGCCTGTTCCCTCCCTGTGCCTGCGGAGACGTCGGCCTCGTTAGGCGAAGGTGCCTTTGCGAGCCCTCCCTGGGCGCTGGCGTGCCGCTGCCCCTGGGAAGCGCAGCTAATAACGTCTCGCACCGATGCGCTGGTCCCAGCGGCACGGAGGAGATGAGAGGATGTCCCCGGAACGGGGTCAGGCAGGAACGGAGGCGTCGGAGGCTGGAAATGGAGCGGGACGCTGGGAGGCAGTGGCTGGGCGCAGGGCACGGCCGAGGCATCGCCTGCTCCCATCATCCTGGCGGAACCCGGCCGCAGCACTGGGGCGGCGCGGGAGGTGGGGGACTGGGAGCGGTGCCGGCCCCAGCGGGGCCAAGCACTCGCTCGGAAACGACTTTGCCGGCTCACCGGGTGGTTTGGAGAAAATAGGGGAGGTTTGGGAGCCGGCTGGGGTGCAGAGGGAGCAAGCGAGCTCCCGACGGGTGCCCTGGCCTCCAGCCTGCCGGGCTGGGGGGGAGTCAGTGGTGCCTGCTAATAACTAAGGCCAATTACACCGTAATTAATGAGCACGCTGCTGTTGTAGTGAGTGTCGCAGCGGCGGGAGGGCTTGGGGATGGGATGGGATGGGGGGAAATCGAAGCTCTGCAAAATCCACATGGTGCGGCCGGGGCACCCGCAGGGGCAGAGCAGTGTGCACCTGCGCTGACCCCGCTGCCGGGTATTCCTCACTTCTCCCCTCTCTAAAGAGAAATCTGGGTCTCGTAGAGACCCTAACCCTGCCCCACGTGGTTTTTCCCTTCGTCTTCCCAGTTCTTTGCCCCTGAGCAGCCCGCGGTGCGAGTCCTGGCCCCTCACCGGGCTTCCAGCATGCCGCCTCGCTGTAGAGACCCCTGCGTCGGGCTCAGCCCGAAACCCTTTTCCTTCGACCCCACTCAATAACCAGGTTGTTTTCCTGACCTGTCAGTCTCTCGTGTTGCCAGAGGGTTTTTTTTTTTTCCCCTCTTCCCTTCTTAATTTCCAAGCAGCGGCTGCTCCAGCAGCCTCCTCTGCCGGGCGCCTGGGGCAGCTCTCCCAGGCAGCCTCTGCTCCTCTCAATGAGCTCTTAATGAGTTTGCAATTACTTATTGGCAGAGCCGATGCGCCCAGGGCTGGGCGCGCAGCGGAGCGGGATGCGGAGTGGGGGAAAGCATCTCCTTGCAGGGAACGGCGGCGGGGTGGGAGCGGGCTGGTGGTGCCGGCCCGGCGCCCGGTGGGATGCTGGGCTCCGGGTACGGGATGCTGTCCTCCCGGGAGCTGCTCCGCGGTGTTGGGGATGGAGCCGGGGCGGTTTGGGGAGAAGAGCGGCAGTTGCTGACGGGAGACGAGTGGCTGCCTATAAATACCTGCCAGGGAGCAAGGAAGAGGTGGGTGGATTATCCTCCTCACTCAATGAGATAAATGGTTCTGAAGCTTAAACACAGAACAATTTTAGTCTGAATAGTAGGAGAAACGGTTCAGGATGCGGAGATGACGGCACTAACCGCCCGCAGTGAGCGGCGGGGTCCCGGTGCCGCTTGGCAGCATCTTCGCTGCCCCTTTGCCATTGCCCGGGGTCTCGTGCCACGGGGGCCTTCGCTGGGACTCAGCCGGGCTGCACGGTGTTCCTCCCCGCTTTGAAAAGCTCCTTCAAGAACACCCGAAACAACCGAGCCGGGAGACGGTTGGAGGGCGCTGGGAGGGCGGTTCTGGCTTCCTTCGGGCACGGCGCTGGCTCCTCTCCCCTGCTGCTCCAGGGCTGCACCGTGGAGGCAGGAGTGGAGCTGCTGTGCCGGGAAAAGGCCCCATTTCTGCTCTGGTTTGACTCAATCTGGCACGCGGCTGCATCGGCACGACTGGCATGGGCACAGAAGGCAGCCAAGGACGTGGGGCCTCAACCCCGGCTGTGTCAGGCTGGTGGCATCTCTTGCGGCATTGGCACCATCCCCCCATGTCCCACTGTCCCCCGCTGTCCCCGTGAGCGTGCAGAACCAGCTGGAAACGAGCCCTCGCTGCCTGGCGCCGCTGCTGCCCCGCTTTGCTGCTTACATCAAACCCAACGTGTTTTCAGAAGCGTTTCAATTTTTAATGAAAACTTCTGCGTTTACGCTGGTTTGGCCTCGGCGCGTTGGTATTTTATATGTTCCCCGGGACCGGCGTTGGCTCTGCGCTCCCGTTAGCCTTGGCAGAGCGGGGCGCGTCGCACCGAGCCGGCAGGAACGGAGGCGCCGGGGCAGGATCCCGCAGGCAGGGGTCCTGGTGTGGTGGGACACCCGTTTCCGATGGATGTTTCTCGGTTGCCGGTTGGAAAGGAGCGGCCTGGAAAACCCAACGGACTTAGCCAAGGGAAAAAACAAACAGTCCTTGACTTGGCGAGCCCTTTGAAGCAGCCGTCAGTCCTTCACCTCCTCTCTCCCATCCCACCGGCAGGTTTTTTTTTCTCAAACCCCAACTTTGCCGACTTGAATAATTGCATTTCAACACCGCTTAATTAAGAGGCATTGACGAGCATGATTGTAAATTCAAGTGTAGACAAAATTCTTCTTGCAGGATGCTGGGAGCTGTTTTTAGTCATGCATCCATCGAGCTGCTGCGCTGATCCACCTCCACCTCCAGCACCCAGACGCTGAAATGGTGCTCCTCTTCCAGGAGGCCAATAAAACACTATGGAGATGAGCTGCTTTGGAGATCTTATGAGTCAAGCCGTTACATTTTTGGAACATCATGATGTTGAAGTTCCTTTTCTATTTTTTGCCCAACTTCCCGGGGAAAAAAAAAAATATAATAAATTAAGAAGCTGAGCTCTGCTTTGGGATGAGAGGCAGCACGGTGGTGGAAAGAAAAGAGGGAGAGGTTGGAGATGAGGCTCAGCCTTGTTGGGAAAGGGCTGGGAGGTTCCTTGTGCATCGGGCAGGACCTTGACCCCAGGATGCTTCGTGGGTGCCCGGCACCGTTTGGGGTGGCTGTCACAGACCCTGCGTGGCCGTGGCACGGGGCTCAGCCCCGGGGGCATCGCCCGGGCTCCCTCCCGCGGTGGGACGGCTTGCACGCAGCCTCCGGCACGGCCGCTCTCAGCCTCCATCTTTCGCAGCCGTGGGCTCGCCGCCCGCGAAACACCCGTACGGGTGTTTCGCGGGCGGCGAGCCCACGGCTGCAGCCACTGAGCGCCCACGCCGCGTCCCCGGCTGCCCGCACTCCCGGCTCTGTCCTGGCACCGATCGGACCCCCGGGCACCGCAGGTCCTGGAGGCAAGCGGGATTCATTTTGAGCGGGAGTTTTTTCCCCCCCACAGTGAGACGCCGCATGAAAAATCTAAATATAAACCAGCACCCGCTCGGCTGCTGTCCCATGATTTTTGTCAATCTGCTACAAAGTCAAAAGCAGCCGGATTTATCTGCCGAGGTACCCACCGGCCCTGGGGGGTTCATGTCCCCGCTCGGGGCTCGCTCTGCGCAGGGCGGTCGTGCTGCGCTCTCATGTGCGCTTGCGGCGTGGGGCGGCTCGGCGGGGCACCGGGTTCGCGCTTTTGGGAGATGATGGAGGGCGATGCAGCGTCCTGAAGGCATCAGAGGAGATCCCGGGGTGGTTTCGCTGCCGCGGTGGTGTGGCGGGTGAGTCCCAGCTCGGCTGTCGTTGCGGGGATGGCAGGGGCGAGGAAAAACTGCCGCTGGTTTGTTGGGAGTGAGGAACGTCGGTGCTGTCGTCCGTGCGCCGCCGGTCAGGTTCTGCACCCGAGCGTCTGGCACCCTGGTAGGCGAAAGCCGAGAGTCGGTGCCGATGGATGGTCAGAGGTATATGGCGGAGGGATTTGCTGCGGAGTCATCGTGTCCCGCTTGGTGCCTGCCGCATGGCCCTGGTCCCGCTCGGGAGCATCGCTGGCTCGCAGGCGGGTTCGGCTCTGCTGGGGGCTTCAGTGCTCTGCGAAGGCAGGAGGGTGGAAGGGACAGGGCCAGCTCCTGGGGTCCCCACTGGGGACCACGGCAGCAGCGGGGAGCCCCAAAGGGCCTCAGCTCCTGTCCTGCGTGGTGGCTGTGAACACACCAGGGCCGAGGAAACGTGTGTGTGTGTGTGTGCATGTGTGTCCATGTCCCTGCCCTCCTGGCTCTGCTGTGCCCCGAGCCCTCACGTTGCCCCCAGACATCCCCCGGCATCAGAGGCCTGGGGGCCGCTGCACCCTGCCGGCTGCAGCCCCTGCCCAGGCTGGAGCATCCTCTCCAGAGCCATTGGGTTGGTGGCCCCTGGGGACAGAGGGGTGGCACTCAGCGGGCGCTGCTCAGCACTGCCCCGAGCAGCCCGGTGCCCCTTTGCAAGGCGCCGGTGGCTCCCAGCTGTGGGGACGGGGTGGGATGGGATGGGGTGCGGTGGCTTTGCAGCACCCACCGAAAGCAGTGACGTGCCTCTGCCTTGCAGTGCAGCCATGAGCGCGGGTTCGATTGAGCAAGAGCCGTCGCGCAAGCTGGCCTGCTGCGGGGTGCCCCTCATCACCGAGGACATGCAGTCCCTGGCCATCCGCACCCTCTCGGGCACCGACATCAGCAAGCACTACGACCTCATCCGTGAGCTCGGCAAGGGCACCTACGGCAAGGTGGACCTGGTGTCCCACAAAAGCACAGGTGAGGGGAGTGGGGGGGATGCGGGGGACGCGGCTGCGCTGGGACCAGGGTGCCCGGCACGTCCCAACCATGCCCCAGGCTCACCCCCATCCCCTGCCCACCGCAGGCACCAAGATGGCCCTGAAGTTCGTCAACAAGAGCAAGACGAAGCTGAAGAACTTCCTGCGGGAGTTCAGCATCACCAACACGCTCTCCTCCAGCCCCTTCATCATCAAGGTCTTCGACGTGGTCTTCGAGACCGAGGACTGCTACGTCTTTGCTCAGGAGTACGCCCCCGGCGGGGACCTCTTCGACATCATCCCGCCGCAGGTGGGAGCCTCCGCCCCTCCCGTGGGAGCCTTTTTGGGATGTGGGGGCTCAGTATCCCTGGGCGCTGAGCAAAGCTGCCGCTGTGCTTCGGTGGCCATGTGGGAGGGGGCTCCATGCGCGGGGACCGGGCATCCCCGTATGGGTCAGCCCCGACCACAAGCACCTACAAGCAAGTCTGGGACCCATCACCCATCTCCTGGGGTGGCCTGGGACCCATCACCTGTCCCTAGAGCGGTTTGGGACTCATCACGCATCCCTTGGGTGGCCTGGGACCCATCACCCATCCCTAGGGTGGCCTGGAACCCATCATCCATCCCTAGGATGGTCTGAGACCCATCACCCTTCCCCTGGGGAGCCTGAGACCCATCACCCATCCTTAGGGTGGCCTGGAACCCATCACCCATCCCTAGGATGATATAAGACCCATCACCCATTCCTAGGGTGGCCTGAGACCCATCACCCATCCCTAGGATGATCTGAGACCCATCACCCATCCCTAGGGTGGCCTGGGACCCATCCCCCATCCCTAGGGTGGCCTGGGACCCATCACCCATCCCTTGGGTGGCCTCAGACCCATCACCCATCCCCTGGAGGTCCTGAGACCCATCACCCATCCCTAGGGTGGCCCCGGACCCACCACCTGTCTCCCTGCCGCAGAGAGCACCCCAGACAAAAGCAGCCGCGACCACGTTGGATGCGTAATGACACACGGATATGGTGGTCCCCGAGCCGGGTGGGATCACCACGGGGTTCGGTGGCGGGTGGTTGACGCCGTGTCCCCGCACCCGCAGGTGGGGCTCCCCGAGGAGCTGGTGAAGCGCTGCGTGCAGCAGCTGGGCCTGGCCCTCGACTACATGCACAGCAAGAGCCTGGTGCACCGGGACATCAAACCGGAGAACGTCCTGCTCTTTGACCGCGACTGCCGCCGCGTCAAACTGGCCGACTTCGGCATGACCCGCAAGGTGGGCTGCCGGGTCAAGCGCATCAGCGGCACCATCCCCTACACGGCGCCCGAGGTCTGCCAAGCCGGCCGGGCGGAGGGCTTCGCTGTGGACACCAGCATCGACGTCTGGGCTTTTGGGGTGCTCATCTTCTGCGTCCTCACCGGTAACTTCCCCTGGGAGGCGGCGGCGGCTTCCGACGCCTTCTTCGAGGAGTTTGTGCGGTGGCAGAAGGGGCGGCTGGGGGGGCTGCCATCGCAATGGCGGCGCTTCACGGACAGCGCCCTGCGCATGTTCCAGCGCCTGCTGGCCCTCGACCCCGAGAAGCGCTGTCCCGTCAAGGAGGTCTTCTACTTCATCAAGTGCGACCTGATGGCCGAGGTGCGGCGCCGACCCTCCTACCGCTCCCGCAAGCACGCCGGGGACAAGCTCCCGGCCGGTCCCCATCGCCACGAGGCGGCCAGCTCCTGCACCCCGGCCCCGCTCAAGAGGACCGTCCTGACCGAAGGGAGCGGACCCCGCGGCTCCGAGCCGAGCGCGGCCCCCCCGGGGACGGCGAGCAGGACAGACGGACGGCAGGACAAAGGCAAAGGGCAGATGGTCCTGGCCACAGCAATAGAGATCTGCGTCTGACAGCGCCGGGGCGGCACGCGGCGGCTGCCCGTCCTGTCCCCCCACCCCGGGGGGTTGCTCGTGGCGGTGGCACGAGCCGGGACCAGGCTCCGGGTCTCCCAAAGCAAAAAAAGAAAAGAAACAAAAACGAAGAGGAAAAGGACAAAACTGGTTGCGCTCCGTAGCGCCGAGGATGCTGATCCCCCCACCCCACCCGGGTGAGGCTGGTGGCGGGAACCCGGCCAAGGGCACCGCTCGCTGCCGGGGAGGACGCCGGTGCCCCGGCCCCTGCCATGGCCACGCTGCCCTCTCCAAGGCTCCCACCGCGGTGGCATGAAGAGGGGTCTCCCAATAGGGGAGGAAGAGCCGGAGGGGCTGTGTGGGTGGGTGCGAGCGCCCAGGGGTGGGGGGCCGGAGCACCCAGCGCCCACCGGCTCTCCCCCACCCCGTGGTCGGCCCCCGGCCGGGGTGAGGGAAGGCCAATGACCCCGCAGCATGGAGGAGGCCTTTGGGGAGATTTGGGTGGGTGGTGATTTGCCCCCTTCCACCAGTCCCTGCTTCACTGGTGGGGACTGGGAGGGGACAGAGAGGTGGGTGCCAGGCTGGTGATGGGAAGCTGGGGGCGTCACCGGCAGCCTGGGACCCCCGGCAGCCCCGGCTGCCTCCCTGCTGCGGGAGGTGCTGGCAGCCATCGATGTAGCAAGTGTCCCCGTCTGTGTGTTGTCGTGCGTCCCAGCCACAGCCGCTGGCAGCCCCTGTCCCCCCTGCCCGGCCCCGCTGGGTGGCCGCAGACCCCCGGACGGAGGGACCGGTCCCCTCCCAGCCGGGAGCTGAGCTCCAGGCTTCGGCCGGTGGCCGCGGTGCCAGCGGGTCGGAGGCTTGGGGACAGGCTGGCTCTGCTGTTGTAGCGTCCCCTTGTCCCCTCTGCAGACTTTTTGTACCCAGGGACTGGAAAAGGTGATGGTGGTGGCACATCTGCAGGGCAGGACCTGGGGAGCAGGGGAGGGGGTTTCAAGTGGCCTCCTGAAGGTCCCCGTGGCTCCCCGCGCTGTCCCCATCACCCTCCTTGCTGTCACCCCTTCCCCAAACCCCGGTTCCCCTCCCCTGGGGCTGGCGGGGAGGAGGCAGCGGGGTGAATTGCCCCGGGCTGGCTGCAGCGAGGGGGGGTGGCGGTGGCAGGAGCCGCTGGTGGCCCCTTAGTGACAAGGTCATGGGGTGGGGGTCACAGCCCCCCTCCTGGTTTTGGGCACCCGGGGCGGCGGGGGGCTCACCCCGCTGCCGGGGCGGGGAGGCTGGGGGGCTCCCCGAGGCGGCAGCACCCAAGCCCTGGCACGGTTTGGGCTTCCCCCCCCATCGGGTGGGCGCCGTGGGGACCCCCGTCCCCGTCCCCCCAATTCCCGCACAAAGGGCTATAACGCTATTCAGCAGCAGCAGCAGCAGTTTACACAGCAGGCGGGCGCCCGGACCCCCCGCCACCGCCGCTGCCCCCCGTCCCCGCGGCACCCACCCCTGCCCGCCGCCCACCCACGGCGCCAGGGCCGAGGGCCGGTTTTAGAAGTAGCATTGCCCCGATGTAGAGACGCTAGGCGCGGTTTTTTCTCCTTTTTGCCTTAGGTCCCTCGATGTCCTCGATCTTTCGTGCAATAATGTAGATAAGGGATCCCGGCTGTACCTCCCCGGGCGCTCCGTCCCGCGGCGGGGCGCCCGGGTGTGATTTCTGTTCCCGTCAAGGTCGCTGTGTCGGTAGGTTGTCGGGTTTTTATTTCCAATTCCCTCGGCTGTCGGGTTTCGGACTTTCTTCCCGTAGGAGAGGCTGTAGTGTCACAGATGTTACCTCAGTTTGTCACTGTTGAAAAGGATTAAAAACAAAAAACAAAAAAAACCTAAAACCATAAAAAATGAGAAAATACATAGTTATAAAAGCAACAAAAAATTCTCAATGGTGAAGACTTTTTTTTTTTTTTTTTAAATAAAACAAACGGCTTCACTTTCACCCTGTCCCCCCATGCCCGGCTGCCGCGGCCACCCCAGGGCGGGCGGGAAGGGGAGCGGGGCCGCGGGGCAGGGTGGCAGCACCCATGGGTGGGGGGGACCCAGCCCCCTCCGAACAGGCAGGGCTGCCTGATGCCAAATGTATTCCAGCCACGTCCGCAGGCTAATTTCAATTTCCTGGTAATTATGTAAATGAATGTGGATTTAATTAAGGGCAGATTTCATTAAAGTCTTCTTGGGGAAATGAGAACAGGGTGGGGGGGAGCAAGGAGGAGGAGGGGGCAGGGAAGGGGAGGTGAAGGCAGTGCCCGCCCTGGATGATAAATGGCTGCAGGGGATGCCGATGGGACGGGATCCCATCCCATCCCATCCCATCCCATCCCATCCCATCCCATCCCATCCCATCCCTCCCCATCCCTCCCCTCGGGAGCGGGGGCCCTGCCTGCTCCCTGCCACGGCCCCCCATCGCGGGAGGGCTCAGGTCCCCAGCCCAGAGGCGGGGGCTGCGTGGGACCGGCGTGTGGCACGGCCGGGGGGCAGTGCCCGGGCTGGACCCCGGGAAGACGCGGCAGCAGCTCCATCCCTGCTCCGGGGACGAGGGCAGCAGGCAGCCAGCCCTGCTCAGCTGCCAACCTCAGCAGCGAAGGCTTTCATCTCCTTTCCCTTCTCATCAGGACAGGGAAAGCATTTCTTTGACGCGTGATTTTTTTTTTTTTTTTTTCCTTCCCCCAGCTAAAAATACAGATTTGGCCACGCCAAAAGGTCTAGGAAATCAATGTCATTGTCACCAGGCGCTGGCTGGAAGGACCATCCCCTCCCCGATCACAGACAAAAAAGGAAATGCTGCCATTTGACGTCTTTGAAATGAACCGCTCGGGCTGCTTTCAGCTGAACTGTCTTTAATTCAAAGCGAAATGGCTAATTTTATCCCAGCAAGGTCGGGGATGCTGAGAGCCTGGCAGCACCGGGAGGGCGGGGGCTGCTTGTCTCCAGGTGAAACCTTCAGAGCCAAAAACCGTGGCAAAAGCGGCGGCTCGGCAAAGCCGGCGCCGGCCCGGCAAAGCCAGCGCCTGCCCGCGTCCCCTCTGAGTTTGCTCCCGGGTTTGGCCGGGGCGGCGGCAGCACCGGTGCCACGGCCGCTGACCTTGGGCCGTCCCCGAGCGACGGATGAGCTGCGCAGGCGCTGCTCCGAAAGGAAAGAACGGCTAGATTTGTGCAGATCTGCGAGCCGGCCGCAAGGCCGGAGGGAAGAGGCACGGGGCGGCAGGCGGGAAAGCGGCGTCGGTGCTGGATGCGGGATGGGTGCGGCAGGTCCAGCCCCACCGCGGCCCCGTAAAACCAGTTCCTTCCCAAGCTGGGAAGGCCAGGAGGCCCTGGCCGCCTCTAATTTCATCCAGCCATCGATTTCTGGAGCTGTATTTTGCCCGTTTTTGCTTAGAGATGCTAAATGAGCCACTGCAGCCCCAGCTAAAATACTGGAGGTTGAGAGTAAAAATAACTCTCATCCGCTCGTTGGGAGCACAAGTGATCAATGCCAAGCCGGCATTGCCAAACAAACCCCCAACCCCAAACAAGCCCTTTAAAAGGAAATATTTTGCCACCAAGATGCTGCTTCTGCTCCCCGATGATCCAGGAGGGGCTGCGGGATGAGGCCCACCGCAGGCGTTCCCGTGCATCCCGAGCCGAGGGGAGCGCGGGGTCCGGGCTGCCGGCGGCTTCCCCGGCTGCCACATGGAGACGTCGGGGGGACGCGAGCCCAGCGTGGCAAGAGTGTTCATTAAATGTGCTTCTTAGGGCTGATCCGCTTTCAAGAGTTTCCAAAAATAGCGACAGCACAGAGCCGAGATGGGCGTTGGAAGGAAATGTGACTCATGTGCTACCCAGCGCCGGAGCAAAATCGGCCGAGCTCGAGGCCACCGTGCAAAATGAGCCACCCAAGGGAGAGCAGGAGCCGCTGCTCAGGGGTGCTGATGAGAACGGGGTCTGCTTGAGGACGCGGGAGGGCATCCCCGTGCCCTCTCTGACGGCTGCAGAGCTGCCTACGGAGGGGATACGGCTCGGGCTTGTCCCCTGCCTGTCCTTTCCGCAGGGCCCCTCCGCTGTCTGTGTTTCCAGCTGCCAGGGAGATGACGGACAGATGTCAGTCAAAGCCTGACGGCCTGAGAGGGCCCCTGCGGGGACAAGCTGCTGGAGCCAGGCAGCAAAAGCTGTCCTGAAGTGGGGAAAAACCCAGCCCCGTGCCATGTGGGATGGTTCAGCAGGGCCACGGCTGGTGGCAGACGGAGAGGTGACCTTGTGTGGCAGATCCACCTTCAGACAAAGGTGGCTGCACCTCCATCTGCACCCATCCCCACTCATTCCCTGGGCAGGTCCCTCTTGGTGGCAACAGCTCCACGAGCATCCCACAGGGAACGGCTCCAGGCCAAACTCTGCCGGGTACCGACTGCCTTTACTCCAGCCTCAGCCGGCCAGGAGGATTTGGGCACGGGGCAGAGGAAGGCAGGAGGCTGCCGGCATCTCCGACTTGGCTGCGTGCTCCCTGCGATGGGTTTAGACACATTTTTTCCCCCCAAAGGTGTTTCTTCCTATGGAAACCCCGGTGTTCTTCACCAGGGTGTTTTTGCTGGAAAACAGGTGAGGTTTGTCAGCTTTTTGATCACAATTTTGGGGTCTGGTGAGGTGCCGGGGCCCAGGGGAGGTGACGGGGAGCACACCCAGCCCTGCACACACCCCCCCCGCCACCCAAACAGTTGGGTTACGGGCTCCGGCTCCGCAGGCCTCCCACGTTGCCATGACAACTGCAGCATCCCAGCCTCGGCAAGGACGGATCTCCGCCATCCCCACCGGGACATGGCTCAGGATGCCGGCACGGGCAGAGGCAGCACCCCTGCCCTCAGACCCAGCTGCCAGCTCCGGGTGCCACGGGGAGCACCCCAAGCCCACGGCTGAGCGTAAGGTGCCATTTACGCTGGCTCCTAGGTGCTGGTCCACGCTCCTCCTGATTTAGACCTTCCTCCGCATCCCTCTGAAAGCCACAGGGCTGGCGGGAGAGGCTTTTGCTTCTCACGTGAGGATCTGCCCGCTCAAAAACCCCTCTGCAGCGCGTGCCGTGACCCAGCCGACGCACGATGCGCACCGCTGCGGACAGGTCTCACCCCCAACCGCCCGGCTGCAGAGCGGCGGCTCCTGCCTGCTCTGCCTTCGCCGGGCACAACGTCCCCAAACCCCTCCTGTCCTCCCTGGCGGGGACACGGGGCAGGGGGTGGGCTCCTGGAGTGCAGACCCCGCTCCCCCAGTCACCAGGGTCTCCGGGACCACCGTTACCCCACACTAATTAGAGCATCGTCATGGGCAGCTCTCGCTCTCAGCAGCCTCACAAGACCTCAGCTCTCAGCCTGATGACATCCCGAGCTAAACCCTCGCTGACATCGGGAGCACCGGGCTGGGGAGGAACTAAGCTCCTCGTCTCGGAGGCTGCTACACCTCCAGAAAGGTCTCATTTGAAAAGCATTAATACAAGATTAATAGAGGCTTTAATAAACAGTGAATCAACCGCTAACAGAGCCCAACTTGTAAGCCATCTGTAACACCTCAGGGGCTTAAAGGCATCCAGAACATGTCTGGAACATGCTTAAAATGGATGTTAATCACCTTGTAGCCCTGAAGACACCACACTGGAAAGAAACTTTAGGGTAAGAGGTTGCAGATGAGATGGGAGGACTGCCTCAGCCCTCCAGCCGCTTGAGAGAGGGTTTAATTTACAAGCATTGCCCCCCCTCCTCCCCGCACTGGCACGAAGGCAGGCAGAGGAATTTGGGCCATCCTTGTGCCCCAGGGGCCGGAGCCGGGTCAGGACACCAGGACAAAGCAAGGCCAGTTTATAAGAGGTGGCTGCATCCCACCTGAAGCATAACCACCCCCCTGAAAGGGCACCCATCCTGGTCAGGGAGCAGGGGCTGGGGGTAATGGGACACTGCTCAGAGCAGGGCAAACACTGACGCCGGCCTCGGGTCCCTCTCCTAGGGCTGCATCACCCTCCTCCTGAACAGCTTCTCCTTGTTCCCATCAGCGCTTCTCCCGCTGAAGCCGGCACCCACCGCTTCAACCCTCTGCTTTGCACCTCGCCGTCTTCTCCACTCCCAGCACTGGATAATCCCAGGCACTGACTTAGATCCCCTCCCTCAACCTCCTCTTCTCCAGGCTGAAGAAGGTCCAGCTCCCGCAGCCTCTGCCGGACTCCAGCGTGACACATCTGCAGTCACTCGAGGGACTGACCCTTCCCCAGCCTGCTTTGAGGAGCACTGCAAGGACCCTGTCCCAAGGACCAAGGTCTAGCTTCAAAGCCCTGCCTGCTCCGGACAGGGCACCACGGTGTGCTGCTCCGCAGAGCTCCCCAGTCACATCTGCCCTCGTGGGCATTGCTTGCTGAGGCTGGCCAGGATAACTGGTACGTGGCAGGACTGACCGGCTGCCCCGTGAGATGCCTGGGACACTTGCTTGGCTTCAAGTCCCAGCGGACTTGAATATTTGGAGGCTGCCAGACGTGCTGGGTGAGAGACTCTGGAGGCTGGGCATCAGAATACAGTCTACAGTTGTCTGAGAAGTTCAGCAGCAGAAATATGCAGAAGACAGTGGTAATTTAGTGGTCAGGAGCTTCTTGCTCCTTAATTTGCATCATAGAATCATTTAAGTTGGAAAAGACCTTTAAGATCATCAAGTCCAACTGTTAACCCAGCACTGCCAAGCCCACTGCTAAACCATAGAATCGTTAAGGTTGGAAAGGACCTCTGAGATGATCGAGTCCAACCGCTACCCTAACTGCCAGGCCACCTCTAAACCCTGTCCCTAAGCACCACATCCACACGGTTTTTGAACACTTCCAGGGACTGTGATTGTACCCCTGCCCTGGGCAGCCTGGGCCAGGGCCTGACCGCTCTCTCCGGGAAGAAGTTTTTCCCAATATCCAACCCAAACCTGCCCTGGCGCAGCTTGAGGCCGTTCCCTCTCGTCCCATCGCTTGTTCCTGGGGAGAAGAGACCGACCCCCCCGGCTCCAGCCTCCTTTCAGGCAGTTGCAGAGAGCGATGAGGGCTCCCCTCAGCCTCCTCTTCTCCAGGCTGAGCCCCCCCAGCTCCCCCAGCCGCTCCTGGTAAGACTGGCCCCACTGTTCAGGCCCATGTGTTTGGATGTCTCCCTTTGGGGGAGAGGAGCAGCTCTGCAGGACCCAGGGGCGCTTCGCTTGCCACCAGCCCCAGCTGGCTGAAGCAGACCAGGATTCTCTGTCTGCTTGCAGGGTCAGGAACAGAACATCCTCTTGGCTAGCTCCCAGGCTTCCCGAGGGAGGCTGGATCTTGTGGAAGGACAGGCATGGGGTCAGAGACTGGAACCAGCGCAACAGTCCCATTAGTCTTACAGCAAATTCCCTGCAGCACGAAGCATCCAGCTCTGAGCCATCACCCAGCTTTCAACCGGAGCCACCCCACAGCCATTCCTGGGAGCCACTTGCTCATGGCAAAGCGTTCTCTGCTCTACCATGGAGTAAGCCCAGTCCGCTGCAGACCAGATCTGCAGGTCTGAACAGACCGGCCAGTCTGCTTTGAGAGGGTATCAGCATCTCAGTGCACAGCCACAAACAGCTCAGGATCTTCTGCCGGAGCTCTGGAAAGGATGAGTCCCACAGCCAAAGTCACCGCTCAGTGCATGGAAATGCAGCTGTCTTGCAGTAAGAGCTTCACAGCCATGCGAGTGCCTGCAGCTGCGTGGCACGAGCTAAATGCATTCGCCAGGCCCCAAGCAGCAGCTGCCAGCTGAGGGCTAACGTTCAGCTGAGGCGGAGGAGCAGGGACATCCGTTCTGCCCTGCTCTCTACGTCAGCTGGAGTCTCCCAGATTTCAGCCCCAGACAGGTCAGCCAGGACACCGCAGCATTGAGATCTCCTCTAGATCAGCACTAGCAGCATAGAACGGTTTGGGCTGGCAGGGCCCTTTCCAGGCCATCCCCTCCATCCCCCTGCCATGGGCAGGGACAGCTTCAACCACATCAGGGTGCTCAGAGCCCCGTCCAGCCGGGCCTTGAAGGTTTCCAGGGATGGGGCATCTCCCACCGCTCTGGGCAACCCCTGCCACTGTCTCACCACCCTCAGCGTGACAAATTTCTTCCTTGTAACAGGGTCTGCCACAGTGCACAGAGCAGCTTCAGTCCTGAGTCAGCAAACATGGAGCATCACTCACAGTGGAGGAAGGTCTTGGGCAAACTGGTCACAAGCAGGTCCATTGGAGCCACCTGAGGATCTTCATCAGCTGTGGCAACTTGGTGATCTTGTTGGAGGCAAGAGCCTTATCATCTCCCAAAGGTCATGGAGATCTCAGGAGGTTCCTGATGGCTGGAAAATAGCAAACATGACACAGGTCTATCAAGCAGGAGCGCTCTAGGGGGTCAGCATAAGAGGTGGCCCCCAGACCCACCCATTCGTTCACCTGGCAGGGCAGAGGCAGGGACAGGAGCCCAGAGCCCAGCAGAGCCCCCCCAGGACAAGTCCCTAGGCCCCCCCCCCCGAGGGTTTATAGACCCCTCCCAGCAGTGGCGGCTGCGTGGGATTGGCCAGGACAGGAGCAGGGAAATCTGGGATTGGCCAGAGACAGCAGGGCAGCGGGGGATTGGTCAGGAGTCCCTGCATCCCAGGCCAATCCCAGCCTGTCTTACAGCCAAGGGGAGGAAGAGTCCAGCCGGTCTTCTCCTGCAGGACCTGGGGGTGTGATGGTTTTATGTGCTGGGAGCGGAGACGGATGGACGGACGGACGGACGGACGGACGGACGGACGGATGGATGGAGAGAGACAGACAGACAGACCAACCGACCGACCCTACAGCCCCTCTGCTGAGCTCCCCGGGAGCACCCGCAGTACCATCACGTGAAACCATCCATCCAGAGCCTCCGCCCTGCTTTAACGGAGGAAACCCGTCCGCTCTCTGGGACAGGGAGCAGTGTCACCGTCGGGTCGTGGCCACGCCGGGGCCAGGTGAACCCGCGCAAGGTGCTGCCGGCGCTGGTCTCCTGCACGACCCAGTTAGAGCAGTTCAAAGAGCTCCTCGCGCGCCGTGCCGGTGTTTCTGCCTGAGCCATCCGCTGTTCCGACCGGTTTAATTACCCACATCTGAGTCATCCCCGGCCCCGCTTTATCAAAGCTCGCAGCCTCGCAGACAAACCACCCTTTGTCCTCCTCCAGCCCCTGTCAATGGGGAATTGCCAAGTACCAATTAATCAGCAGCTCCTGCTGCGAGGGGCCTGGGAGATGGTGCCCCAGGAAGACGGAGATCAAGGAACGGGAGAGGGGCCGCTGCCTGCCTGATGGGATGGAGCCGGGACCAGAGCCCAGGTCCTGATCCCACCCCGGGAAGATGATGGGGAGGCACACGCTTCCCTGGTGGGGACCAGCTACCAGCCCTGCCATACCCACATCCCGGCCGCTGGCCTCGCTAACGCCCAAAAGCATTCCAGCTCTCCGGCATGGCCGGGTCTCTTGTGCGGTGGTCCAGCAAGGCCTGTAGACACAGACACCTGGAAATCCAACAGTGGCAGCTCTCGGCCAAGAGAGGGGTGCTTATGGCTACGCCAGCTACGGCAAGGCAAATACTTGTGAGCGTGGGATCTGTGCGGACCAAGATCATCGAGGATGGCCGATCCGGTGACAGCTCCAGCAGGTCCATCAGCTCCTCCCGCTTCCCGAGCCAGCCGTGGGCCTCCAGAGATGAAAACCAGCGCCCTGTTTCGAGGCCATGCCTATGCAGTAAATCCTGCTCGCTGCGCAGCAATTTTCAGGCTGGCAGGTCTGAGCGGTGATGTGAGACATCCCCGGTGCTCAGCAGGGCTCATGTGCATAGGGCTGGAGCAGAAACAATTCTTCTGGGTGAATGTAAATGTCAAGAAATAAAATAAAAAAGAACTATTCTGGCCCAAATCAAATCCACATGTTGGTGTGAGGGGGTTGTTTCAATTCCAGGTGTGGCATGTTTTCAAATCTGCTTAACACAGCAGGAGTTAGGTTGATGGGGGACGTCAAAGTGAAATACCCACAAGTTTTGCTCTGAGGTGATTAATTTTATTTTGGGGTTTTCCTTGTCATTTTAATTCGGGGAGGGTGGAAGAGTCAGTCTGGCCAGATTGCAAAGCCGCTGAGCAGCTGCTGAGGCTGCACTGGTGGCTGGAAGAGGGTCAGCAGAGAGGTGTCACCCACCTCTCCCGGCAGCGGCTGGACGCCGACCCTGACCCGGGGACCCCTGGGGAAGGGCACAGCCGGTGCACGCTTGCTGGGGCCACGCTGCCCGTGCAGCTCCCCGGCCGAGTGGAGCAGGAGAGCAGATCGGCTGCCAGTTTTGCTCCTCCACCTGTGAATCGCACGGTGCCGTGCGTGCACCTTGCTCAGTGCTGATAAGGGAACCGTTATGTCCCTCCTCCACTCGCCCGGCTCACATCAGCGTCCCGCTGCTGCTGGTGGCAGCCAGGTAGCGATTTCTAGGCCTAATTGATAATTAGTTAAATCTGTCCTTGGCACAAAGGAGAACACAGCGAGCTAGAAAGCTATGACGTGAGCGCGGCTCACTGCTGCCTGCGCCTGCGATAGGGAGGAGCACCCAGCACCTCTGCGTCCCTCGGCACGCTAATTTGCTCTAAGGCGGAGCGAAGGGCTCATGTCAGAGCTAGCGAGCTCTCCGTGCAGCAAATAAACACAACGTGCCCGCACCCGAGGGTGCTGGGGTGCAGCGATGCGCTCCGCAGGGGATGAGAAGCGGCTCCGCACCCCGGGGCGCCTGCCTGTTGAAGGGAGGTGATGATGGGGCCGGAGAGCACCAGGAAAATGGGAGATCGGCACCGGGCGCTGCGCTCCCATCTTTCTTATGGCAGGACCCTAAGGAGTTAACAGAAAATGCCACCTACTGTATTTTATCTCTCCTCCATTGAGGCAGCTCTGACACTGGCAGCAGAACAATGCTAAATTCTGATTAGCTCTGGTTTTCCAGCAAGAGGGGAGGCACAAAAGGGTGGGGAATTAATACTATTCTGCATAATTTTAAATCTAAATTCCATTTCTTTTCTTTTCTTTCTCTAGGAAGCAAACAATCTAGGGGGTTTTGTACTCAATTTCTTGCTTTCATAATCTAAATGAATTGTTTGCAAGTAGGAGCCAGCTGCAAAGCTGGCAATCTCCGATCAAATCTGCCTTTCTCCTAGTTCTAGCAATCATTAATTTGCTCCTCAGCTCTGATTAGCTAATCCTGGCTGCCTCGTGGCAGTTCGCAGGGAAAACCAGCGTGCGAGCTGCAGCTCCCTTTGACGGAGCTGGCACTGGCAGCGGGGTGACGGGATTGATTTCTGCAGGGTCCGCGGTGCTCCTGGTTGTCAGCTCTCCGGAGAGGAGTGGGGTGCTCTGGGAGGAAAGGCTGGGAAGGTTATTTATGGAATCCTGGCATTTTGGAAATATCAGAGGATGATTCTTTCCCCTGCTCTGCGCAGGGCGTGTTAGTTTGTTACGCCGAGACTAATTAGCCGGGCTTTAAAATAGGAATTGAAGATACTACGGCAGCCTCTTGCTCAAAAATATCCGGGTGCTGCCCCATTTTTATGATGTTCCTGGTGTGCATGGGGGACGTGGCAGAGCCGTTACCTCTGTTTCACGCATGGGAAACTGAGGCCCGGGTCTTTGCGTGTTGGTGGATGGAGGCTCACAAAGAACACGCCTCAGCAGTGGGGCCGCCTGGCAGGGGATGCGGTACGGGGTGCCCGTTGGGCCAGGCCCTGCTTTATTACGTGGCGAATTAAGAGTCGTAGTCTCAACTCCTGCTGCGAAGCTTGGAGAGCTCCTGCCCGCTGGCGAGCACGGACCGGGCCAGGGGTGTCCGAACGGGATGTCACCTCCCCAGGCTGACTGCTGCCAGTCACCGGAGCATCGCCTCCCGACGTCCAGCTCCCCGTGATCCCGTTTTTCACAGATCCAAGGGCCCAGGCGAGTTGGACATGGTGCTGGTGGCCCACGTGCCGCTACGCTGGCTGGGTGCAGGGCTGCCGATGGCCCCGCGTGCCCCTTTCTTGCACATAGCTCTGCCGGCCTTGTGTTTCAGCTGCTATCTGGCTGCGTTTTATTCCAACACGCTCCTTTTTCAGATCAAATTCCCCGAGCGCTGGGGGTGGATCCTTTTAATTTTCATTTGTTTCAAAGCCGTACATGGCTTACAAGCATGACAGAAATGCGCCTGGAGTGCAGGAAATGGCCTACTTAGCTGCAGGAGCAGAGCAGGCTTTTTCCATCGCGCTGACTCCCAGGACCCCATCCTCCCGGGGGACAGGGGCAGCTGCCTGCTTCCCTCATGGGCGCGCGTTTCTGGAGCTTCTCTTCAGATGTTTGGTCCCACCATAGAGCCCAAACAGCCTGTCCAGGCAGAACGGTGCTGGGGAGCAGAGGTTTGGAGGGTACTTCCAAGTTCTGACACTGAACTGCTGTGTGAGGTCGGGGCCGGTCCTGTCCATGTCCCCCATTCACCCAGCTGACCGTGACAATCTCTTTTTGCTGTTTCAAGGTAGCTTAGGGAAGGGGAGAGACCAAGGCAGGACTATTACCAGCTGAGGAAGCAGAGCTTGCAGGCCCAGACCTCTAACAGCTTTTGGACTTACTGGACACTTTCTTCCCGGAGAGAGCGGTCAGGCCCTGGCCCAGGCTGCCCAGGGCAGGGGTGCAATCACGTTCAAACCATGTGGATGTGGTGCTTAGGGACAGGGTTTAGAGGTGGCCTGGCAGTTAGGGTAACGGTTGGGCTCGATGATCTCAGCGGTCCTTTCCAACCTTAACGATTCTGTGACCCTTTCAGCCTAGTCTGAAAGGGGACCACGACCTGAGAGGTGCTGCATTCTCACAGTTTGTGGCTGGGGAGGAGAAGGGCTCATACCAGGCTCTCACGGAAGGCAAGGCTGTGCACAGAAGGGGTTCACCCTGCCAGCAGCAGCACCCAGAGGTGGGCTGGCCAGCCAGCGGCACGCTGCTCTGCCTTAATACCACTGGGGAATGCACAGAGAGTGCTCTTGTCACATCTGGAACTGGCTGCACACGCATGTCTAAGCCTTTGCCTTAGCAGGGCAGGCAGGAACATGAGGCCTCCTGGGCTGAGAAGAGTCTTCCCCAAAGGAACCGAATTTGCCCAGTGGGTCCCAGGAAGTTTGAGGACCTTGGTATTAACGTCAGCTTACTTGCCAGAGAGCTCATAGAAAGGATTCGGCCAAGGAGGAGTTGCACTAAGATCAGTGGCTGCTGTAGAAGGAGGAACAAGAGTGCGCCCATGGGAGGGCAGCGAGCTGGGGCTGGGCAGAGACAGTGGTGACGGGGCTGCTGGAGCAGAGGCAAGTGAACGTTAAGCTGTCCAGCTTTTAATCTTATTCAACGGCTCTACCTGGTGTACTGAAATCTCCAGGGATCCAACCTTCCCTCAGACTATTTCCATTTTATTTGCTGTGGTTTTGTCTTTGGTTCAAAGAACGTAGTAGCAGCAGAAAATGGAGTCTCTCCATAATGTCTTTGGAGCCTGGGGAAGATGGAGTCCCCAAGCACCTGAGAGAAAGACAGCAGCGAACCGCTGCCCCTATTTACTTTAATTCCTGAGTTTTTCCCAGCCAGAGGAATGCTCCAAACCTTGCTCCATGAACACAACCGGATTGTCTCTGAATGCATTCCATTAGAAACCACGGCTACAGTTCAGAAAGATTTGTTCTTGGGCACTGATCCTTCCTCCCACCACTCTCATTTATCTTACCGATGCTAATACCATACTTCAGACTTTATGTTTTAATGACAAACAAATATCAGTGCTCTTAGAGGCTGGGAGTCCCCTGCGTGTCCGTCTGCACAGATACCCGTGGTGGCGTCCACCCATGGGCTGCCTGGGGGCCTTGACCGTCTTGGTTAGCAATCCTGGGATTCAATTCGGTGGATGCTTTCAGATGTCAGGGAGTCAAAAAGGCAACAGAGCAGCTCTTCGGCCTGGGGAGAAAAGAAGGAAGGGGTTGGGGGAGAGCTGTAATTTCTCTGCGTTGCAAAGAAACTTCTTTTCAGAGGTCGGTTTCTCGCGCGTGCTGAAGGCAGGCAGTATAGCGAGGATGTTTACCAGGTTGAATTAATTCCAGCACAGTGTCCCACAGCAGGGAAATGTCTGCTCGTTGTAACCATTGTTTGGCCGTTCTCAAGATTCACATTTTCAAGGAACTGAAGAAAACCAACAACGTGCAAAGTGCCAATGGGAAATCTAACTCCCTCCCCGGGCTGCTCTGCCTCTCCTGCCCAAACCTCGCTCCTGTGCAGCTCTGTCGGCGTGGCTGCTTCCGAGACGGGGAGGCCAGCTTAGCGCCAAGGGCTTCAGGACCAGTCTGCAATTCTGACTGTGCTAGTGAACACCACGTTCCTCTAAAGCATTATACATGCTGTGGTGTCAGTCCGACCCACACAGCCCTTGGGTTCCTCCTCCTGCCAGCGCTCTGCTTCTCCCCATAGGTTTTTAGGTCTCTTTTATAGGGCTCCAGCCCTTCTGCCTGCTGCTGAGGGGCTAAGGATCATGCCAAGAGTGGCTGGGATGTGTTTTCCCTGTGCCACTCTGTTCCAGCCCCAGGTTTCAGCTGTCTCTGCAAGGAGGGAGATGCTGGAGCAGCCATTGCGGCTGCTGGCAACAGCTTCAGGGCTCCGGGCAGAGCGGAGGGATTAGCGCTGCCTGCCAGCGGAGGTTCAACTGCACACCCGTGGGCTCTCACCGAGGAATGGCTGCGCAGGGACCCTGCCGCCTCCCTGCTCTGACCCGCTAATGGTGGCAGGTCGATGGCGTACTGCACCGTCACCGAGGGACGGCCACCTCAGCCTCATGATCTCATCGCAGCCACGGTGCAGAGCCGCACGGAGGAGAAACTGTTCAGCCACAGGACATGCCAGGGGTGAGGCTGAGCACAGCGCTCCCTGACAGCCCTCATCGCTGGGGAGGTTCCAGCCTGGGTATGGACCAGGGGCAGGGACATCTGGGACCGCCTCACAGAGGCCCTCTGGACGTTCAGCAGCTCCTAACGGTGGCACCAACAAAAGGTGGCTCTGTCACTTCCAGATGTGAGCTGCTCTGTGTGTGCCCAGGAGAAGCCTGCACGGGGAGCAGGCACCTGCAGGGTCACTGCCTGAGAATAAGGCACTTCCAAAGCATGAATTCATCTGCTCCTAAGGCAGATGTTTCAAACAGGGCAGGTGAAAAGCACTATAGAAATGCTTGCTTCTCTCAGTGACTGCAGAAGAAGGCAAGACAAGTAGCCCAGACACAGATGTCAGCACTGAAATAGTCCACGTTTGGAAAGCTGATTGCTCATCCTATTGCCTAGTCCCAAATCACACAGGGAGCAAGTATGAAATTCTGTTTAATTTCCATGGCTTCACTCCACCAGTAAACGCTGCAGCTCTGCTCAGACCATGAGGATTTGAAATCCATGTTCATTTAACCCTCCTGAACTTTGCCTGATATCATGTTGTTGCTCATTAGCTTTGACCTGGAAAGCCTGGCTGACATTTCATAAACTCATTAGCAAGAGATCAGAGGATCAAACACGGTTTCTAGGGACATCCTTTGAGGTACAGTCATTCCCTGGTGAGCTTGCTCCTCAGATCTTGCTCTGTGATTTCTAAGCCTCCCCTGAACTTTGGAGCAAAAGCCCCATTTGAAAATAAACATTACTGGCTGCTGTGCTTCTTGTAACCCACAGTGAGAAGCGCTGCACCCACCGCTGTCCCAGGACTAGACTCGTGGTCTAAACTCCGAACGGCTGTGAGCAGCCCCTGCTTCCACCAGCACCAGAGGGATTTGATTCAGCGGCCCAGGCTGCCAGAAGCCGGGAGAAGGGCTGAGCATATTTGCTTTTTCTCTTATCTATCACAGAAAGTACTATAAGCCTCTTTCTGATAGGCCGATTCCCCACAGCCGTGAAGCAGAAGGGATTTTATGTCAGCCAGAGATATGTAATGTCCTTTTCAAAGCAAATCAGAAGACAGCCTGGACTTGCTGCCCTGTCACATTACTTGGCAACAGCCTGGCACCCTGGCAGCAGCAAGCGCTGTGCTCTGACGGCCTTGCAGCTATCGCGGAGCTGCGCAGGCAGACCTTCCCAGGCACTGCGGCGCGCACAATCCCAGCTACGCCCGGGGAGGCTTTTACTGCGCCTTAGGGAAAGCTGCTGAAAACAGCAGCTGTACGACTTTGGGGAAGTTTGGGGGTAGTTTTGGCTGTGTTAAAAGCAGGAACACAGACTTCAAAGAGGGCTCTGCGTCTTTTAAGGTTCAGTCCTTAGAGCACTGGTACTGAAGGCAGCAGCTCTGATATGTTATGGGAGGTTACAAACACATCTCACTCTCCCGCTGGGTTTTCTTGGGAAGGAAAAGGGATTTGTCCACTTGCTCCTGTTTCTCATTCTCCCCAATTCTTTTACAGCTCCTAGTTCTAACTCTTCAGGCACTGCCTCCTGTACCCGAATCTCTTGTTTGTTTTGTACTAGATGTTGATGATTACAGCCGGAGTTTGTGGCTGTGCACTGCTGGTGCAGTTTATTCCCATTAGGGGCCCCCACGTCTATAAAACCCTGGAGCTTAGTGTTTCCTTTCTCGGGATGAGCTACTGAGAAAATACTCAGCTAGCCCATTCCTGGAACGGCTAGCGGCTTAATTTCTCATCTTCCATTTGGACTTGGGCTTCTGAAACAACTTTCCGAACGTAAGACATGTGCCAGCTTAGCAGTAGGGCTGAACGAACATTTCCTGCCACTTATTTTTGACAAGTATCACAGATATCTTACGAAGCGTTGGTTCTTCATAAAAAGTAACTGACATCTACAGAAAATATTGAACCTTTATCAAAGTCTCAAAATATTTGGATTCAAAGTAGTGCCACTGGTGTAATGCGGAAGGGAGTTTGGCAGGGTTTTGGTCCACCTTCCACCATGTGCTGGGCTCTCAGTATAAGCCAAGGCTCGGGGCTCTCATGAGGCACCACCTCTGTCTCGTGTAAATCGAATTTTTCTTGTAAAATTCAAATAATTTTGACAAGTTTCATTCATCACAAGGGCTCAAAGGACACATATCTCTACCATAAACTTCTCTACTTGCCTGTTTCTCGTTTTGGGGATAAAGGAGATGCTGCGCAGTGTCCAGGACTGACTGCTTCTGCCAACAGATGCTGGAGGTAAATAAAAATGGAAGGCAGTGTTATTTTGCCATCTAAGCTGTCAGAAACGGCAGATGACCTAGCTTTGAGGAGGACTATGCTCTTTGCCAGCAGCTCTGGCCATGTGCATCTGTTACTGAACTTCTTTACACAGATAAATCCTGGGTTTTACAAAGCTTTGTATAAATGGATTTGGATTCTTAAAATATAAGCCTGCAAACAAACAGTAATGACTGGTTGCGTAATGGGGTCTCTGGGGCAGTGGGAAATACACGTTGATGTAGATAGTCAGCTCTGTGCAGGGGTCTTTTTCTCAACAAAGATAATGTGCGCGTTTTCCCCAAAGCCCAGGACTTTCCAAGCTGCCTTCAGCAGCAGGGTCTGCTTCGCTAGTCCTTGTTTTGCTCTGGTCCGCCTCAAGCCCCACGTGAGTTGACCGCAAGACACGCGCAAGAGAAATTCAAAGGCGAGATACAAATTTCAAAATTGCCTTTTAAAACTAACGCTGTGCTCAGAGTCTGAGGCTTGAAAACTCTCCAGAGGCTTTGGAAACCACTCCCTGCCCCCATATCCAGGTATTGTGCTTGGCAACAGTTTTCCCTTCAGCGGTTTTCAACAGCTCCAAGATTTTACATCTCGTGTGTTCATTTTTTGATTTCTACACCTCCTTTCCCTCCCAAGCTCCCAGAGATGAGCTTCCTATAGGGATAACATCACTCCCTGCTAGCAGCAATTAACACTGGGTAAGAACGTTTCATCAGAGAGAATAACATCCAGCTAAGTTCCTTAACGCTTGACTGTTGTTCTGATTGCACTACGTTGTCTAAACCCAGGAAAGCATAAGGCCTAGCCTACATCCCGATTTTCTTCGGATGCAGCGAGGTTTTCGGTGTGCTTTAGTCAAATGCTGCTTACCAAGCTCAGTACAACGCTAACTCGGTGAGTTCCTAAAGACCGTGCACAATATAATTAGGTCCTAACAACCTTATGGGCATCTGAAAGTACTCTTTAAAAGCTCAGATAACCATAGAGGACTAATCACTATTAAATCAGTATCACCTATTAAGGTAGCTAAATCTAGTTTGTCATGCATAAAAAGCAGAGCATGCCTTTCTTCCAGGAACTGCTTTGAATCTACTTGTAAATCCTTCCCTCTGCCACCCCGCAGCTAGGGAATCTGGCTGTAAAAACAAGTTATGACAGGGAAAATTCACGTGCTTTATACTGGAGAGCCAGGCAGGCGGATGCTGACGGAACGGGAAAGGTAAGTCTCGCATCATTTTTCCCTGTCTGCGGAGAGGATTGTGTCACTTCCTTCTCCGGATTCTCCCCCCGGTCCCCACCGCTCTTCGGCTGTGCTTCAGCTTCCCCTCACCTCTTCCAAACACTTACTTCACTCTGCCCTATGAGTTGCCCTTGGCACCCTCCCAGATTCTCCCAGATTCCTGCTTTGGCTCCGCTCTTGGCAGTCAATCAAACTCGCAGGCTGCTTTTGTGCCCCCACCTGCATAAATTTTGTCCCTTTCTCTGTTCTTCCTGCCCTTCAGTGCAGAAATAATGCCTTCATAGATGTCCAGAGAACAGAGCGGGCGCTGCTGCCGCTGAACAGCCACCACGACACAGTTACGAGGGTCTGCGGCTGTCTTTAAGGCAACTGCTCTGCGCAGCACATCCTCCGGTGGTTGAGTGTCTCTCCTCGACGTGCCACTGCTGGAGCTGGCTCAGGAAAGCTTTAACAGGCTCTGAACTACGCGCAGTTGCGCTAGCAAAGCCTGAATTGTTCCTCTCAACACCTGATTCCTCCTTCTTATCACAGCCCATCTCTGACATCATATCCCAGGCTTCCATACAGATGGCAACGTTTCTCCCTGTAGCACAAAGCCTAAGTAACGTGGCTCAGCTGTGAATCAACTCCCGGGGCCGTAAAATAATCTCTTACGCCGTGGTGCTTCAGCAATGCAGCTGAAACGCAGGCCAGAACCTGTGCAGGTATTGGAATCCTGGGCCCTGGCAGTAAAAGTGAAATAAATATACGGTGATTTACTCAGTACAAGAAAGGTCACGTGGCTCCTGCTGATGGAGTCATAAGTGTAATTAACCTCAGATGTTATTCTGAAATGTTTATAAACTAGGCAATGAAGATGTCTTAGCATGAAGTGTCCTTATGAGACACTAGTTAAGTCAGGCTGGGTTTTCAAAGGTATTTGCAAAGTTGATTTTAAACAGCGCGATGACACAATAAGGGTATGAGTTTGCTGTTGGCTAAAGTTGGTCTGCCCGAGGATCGCTGCCCCTCCCTTCCACAAGCGTCATCCATCATGAAGGCAAATATTTTTTTGGTAGAGCTGGTTTTAAATGGCTGCATGATCACTGGTTCTGGCCCCAGGGTAAGAGGCAGAGCGGATCCTGCCATCCGGGAGTACCTCCGAACAGCCATAATTTAAGCACGCGTGTTTTGCAGTTCGGCGAGGAGGTTTGTCCTCTGCACAGACAGCCACGCCGGCACAGAGCAGCGTGAGGGGTGAAAGCCGCAGCCGAGACTGGCACCTATTCCTCCCCGCTTCCGTCTCAGCCCCTCGGCTCACTGCGACCGGCAGTGAGAAGCCACTGCGAGGTTTGCTCTGGGGGTGCTGCCTTGAGGCTGGCAATCTTCAAACATATCAAGTTAAGCCTACAGAAGAGGGGAGCGCTGGGTTGCAGCTGATCTTGTTATGCAGCACCCATGACTCCGATGAGCAAAAGCGTGGGGAAAATAAAGAGGTGGGGGATCTTGTATTGGCTGTCAGCCACTCTCCCAGAACGCCCTTCAGCAGTGACCTCTGGGCTTCCCAACAGCTCACATTTTTCCTGTAAACCAGGGAAAGAGCGGGAGAAAACTCACTAGAAAGGTCTTGGGTAACTTGCTCTTTGCTTCCCCTTAGTGCTGTACCTTGCAGGGTGAAAGGTTTGGGATGTGGCTCCCAAGGGTGCGATTTTAAAGGAATGGGAGCAATGTCTAAGTTCCGCCATCAGCCATTTTTGAAAAGTTAACGATGAAATTTGTTCCAACTATTTTTCCCAGGTGGGCCTTGTGACTGAGCACTGCAACGTTTCGTCAAAGTACGAGAGCTCCAAGGTGTCTATCAACTTGGGTGTTCAGATTTGATCCCCTTGATGCTT
This sequence comes from Nipponia nippon, assembly GCF_047370975.1. Lineage (NCBI taxonomy): Eukaryota > Metazoa > Chordata > Aves > Pelecaniformes > Threskiornithidae > Nipponia > Nipponia nippon. Next base: position 2,134,714 of record NW_028262369.1, read on the forward strand.
GTAAACTGCAGCATCCCTGGAATTCCTGACGCCTGTCCATTGACGGTGTTATCTGGAAGTCCCCCAGCTGGTACAGCCAAAGTCACAGCAGTCTTACCGGCGTGGCTGCTGGACTGCTCTATACCAAATGTCTCAGAAAAAAGACTCTCTTGGCTTCCTTTCCCCGAGGAAACCATGTGCACGAATTACACATCGCATTGCCAAATACCAGCCCCTGTGCAAGGAAACTTTCCCTCTGGGGAACAGTGGGTTAATTGGCCTGATAATCATTCTGTTTCACTAATCAGTCCCTGTAGAGGGGTTCTGGTTGTTTTACCAGGCTTATGCATCCTCTACCCAGCATTTCTGGTGATTTATTTAAGAGGCTAATTTTTGATTTTGCTCTCTGGCGCTTTTTTTTTTTTTTTTTTTTAATAGCAAACATAGAATCTGCTAAGATATTTCCCCTAGGAATTTTATTGATTCAGCAGGTCTATTCCCCATGCGAGCCCTTATTTCAGAGAATCCCCTGTATTCGTGGAACCATGCCGCCAAGCCTCACAGACACTCCAAGTCCTTAACAACCAACATAACTCGGTATTTAAGGTCTTGAGTATAGGAGACATGACTCTGAAACTGGGGAAGGCTCTGAGGTATTGACCCGTTAACAAGAACATAACTTAGGAAGAATGGGTTGCCTTTGAGTGGCACCGGACCCCAGGGGAGTCTGAACTGGCAGTGAATTACAGAGAAGCAAGTCAGCTGCCCTCTTTCAGATCACAAGCTCTCTAGCAGGGGGTTGAGACAGTGCCTTTAAAGCGATATTGTCCTCACTTGCCTGTCCAGCAGGGAGTCGAAGCAAATGACCGCATTGTCTCGCTGCACGGCTAGCACCAGACACAAACCATCCATTAAGAGGGAACACTGCAAGAGAGGGAAGGACAGAGCTTTGGTGTTGCTATCCACTTAAATAAGTCTGTAAGCCTCACTGATGAACCGCTGACAGCACAGATAACTGCTCGTGTGCTGCGCGAGGGGGTGAAAGTCACAAAGCAACAGACTCTTTCAAATTGAAAGAGTATCATGTCGGGACTGTTAGCTCTGCCATTCCTATGGCACACCGTTATTCCTGTTCCCTTCTCTCAGAGCGAAAATAAGCAGGTTGCTCAGGTGTGTTATTCCGCCACTAAGTCTGCTGGAAGCAGGAATACGGAGATAACGGTAAATGTTGAGATGCTGTAGCAGAAAGACTCATTACTTGAGGGAGCCCATCTCCCTTCTGGCAAGGGAAAGCGAATGCCGTGATGTTCACCTTTGGCTCAGCAGTGCCAGACCCTTCTGGAAAGGTGCCAGCTCTGCCCAGAGTAATTCATCTCTGACAGGAGGAAGCCTTTCCATCGCCAGGAGAGCAGCGCCGCTGCCATGGCTCTCCCTTCCCGCACACCGATTCGCTTTGTACTTCCTAGAGAGCTGTGCACATTCCCATGTGCAGAGGGGTGGCATCCTTGGGGGAACCGCAGGAGAAGAAAGTAGTGCTTAGAGTAATTGGATGCTAGATGTAATTGCTATTCTATACAGATGTACTTCAAAGGGATGCTGTCAGTTTAAAAAAATCACAACCTGAAAAGATCTTACCTGTTCTTATTACAGATAACACTTAAGACTCTTATAACTGAAAGGCTGGAAGCACAAATGTTTGCTGTATTTTTTCAGAGGGGCTGTGTATCTCTGACAGCCTTTAGTTGATTGCTACTTCCAGGATAAATCGTTTACCCCCCAGTTTACTCTGTGCTCGACAGCACTTTCTTGCATATTCTACCTTACCGCTTCGCCCTAGGAAGGTTCCTGAAATGGTGGTCTTCTCTTGCACCAAGCACAAAGAGAAAAGCAGCTTGGGCCAGATACTCTGCTGATATAAAGCAATGTATCTGCTCACCCCAGAAGCACATCTCATGCCGAAGCCCCGTGAGCGCTTGCTCAAACCCCATGCTGGAATGCGGCTTGAGCTGTCAGCACCAACTAAACGAGAAGCAAAATGAAATCGCTGCCCAGGACTCCAGGGCACAGTCCAAAAAGTGGAAGGGTTATTTAGCATTGTAGAGGAGGATTAATGGGGTGCGATTAGAGAAAGGGAAATAGAAACTGTATTTATCTGGAAAAACAAGACAGGATACAGCAGCAGAACATACATAATAGCAGCAACTGCACACTGATAGGTGAACGGAATAAAATGTTTAACGGGGATGCGCCATCCACATGAAGGATCCGTTCGCACACACGGATGTCAAGGTTAGGTGTCAGTGAGCTAGCGGAGATACAGGAACGCAAGGTAGGGACTAGCTAGCAAGGCACATCGCCCACGTTACTTACCAGTGGTATCAGAGCTCAGATGCAGTGCTGTGCTAATGCTGCTACCAAAGCAAGCTTGCTCAGAGCTAGCCTGGATATCTTAGCACAGCACGGCATTAAAAGGCTCTTCTTTCGTGCAAAAGAAGCAAAGCACAACTCCAGCTGTTTCATACCTTTGCTGCAACACTGCACTTTGCCCTGCTTAGCGTCTCAGAGATGCAGTGAGCTTGTGGTGCATCCAGGACAGTGAGGCGCACTCCAGTCACTGTGAAACCTTTGCCAACAAGCTGATCAAGCAGTTCGACATAAGGTGGGTGCTCTGAACCTCGAAGGATTATCCCAGGCAACACGAAGCAAGTGGTTTGGCAGAGGTTATCAAGCAACGGCCGATCTGATGGGAAAAGATCAAAACACAACAGATGCTTATTTTATATCCACCCCCCTCAACTGCTAGTCGTCTAATTCTTCCCTGCCACAGACAAGTAACTGGGAGATCAGAGGCGCTCAGGCATTGTTATAGCATTTGGGACGCTCACAGATGCAATTGCTCATCCCGAACTGTCAAACTGCTGATGCCTGCGCGTACGTATCTGGAGATCACAAGGCAGCAGTAGTGACCCCATTTCAGGAGTCAGACAAGGACAGCTGCTGCTTTGCTACAGGAGACGCTATTCCATTTAATTTCTTCCAAGCAAAGAAATCTGTTAATCCAGCTGCTTTTATAATCCAAAGGGTAATTCTGATCAGCATACATAAGACTTAATGTATTTCATATTTTCCTCATGATAAATCTGCCCGCCCGTTAGGCAGCAGCTTTGTGATAATTATTTGCTGAAAGGAGAGGTTTCTTTGTGTGCAAGAGCTACCTCTAGTGTTCAAGATGAGACCACGAAGTGAATGATGCGTCTGGATTGCTGGAGGCGCTTACTATATTGTGCCTGACAGTTCGGAGATCACGTGGACTTGCTTTTCCAGGACAGTAACTCTTTGAAATACATTTTCGGAGACACAAACACATCAGGGCTGTACACTGGTTTCCTATTTACTCTGCTTAGACATCTTCAAAGCAAAGAGATCCTCATGCAGCAGGAAATTAGGGACACGTATTTTGAGATTTGCTCCCAATGCTGGGCTGTACAAAGCTTGCAGAATACTTGTGCTCTCTCCACAACAAACTGTTTCTTTTATTTTCTGCAATCTCTTCTGAAAATCAAGAAGCGTTCCAGTCACAGCAGACCTGTGCTACAGGCCTGGTCCTTTCCCATCGTGCAGTAAGCCCAATGTTTATGCCATTAAAAATAATAATAGAATTACTGAGCTGACTGTATCCCCAAGAGAGTAAAAAGGTCATCTCAAAAAGCTGCTGTTACATACACACGATTGCCAGTCTCTCGCTTCAGGACTCATGCAACGGCTTGGGAACATCAGCAGCATTTCGAGATAGGCCTCACCCCTCACCGCAGGCATCAGTTAAATCTTAAACCTTCATGCAGTCAGTCTCTGATGTATTAGTGCGATGTAAGAAAAGGAGCTTGCCTGAGGATTTGTGATTTTTGTAATGATCGTGAAGCAGATGTAGGGCATAGCCCAAAGCTAACATAAGACAGTGGAAAGAACTGATTGATAATTACCTTGGAAAAAATCCTCCTTCAGAGACCTGCCTATGCAAAAGTGACTTGGTGCCTACCAAGCAGCTGTGCTGCCGTTAAGGCAAAGGCCTTGACTCACCACCATCCTCCTTGCACCCATCGGTATGAGGTCAATGCCCAGAAGTCCTGTATCAGTAAGGGTTTAAGGTGGGAGGTGACAGTCTGTAATTCCGTAGCATCTTTATCCTACTCATCGCCAGTCTGCCACAACAATCTTGTGGTTTTACTGCTGGGATTAACAACTGGAGCCATCGGGTGTAGCGCAGGAACATTTTCTCAGCTGCCCACCCTCCTGCTTGCCAGTCACAGCAGAACTCAAGCTACAGCAATGAGACTGACCCGGTTCCAAACACGTTTGCTCCGCAGCGAACACCACAGGGATGCTTTACCTGGTCACTGCTTGTTTATAAAGGCTTGGGATCAATCCACAATATCCCAACATGCGAGCATCCCCATGTGTTAGTTACAACTCCTGACATGCGTGGTGCTGCATCACAGCCTGTGTTGTGTACATGCCTATCAAGTAAAATCGACAGAAAAGGCCCAGAGACACTGTAGCCACCTGAGGGAACCAACAGGCTTGCTGAAGCTTCAACTTCAAATCAAAGTCAGACCAGCAATAACTGGAAGTCATTTTGAGCTGGCAGCTGTTCAGCAGCTAGTGGGAATTGAAAGAGATCTCAGTCCAGTTCCCGAGAGTTAGATGTCCACACTGCCAAAAGCACTCCCTGCATAAATTATTATTTATCAACTCACAGAACAAAACGGCTCACCATCACCCATCGCTACGGTGTCTCGGCCTCTCCCGTGGCAGGCTTTGAATGGACAGGCAAACCACCGTGGCCAAGTCAGCGTTGAAACGCCTTGTAGAAGTTCGGCAGAGAAACGTGCGCCGTTGCTTATGCTAGCTGTGTTGGCAGTGTTTGTTCTTCTGCTGGGGATAAGGTCAGCACTTCTCAACAGCCCTGTATTTAAACCCACGAAAGCACTGGCAGTGGAAAGCCCTGGCAGGTAAACAGTTAAATGGCTGGACTCCGCTGGAGCTGTTCTTTGCAGCTCAGAGTTGTCTCTCCCTTCTGAAAGGACATCGATACCAAATCTTGCTGCCACCAGATGGTTTGCCTTGCTGTCCAATTAATCAATAACACTCTCAATCTATAACAAGAGTTCTGCATTTCCTTACCAAGACTGCATGGTTCCTCAGAGCCCAATAAATGGAGTTGCCCTCCCGTTTCGCGTTTTATGATCTTGCGCTGCTTGTTGATTTCCGAACTGACTATGGGGTCACGTTTCAGGTTACCGATCTGCAGGAAGGAAGGGAGGGAGAGAGAGGCAAGTCATATGAGCGCCATTTCCTAATCAGAAAGGATAACGCTTCTTAAGAATTGATTCAGGCAAGCTGTGAAGCTTTTGTTGGTGTTGTGTACTTCTGTAACTGCCAGGCTAGAAAACACCTGCTTGCCTGGAGATAGAAGAACATTTTGCATGCATTCTTTTTTTATTGAGGCTTAATTCAGTACGGCATCTTGTCATCCTTTTAAAGGTCCTACATCCGGACATCTTTCTAAGGTCTCCGCTCCCAGCATTTCAAGGCCAGAAACTCAAGGACTGTGAGTGTCTGGCAACTTTATCCAGTGCCACAGCGGCGTGTAGCAGCTCCCTTCTGCCTCTGAATGAACCGGCACATCCACGCATCCCAGCACAGCGTGGTCGTGATGCTCTGGACTGAGCTGGAGCGGGAGAGCATCCACATCAGTGAAGCATATTGCAGATGTGGCTGGCTGCTTCCAGTTCCAGAGCTAATCTTGGACTACCTCAGCTGGGTCACCTCTGTGCCACGTGGACATAGCAAGGCTCAAACATTTCCACCCCTTCGCTGGGCATAACCCAGTCATTTCAAACTCCGGTTTTGAGAAGAAAATGATCAGAGTAGAAATGACATACAAAACTAGGTGAACAGGAAAGACTTACATTTGCAGATGACACCAAGCTGGGTGGCAGTGTCGATCTGCTGGAGGGTAGGAAGGCCCTACAGAGGGCCCTGGCCAGGCTGGGTCGATGGGCCCAGGCCACTGGGTGAGGGTCAACAAGGCTCAGGGCCGGGTCCTGCGCTTGGGGCACAGCAACCCCAGGCACCGCTGCAGGCGTGGGGAGGAGCGGCTGGGAGCTGCCCGGCAGGAAAGGGCCTGGGGGTGGTGGTCGACAGCCGCTGAACATGAGCCAGCAGTGTGCCCAGGTGGCCAAGAGGGCCAGTGGCATCCTGGCTTGTATCAGGAATGGTGTGGCCAGCAGGAGCAGGGAGGTGATGGTGCCCCTGTGCTGGGCACTGGTGAGGCCGCCCCTCGAATGCTGTGCTCAGCGCTGGGCCCCTCACCCCAAGGCGGCCATGGAGGGGCTGGAGCGTGGCCAGAGCAGGGCAGCGAGGCTGGGGCAGGGGCTGGAGCCCAAGGCTGGGGAGGAGCGGCTGGGGGAGCTGGGGGGGCTCAGCCTGGAGAAGAGGAGGCTGAGGGGAGCCCTCATCGCTCTCTGCAACTGCCTGAAAGGAGGCTGGAGCCGGGGGGGTCGGTCTCTTCTCCCCAGGAACAAGCGATGGGACGAGAGGGAACAGCCTCAAGCTGCGCCAGGGCAGGTTTGGGTTGGATATTGGGAAAAACTTCTTCCCCCAAAGGGCTGCCAGGCCCTGGCCCAGGCTGCCCAGGGCAGGGGCTGAGTCCCCATGCCTGGGGGGATTTAAAAGCCGGGGAGATGTGGTGCTGAGGGACATGGTTTAGTGGTGGGCTTGGCAGTGCTGGGTTAACGGCTGGACTCGATGATCTTAAAGGGCTGCGCACGCGTGGGTGTATACGGACTCCGTGGGAGACATTCAGCAACCAGCAAGTTACACTATCAGCGGTCCCACTTCATCTCCATTCCCAAATGCTACGTGAGAAAAGCTGGTTAAAAAACCAGCCTCTGGGCCAGCTGTGTCTCAGCAATCATCGATGATGTTGCTGTCCCTCCCCGTGATTGGCTTCCAAAGCGATGTTGACTCTATCTAGGAACTTTGCTTCTAAAGTATGAGCCCTGAGCCCTCCTGAATTTACAGCACAGGTTACTGACAAACGTATCTGAAAAAGCACTTTTCCACTGAGGTTGTCTGGGTCAACACAAAGTTAGCACATTGCAGTAGGAACATCCACAGGAGAAGGAAAACTCGGCAGCTGGTGAAACAGCAAAAAAAGCATTATCTAAAGTGTAATAAGAAAGAAGTCATGGGATAGCAAGGTCAAAGCCATTGCTCTGACACAGCAGGATGCTTCTCAGGAAAGGGCCGAATCCTACCTCTTCCTCCTCCAATGTCTGACACTCGGCACAGCACAGCCCTTCTGGGAAAAACAGCTTCATATCCCGGACAGCTATTTGATAGGATTTGGAGCCTGAGAGATAAATACAATGAGAAGATTCTCTCAGGCCATGAATTAAACATTCTCTAGACTCACACTCATCTTTCTGAGAGATTGATGATGTGCAACTTACTGAAGTAATTGCTTTAAAGGCCAGCTGTTCTGTACAGTAATAGCAAACATTTAAAACCATTATATTTAGAATAGTTCTATTGCCTTCCTGGTATTTTGATTCTGTCTTATTATAGCTCATCTTGTTCTTCGTGTAAACGAGACTCCTTCTATTTCCTAACAGCGTAGTCAAGGGAATCGCGTTAAGGAGCCTGTGAAAGTCTCCAATACCAGCTCCAATCCCCCGTCGCTGTTCCCTTGCTTCTGGATCACGTCAGGCTGGTCTTACGGAATGGGAAGGAGCTACTAGTTAGTAAAACAACCGTGCTTAGTAACAATAACGTAAGTCTCAAGTATGCTGGGGGCTCTGATTTAAAACAGAAATCAGAATTAGTGTGAGACATTGCCGACAGCAGTATATTTTTTGGTTCGCCTGTGGTCGCAAAATGTAAATTGAGACTGGAACAGGTACAGAGAAAGAATGCGAGGATCACGGAAGCAATAGAGAATCATCTGAAGAGTTAAAACTGAAAGACTTTGGCTTGTTTGACCCAACATGACACCAAGCTGAGAAGGAATCTGATTTCTGGTAAACACATCAGGGTGGAAAAGGTCAGAGAAGAAAAAAAGAACTACTTAAAATTAAAGTACAGGTATTGGCACAAGAACAAATGGATACAAACTGTCTATGACTATATTTAAGTTTGAAAATGTAAGAAGATTTCTAGCTATCAGAGCAGTGAAGTTCTGTAGCAACCACCCAACTGGGGTGGACGCTTATGAAAGGGAATACATGATGCGGTTGACTGTGAGAGAATTAACCGAACTCGGTGACTTCAGAGGTCCCTCCAGGCTTAGCCTCTGAATTTCCCTGTAAAGCAACAGTGTTATAAAGCACTACTCAGAACGTTTTGAGATTTGTGGCTGGAAAATGTTGGAGAAGGAAAAGCTATTTCTATATAACTGGAGTTCAGATAGATTGTCCATGTGCTGGCACAGATCCATACTCCTGGGATACAAATACACAAAACGCAAATATCCTCTGAAATATTAGCACCTTTGCAGGCTACCCATTCAAAGAATCATGTCTTACTGCTCTTAGAGCACTCAGCCCTGTTTGAACTTCATAATTCTAGGTATTGTATAGCCAGAGTCCTTAACACAGTAGTTTACAATCCTAAGATTACTTAAGCCACCGGTGTGTAAGTCATGCTGTACCCTTTATGCACCTCTATGTCAAATCTTCCTGGCTTAAATCAGTGATGTCATTACAGAGGACACAAATGCTCCCAAAGCTAGCAACATTTTACTCTCACTTTACTCAAGGTATAAGACTGTATAAGATGCATGCGCAAAAGCTCTTTGGGTTCAAGAAAAAGCACTATATAATGACTTCATAAGGCCCAGAAGAGATGAGGGCAGGTGTACCTCTGTAGCTGAGCCTCAGAGTATTAAAACTGCATTATTTGGTTCAACTGTATGCCTGGAACCTTGTTACTTGAATTTCCCCCATCACTTTGGAAAGAAACACACAGCTAGAGTTTGCTCTACTTCAGCAAGATAGCATTAACTAGAAATCTTCCTTAGCTGAGAAACTTGGTATTGCCTCCTAGGAAAGGAAGATGGTCTTCCACAGTCCCCCAAATGACTGCTCACGCAACGATTAAGCTCTTCTCGCTGAACTTGCAGGTAAACGTTTCGCCCTTATTGGAGGACAAGCTCTTGGAGGTGCAAGGGGTTATGAGCACTCCTTTCCTTATGGACAGACACCTCCCTGGCCTAACCTGGATCAGATTCTTGCATCAGAATTAATGAGTACATCGGCCACAGCTGCATCCATTTTCCTTGAACGCGTGCAAGGATGGCTTTGTGAGCCAGCTATATAGCTGGCTCCAACGTAATGCACAGTCTGGTCCCAGAGGGCAGGTGGTGGCCAACTAGCTCAGCTCTGTGCTCAGCCCGGTCTTAGAAGGAAGCAGGGGCCTGAAGGGAATCCCGAAGCGGACATCTGAGGGTTTCTCTAACACAGTGAGCTCTCTGTGACTCCCAACGAAAGACAGGATGAGACTCAGCCTCTTTTGCTAATACAAACTGAGTTATGCTAGGGATGCTCTAACTGTAGCATGGGTACCCTAAGTTTTGGGTATGTATTACCCATTCTTAGCCACGACTAATGAGTTCTCATTCTCAAGGCAACCTGGATACACAATCCATTAATCTTAAGAGCAAAAGAAGCAGAGGCTGATAGTGGAAAAGAATTGGCTGAAGAGCCCTGACCATTTCTTTTGGTAGGTAGATCCTGCTCTTCAGTCACTCCCACGAATGAGATCCTGTGAGTAATCATAGCGAGAGATGTCTCTCTTGGTTTAATCCTGGTCCTAAGAATTATGACTGTATCTGATAAAAAAAAGATTGTACATCAAGGGGTTGATTCTCTTCCCCAAGCTGTACGTGGCAGATACTTCATTCCCTACCAGTTCTCCTCAAAAGACCACTTGATATGGACAAAAAAAAAAGGAAGTGATTTGACAGCAGAGAATACAACAGAAAGAGCCAAATAATCCAATGGATCTTGACAGGAAAGTTCTTCTGGAACCTGAAGGCATACAGTGCCTGCTAGCTCACCTGTGTTTATAGAAACTATTGCTGTTATTATTTTTATATTGCTTAACTACACACAGCACTATCCACACTGAAGAAAAACACTGTTCAGGGGCAGTGAACTAACGATGCTTAATTCCTCATAAATTTTTGAATTACATCCGTCCCTCCTTGTGGCAATAGCCCAGGCCTCTTCCAGCAATACCCTTGGTTCTCTACGGGTCCCTGTCTCCAGCAATACTTCCCGTTTTCCCATCCTTCACCCACGCTCTCGGCTATCTCCCATCCCACCCACCCACCATACACGCTACAACATCCTCGTTCCCTCCCTGCTGGCAGAGGAGCTGTGACTGCTTCAGCACACTGAGGATGCTGACTAGCTGGTGTGCCTCTGCTGATGTGCCAGCTGGCAAGAGCCTCTCCGAATGGAAAACAGCTGAGTTCACCTGCTTTCCTCAGCGAGAGCAATTTTTGATCCCCTCTCTTTAGCTAGTCATTAATGTTTTGAGAAGTTACAGGGACTGGGTATCTTGGAGTCTTTTATCCCTCTGTGAAATCTGGTTGCAGTTGGCCAATGGGTTATGAAGCTATCGGGACGGGACTCAGAAGCAGATAGAAGACAGATGGGTTCTTGAGGATAATTACAAAATAACCAATCTAAAAGTACAAAATGACCAAGTGGTGAAGAGATCAAAGGAAATCTGTTCTGATGGAAGACAGATCTAGGGCTGTTCTGGGAAGAAATTTTTTTTTTTAATCTGTCTTCTGGGAGAATATTTCATAGTTTGAGACATACTCAGCTCAGCCACCAAGAAAACAACAAAAGGTTTCTAGGGAATAATGGTCTCTGCTGCCTGCCAAGGCTAGATCTGTATTGACAATGCAGGCAGTAACAGTACATAATATATTTTTTCCGTTGGCATATCTGAGCCTTCAGACTTTTGTTTTACAAAAACCTACCGTAAAATCCATTTTGGACTGTGCTGATGCCATACTGAGCCCTCCAGAGGAACGGATCTAGTGCCTGGGCTAGTTTAGGATCCTCTGGCCCTAGTAGATCTACCAGCTTCTTCACGGCATTTGGCCTCTGAAGACACAGCACGAGAGCAGTGCCTGAGGTAAGGTAGGTACGATGAGCTTCTAAAACAGCAGGATCCTGAAAAGAAAGAAGAGAGATGGAACAGGTTATAACGAACAGTGTTGGTGAGTGCTGGGTACATCCCAGCTTTCCTTTGGCTAGACCCATCCCTGTCTGAAGCACACAGATCTGCCGTTATTCCTTGTTTTCGCTCCTCTTTGTAATGTATGTGCTAGTAGTCTCTGCAGGCAGAGCTTCTAGAGGATATGCCATGGCCACCACGCCAGCATTTGTTGTGACAACCACCAGGTAACAGGAGGTCTAGTTCCCAGCCTGCGTCCACACAGAGCTAAAGAAAACGTTAAGCGCTGAGCTTAAGCCATAGCAGCTCATGGTTTTAGTCCCCATGGTCGTAGATCAGCCAAGGGTAGTTTTTACACATACAAACAACTTCAGCAGTACTTTCCTAAAATCTTTTAGTAAGAAAGGAAACAAAATCCTATTTCTAAAGGACAGAAAAGCCTTGTGCTGTGACTTGTTCTGCATACCTGTACACACTAGGTACGGAGGTGAAATTCATTGTAAGGGGGTAAGGACAAAACCAAATTGCTACTCTGCAGTTCGCTTGTCTACTGCTGAACTTTTCATCTACGCAACACCCTTTTAGAGTACCTTCGGTGTGACATATGGGTAGGGTGGAACCAATGGACGTTAGCAATATCAACAGGGTCGTAAATGCTCTGGGACACGGAGCCACGTTTAATTCTTCCGCTGATATAAAATGATGGGTTACAAATACCAGAACTTTTTGAATTCATGAAAGGAAGGACCCCCACACCCACCCTGCTGCTACAGCCCAGCTTCTCCCAGAGGGTGGTAGGATTTCATACGCTAGTTAGGATTATAACTACAGAAATAGCGAGCTTAAAGCAAGGCGGCCCAGGACAGGGCACTAGATGGGGGCTGAAAGATGACAGTTTGCCCTCCTGGCTTTGCCACTGATGCATTCTGCTCCATAACAAACGTCTCTACCGTTGCTTCTTTTCCAAGTGTTATCAGTTCAGCCTGTGACCACTGCTGAGCGGAGATGTTCCTCTCGTAGCTGTGCAGGTCACAACACCCTGGGATCTTTATTTTAATGAAGGATGAGTGGTAATGATAACTAGCAACCACTGTACCAGTGAGAAGAGTCCAATTTGTAGGTTGGAGACAGACATAATGATTGAGAAGCACAGGGAAAGGTAGCAAATGCCTGGGGCAGAAGGCTACCAAGGGGCAGCAGAGCACTCGCAGCCTTGCTGGCTGTTTTAATTAAGCAAAACCTTGGAAAGCCAGGCTTGTTGCCGATGTCTCCACTGAGCAGGAGGTCAGGGTGCCCACAGCAGCTGCAGGCTGCCTCCCCCTGACCCCTTCATCTCAATAAAGCGGCAGGAGCACCCGGCTCTGCCTCCCTGCGCTCCACCCGTGCCAGCGCTGGGCGTTCTGTGCAGCCTACAAACAGCAGCGCTTTCAGCTCGCTGGCTGAACCAACCCCTGGTTATTTACTTTTTTCCAATTTTTGAGGAAACGAAAACACCTTTTGATTCAGCTGAATCACATCATTCAGCCCCCTAAAGGTTTTAATTCCTCTATTTTTTAATCTTCTAAAAGCACCAGAGTACGGCAATTCTCTAGATAAAACATTTCCAAAAGAAAATCCCATCATTTTATTTAAAAATACAGAGATAAAATACTTCAAGGCCTCTTTTGCTTTTCTATCATATGAAACCATTCACTGACTTTGACCCAAATCTTCTCTCACTCACATTCCTCCTAAATGGCATTTCTAAGGAGGAGGCTAGAAATTGAAAACCACGGGCTCAATCCTGATAGTCTCCCCTGTATTTGAAAAATGCACAATGATCCATGAGGAAGCCCCCCCTATTCTTTAATTGGTTAGTCACGTAAGGGATTTGATACGAGTTGCGATATTTGTCAATCCTCCCACCCGCTGGGAATACAGGGCAAAGGAAAGCCTGGGATGTCAGTCACGTCGCATGACCGCACGTGTGGCCATGTACAGGAAAGCGTCACTGGCTCTCCTGCGATGAGAGAGCTCTTTTAGGTGAGGATGAAGAGTTTCAGCGTGTCATAGTACACTGCAAGATTTTGACATTCATTCAGTTCTGTATAATACAAAATAAACCCTTTTTGCTCGAAAATTTTTGTTGGTTTACAAAAATATGTATATAATCTACTTTTCCAAGGGTCTTCATTTTGGGAAATGAAAAAGAGTGATGACGAACTTCATGAAAACTTTCAAAAGGACTGGATATAACATATTAACATTCATCCATGTCAGAAACATCTGCAAAAGAAAACGTTCAAAGACACGGTTTCTATTAAACAGACTGTAATAAAGGAAATTATTTTGTTCCAGAGCGTCTAAACAGTGCTTTTAGATCTACATAACAAAACTCTTTTGTCCGTTTCTTGCCTTTCAGCTGTTCCCCAGCAAACGGTGCAGACCGTGGGTTAAAGACGGTGTTGGTTCAAATTGCTACCGTGAGTCAAGGTGACTTCTTTCCTTCTGACAGATCCTCGCATCCGCTCTAGACCCTGCCAGCCAAACGATGCCTTTATTTACATCCTGCCTCCGCACCGCCTTCAAACCGCGGCCTTGCTGATACCCGAGCAGCTGTGGCGAGATTGCACATGTGCGGCTGACTTGAATTCGGTGAGCAATTTTGTTGATGCACACGGGGAGGAAGTTCCAGCTGTGCGCTGGCTCTGGAGGACTAACAGGATTAAAAAGCAGCAAAATTCTCCTTCTGCCTCTACCGTTAGAATCACGAGATAGGACTGGAGGGAAGACGTCAAGTTATTGAGTCCAGTGACCTGCTACCGCTGGCAATCGTCTCGGGTAATCCCCAACAGAATGATCGGGTCCCGCTGTAAAATCAAGCTTTCTAGCTCGCAGCCAAAGCCGTGAATCTCTGCAGGATCTGCTGGATAAGCGGAGGAAGGAGATACAGCCTCCACAGGCAGAACTCCCTCTGGGAGCAGCCGGTTCTCACAGTCTGAACGTGATCGGGTCATGCTAGGAGCCGAGAAGACAATGTCAGCTCTGTTTACCTGCCCTTTATTTTTTTTAATTATTATTATTAAACTTCAGATGAAAAGTATTATCGTGGCTCCTGTGATTAGATAACCTCAGCAAACAGCAGACCAATCTATTATTTATTGTATGCCAAAGGCCAAAAGCTCCTTAGAAGCTGAATGTTAGTATTTAAGTTGAAAAAAGAATCGTGTCTGAAATCAAGTTGCTGAGGATATTTGTCAACGTGCACATAAATAATACATTTGAAAGAGGAAGGAGATTCTAGGTAGCCTTGCTACCAGTGAATAAAACCCAAATCTGCTTTAAAGTACTATGTACACGAACCAAACCGGCACATGGCAGAGCAGACGGGAGTCTTCTAGAGAGTTTTGGAGATGGATGTTGGATCAGGCTCCAGGTGAGGAGGAGATAAAAAGCCCTGGACAGAATTTCTAGAAGGGTCAGACGCGCTGGCTCCATGTTCTTCAACAGGAGATGCTACATTTCAGCAATTTGCCCCCATATTAAGGGCCTCATTTTAAAAACAGCATTGCATCCCATTGTCCCCTAAACTGAGAAACAGACTGAAAATGAACATCGCTCCAATTCAAATGCTTCCTATGAAATTCAGCTGTGAAAAATAGTTCTGCCCCCACCAGCTGCCATTGTAACACTTACAAGTCAGATTTCCAAAATAACCCAGTCCCTGAAGCATGCTGAGGCTTTTTGGAAGTCTACCTACTTGGGAGCTCAGCCTTTTTCAGCCCTCATGAGCGAAAGGCTTTCAGACGTGTTCTAAAAATGAGGAGCCCCTGTACAGCAGAAAGCCTTTCCTACTGTCCATTCCCCCTTGCCCAAGGCACTCTATTATCTCTGCTTTCTCACTTTCAAAACCTGCTTTTTTGTCCACAAACAAAACCCCAATAGTCTGTAATTTTTAAATTCATTAGTCACCAGCTCTTCAAGGAAACCAAATCAATGCTCAACAGCTGCTCCAGTGTGTTAGAGAACTCCAAAGACAAGTAAGAGAAAATTGTCGTGAAACAACCTCTCTTCAAATTCGCCCCGCGTATATCCACATTACTTCCCGAGGTAGACATTTAGATTTTTTAAAATGTTTTGTTTCAGATGATCAACTAAGCACTTTTGTATTTAGCCGTATGATTAAAAACTGTACTAGAAAGCACTTCCCCATCAACTCTAATAGCCACTATATCCCTCTTACCAGTGGTCTGTAAATATTCAAAAATCAAATGCTTGTGCTCCATTGCTTTGCTACCATGCCGAAGGTATTAATTGCTCCTGACTGATGGCTATGTTAGAGCACTGTCCTGGCATGTTCCTGTCGTCTTCTGGAAGACTCTGTTAAGAATTTCTATGAGAGTGCTATGAACTCTCCCAACTTCACCCAGGAGCAATATTGATTTTAAAGGCTTGTTTTCTGTAAAATTTAATTGGTTAAAGGCCTTCATTTTTCAAGGGGAAAAAAAAAAAAATAATATATATATATATATACACCTAACTCCTCTAAAAGACTCAGCTTTCAGTTTCCTGGCTTCCACAATATCTTTACACTCATCTCAGGAGATTTCATGTCGGGGAAAAAAATAATTTCTAATGCTATAAAAGAGCAGAAACGTAAATATATTTTTATCTAAGAAAAACCCATAACGCCCCAAGATTTAAGAACCCTCTTTATTGTCTGTTAGACATTAGAAACGACAATAACTCAATGTTCTCCCTTTGCAGGTCATTTTTACAGACTCGAACACATGCTCCTGGGACAGAGATCCGGCTGTGTGTGTAATGTAAGGTAACAGGGCTCCGGAGGTGCATGTGCTCGGGCAGTGCAACGGATGCACGGAGGTTTTCCAGCTCCCAGGTTTAAACCCACGGAAGGAAAGCCAGGCCCACGAGCAGTAGGCTCCTTAGATGTGCCCTACCTGGAATGACCTTGGGGAAGAAAGAGAGGAGACCTGTTTTGCAGTTAGAGGCAGCATTGTAAATTAGCGGCTCAACAGATTCCTAGGAAGTCTGTCGTGCCCATATCCTCCAAAGTTTTGTTTTGGAGAAACCGGGTCTGCTTCTTTATGGCATGTGATAAAAGAAACCGTCAGCATATCAGCTTGCTTTGTGTCTGATACTGGTACAGATCTGATTGTTCCATATAGCTCACTTCTAACAACTACTCAGAAATCCCGGATGGGAATTTTTTGTTTTTTTCAGGAATGGATTATTCACTAGCTAACACATTTCCCCACGCTAAACCCAAGCGTAGCCACAGATCTGCCAGTTTCTTAACAAACCTGTTTCACTTCAGAAGGAAGGAGTCCTAAGGCAACGTCTGCTTCCAGGTTTATGTGTTTCATTCCAACCACGCTGAATTTTTCTAGGTCTAGTTTTCGGAGGATCCTTGCAAGGCTACGGCTCCAGGCACCAGGTTTGATCAGCAGCACCGTGCAAAGAATCTGGGCTCCTGTAACAAAGCACACTGCTGAAACCCAAGCCGCTCCTAAACAGGGAGGTAAAACATCCAGCAATATTTGTTTACTAGCCTGGACAGACATCTGGAGAAGAGGGTTATCTAAAAGCTGGCATGAAGTTCATAAAAATTTGAACAAAACAAGTCCATAAAAAATCCTGTGCATAGAGGATTTGGTTTTTTTTTTGTTGTTTTGGTTTTTGTTTGATTTTTAGTTTAAAAATTATATCTAAACCAGCCTAGGCTTGTAATTTTTTTTTTTCCCCAGGAAATCTGCTCTGAGTCCAAGAAGTTTATGTGGCAGGTCTGTAGGATAAGACTCAATCCTTTATATTATATATGAATGTTTTAAGAGGGATAAAATATTCCCTTTTACATTTTTCCCCGTGAACTGTGGTGACGATGTGATATAATCCTTAAGGCAGCTATTAATTCTTATTCCTCACAGTTTATCTTTGTGTTCTGTATCTCTCTGTCAGAGCTGTGTTTCAGAGAGGCCCTAACAAGTATGACAGGTCCCAATTAACGTTATAAACCTATTACGAATAGAATTGTGTTTACTAAAACTGACATTTCAGCAAAACCTTTTTGCTTCTGACAAAGCTCTCCCGGCCAGGTGCAGCACTCGGTCTGCTACGAGGAACAAAAACCAAACCAGACCAAGAGAGTTTTGCTATCTGATAACAGAAAAATGTATTAAAAGGCAGAAAATACATTTTATTTTTAAAGGACAGCATTTTCAATTATTAGTTCCACTAAAGTACCTCATTACTAGAAATATAGTCAAGATTTTATCCTAATAACATCCTTTGAAGATTTATTGGCAACTGTAGTGTCAGAACCAGTCAGCCAGGACCCATTTAACTGCTGGTGCCTAACCATGTCAATTAGCATGAAGCATGAGGTAACAGTACTGCAGGCTGCTAAAATTGATCCGTGATTATCTGTTTGTGTACGTAAAATGTCATTTTATATTTCCTGTACACCCCACTACTAATTATACAGATGTCGATGCAATGAAGCATCCACAGTGCTACATAGAATTTAATGCATACTGTTATTTTCAAATGGCGAGGAGCATGTTGCTGATTCATGACAGAGAAATATGGGATCAAAAATAAAAAGCAAGATTACTTGCCTCCCTCACTTGATATGGAAACTTAACCCTTATCGCACGTGGAGTCCTCCTGTTAAAGATTCGCTATTTTCTTCACATCATTCTTGAACAGAAAGGTTTAAATGCCATAGCAACAGCCTGCAAGTGCAGAAGCAAGCCGCTCGGATCCGCTCAGCTGCTGGCATACAGAACGGCAATCTCGACTGTATACCGTTGTGTAAGCATTCGTTGTCCTCCAGATGTTTTACTCACCATCTGCTATGTTTCTGGGCAAACATTTTCATTCTCGTGGTATGTGAATGACTACATGCTCCATATTCCTGTGCTTTAGACACTTCAGGAGGGATTTGTCTAATGTCACTTTGCCGTCTCGGTTTGGTCCAAGACAAGTGTTGAAAACAGGTGGGACACCTTGCCACCTAGAGTTGGTTTTCTCTCCTCGGTGATTGTAAGTGACAACAGTTAGAGAAAATACCGCTGTTATCAATGGAAGAGTCTCTGTGGATCATGAATTACCAGAGGCAGCTGCTTGGCAGCCCTCAAACGTGCCTGATTTCCATCTCCAGTTCTGGCTGTTTAGTGGCCTTTCCAGTTTTGCCCAAGTTGCCTGGTCTTTGTTATGTTTTTCTGCTTTGTAATATTTTTAGATCACTTCCTCATGGCCAATGATTTTTTTTCCCCAAGAATTATTAAATAGGTTTTGATTTCATAGTGTAACTGTGAAAAATACTGTTTATTTTATATACTATTTATATGCAATACTTTAGATATGTGTATGGCTTACAATAAGTGTAAGCTCAAGAGAAGGAAATACCAGATTTCCTGGCATGCTTAGAAAGGAGAGTGTATATCACTGCCTGTGTTCAAGCCCAAGGAAAAAATTGGTATCATCCTTTTGCTTATTTTTGGCTGGTAGATCTAGATGAGTTAGTTCCACAAAGTCCTTATCAAACCACATATTTTCCATTTGCTCTTCTCTCACCTGTTTGCAAGTAGGTAAACAGGGATTCTGCGTGGCATCTCTGGCTCTCTCCCGCTAAATAAGAAAAGCAGATAGATTCGAGTAAGTGGTATGCATATTCTGGGACGATAATTTGAGGATGTTGCCATCATCTCTACATAATGCAGCCAACATTGCTAGGACACACTGTTATTTTAAAATGTTTTACTGGGACATGCAGGGCTTTATTTCAGTCACTCAGATGTACCGGGACACCCTGGGAGATGTCGTACTTACCGCTTCTCCAGTAAGCCCAACAGCATATGCTGAAAAGGACTGCAAGTACTAAATCATGTTGATTCTTGGTTACCTTTTCTGCGTATTTCAGGGAGTGGCTAACGGTGGATTTTAAGCTACCTTTGTGCTCCCAATATTTCACAGTCAAGTTAGAAGCTGCCTTGTTTCCAGTGTAAGTCCCAGAAGCTCAGGTGTTTTGTTTAATGTCCTCTCTTGTGCCCTTGGAAGCAAAGAAGGGCTGTGTATTCTGACTGCACACCTACTGAGCCCAGATCTGTTGTTCAGTACTTTCTTCAGCTCTACTGATAAAACCTCACTGACATTCCCCAGGCAGCCAGGAACGGTCGCTTCAGTGGTTCTTCGTAAGAGCGGAGCAGTACAAAAGGAGCCTGGTGAGTCAGAACTTGTGACAAAAGCCTACATAAAAATGTTTCCTTCAGTCTAATGTAAAACCTGCAGTGACCTGGAGGGGTGAGGAAAATTTAAGGCACTTCAAGGCACATGTGAATTGAGAAGTTATCTAGGAGTGGGGCGCAATGAGGAGAAGCTTGCATCAGATAGATAAAGGACTTCCTTTTCCAGTGACTGGCAAGTTTAACCAGTGTGACATGCAAGTTAGATAACAGAAAACTACAATCTGTTTGTCAAAACAAAAGCATTACCATTCTTTTGTATTTATTAGTGTCTGAAATCCATGTATTTCTATTTCCCAGGGCAACGTATCTGGAAGGTATCTAGCGAAGTGTTCTTTTCTTTTAATGAGACCTTTTTCTCTTTCCACATGTCTGTCTTTTATTTTCCTGGAATAATAAGAGTACCTATAAAAGGTGGAACCAGCTCCGAGGTTCTTGCCTCATAACTTTTTAGCTTACATCCTCGCAGTACCCATTTTTTTTCTTTAGTATTGGGGTTATTTGAAAGAACTTCTAGGACCTGTGAATTCCGTGGTGACTTGGGTGGCACTGTAAGGCAAATGACAGAGCCCCTGTCTGAGATAGGAAATGTGATTTCTGTCACCCACTTGTCAGGCAATGGCGATCAACACATTTCCCCTCTCTAGGCTTCAATTACCCCCTCTGTAAAGCATAATGAAACTCACCTTCTCTGAGATCTACAACTGAAAAGGGCTACTAAAGAGCTGGCATTAATTACTCTTCTAGCCAGCGTTCCACACCAGCCCTAGATAGGTCGTCCAGGCACGCACAGAAGACTTGTGCAGAAGAAAGGTGATCTGGCAATACCACCGCCTTCCCCCAGTACCAAGTGGACCCATCTGGCCTTTTCTTCCTGATTGCCTGGGATTATGATGTCTAACCAAAGGTTTACCAACCCCATTTTAACGACTCTGACAGATGACACAGAGTCACAGTCTTCTTCAATCTATTTTAAGAGTATAAAATTATTTGTTTTTATCCAAGAGGCAACCAGTGCATACTTCTGGTCTTACCTTCAGCCCCGGCCCTCTTGCTAGGTGGTGGCAGATATTTCATAGCAGGGCGGTGTTCTGCATCTGTAAAAGGAAGGAGACGTATTTTTACGGATTCACAGATGGGGAAACTTCACTGTTTGCAGGGGGCAAGGGGTGACGAAGGTAATTTTATTTAGCAGGGGAAATGGCAGACGTTTGACCAGCTGCAAAATATTGAAGAGCTGTTCTCTAACACAAAGACCTCTCCTTTCCTCCCACAACAACAAAAACAGGAGGAAAAAAGGTAATGACCTTATAAAAGAGATAGTGCAGGATGCTGAAGTCATGCTTCAGCTATGCTCCTTTGTTCTTGACATGGCTTTGGGGAGAAAGGCTGGCGCTGTGACTACGACCTCCCTCAATAAACTGATCTCACAGTGTTCTGCTTTCCTCCTACCCTGCCTTTTGGTCTCAGGATAACTTTAATGAAGGGCAGCAATGCATGAATTGTTACAGTTTTATACACTAATTTGGGATGTCTGATGCCTCCTTTTTTGAAGGCCTCCTCTTCTTACTCTCCAATCTCACATAAAACACCCAGGTAGTCCACTGTCAAATCTAACTTTTTGTGAGACTAAAATGAGGATCTTTGGCCCAACACCATCTCGTTTTCTTCTTTCTATTCGGTAAAGTCAATTTGTTGCTCTGCACTACATTAGCGCTGTGCGTTCCACACAAGTTTCTGTTGACAACAAAGGACCTTTCTCCCTCATGAAAACATAGGGCAAGAGCTATCACGAAGCATGAATGCACTTAGGGAGCTGCGTCACTCCTCCTCAGTTGATAGACGCGTTATCACAACCTTGATTTCTCTCTGTTTCTGAATAATCAGAAATCGTCAGGCTCAGAACTGTTTATCTTTAGGTGTGAGGAGTCAGGCGTCCCCAAGAACGGAGGTGATAGGCCAATATATTTCACATTAGAAGAAAACAGTGGGAGCTCATACTCTGCTGCTCCAAAGCATCCAATATCAATAACACCATAGTCAGCACAGTGATTTAAAGAGGTGTGGCTATACATTTCTTGCTACAGGAGGCAACTTGCAACTTTACTACGCTGAAAGATCAATGCTAGCGTATATCACTGAAATCTGAGAAGCTTTTGACAACAACGTCTCTGTTCCTCATGAACTGTTCATTCTCTTCCAGGATAAAAAGAAACTCTCAAGCAAACTGCTTTCTTCAGCCCTTGCAGATTGGTCGTACCTTCATCTCCCCAAGTACAGGGCAAGGCCGGGGCATCTAGCCTCAACAAGTCAGGCACTGCAATTAGGTGCCCACATTTAGGTGGGATAGATCTTGGCCTCTGTTTCTCAGTTTCTCTTATACACAGAGGCAAAATGCATAGTGTTATTTACTGGTCCTGCCAACTGCTGTAATATCTATTTAGTATTTATGGAATACCTTGAGATCTTCAGAAAGGGCACTGGGCCACGGATAGCCACATTAAATTAACAGGCCAACTTGTAGATGACCTCAGCTGGCTCCTGCTGATTTCATATCCCTCATCATTATTCAGCCAAGCACAGAATTTAGCCCCAAATTATTAAGTTTTTCTGTGCCTGAGAAAAACCCACAGCACTGGATTCCTTTGTCCAAGTTCAATAAATTCCCAAACACCTTACACCTGAGGACATTATAAACAGTAAAAACATGTCTTACCAGTTACAAAATCCGTCTCTGTGAAGAAGAGGATGGCTTGTCTGAACGTCACCTCTGGGGTCAAGGCCATCACTGTCTGCGGAAGACTGCCACTTTTGCTTAGCTTCTCCCTGCACTGTGTTAATCTCTTCAACACATCTGCAAGAACTTTGAAGGCATTGATCCGCCGTAACGCACACACAAGGACTGGGTTTGACACGAGTGTATCAAGGCTTCTTTGCCAGAAGGTGTCTCCGACCTCAAAAGGGGTTATTTCTCTGGCCTGACGTCGAGTGAGATGGGGCAACCACTTGAGACCTAGGAGCTCAAATCCCGAATCAGGTTCTTCTGCAAGTCAAGAGAAATTTGTTTAGCATCAGTTGACAGCATGTGTTTCATAGAAGCTGTGTTTTCTTCTGGAGACAAGTGTTCTAAATTCACATTGATTTTTTGACAAGACAACAGGTTCCAACGCTGCTTTGACTTCACCCCCTGTTGCATCCAAAAGGAACTGTAATGCAGATATAGAAATATACTGGGAAAAAACACAAGATACAAATGCTAGGAAATTACATTACAGTGAAAACAAAAAATGGGCTATCTGGGAAATCAACAGGGAGCCACAGAGAATAAGTGCCATGATTTGATTAGAGAACACAGCTAATGGAGAGGAGTTGAAAGGGAAATACTGAGAATACACTGATAACAACGTGGTTTGACACAGTATAATCCATAATTATAGATCCTTTACCACCTTTCATAACATTGCATTTTAAGCTATATTCATTATAGTAATAAGTTACAATTTAATACTGACTTGTCTCTAAAGTAGCTTAAATGTTGTTGTGTTTGTAAAGTGGTCTTACTTCCAATATTTAGGGGCTCAATCCATAAGTGCATGTTGCTGGAAGTTGCTGTCAGCTAGAATCTCCTCCTCGCCTACCGAGATACAGAACTTCGTAGTATTGTTTTAAGAGAGAGGGAAACAATATAGTATAAGACAGGGTGCAGAACTTTTACCCTTTGTTAGTACACTTCCTCTATTATTAAACTTTGATGCAATCTGTATCATGAAATTATATAAAATCATTATCCTGCTCAGCACTTGACAGCAGTCTTCAGGCATTTATACGCATTTAACGCGGGGGATAGCGTCGTTATTCCTCCTGTGCGCATGAGGAAACGAAGCATGAAGTGGCAAAGTGTCTTGCTTCTGATCCCAAAGGGTGTCAGTGGACAGAAGAGTTTGTGATTTCTGAATTCCTGTTTCTGAATTCCTCCCAGTACTTAGAGAAAGACACAATGCTCTGGATTACACAAAAGGCTTAGTAAACCTAAGCACATCTTTGAACTAATTGGACACTCACTGAAGAAAATGAGGCCCACCTGAGCTGTCTGCAATCTGAAAAGTGGCCTTGCCCATGACTAACCAGCTAACGATAAATTCTTCAGTTCTTTAGGCAGGTAAGCAAAGAAACCTCTCCTCCTTCCTGAGGACCCTTTCATAATTCAACATCTTTCATAATGTTCCTGCTATGATAAAAATAGCTAGACAGGGTAAACTTCCCTGACCAACTTCTGCTGCCCTCCCCAAGAGCTGGGATCACCTGCGCTCCGAGGTTGATTACTGGGCCCAGGAAGAAGAATCTGGTGAAGGAGCTCTCCGGCACTCTTCAGAGCGTCTGCTCCAACCAGTGTCAGCATGACAACTTGCTCCATTTCAGGATCAGAAGCATATGTTCGATTGCCGAAGAGATCCAGAGGAACGTTAAGGGGGTCTGGCACTGCACTGAGGTTTCCTCCTAGCCAGGGAGATCATCAAAATAAAACTAGTTAACCCACGAAAACAAATCTCGAGTCTTTTTTAGTGTGAAGGAATTGACTAATTCTTGATTGAGCAGACAAAGGTCAGTGCCTCGCTGTGATACGGCTCCTCATGCTGCAGCTCAGCATGGCCAGAAAAAGAATCATGCATGAGGAACAGTATCACAGCAAACCCTTACTAATTAGTCACACTCCTTAACTGGAATGACTTTTTGCCATGTAAAGCAAATATATTCAATCCTAATTTTGATATCTTTATTCACACCATTAAGCAGAGTTGGTAGACCTATACCAAAATGATTTAAGGCATCAATTTCAGACTGGTAACTAATGACCAAATTCACATTAAATGGATACTTCATTTTGCTTTCTAGGAGATTACACAGCATACAATTGAGGGCTAAATGGGGGACTCTTCTAATACCATGCGTATATCCACGGTCCTATCTGGAACAGTGTAGCCTGCAGAATCCCTGGCCCATCAGAAGTCTAGGTTTGATTCCATGCTGTTTCACTACATGATTATTTAAGCAATTGTATAGATTAACAGTTATTTGCTCTGTTATTCCTACATCTTAACATTTCATAATGCTAGAAAATGGTGAATGATGTGCACTTGATTATTATTTTTCCTCATGATTTAGTGTGAATTTGGTTTTGGAAAGCACTATACTTCAATTAAAAATCCTGATATCCAACATTTAAAATAATTTAATTTGTTAAATAAAGCTATATTAACCTCCTGAATACATAAGAAAACGCTACCTGTAGTTAGTGAAACAAACACCCGATTACCATGACCTCCAAGCGTACAGAACTAGTAGGTTTAAGACTCTCCTACCCATTTGAGTCATAGTGAATGTGAAAACATGTTTACTTGCTTTTTCAAGCCCTATCAATTTCCTAGCTTTGAATGAATGAGGTACTGAAGTGAATTCAACTGTATAAAACTGAAAATAAGAACATCTGAGTAAAGCGAAATGAAAAAGTGCCTTCTCTGCACCTACAGAAGAAACTACAGCTGCCAACATTTATCGCTTCAGCAAATTCTACTTTTACATGCTTAACAACCAATTCCTCTCATTTTAATATTTTGACTTCTCTTGAAACTATGGCAATAAATACGTATTGATTGAGTATTAATCTTTTAATTGGTAAGTTTAAGGCTTAATTAGTTGTTATCATGTCACATTTAAATAACTTATTTTTCCGTATTTTTTATTTACTGTAAAAAAAAGGTATTTCCATTTCGCTTTTCTATTGATTCTTCCATTCCTTACCCAGCAGCAGAAGACATCCAATGAGAATTACTACGATTGACAGACAGCAGAACACAAAATGAGTTATTACAGACAACAAGCATATTCCTCATGTTCTTATTCAGGAAAATCCCCTCATCAGGTTGTCAGACCTTATTATAAAAGTCCGAATAATGCATTTCCCATAGCTTTGACCTACCCAGCGTCTGCAGCAAGGTCTCGGTGTAAGGAGCCACGTGAAAACACACGGAGGGGTCCGGCCCCGCCGTGGCAGGCAGGTTGTTCTGCTCGGTGCCGAGGAGGCCTTGCTTTGCCAGTTCAGTCACCAGTCCTATGCACGGAACAAAAGAAAACATGAGGAATACAGAGCTCCGTGATGCTGTCTGACATGAAAACACTCTTCTTATCAAATGTTTTGATTCATCTGATCACAGTCCCGTTACAGAGACATTAATGCGGGCCATGCTGAGCTTACCTAAGAGGCATGAAATGCAACTCAGTCATCCCCTCTCCGCCAAAACCATATTCACTTACAGTGGGGCAAGTAGCTGTTGAAAATTGAGGCTTGGCCACAGCTTTCTCTGAAGGCGCCTCTGCTTTGTGACCAGCACCCCAGTTGTTTCTGTTACCTTCCAACTCCTGCTGTGAACCAAAATGCGGAACATATGCATAGAAGATGCTACTCAGCTCTTGAATTATAATAAGTGTCTTAAATAAGTTGGTGTCCACAAGGAAGTCACAAATCCTGAGCCCAGTGCTTGAGTGGAGGCCCTCAAGGTGAGCAGCAAGGCCGGTGTCCTGCATCCTGCACAGCACCACGTGGCCACAGAGGCATTGCTAGATTAGACCTGAACAGAAACATCGTGTTCTGCTCATTTAACTCCCAGTCTGGAAAACATCTGATTCCGTGCCACTTCTACAGACACTAAAAGTGGTTGCAACTAGCCATCTCTCGGTTCCCATTCTTCCTCCAAAAGGCCAGGCTATGTGCAGGCAGTGCATTAAGGTACTGGCACACAGTACGCTTCCACAACAATTGGTTCAGCCTTCTGTAATATTTCGGACCACAATTTTAAAGGCTTGTTATTTTTTAAGTTACTTCACATCCATTCAATTGCTTTCTACCATATAAACCTGTCAAAAATTTACTGTAGTGTAGCATGGGAAATGGATTATTAGCACTAGAGGCTGATGGCAAATCTCAGATATCAAACGTGGCACCGACAAGAGATTTGAGCTTGTACCACTGACAATCACCTGTCTGCTTTTGAAAATTCAGGTGGCACGAGTAACCAAAAAATATGCCATCGCTGCCACAGCAGCATTACCTGCTGTTTATTCAAACTCGATGCATGGCAAAAAAGTAAAGCTTGGACAAAAGTTTATGGTGTTTGATCCTCAAGAGAGAGATCCATTACCCAAAGACACCTATCTGCTCTATTTCAGGAACGATCGTTGAATTTTTCCTTACTTTGAAAATTGAACAGTGTTCAAGACCTTGAAGGGGTACCTGCTTTTCAGGGGTATTGATTACAAATGCAAAATTTCTTAGTGTGGTATCTACCCTACTCAAATCCTAGTGCTATTCTACACTTTCCAGAGGCCAAACCAACGCTTATGTAGCAAGAATGTGAGCTTCCCCCCTCCAGGGCTCCGGAATATGGAATAAGGTATCTCTCTGGATCAGTTCTGAAGCGATCACAGAACTCATGGGAAGAGGCATTAGCAAAATCTGTCTACAAACAAAGGGAAAAAAAATGAATTCTCTACAGTGAGGGAAAACATCTCACCTTTCCGGAATATCCTTTGTTCCAGTGCCCACCTATATATTTCTAGTGGAAATTTCCCCATGCAAAACACAAACACTGTAAACATCATCTGTGGCACTCTGTGAGAAAAGCAGCAGAAACCGCGCTTCTTTAATGAGCAACTTTCCTCGGGTCTACAGGCAGCAGGTGACACGGTGCTGTAATTACTCTGCCATGATTAATCCACTGTGTCTGTACATGTTTTCAGAACATTCTGTGATAGTCTCGGGAGAAAAGGCAGAGGACTTTTTGAATTGTCATTTTTTTCCAAACCTCTAAATGTTATTTTCTATTGTGGATGGATTCAAGGAAGCAATCAGGCAGCGGATGAGCGTCTCCATCACGAGCTATTTGTGGTGGTGATAATGGAGGGGTCAGCAACAGCGATTCTCTTCTCTCAGCAGCAGTGGCTGAAGGGGAGGTTGCAGGAAAAGAGATGCAAGAATGGACTCCACTGCTACAGGCAACATGCCTGCTGCCAGAGCAGGAAGCAGCAGGCAGGGCAAGTTCTTTGTTCCCTGCCGATCACTGTTGTTGCCTGTGATCTTCCCCACTTGAGACCAATGTCAGCTCATCCTTAAGAAAACCAAACAATGCTTTTCCTGAAGCAGAGGCTCAGAACAAAGTCTGACTCCAGTAAGAAGATTTGGGGCAGCAACTTATCTGGTTTTTGTCCGTCCCTACACATAAAATGAGTTACAGTTCAGATGCTTGGAAGTCACCAGTATGCAGAATCATAAAAACATAGAATTGTTAAGGTTGGAAAAGCCCTTTAAGATCACCGAGTCCAACCGTTAACCCAGCACTGCCAAGCCCACCACTAACCCATGTCCCTAAGCACCACATCTACCCATCTTTTAAATACCTCCAGGGATGGAGACTCAACTACTTCCCTGGGCAGCCTGTTCCAATGCCTGACAGCCCTCTCGGTGAAGAAGTTTTTCCTAATATCCAACCTAAACCTGCCCTGGCGCAGCTTGAGGCGGTTCCCTCTCGTCCTATCACTTGTTACTGGGGAGAAGAGGTTGACCCCCACCTCCCTACAACCTCCTTTCAGGTAGCTGTAGAGAGCGATGAGGGCTCCCCTCAGCCTCCTCTTCTCCAGACAAAACACCCCCAGCACCCTCAGCCGCTCCTCGTAAGACTTGTGCTCTAGACCCTTCACCAACTTCATTGCCCTTCTCTGGCCACGCGCCAGCACCTCGATGTCCTTCTTGTGGTGAGGGGCCCAAAACTGAACACAGTACTCGAGGGGCGGCCTCACCAGTGCCAAACTCGGGGCTGAGGTTGCTAGGATCAGATGCTATCCTCAGGCTCAGTGGCACATACGTATTTCTGCTACCCTACCTCCCTGTGCAATGAGAATACCTAAGCGGAGGTTATTAAGACGAAGCCAGGCCCATTATGGAGGTGTACAGTGGGAAGCCAAGAGACAAGGCTCACAAATTCAGAGGAGGTTCCAGCTTGACATAAAGGAAAAACAGTTCCCCATGAGGACGGTCAAGCATTAGAACAAAGGCCCAGAGAGGCAGGGGAATCTCTGTCCTTGCAGATTTTCAAGGGCTAACTGAAAAAAAGCCCTGAGTATTCTGATCTGAATTAATTGCTGATGCTCTGTTGAGAAGGATGTTGGATGAGAGACCTTCTGAGGTCCCTTCCAACATGAATTACTCATTCTAAGTTCAAGAGGACTCCAGGGCTAAAGATCAAACAGCTGACAAAGATCAACCTGCTCTGTTGGATATGTAGTAGTGACTGATTTACACGTGAGTCTGGAGATACATACAGCAAAACTATCAGGCCCTGATATTCTCAATAAATCCTTCCTGCAATGTAAGAGCTGTGGTTAGACTGTTAATGTTCAGTTCACACGCGCTGAAATGCACTGAACCTTCTTTTCTGAGGTTGTTGAGCAGTGAAAGCATTACCTTTTACCAATGCAGGAACGTGATGACTAGCATTCTCTTTTCTCAGCAACAAAATGAGACAGTGCATGCGTGGTTCAGCAGAGAGCTCTCCTCTTGCAGAGCTGGTATCAGGTGAACTTGAAGTCTTGCTAGGGCAAAATACAGCAATCTGAAATAACGAGGGCCAGATTAGACTACTAAAGCCAGATGTAATCACTATAGGGCTCAAGCAAATAGTTAAGTTACGGTGGCCGAATAAGACACAGCTCACCAGCTGAGCCACAGTCACCTCCAGTAACTGGGTGTTCATGCATCACCTATTCATGAGACAGAGCAACTTTATTTACACCTCAAGGAAGAGGCTTAACATAAAAATGTTCTGTCCTGCAACTGGGCTGGACTAAAGCCACAGCAGTTAAACTCAGCTGATACGTGGTACCATCCTAAGTCACTCATGCATAAATGATCTTGAATCCCAAATGAAGGGATGATTTTTCAGAAACATTTAGCTCCAAACAGCACATTGAAGCAATAGTTGCTGCTGTTAACTTCTTAAATGGCCATTTAGGAGCATGCTCCAAATATTTGGCTACTTGGGCTATAGCATTCCGTAAGTTATGTTTATTCTACAAAATATTATGGGCAGGGAAAGCGTTATTCCTCAGGCTTGATCACAGAACAAGCAGAAAAGAGGGGCTCTGTACACAGTTTAATTTGCAAGATGATGCATTTCCCGATTGACCTAACAATCCTAAGCATGACAATTTAAAGGGGTCCACTCCTTTGTAAGAGAAAGTGTCATATGATTCCTGGGTGATTTATCATGTCAGAAGTACAGAACTGGACTTCTTGCATACGTAAGTTTGACTGAAATCTTGCAGTTACAATGACTGCCGTTTCCTTAGGCTGACTTGTCAAAATGCCAACTGCACTCTAACGCAAATCTATCATCACATTAGACGGAGCTTCAAAGAAAAAAAAAAAAAAGTTGTTTTTGACAACAGGAAAGCTCTTTTTGCAACCCATCTGGAATGCATTAAACTAGGGGACTTCATGCTGAAAGGCCATAAGCGGTCCCAGAGGGGCTGCGAAGTACATAATCAAACATCGGTCTGTTAGATGAATGCTATTCTCCTGCATACACGTTTGCAGATCAGAAATTGTTATTTTGGATTACGTGGCTACTGCCTGCTTTTGTTTATTTTGAGATCAATGGATAAAATCATGTTTGCCTTAGTAGGAGGAGGCCTGATTATGAATTTACATGTCTGTTCTCAGTGAGAGGCTGAGGCCTGGTGGGATTTTCCTACTAAAGAAAAAATCATCACTGAAAGCAACCAGAGTACCACTCACAGAAAGAGAGAGAACATAAGCGCTGGCTAGCTGGTAAAGAGAGAATGAGTGTCCTTGAGAACACTTATAGAGGAGCGTCGGCTCACACATCCATAAGTTCATGGCATAATTCGTTTCAGACCAACTGGTAACCCAAGGAATACAACGGAGCTGTGCATTCTGACCGGTACCTGAGTTCTTGTCATGCTTAGCACAACGGCTTGCTTGGGTGAAAGCTGCAGCTGTCTGATTCCTTGCAGAACAAACCCTCGATGAGTACAGACCGAAATCACGTTACCGTATGCATGAGGAGATACCACAGGTGACACCATCAAAATGATGTCCCCTAAATCAAAAAAAGGGTAAGAAAAGCAGCATATTATTTCCACAGAAGCTGTGGTATCAATGCAAGGCGACTCTCGCAGTGGCTAGTTCCAACTTGAAGCACATCCCAAGTGGTGACGCTGTATTTAATGGTTTATTTGCTCTATCCAGCTCACAGTGACTGCTATCGGAGGCCAACCTAGAATGGAAAAGCTTATCGCATCATTGATAACGTCTTTATGAATCACCTACCCCAGACAGTCTGTCTCATCAGGTCTATCTAGCTATCTATGAGCTATTCGTTTGTCTTTGAGGTATCTATGCTCTTGGTTCACGTGCTAGCTGTGCATCAGCCCCTGCCAGGCTGGGTTTGAGCTGTTACCCTTACAGCTGGCAATCTGATGGCAGTCGGTTCCCTCAAGGACTAAGGGCCTGGTGAGCCTGGCCACGTGGATGAGCAACTAAATAAGGTCAACAAGACCAGTTGGTGATTTGTCCACTATAAAGCCCATGAAGCAACTCCAGCCATTCCTCTCTGCTATTATTGGTGGTCCTAGCCTGCAGCTAGCTTCTACAATCTTGTTCAGCACTACCTTCTGCTTCCTCTTGTCCCTTCTTTAGTCCTGTCTTTAACCTTCATCCCAGAGCTTGCCTTGTGGCACGGGCTCCTGAATCTTTGGACCGGCCTGTGATCATGACCTCACCTCCCTCTTTAGTTTGGTACCATCTGTGGCTTCACAGGTTCCTGTCCTTGGCTATCGTGATAATGGTATCAGCCTGATCTCTCCTACCTAACTCTCACCCACTAGGTCTGGCTGCTGATGCTCTCCTTGTATCCCTCAATCCAGTAGGTAAGGTTGTAGAAGCAACTGGAATTTATGTTGGGTTAGAACCTTGGGTTTTTAGACTCCTGTTTCCTAAGTTGAACCCCGAGCTCACTGCCAACAGGGTGGCAACACATGGTATGAACAAGCTCAGGAGAAAGAGCCTACAAGACCTCCTGAGCAGTGTCTGAGCCCCATCTTAGGCACTACAGGACAAGCTCAAGACTTTTCCCTGAAACCTCTGATCTACCCGGGGTCTTTGCTTTGTTCTGATCTTATCTTGGGTCTCTGCTTTTACCATCGCCTTCGTTATTACACTGTCCTAGTCCTAATATAGCTATTTTTCTGTACACAACGTACATGCAGATCTCCATAACCTGCCAAGAGTCAGCTTGGAAGACAAGTCCTCAGTATCACTTCTACATGGGTTTCCTCTACACTGCCCCGTTAATTTCTCTTAACTCTAACCAAATTCTATAATGGGTTTGGAAGTGTTTTAGTCTGTGTCCCAATTACACCTGGTTTTGGGGGTAGGACTATCAGCAGCAAATGTTTCTTTTGGTTCTAGACTTTGTGATATGGACATCTGTCCCCCCAAGAATCTGAAGAATCTGCTGAGCCTGGCAGTTCAAAGCAACAGCAACAAAATAAGGGAAAGCTTGTGTTTATTACTAAGGATGGGACAGGCAGAGTGCTTCTTTGCCTAAAATTTCTACTTGGCTTTAAGGCTTTAATTTTGCAGGCTTTGAGCCAGACTGACATTACTGCCACATTCATTACACATGAACTCTCAAAATGTAGGGTTGCAGGTGGTAAGATTTTGGTTTCTCTCTAGTTGATAACACTTTAAAAAAAAAAAAAAATGTTTTTCACATACACATATCCCAAATCGACCAGAATACCTGGTAGGGTCAGTAAAACTTTGATTACTGAGAAGAGGCAGATATACCTGGTGGGAGCAGCAGTATATTTGTTCTGCAGGGGTATATCTTCCTGTCTCCAAGAGAAGCTGCTGGAGACCTGAGGGAAGGAGTTAGTGAATGCCTCCTTTCCTTAAAACCCCAGAGGGTGTCTGCTCCCAGACCAGATTTTCAGCTTCTCTTCTGAGAGTCATGATACAGTCATCTATCTGAGGAGCAAAGCTTGAAAGTGACTTCCCGAGCCCAAATACAGATGGAACGTGGTGCGGCGTAACTCAGCAGCCCACAGCAAATGTGAATCATTAATAGCCATAAAAGGAAGGGGAGGCAGAAAATGTGACTCATTCCATCAGCAGCAACCAGCTGCCATCAATACTAGTCCCAAATAACACAGAGCCAATGGCTGTCTGCCAAGCTACTTGAGCTAACATGCCCAGTTATACGAAAGAGCGTATCTCAAAGGTGAGACTTCTTTCTTTTTTTCCTTTCTCCCTTCCCCATTTTCTTTGTCACCCTCTCTGTCACTTTCCACTCCTTTCGTCTTTTTGGCTTATGTTTTCATTCTTTTCTCATACATTCTTTCCTTTGGCAATATGATTTTCCATGCCTTCTTTCTCTGTCAGTACAACTCTGCTTTCCTTCTGCCATCTTCTCCCCAACAGCTGCTGAGCTTCCACACCCCACAGGTTTTTTTTCCTGTGAAACTATCTTCAATTGTGGGAGTAGAAACTGGATAGCAATGCTCTAATAGCATTGTCTAAAAATCACTTGTGCCCGAGATCTGCTCTGTCAGGTCCCACTACAGCGGACTGTCAGCACGTTGGCCTGCAGACGCCCCTATGCCACACAGATCCATCTTAGCCAGCTGTAAGGCCTGCATGCCTTGGCAGGTTTCCCTTGAGCACGGTAAGCTTGCTCCTAGCTAGGGACGAATTCAGAAGCTGGAAGACTACTCCTACAAAGGGAAGAGAGGGATTTGGGCAGAGCCAGGTGATAGCCGGTTAATATTAGCCTCATGAAGTGCTTTCTTTTCTGCTTGTGTGGTCAGAATGAAGCCCTGAATGAAGCCTTAACCATTTCATACCTACGACGATTATATTTAACTCTTCACCAGTGGAGGTAGATGATCTCTAATCAGATAAACATGCAGTTTAAGGACACTGTTAGGTCTTCACATGACTGTTTCTTTGATGAACAGGCCCCTATGTGCAGAGATTTCCTGTGGGGAAATTTTTGGTTTTGTTTTGGGGGTTCTTTTACCCTTCAGTGAAATCTAAGCAGCCTACAGGACTCTAGCAGCTACTCCCACGAGGAGGATGAGGTGATAACATTCCCTGTCACTTCATTTTAGGCAACAGTGTTTCACTAGAAATTCATTCCTGGCTCTAGAGCTGTCCAGGTCACAGCACTGAGCAATCCGCGGAGGCAGAATTTCCTGAAACGCGTGGGCTGGAGTAAGGTAATATTGGTAGTGAAGGAGAAACATAAAACCTCAAGATTCATTGCCTAACACTGACCTTTGGTAGTTGAGACAAGCATTGCTGGAGGTCGAGACAGCACCATGCCCTGGAGATCAACCTTTTCTTCATCTGCTTCTGCCCTAGTTGATGAAGGACTCTGAGAGCTAAAGAAAAACAATAAATATTAAAAGCTGCTATGCCAGGTTCTGACTCAAACCTACTTTCTTCAACAAACCCAAGGCCGCAGAAGCTTCTCTGGTAAAACTGCTTTACTGGAAAAGCCATTTCAATCCCTCGTCCGTGACATGACCTGCATCAAGGTCTCTCTGACCAAACATCTTTTTGTATTACTCCACGCAGGGCTCTCTGTGTTCAATTAAAAGCAGCTAACGCAAAGTAGCCAGCTTAGCAAGGACATCTGGGAATCAAGAAATATGTCAGGCTGTATTACCAGAGCTTTTCCTACCCACAGATACATCATAGTTGCTATTCACTTTTGGTTCTTCAGCCAGAGTTTAACCAGTTTGAAAGGTTCGTGTTGGGCAACAAGCACAATCAAGTCTGGCAGACATGTTCACGGCAGTGAAACCTCCACAACATTCCCGCATAACCAGAAGGACCAAATCACGGCACGGTGAACATAAGGTGTAGGTTCTGAAAGCCAGGGACTGACAGCAACACAAACTGCAGTCTGTGCAACAGTCTGGGTAGGTCTGCGAAGCACAGGCTGCTCAGGCAAACCGGCCTGCCTCATCCCCTGCCACCGCTGCCTTGGCTGGAATACGTCCTGCTTGTTCGCTCCCAGGAGACCACGGCATTTGCAAGTATAACCTGAAAACTGCAATCTGCGTTGCAGTTTGTATTTTTGTCTCCCAGTGGACCAAACTACCAGCATTAGGAGAAAGACAAGTGCATTATTTAGAATGTAGTGCCACTCTGGACTGGCTAAGTTATACTGGAGGAGCAGAATTCATCATCTTTGTAAGAGGGGAAAAAAGCATCCCCGAGGAAAATAAACAAATAAAGAAAGAGAATAAAACTTTGCCAAATTGTTGGTTTTTTTTTCAAATCTTAAAAGTAAAAACGATGAGAGTCACTGTTTGTGGCCAAGCAGAACTCAGCTCTGACACACTGCCCCTCCACGAGCATCGGATTAATTCTACGTGGGGGCACTTCGCCACTCTGCAGCAGGCACCAACAGGGCTGCAGATTCTCGCCTCCAGCCTGCTGCCACGGACACAGCGCGCCACGCGACGCCCAGCATCCCCAAACAGAAAGGATCTTTACAAACCAGTCCAGAACTTGCAGGTGCAGGGCCTTGTCTGAGCTTTCGGCAGAGGAGTTTCACCACAGCATCATTTATTCAGTTCAGCAATATTAAAAAGAGATGCCCAGGGCATGAAAACCCCGGCGTAGAGGCTGGCATCCCATGCGATTACACAGGCCTGTGTGGCAAGCATGACAGCCAGGGAGAGGAGATCTGTAGTTTGAGATTCTCTCGGTTGGTGGAAATTCCTTGAAGCTCTAAGCCAAATCTTTTGATAAAGCACTGTAAAACGAATGCTTCAAGCCATAGATCTACCTATGCTTGGAACAACCACAGGGGTGTCTTTCAGCAGCCCATAAAAGACAAGTGCCTCTTTTCTTCGCCCTGCAGGCCAGTCCACTCTGGTCCTCAGAGGAAAGGGGCCTCTGATGGCACAGAGCCCTTCATTTACACACGCAGGATTAAACGTGCTTCCTGCATCCTTAGGTTTGAGCCTCCTGGCCAGAAGTTGCAAGATTGTTAGGAAGGGAAGCGATTGTTTGGTGCTGTAGAAAGTACTCATGTTCCTCAAGGAAAAGCTGAGAAGAGGTTTGGGAACAGAGTGCTGGGAAGGAGTGCAAGAGAGTCCAGGCTGCCGATCCAGCCTCCCTGCAGGTGCAGGGGTGTGCGAGGGCTGCTCAGTGCGACTCCTGCAGAGCTGCTGAAGCTCTGTTCCCTGTCCCCCACCCCGTTCCCTCACGCACCTCTGCTCTCCTGAGTAAGGCCAACAGCAGGCCTTCTGGCAGCCTAACAGCGCTGTTATAAACCAAGCAACTTTAAGATTCAAAAACATTAGGTAAATCCATTTCTGTCCAAGACAGTCTAAGTGAGCCTTTGGGAGCTGTAGTCCCCCTCCCTGTAGCGCTACACAGCGGAACACAGACGGTCGAGGTTGCACGATGGATTAATAGATACTTAAAAGCCCAGTTCCCTCTGCAGCCATATCCAGACCCATCCGAGAGCGAGATTCCAGACTCCTGAACGTCACTTGTTCCCAGCACTTTTTGGCACCCTATTGTTACGCCATCAGCTCCTAAATTGCATTTCTTATGCTGTTTGCTAGAGTTAAAAGTTTATAAACCACCCTTTGTTTTCACACACTTCTGCCATAACCCTCCAAAGTACCTTTTCCATCTGAAGCCCCTTATCTCTAATCAGTTGATATGGAAGGGACAAAAAAGGGGGCAAAGCTAGACCAGGCTTTCCAGCAAAGGGCCACTCAGTGGCACACGCTTGCAGCCCTTCTGCAGCACCGGGCATAGCTGGAAGAGGTCTCCAATCAGTCTGATCAGATGTTTCAGGCACGGAGGGCCCAAGAGCAGGTGCTGCAAGTGTATGAATTACAGGCCTAGCTACCAGGGAACAAGCGATGGGAAGCAACTGCAAGAGTCCCCCACCTGACACCTTGACACATCTATTATGTGCTGCAGAGGAGATGGTCCTGTGAGAGAGGGACTTCTGCAAACTCTAGTAACTGGTTTGGAAATATAAAAGCAGACAGATTTCTCCTGCACTCTTGTTCACTGAGACCTTTAGCAGAAGATTGATACGCAAAGACAAAGCATGCTAGCTGCCTGGCTTCCACATCACGCTTTGCCTGTGAGAACAACAATAGTTCAAAAACATCCAGGGCCATCACCTCGCTCTGTTGTTGCGTGGGGAAGCCGGATCCAGGCCGCCGGCACGCAGCGCTGCACCAGCAGCCCTCCCTCCAAACCAGAGGCACAGCTCCCTGTGCACCCGGCTCTCCAGGT
This sequence comes from Nipponia nippon, assembly GCF_047370975.1. Taxonomy (NCBI): domain Eukaryota; kingdom Metazoa; phylum Chordata; class Aves; order Pelecaniformes; family Threskiornithidae; genus Nipponia; species Nipponia nippon. Next base: position 2,171,605 of record NW_028262369.1, read on the forward strand.
GGGGCAGGTAGACGAGCGGCTCCGCTTGGCTCCTGCAGTAGATGGCATTGATGGAATCGCAATCCGTCACGCTCGCCAGCTGCGGGTCAGACGGCCCAATGATATTCTGCAAGGTGCTACGTGCTTTAGGCCCTCTCACGCCTAATGCCAGCACTGGTGGCACCTTGCCAGTCTCTGAAGTGTAGGAAGAAGGCAGCTTTTCTGTGAAAGACAAACATATGTGTGACTAAACCGTGGAACAACCCGCCCCAAGGTCATTCATTCCACTCAAGTGCTCTTTTCAGATCTGTCATGGCCAGACTTCAACAAAGTCACCTACTGGTTACCTGTCCTGCGGGGGATATGCTGGCAACCAGCTTCATGTTTTTACCCAGCAGTAAATCTGAGATTATTCAAGGTAGTCTGTTAAAGAAAGGGGAGTTGGTCACCTCGTATTTGCTGTGGAAAAGAGTGTGCACAGGGTTAGTTACCACGGAGCAGGTGATACGCTAGAAGTCAGCACTTCTTGTGCAGTGGTGTTCATGCCCCACGGAAAGCTGGGGGGATCAAAGGGGAGACAGGACAAGAACATGGGCCTGAGGAGAGGGGTGTTTTCTGTAATTTTTATCGGATATGGGAAAACTGGGAAGGGGATCACAAACTGGAAATCCGTAAACTTCTTTTCTAGATTTTTTTCCTTCTCCATCAAATACAGACCTTGTACCATGTTGTAAAGTGACATATCCGGCAAATATTTGACTAGCTGCCCGTATTTCCCTGCCAGGACTTGAACTGTGGCTTTCCTTATTTCCTGCAGCAACTCCTCCCTATGTCTCTGGCAAACAGAGACACATGTCTCCATGTCTACTGTCAGCATAGTTGGGGTCCAGCAAGCTACCCCAGAAAAAGAGCAAATGGGGCTCCTCTGCAGTTCTTACTGCAGATGTTAGAAAAAGCAGCAAGGTGTGTCATTTTCTCCCCTGAGGTTTAACAACATATTCAATTACATCATTTGTTTCATAAGAATCAGAAGCCAGAACATAAGTCTCCAGAGCAGGTAGATAATGGAGAAACGGGCTGTAAATATTTAAAATAATAATTTTAAAGTTTTGAAGCTAAGGGCAAAAATCTAATTTACAAACTTGCATAGCAGTTCTCAGCTCAGATGAATTATCTCTTCACACGCAATGTTCCTAAATAATGGTACATGGTACAGAGCACTGAAGCAGATCTGCTGCCTGTCATCTCCTAATGGCTGGTGATTTTATGGTTTTCTTATTCATTTCTGGAGTCCTTCTTCATTTCTCCAGCTATCAGTGTGAATGTATTACGTGCACAGTGCCGAGACAACTGCAATCCCATTTCTAAGGCAGTCTGCTCCTATCGTTTTCAAATGTAAAAATGGGGCAGAGAGACTGGAGAATTTTTCTCCAGTTAAGCTGGTCTTCACTCACCTTCTGCCTGAGGAAAAGGAAACCCATTCCTCTCACTCTCAGCCCCCCTATACCTTTCCCCAAGAGAAATGGATTGCCTGTATTCATGATGGTGTCACATACAAACCTTCCAGGAGAACTTCTTGGCTTAAAAGAAAGTACAGGCCATACTATACCGCAGAGGGAATCACTATACTTTGCAGCTAATGTAATGCCTGTCGCTCTGGAGTTATATTGCATTAGCAACTCATAACACTCCATACATGCTTTACAACTGGCTTCGTTATCTCTATTCCATAAATGGGGAAAAAAAAAAAATAAAGACTTGAGTGGTACATGCCAATATCTGAAAACATTGCTGTCTAATGCTAAAGACTTTGTGATTTGAGTTCAGAGACCCACATCGGTTTTGTTTACCTTATCTTCTTGGTCTCCCATCTCAGACCACCTTCTATTAGCAAATGGGACATTTTGGTGATGGCTTATCAGCCGATGTAATTACAGGATGGCTAGATCAGTACTTGCGCCCATGCTTCCGAAGTCCCACCGGCAATGGGAATGGGGGGAATTGTAGAAGGGGGAGACTGGATTTTCTGCAGCTAAAACCTGCAGGAAAATCAGTGGGAACTAATTTAGTATATTTAGCTCACATGAGTCTAACCCTGGAGCTTAGAGCAATGCAATCTGGGAAAGATTGCTCCAAAGGAACAACAACTAAAGCGGTTTGAGACACAAAAATGTATCAAGGGTTAAAAATTCAACTCATGGATATTCAACACTGGGAACAGAAGGAAAGAAACAGCCCAAGATCTTTTATCGTTTCTCTTAGGAAAGATATAGGAACTGATAAAACAGCACTCATGTAAATCTGATACCCTCTCCCCCACACTCACAGCACATCCCTCTTCACCTTAGTACATTCACAGGTCTTTGCCTTCACCTCAGTATCATCACATGATGGAATCTCTGAAGGAAAACTAGGCCTCACCTGAGCTAGAGAGCAGCACGTCCTGCTGGGGATAGAGCAGGCGGAGGCCGCAGATATCCAGACCAGAACTGAGTACCAGCTGCAACATGTGATGGGTAGCCAGGGGGCTTCGGAAGACAGTTTCAAACAGCAATACCATGGCAACCTGAAGAGCAAGAGCACATTGGAGAAGTGAGCCAGATGCTTCCAAGCCCTTCACAACCACACAGCTGTCTCTCTTCTGCTCACCTTTAGCTCCCATGCTTTATCTACACTGCAAGAGCTACAAAGACCCTTTCTGTTATTTTATGTTTAGGTGCAGTTCAGCACAGTAGGCTCTTAGCTCAGATTGAATCATAACTACCTGTGATAATTATGATTGAATCTATTTCTGCTGATATAATTGTGCCTTTTGTCACATAAACCTACTAGTAAAAAACTGCAAGTTCTCTGGGGCAGAGACCAAAGTGTATCGCTCCTGCTGTTTAACTCCGTGTACCACAGAAAGATGGTTAAATAATAATAGACCAACCGGTTGTTTCTTTATACCTACAAAGGTGCCAAAATCAACATTAATAAAAATATCAAAAGGCAGACACATCACAGGTACTGTCCCAAATTTACATTTTGAAATCTTTACCAGACTAATCCAATTCAGCCCGTCCTGGCATGTAGGAAGACATACACCAACACGTACTGAATGTCTATACCCAAAAGGGAAGCAAATTACTATTATGTTCCCATCGGAAGAAACAAATTGTTTTGAAAAAGCAGCTGCTTTGTGAGAGGAGGTTGTGTGGTGCTGTGGGTAATAAATTTTCTAGCTGTAGATCAGACAAGTAATGATTGTACTGGCCTCAAATTTGTGCGTGGTTCTCCTGGATGTAAAGCAATACAACGCTATCCCCAGCAGCGAGCTTTACGGCCGCGGTGAACGCCAAATGAATTCATCACTATTGGACACTTTAAATGAAATGCTACTCCCCCATAAACACATTATGAGGCTTATACCATCATGATAAATGAAGATATAAATTTACTCAAATCATAAAAAAGTGGTCTAATTAGGAATAAAAGCCCTATTTCTTTATGTTAATCTAGCTCAAGCTCTCCTGATATTAACCCAATATTCACAGCAGCCAGTAAGGAACCCTTTTTCTGTAGCTGCTGTGAGAGTCCCTGGGGCTTCGCTGCCTGGGCTCAGGGCCAGCTGTGATAACGCAGCTGCCCAGCACCAAGAATCACAGAATCGTCAAGGTTGGAAAAAACCCTTAAGATCATCGAGTCCAACCGTTAACCTAACACTGCCAAGTCCATCTATACCATGTCCTCGAGCACCACATCTGTCCGTTCTTAAAATACCTCCAGGGATGGAGACTTCACCACTGCCCTGGGCAGCCTGGGCCAATGCTTGACCACCCTCTCGGTGAAGAAGTTTTTCCTAATACCCAACCCAAACCTGCCCTGGCGCAGCTTGAGGCCGTTCCCTCTCGTCCCATCGCTTGTTCCTGGGGAGAAGAGACCGACCCCCCCGGCTCCAGCCTCCTTTCAGGCCGTTGCAGAGAGCGATGAGGGCTCCCCTCAGCCTCCTCTTCTCCAGGCTGAGCACCCCCAGCTCCCCCAGCCGCTCCTCCCCAGCCTTGGGCTCCAGCCCCTGCCCCAGCCTCGCTGCCCTGCTCTGGCCACGCTCCAGCCCCTCCATGGCCGCCTTGGGGTGAGGGGCCCAGCGCTGAGCACAGCATTCGAGGGGCGGCCTCACCAGTGCCCAGCGCAGGGGCACCATCACCTCCCTGCTCCTGCTGGCCACGCTATTCCCGATACAAGCCAGGATGCTGTTGGCCCTCTTGGCCACCTGGGCACACTGCTGGCTCATGTTCAGCCGCTGTCGACCACCACCCCCAGGTCCTTTTCCCCCAGGCAGCTCCCAGCCGCTCCTCCCAGAAACCTCAGAAACCAGGGCCTGTCTCCCCTTTGCTTAGGGCCAGGCGCTTGGCTTTGGTCTCCGTCTGAGCTTCGTTGCAGGCATGCCTTCGCCTGGTCTCGGGCCATGGCCTGGCCCCTTCCCGATTCTGGCTATTATCCTAACCCACTGCCTTGACCTTCTGGCTTGGCCTCGTCACTGTGACCTCTTGCCTGACCCTGGTCACTGCTGCTGGACCTGCTCTGCTCATCTTGCTTGGGTAACGTGGGCCTGCACCCTGCCCGTGGGGGCACCGGCCCTGCCTGCCTCGCTGGCAGTCTCAGCCCCTGGCTTGCCTTCCCTCCAGAGCATCATGCCCTTGCAGTGAGAAGGGCTGTATGTACTCACTAACAGCGCTCCTGAGGCAAGAAGAGGAACTGTAGCAAAGACATGAGACATTTTCTGACTGCGCCAAGTGCCAGGCACCTTCACCTCCCAACTGTGGACTTGAAGCATCTTCCAGGAGCCAGCCTGGTACGCTCGCAGCAACGGGTCAGGCTTGCTGCGTGCTCAGGAAGAGCTTAATATACCTGCACGTCCCTGAATCAATGCTAACGGGAAACTGAACTCTGTCAGACCAAACGTGCTGTGCTTTGTGCTGCACAAGAGCTAAGAAAGGTGAGTTACCATAGTTAACAAGTTATCGCACATGGGTGGAAGGCCAGCACATTTTGGTATGTGCTTCTAAACAGAAATATCACCTAATTCGAATTACCTTAACCATCTCTTCTTCTGGACTAAACTAAGTAGAATTACTTCCTACTTGGTCATACAACACACCTGTAGGCCAGGTAGATAGTACCAGAAGCCTCAAGTTTTTTTTTTTTAAAGTCTCTGAGCACAAGTTTAAAAAAAAGTTGTATTGTATATTGGCTTCCAGTCAAGTGGTTTTGCATTATCAAAATTTTGCCTACTGTTACCGATTTGCACCTGGTTGGTAGCAATTTCATCAACCTGCACATTTCGTAGTTTAATCTTCCATGGCTCAGAGCAATCAGCACATCCATACCGATGACACAAAATACTCAGCTGATATATTTAGGTCTGAGTGAGAAATATTTCAAGATCAGTATTTGTACCAAACCTCAGGATTGAAATATTCCAGGTCACTTAATCGTCTCTCAACTTCCCACATCATCCCACAAGACAGACAGAAGTGGTTTCGTGTATTTTTTTACCTCAGTGTCTACATCTCTGCAAGCCTCAATGTCACTGCTATTAGGGAAGTATTCTTCATCGGTTTCAGTCGTCTGCCAGTAAAATCCATTTGGCACCGCGAACACCTTCTCCACTGCCTGAAATGCACAAAGAACATCTCTTACCTGTATGTTACCTTGATCCCTCAAAATAAAGGGCTAGGAAAAAAGTAGTATTTTATGGCTAGAGTGCACATAAGGATGCACATTAATGGATTAAACTCATTAGTCCAGTGTTGTTAATCGATCATTTGCTTTCCTACAACCGTACCGCTAGCTCCAGTTAAGCGATATCCCAAGAATACGAATCTGCAACTGCTTCCTGAGAGACTGAACATTCCCAGGGTCCGACCCAGTGACTCTCCAACATGCAGAGCACCCACTGACATGCACGGGCGTTGCACGCGAAAGGCACTGCAGGATCAGGCTGAGCAGCTCCAGACCTCGATTCTCCACGATTGTGCTGAGCATCCAGCAGCAAAGGGCTCTGTTAAAGGAACGCTCTAATTAACTGATCAAACGGAAAGGTAGGGAAAGAATTGCATGAACTTCTTCATGCTCGTAACCAAAATAGGACACTTCTCCTGTGCTCATGTCACCACAAGCGACACATATCTGTAAGTCTTACTGTGCCACATACTCGCGGATAGGCAAAAAGACTCTGGCATTTAGGTCGCAGCTTCACAGAAGTGTAGCATTTCCCAGTCTCAGCACCTTATTCTGTTGCTCATACATTTTCTGGGCAGCCAAGCAAGCAACTTGTACAAGTGCAAGTTTAAGGATGTGCCACTCATGAGAATTCGCTGTGACTGCATGCTCAGTAAGCAGGGCCATAGTCCAGGAACAAACACAGCTTTTAAGTCATGTTTGTCAAGTTCTGGTTTGGGAAGAAGTGATGTTCGTAGCTATGCCACAACTGAGCATTCCAGAAATATGGATGCGTTTAGGCAGAGTTCACATTGAGAAGAATTCATTCCAAGATGGAAAAAGAAAACAAAAAAACCCCAACAGTCACTTTTGAGACCTAGGCTCAGGTGGCATAAATCAGAGCAGCTTCACTATTTTTAAAGACACTGCTTCGATTCACAGCAGTCGTTCATCTGTCCTCACCTCATGTGGACAGACCCTTTCAAAAAACAAAAAAAGGAATTAAATTTCAACATGGTCTCATCAGGACTTCTATTATGGATAGAAAACGGACTAACACTGCATGAAGCAGCATCCGTTCTGGATTATGAGGCACTTACAATGCTCTTTAATTGTGTAATCACCTGAGAGATTTTTTTTTTTTTTTTGCATGCTTGGCAAATGATAGGCACTTCATATCATTCTACAAATGTTTGAAAACAACAACCTGAAAATGAAATTAATTTAAATACTATTAAAACCCCTCTGACATCTGCCTTTCTGCTTCAGCAACCTTTTGTGTTTTCTCCTTCCTCTGTTTCCCGTGCTTCATGAGATATTTGCCTAAAAGCAGAACTGGGGATTTCACTTTTCACCCGGTTTCAGTCAACACAGCTCCACCCAAATCAAGAGCCTTGACATCTCTCAATGGATTTGTCCGTTTTGTCCTGCAATTCATCATTCACCAGCCTCCACTTGTGATATTACACTTGGTTGTTGCGGAAAATATCAGAGGAAAAGCAAGAAATCATTGATTTAAGGAGAGAGAAGATTTCCGTTTCCAATGTTTGCTGCCAGCTCCTGCACGCAACACTGGCACAATGCAGTGAGCACAGACAAGCCCTATAAAACTGAAATACAGCAAGAGCTCGGTCTTCTGTGGTTCAAACTGTTCCTTGAACAATCCTCAAGCCTGGGAGCTTTCAAGAAGAAGGAAAAGAGAAGGGACAAATGCGGTCAAACCAACCCCAGCCCTACATTTCCACAGAAACCTTCATTATAATTATCCAGCCCCAGTTAGGACACAGAGGATGCAAGTTGGGAAGGTAAAAAGCCGACCTTTAGGAAGTACCACGGTGTGAGCTGTGGATCAGCTGCGATCCCAGGCACGCTGCCGCATGGTCGGCCTCCCGCCCCGCCAGAGCAGGGATCTGGCCACATCTATCAGGGAATCAAGGCCTGTGGAAAGTTGTTTCTGTGATCGGTCAGATTCTGTTTTCTAGCAGCCAACCTGAATATGATTTCACAAAGCAACAGAAAATGAAGCTGGAAAAGTCTTAGTTCTCCTAGAAAATCCTTTTCCTCATGGGTAAGAAAATACACATAGATGGCTGCAGTACGACAGCCCCTGCTTTTTCCAGTCTAGCCAAAACGTGCCAGCAGAGGAGAACTCCTGACACTGCCTGCCTACACAATGCACAGGAAAAACAGAAAGAAAGCAACTTTGCCACGCATGTAGGAGAGAATTGCATCAAGTCAGTTGTTACAATACCGAGATGAACCCTATTTGACATATACTGAACCTCCACAGGCCGTTGCATGACCCCATTCCTCAAAATTATGTTGGTGATTTTTGACACTATTTATCTTTATGCTACTTTGGCGCTACTTTTAATGTTCCACAACGAGAGGGAGGGTAGGCACGAGAATTGTACCGGTTTCACCTCCGGGCTGGTTCCTCTCTTACACCTCCAACAGCGTTACAGTAGCCGCAAAGCTTCTGTGCAAACGCAGCAGTTCAGAAAGTCTCTCCCAGGATAGCTGATACATCATCTCCGAAGGCTGACCTGTCTCTTGGCGGGGAGAAGGGGAGACTCCCTCCCCATGCACTGCGCAGAACGGTGAAGAGACAGCCCAGCCTTCGATACCCACCTGAAAATCCTTCTTCTCTAAGGCTTTGCAGACTCAGAGCACTGTAATAATCTCACGTCTCATGGTAAAGTCATTATACCAGGGAGGAAAGGTACCCTACAGTCAGCCAACGGCAGCTACAGCCGCCCCAGAAATACTGTGACTTATGCTGTGACAGGCTTCACAACCCAGAATCATTTAACCATAACTAACCATTTCCATGACCGTGTCTCCTCCACCCCCTGCTGTAAGACAGCGGGGTTTCTTACAGCACTGACATCCTCCTCATCCATACTGCCATGACCAGAAAGAGCAGGAAGGGAGGGTATGTCCATAACCTCCCATTTGTAGTAATTATTTTTCATCAATTATCCTTTTTCTTACTTGTTTTGGGAGACAAATTATGATTTCTGCTACCTTAAGACACTGGAAAAGACCAATTTGTACCATAGATAGGATTGAACACTCACTGTTTTTTCAAAAAGCATTAAAAAGAAACCCAGAGCTACTTCTTTGTTTCAGACAGTATTGCTGAGATGAAGCCAGACAGTTATGGGAAGGAAATTCACAGCAGAACAAAAACATGTTCTAAAATACCGAGCAGAAACAAGAATAAGCACATTTTAGAGAAGACTGGAGCTGCGCACAGCAAACCCATGAATCTTTAACTGTCATACAGAAATATGACCAAATCCAATATCTCTTCTTCTTGCTTACGGTGTATTCTGTTCTCATTTCCGACAACAAAGAAAGAGCTTTTGCTGTCAGATGATCTAAGGGAGTCTTTTAAACTGCAATGGGTCTTCCAGATGGCTCCCCAGCCACAGCAGGAAAACAGAAACTGCAGGAAGAATTTCTATGTACTCCACAATCTCATCTCCTCACGTGCAAGGTATTTTCCAATGCAAAGATCTGCTCAGCTGTTATCATTACGAGACAACGCTCAAATCCCTTGAAGATGCTGCATCCGCCACTGCCTCTCGAGGCAGATTGTAAATTCTGTGTGTATATAACTGCTCCCCTTCAACTCCACTGACCGCATCAGTGGCAGCAGAGGAAACACCGTTCTCGCTCTAGCCAAGGCCTCGATGCTAACGCACAGGCAAGGCTCACGTCTGATGTGATTCACTGAATCACGCCCCTGAATCAGGCAGCGTTATCCTCAAACTCTCTCCTCTCCCCGCTGTCATGAATCCCAATGCCTTAGTGTGGTATTCCTTGTAGAATCCAGATTAACACAAATTTGAACTTGTTCCCTGCACATCTTCTCTCCCCATTGTGCATGCTCACTTCAGATGGCTACAGAATTTAGTATAGGAAACGTGGAAGCACAGTAGGAAGATCCCAGGCAGCGAAAAGGCTGGGGATAGAGGGGGCTAATTAAGAGCTTTGAAGATGCGTCTCACTTTCCCTTGCCCCCCTTTCAGACAGGGAAAGGGATATCTTAAAACACAGAAGAGAAATGATGAGACAATAACTTCCACCCTTTCTGCCCATCATGCACAATATTAATGGCTAAGCACATTAGCTTGATAGTTCTTTTAAGCTGCTCTTTTCTGGAATAATTAGCAATGGCCACAATTTAAATGTGAGCTACCAAATTTTAGGAAATACAAAAAACTATAATGGTTTATTCCTCCCTGAGCTACGCCTCCATCTTTGTGCCGACTCTGGTGGACATCGTTGTACTCCTTTCTCCTTTTAAAGGTTAGGGTTCTTTCAGTTACAAATACCGATGACGGTCTGAACTCCTGGCCCCACTAAACTCAATTACAAACCCCAGTGGGACTCAGCTAGGGCCAGGAGGCCACCTTCTCCCTTCTGCCTCATGGAGATACAGCCACGCAGCTATTCTGTGTCTGCAGCTATGGGTTAATTTCTGTAAATGCATATAGATGAGGCTCCAGGACAAACGTCTCACTCACAGAATCATAGAATCGTTAAGGTTGGAAAAGACCCTTAAGATCATCGAGTCCAACCATTAACCTATCACTGCCAAGTCCATCACTAAACCATGTCCTCGAGCACCGCATCTATCCGTATTTTAAATACCTCCAGGGATGGAGACTCAACCACTTCCCTGGGCAGCCTGGTCCAATGCTTGACCACCCTTTTGGTGAAGACGTTATTCCTAATATCCAACCTAAACCTCCCCTGGCGCAGGACTCTTCTCTCTTAGAAGAGTCATATCCATGTGGAATCATCAGTCAGATGACGTGCTCTCGCCAAAGCTGTGGCTACAGCTTGATCAGGCTGCACAGCAAACTCAGGGTGCCAGCCACAGGAGACCTGGCCCTTCGCACCGACGCAGATATAGACAAGACACGAGCAAGATTTGGAAAGGAAAGGGCAGGATGAACCTGTCTTTTTGAAGCTCCTGTTTCACAACTTTAGCCTGGATTTCAAACCGTCAAGCTGCTGGTCTCAGGGGCAGCATGGCAGGTGCCGGCAAGTCTCAACATCCTGCTGGCTCCGGCTTGGGGAAGCAGATGCGGAGGTGCTGTTCTGAGCGTTTTATCCCTCCCTCGTGCCCATTTCAGCTGCTGAACAATCAAGTCTTTCAAGCTTCGGCATCAGGCTCAGCAGAAGCTTTGGAGGAGGAAAGCACAGCGCTGAGCCATACACTAAATCTGCGAGCTTACAGCAATGTGTGGAGCAGGTCTAAGGGCTGGCCAAATTGTGTGGCACTCCAGGTAGCCCGGTCTGTGCTCTCCACGCACAAAACATTATATGGGCTAGCTTAGGTACTGCTTAAAGCTGCTAGTTTGCTTCTTGTCACGTAGAAGAAAGAGAGAACACACGGAGCAATAACCCAAAATCAAAACAGCATAATTGCCGACACCACGAGGCGCTGAACCACAGCATACCACCAGTTATTACAATTTGAGATGTGTGAAAGGCGATGCCCACACAGCCAAGGGCCTGAAGAGAGCTGGGTGAAAAGCTGATGTGGTACTAAGCAGCAGTTCTCTGAGCAAGCCTCTCGTTAGCATTGAAGTTGAAAGAAGTTTAGTAAAAGACAGTGGAAGATGCTGAAGCCACTCAGCAGGGCTAAGGCCACGATGCTTGTCGATGAAATAATGTCACAGCATTCAAACTCCGAAGCTCACAGTCTTCCTGTCGAGCCCACACTAAACCACAGATTCACAGATCTGAAAGATCCTCTGGAAATGCCTCTCGCTCCCTCTTCAGAGGCTGTACACAGAGTTAGGGCAATCACGTAACTAAATCAGGTGCTTTAAGTGCACAAAGTAACAAGCGATGCACCGGGGCTGCTTTTCCACAGCATGAAACACTGATGTCTGATTTCATCAGCCATGCATAGCTCTTCTGCTACATGGTAATTTCAGTCTTTGAAAAAAAGTTTGCAACTTTCAAACCTTGCGTGTATGTGTGTGCACATAGAGCTCCTCTGGTAACGCAGTTGCCATCAACTCTCTAGCAGGGAAATCCCAAAAGTCTGAAATACCACATTAAAGAACTGCTGTACTTTCTGCGAGTCCACTCCCAGGCATCAAACCTCCTGTTAGTTCAGTCTGGGCTGTTTGAAGTTTTTGGCAGCATTGAATTACAACGTCGGGGCAAATTTAGCTCCCTGGACTCAGTTCTGGAATTCTTATCTATGCTCAGGCAAAACTGCATTAAAAAAAAAAATGGAGCTTTGCTTAAGTGAAAAGCAAGGAGAGAACTTTGTGTAGACCTGCCCTTAATCAGTACTACCGTCTCAAAAGAGAAACCACAAGCCTTGCGCTGGAAGTCAGCGGGGACACTAACTAAAGGAGCAGCAAGGAGGGAACTGATCACCAGGAGGTGCAACAAAATCAATTTGCTGGAATTAAAAGCAAAAGAAAAATCTCATTCACCTTGACTTAGGGATGGAGGTTCCCCTTCTTCCCTGAAATCTCACCGACACGACCACCCATGCAATACTGCTATGCCCCGACTCCTCTGTCATGGCAGGCACCTGTAGAGGTTGGGAGTTCAAGGAGATGCTCTGGAAGGGGACCAAAAAGACGGTGAGCGCTGGGGGTTGCACCCTTTGGGCAAATGGGCCACTGTCCCGAACAACCGGGAGGGAGCAAGAGAAATCCAGTCTGCCTTCATGGAACAAACAGGCAGAGGAAAAGAAGCATCGACACTGGCTACATATGCTGTCTGTATCCCTAAGGTCAGTGTTTGCATCCTAAGGCTTAACAGGAGAAAGTACTTTTATTTTATGTTAAAATGAAGCAATCCTCTTTTTGCTGACAAGGGACGTTGCGGTTAATAACTTCCACAGGGATTATATCACTCCTAACCTAACCTGGGGTTTTAACGACTGCCTTGCGAGTTTACTCTTCATCTCAAAAGTGAATTGCTGCAGGTTAACAGGCTGTACGCATGGCATTAATAAGAAAGCCTCAAAGAAAAACAGCAAGAGAAAAGCAATCTGTTTGGGGTCCAGAACAGACTGAAATAACACTAGACCAATTGACTTGAAAACACGACATTGGCTCATGCACTAACAAACAACATGCTTAAAGGTTATTACAATTACTGCTAACAATTGCTCATAACATCAGACACCGAGCTAGTCAGCAGACAAGCAGACAGCAATTTTACCTGATGTTCCCTCTCCCTCCGCTCCTACCCATTTGTTTCATCAATCTGTCCGGATTTTTGTCTCAGACCGTAAGCTACCTGGAGCAAAAATAGGTATTCACTGCCTGCTTTTCCAACACATAGTACCAGGTTCTTCGGTCTCCTTAATTTTGTATACACCACCTCAAAATAAATAAAAATATATAAAAAGCAAGCATGGATCACTGGCCTTGTACAAAATATTCTTTTAACTTCATTGGTTTGAAGAAGATATTGAATTTTCTATGCAGCACTTTTTGGTTGTATTTTAATGACACTTGGGAACATTCTCAGTCGGTACCACTTTGTAAAGCTTCAGGGCAGACAACAGGGTTAGCTGCTGCCTGCTGAGAGTCTGGCTCATTGAGCCTTGCTTTGCAAAATCAGCCTTTCTGCTTAACTGCAAGATACATCTATCAAAAAGCCACGACACATAGTGGTCTCGGTGTAATTCAGGCCTGGGAACCTGGGTGGCACAGAGCATTTGAACTTAGGAAGAGTACGTGGTCTTTAAATTGACTCCAGTTTTTCTATGGCATCAAGGCAAAGATCCACCCCCAGAGAGCGCCTGCTATCTTGCTGTTCAATTTCTAATGATTTATAATTCCCCTAATAAGGGATTTGCATAAAAGCTCTGACTGTTTTAAATGATGCCTTATTTTATGCCTTAAAAGCGTACAGCAGATTTATCTTTTAGAAGTACGTCAGACTGCCTTATAGCACTTGCTTCTACTTGAAAGCTACAGTGACTGCAAATCAACAGCATTAAGCCTCCTTTTCCTCCACAGAAGTGGGATAAACCTCTAGTGCACTGCTAAGCCCCTAAGCTTTCATGGCATTGATTCTCACAGAGTAATTGTAATCCCCAAATCTGGTTGAAATTGCAGAAAAGTTCTCATGCTACATTATTTGCAGAACGAAACTTTGTTGTGAACCAGAATTGCAGTCTTCACCATTCCCTAGAACTGTCTCTCAAGTTTTTTGTTGATTTAGAAATATTGGGAAAAGACCGTGATTGCCCAAAGGCTGGTGATGTCATTGGAAAGAAACAAGTAGAACATTCCCTCAAAAGGTAGGGAAATCAGGTCATATTCAGCGCTGTTTTGAAAACCTGGTCTAAATATTTACACAAAGGTAGGACAGGCTGTTAAAGGCCTAAAAGCAATGTTGGATGCCCTCAAGGAATAAAATCCCCCAATAAGTATAATGAATTCTTGTAACATTTCATTCACTTGAGTATTTGTTATGGAGCACTTGCCAACCTGACAGAAGTGAAAAAGTTAATTATCATTCTACTTATAGACAGCATGAGGTGAGGGCTCTTGCAGATGTTTCTAGGCAGGCAAGTGATTTTAAGCAGTGCCATGTCCTTGGAATCTCATACACTTCAGTGGAAATCTACGCTGCTTAGAGGCATTTGTTTTCAACCTCCATTTAAATCCTTAGCTAAAGCAAACAAGAATATCTGTTAACACTGGAGGAACAACAACTTCTACTGGACCTAATGAGGAAAAAAAAAAATTACCAGAAGTCCAAGCATCTCTGTACAGTACCTGAGGATCGGGATTAACGGCAGTGATGGAACTGAGCAGGACAGAGGGAATTTCAGGAAGAAGGGGACACAGCTGGTTTTGGAAGCAATTGGCCAGTTCTGCCCTCCACCAGATAACATCTGGAAGCCACGTACAGGCTAGAAATGCAGAAATCTTCTGGTAAAAAATGGATGTTCCTCGTAGATCTTCTTTAGTCTGCAAAGAGTCAGTGGTTAAAAAGCATTGATGATGGGCTCAGGAACTTTCCGTTCTGTACCATGCACCTGTAGCAGCTCCTTCTCTGTCTGCAACCATCCCAGCCTCATGCTTCACGCATCTGCCATACAGCTGCGCTTCGGATTCTCCAAACCAAACCCCTAACGTAACACCCCTCAGCCTCCCAAACCATCACACCCTGCATCCCTGCAACCAGAGCTCTAAACTTGTCCCCTCACCCACAGAAAGCACCCTCCTCCCACGATCCTGCTATCACCCCCCAAAGTCTCTGCTCCCAGGTCCAAAGGCAGAATTGAAGGTCCTGATACTGTTGGGGTTCCTGACCCAGGAGATGGGACTTGAAGGCAAATGCTGTCTGCAACAGTTACGCCCGTCAGCCGCGTGGAAGGGCTCACCCCGTGACTTGGGGACGTGTCTCTACGTAGAATTGACTGAAACACAGTGCCCCTCGGTGAAGGCGCTGGGGAGATTAGCAGCGCCTTCCTCTCGGCACACTCAGACCGCTCGGCTATAAAACTCCACCGCGGATGATGACTGGCGAGTTAATAGCAATCTTCAGTTGGTTGCAAGACACTGGTATAAAATAACTGGCTCATGACATCCATCAGCCCACAAATATTACTCCAAAGCAGATTAAATACCACACTTAAAGAGGGAGAAAATGCCATAAACAGGACCAGAAAACAGCCCAATACAAGGAAACATTAATTTGCAAAGGGTTTCATAGGGATATACACGAAAAGATTTATTAATTTCAAGATTTTTTAAAGATTGATACTAATATTGATACATTAATATTGAATACTGCACTGCTAAATTACAGTTTTCCATCATTTAACCTTGCCTCTAAGCCCCTTTGTTCTTCAAGGTTGGTTCTTAATTAGCAGGACTTTCAGAGAACAAAATTGGTGACCTTGATAAGACCCAATTAGAAATTAACAGGATCGACAATTATGCAAAGCATCTTCTCTACACCAGCTACTATTGCACCTAGAAATTAGAGCTCAAGCAGGCAAGGTCCGCAAAAAAAGCCCCAAATCCAATAACAGAGATTGTGAGCCACCACCGCAGAACTGTTAAGTGATCGAAGCGTACAGACAAGAACCACGTTGCTCTGCACAGTGCTAGTGTGCCTAATTGGGAATGCTTAGTAGATTCTTCGAAAGCATACGCTGCACAAATGTAATTCCCATCAGACATGCTTGTAACTGCAGCTTGTCTATCGGCACGCAAGAATTACAAGAGGTGAGCGTATAAGCATTTGTTCTGACAACAAGTCAAGAAGCCAAACCCATGTAGCGATGTTCAAGTTTGCCTCACTTCTATCAGCTGTTTTGAGGAGGACAGAAACAAACAAAAAAAACCCAAACAAACTAAACCCCAAAAAACTGACTAGAATGACAGGAAACATAGTAGAACCACTTGATATAGGAATAGATGCTGTTCTAGTTGAATAAGCCAAAAGGCTTATTGATCTGCTGAGAACAGGAGCCTTTGCCTTGAGAAACCACTATTACATTTGTATTCATAACCATTAGACCTTGGGATGGAGAAATAAAACGTGCCAGACAATAAGAGACACACAGATGACAGCGAAGCAGCCAGTAAATAAAAAGTTGATGGATTAGAGGTCTGGAATACAGCTCAGCTCCAGTTAATAATAACTGGGGGAAAAAAAAAACCCAAACTAAACCAACAAAAAACCCCAGCAACAACCTATAGTAACATGAAACTAGCAGGCTGCCTTGGTCCAGTTCTCGGTGATGAACTGTACCCCATCATTAGAGCTGTGACCCTCTAGCAGGCCACAAGGCACAGGATCAATTAACATCAAAGCCAACGAGACCGATAACCGCACTCAGCACGTTCAGCCACACCAGGGTTGGGAATTAACAGGGGGGCAAGCTGGGGAAAGCGAAGCCTTGCCTTGTTGATACAAGATAGGTCCTTAGGTGCTCAGCCCACAATCCAATGTCTGCTGTAAAAATCATATTCATATTACAATCTGAAGAAAATCCACGGACAACTGTAATTTTGCTGCTATTAGGAGATACGAGTACAGATACACAGAGAAAGACGGGCATTTCCCTCATAGCAGGGAACAAATCTGTACCTAATACGTTGCACAATCTTGTACATACCCATCTTTGGCACTGAAAACGGACTCCGGACTCCACACGTTAAGAACATTAAAATATCAATTTGTCATAATGCTTCTGGTTAACATTTACACTACTTGGTATGTCTTTTTTACATAACCCAAAAAAAGTAACTTAAGATTTCCCTACATTCTTATAGCAAATAGATGCAACAGAAATGCCTGGAATCCCAGTCATATTTTGAAGGTAAGCCCCGGTAAGTGGTTCTCACCACTCAGACAACAGGAACAAGACCGAATAAGTGCCACAACAGAACTCTGTTATCTGATTCAACCATTAAAATACTGTACATGAACACTACAGCGAGAGACTGAGACTTCAGTGTGAAGAGTAAAATCTACCACATTTCTCTCCAACAATAGTTGCAGCTGCTCAAGGGGAGGAATGGGGAGAGAGGACTGGTTGCTGTTTTCCTTGTCTCTGCTGTGACTGACATTTCTGAAAGACTTTTGTTGCTCCTGTCAGCTTAGATCTCTGTTAGGGAAAGAGCAGCAGCTTTACAAATGCCTCAGGAAAGCAAAATTGACAAAAGTCATTGTTACCACAAAGATACATGGGGTAGAGCCTCTAACGAGAGGAAACCTCAGCTACGCATAGTCTTGCCTTGAGGAACACATCCCAGTGCTCTGTATGTTGGCTGCTGTGCATACTAGTGAACTCAACAGCGGTGGCAGTAACTGTACACAGGGCAGCAGAATGGCATTTACAATTTATATGTGGACTGGAAACGGTGTGGCTCGTTCTGCCAACCTGTGACACAACCCTTCCCAGCTCCAGCCAAACGTTCAGAGCAGCCTGAGCCCGCAGCTTCCCAAGTTCATCCAGTTACATGACATCAGATGCATAGTTTGAGCACACTCAGCGCTCAATAATGTTGATGCTTTGGCCAACTCTTCAGCTGAAATCAGCAGAGAGCAACAAGGCAAGTGGACAGAAGGCAGGTCAGTCTCTGTTCTTCCATTTTCTTTGCTCCATAGAGCAAATATCTTAAATTAGTTGCCTTAGACAGAAATCAACATTAAGGCCTTGTCCAGTCTAGCAGACTGCTTCTTCTCATTAGCCCGGCTGCTTCTGCCGACAGGTGCTCAAACACTAACGGAAAGGTTGCTTATTGTTTTGAGGTTGGGTTTTTTTGCTAGTGTTTTAATCATGACATTTGTTGGTAGCATCAATCATTTACTTGCAGGAGCACTGGAGCCACAGCTGTCATACTCCAGGCTTTATGATACATCATGGGAAATTTAATCTTTCCTGCTCATAGGCAGGCAGCTGCAAGTGAAAAAATGCTTGCTGCAGCTGAGCAGGGGAAGCTTAAGTGTGTTTTTAAAACACATTTAAATCCTCTTCCATTTAAATTGCACATAATGTGTCCAGAAGGTGTGACTCAGATACCTGGCCCCCCCTAAGACTACCTGCTATTGGGTCCTGTGGGGTCTTTTCAGCAGAGAGGAAGCATCAAGAACGAGCACATTTATCATCACATTCCTCTTAATGTTACCAAGGGCGAGGCAGGCAAAAATAGAGTAGAAAATCCACTACCAGCTCACTAAAGCCACAAGCATTGCTTTGAGCCACCCAAGAGAAACTCGCCAGCCTCAACAGAGCCCAGGGACAGCATCTCGAAGGTTATTCGATAACAGGGTAGTTAGTCAAGCGAGCGGCCCACAGGAGATCTGGGGTACACAAGGGTCACTGTCCCCCAGATATACCTGGGTACATTTTCCAGCAAGAGTCAGCTATATTGCATAGGTAGGACTGGTATTTATACCAGGCAAGAGTAGCAATAATACCTAACAAGCTGTCTCCAAAAATGAAAACAGAACAAGATGCTCAGAGTACCAGTCTGGATCATATTACCTCTGTGAAGAGACAGAGCCAACAAATTAGGGCCCAGAGCTGCTATTTCATAGCTCTGCTGTTTTCAGGCCACGAGCTCATATCGTGGCCTACATTACACCATGCCACCTACACGTGCTAGATTTTCAGTTTGCGTGCTAGATCTTTCAGCTTGGCGTTTTATTGCACAGCACAGACTCTGTCGTCTACCAGAGCTGAGGGAACAGAGTCTCGGTTCCTGCCTCCGGGCCCTGACTCCTGGGAGCCAAATAGCAAGACAATATTCCCTCTCGTGGGTCACGCTCTTCACATGCATAAAATATAAGAGCAAAAACCACAATACATGCCAAAGATACATCTCCTCTGAATCTAGTCAAATTTCTGCACTGTGGGGTTACAGCCACCAAAAATATATTAGCAGCTAATGAGCAGCAGAGACAAAAGACTGCACCATAGAGAGCTGGCTTCTCATCTGCACATAATCTAAATTCAGCATAACTGAGGACAGCTTGAGTTGGCAATCAGCTGTAAGCAATCTTCCAGTTCCCACAGTACTGGGCTGTTCCCCTGTTCTAATTTAGAGCAGCGCTTATGCTGCTCTATCCTGGCTCGCTGAAATTTGAGCTTGAATTGGCATATCCAAGCCCGGTCCTTAGTCAAAAACAGTGGTAACTGGCTATGGCAGTTGTGCATGACTAACAAGTGTAAATGTTGCTACTCACTTTTCTCTTCTGGATTTTGGTGCTGTTCTGGGCCGAAGACTCATCTGCTGGCATTAAACAAGCACATAGGGCCAAGCCATCCTCTCGCCAGGCCTGCTGCAGCCCTACCACCTCAAAGGGAGCTTTGGGTCCACCTTTCATTTTCACGGGAGGCACCTGTAAATCCATTTGAACATAATTTCACTTTTAGATGGCTGTATTTAGAGACTGAAATTAACCCTTTGTCTTGCTCTGTTGTTTTTGAGTAGAGCCCCATAATGTACAATAATCCAGGGAGCACTCTCCCTTGATCAGTGAATTAGCTGTGGTTTAGTAGTAGAAAAATCAATAAAGACCAAATTAAATAGGAATAACATGTAGGTTCTGATAAATCACAGGATTTATTTTCTCAACGAGGACTTGCAAACTCTGACTTCCACCAGTTTCACTATGTGAAAGCAAGAACTTGCATTAGCTTTCTAGTCTAGCAAGAAATGAGAACAGAGTCCCTGTCAACGCTGCACTGCATGCTCTTGTCACAGTGGCACCGTGTGCTGCCTTTATTAACGATAATGAAATCAATCCCATCTCCGTTCAAAAATCAATGCAAAGTGATTATGCCATTCTGAGGAGCTAGCGCAGGCTTCTTTAATAAGCCTTTGTTTTCTCTATTAGCGATCACTAATAGCCAAAACCCCATCAATCCCTATCCAGTGAATCCACCTTAAAAAGTGGATTAAAAAATGGTTAGAGCGAGGTGATTTCTTTTTGATGGATTTTTTTTTGGTGTGTACACGTGTGTGGGAGGCAAACATTCTGTTTTCCAATATACATATCTGATCCAAAACAGGAAGGGTAAAAAGCGACTTCTGCCAACCCCAGGATGAACACCGGACATCTTTTATCCTGAATATCAGTTCCATTCCAGAGGTAGGGTTCCAGTAGGATAGACCGCTCATTGGTTCATAAGGCTGCTCAAAGTATGCTGAAATGTGATGCATTTTAGAATCACAGAATCGTTAAGGTTGGAAAAGACCCTTAAGATCATCAAGTCCAGCCGTTAACCCAGCACTGCCAAGCCCACCACTAAACCATGTCCCTCAGCACCACATCTCCCCGGCTTTTAAATCCCCCCAGGGATGGGGACTCAGCCCCTGCCCTGGGCAGCCTGGGCCAGGGCCTGGCAGCCCTTTGGGGGAAGAAGTTTTTCCTAATACCCAACCCAAACCTGCCCTGGCGCAGCTTGAGGCCGTTCCCTCTCGTCCCATCGCTTGTTCCTGGGGAGAAGAGACCGACCCCCCCGGCTCCAGCCTCCTTTCAGGCAATTGCAGAGAGCGATGAGGGCTCCCCTCAGCCTCCTCTTCTCCAGGCTGAGCCCCCCCAGCTCCCCCAGCCGCTCCTCCCCAGCCTTGGGCTCCAGCCCCTGCCCCAGCCTCGCTGCCCTGCTCTGGCCACGCTCCAGCCCCTCCATGGCCTTCTCGGGGTGAGGGGCCCAGCGCTGAGCACAGCATTCGAGGGGTGGCCTCACCAGTGCCACACAAAGAATACACAAGAAACCTTATTACAAGGTAGAAAAGAGAGAGGAAAGATACTTGAAACAGACTGGGAGGGCACTGTAGTGCTGCAAAACATCACGAAACCTGGGTAGCTGGTGAAAGAGGGCAGAAGGCTATGGGAAAGTCAGACACCGGCAACCAGCAGAGCCAAGAGAAAGGAATAGCAGCCATGTGAGGCAGAGGTGCCCGAACCAGATCACACACTAGATGAAGAGAGGCAAGTATGAATTACAGGACTATAATTCCTTCCCAGGATTCTGGTGAAACCACTAAGTCTTGTTCTCATGGTTTATACCTTCACCACAATCTCTAGATGGATTAACAGCTCTGCTATTTACTGCACATATAAACCAAAACTATTTACAGTGAGATAAATGCCTTTAAAAATACGTTCTCAACACAGAGCCTGAGTGGATTTTCAAACTGTTGCATAGGTCAGCTCTATCACTCAAAACAGCACTACCAAGTCCTCGACTGCTTTGAACCCTGGTTTCACATGGGAAATCCTGTAGCAGCTCTGCCACGGGGGAATACTCGCATCTGGAGGATCGTGTTCTCAACTGGTAGAAATCAGCACATCTCCAATGAAATCAGTAAAGATATGTTGATTTACACAAGCCAGGAAGCCAGCGAATCAGTGGAATTACATAGATTACGACCAGATGAGAATTTGGTCTAAAAATGCCTCAACCTTTCCACTTTTTTTTAATTAAAGAAATGCAGACTTTTTCATTGCTATCCAACAGCTGTTTGAGAACCTGCGTGAAATAAACTGGTGGATTTTACCCCGATGTCTACTGGGCACAATGTCCATCGCAACGTTTGACCCTACAGTCTCAGCAGAGTGACGCTGAGCCCTGGAAGCTGAGATACCTTTTCAGGCTCAGAGAGAGCTGCTACAAGTCAGAGCTCAGGTTTTTTAAATGGGAATAACATAAGGGAAGAAAGCTCACACTGCAGCTGGTCATGAGCTAACTAGTTTCTGAATGGAAGATTCAGACTCTGGGGCTGTTCAAGTGGCAATTTTCATTAGCATTGAATGAACATTAAAGAACGTTAGCAATGTTTTAATGGAAGCGTGAACATCATTAACAATTAATATGGTTTAAGCGATTTAAAAGCCTTGTGCAGGCTGTCCACTCAGGGCGAAATCTACCTTGAGCGCATGGATTGGTATTGGTATGCCAATGTCTTTAACCAGGGAAAAGAATGAGGCCAACGTGTGGGGTGGGAAGGAAAAATACACGTTGCCTGTTTTCCCTAGAGGAAAAGGCTAATATGGGATGAATGGGAAGAGTAGAAAAAGGTGGTTTCTTTAGAGGAGAAAAATATGTGTTCCAAAGGGCAATTAAGATGAAGCAGAGCACCACTTGTTTATAGCCCTCTTGACTACCGGAAAGGATCTGTTCTTAATTAGAACAAGTGGTAAAAAATAAGCACCTGTGTCCATTCGCTGCTTTTGCCGAGGACAAAGTATAATACTTAGACAACCCTCTGCTTCCAGGAGTCACTTTTGACTACTGTGAGTCTGGCTCAACAATTTTTTTTACTTTCTGTGCCATGTTCTACATAAACTACAGGCACAATCCAGCTCCCACTGACTTCATCAAGACTTTTATTTACTGACTTTAGGTGAGTTTGAACAGAATTTCCCCTTTGTTCAGCCACCGTTTAGCTGTTGGAAGAAGGAGATTTCAAGAACGATTTTATATTCACTGGAGGGCAAAACACAGCCCTAATCGTGCAGAACCTTCTTCTGCGCAGTCACTGCACGTACTCACCAGAGAGAGAAGCCACGTCACAAGGGCCTGGTAGATGTTGGATGCTCTCAGCACCACGTTAGGCACCTGCTCACCGCGCTGATCTGTAGCTACTTGGCCACAACTTGACAGCCAAATGGTCATCAGCAGCACCTCATTTTTCATTCTGTGTGGTCTAGGTAATGTGTCAATAGCTGGCAAATAAGAGGCTTCCTGTCAAAAAAAAAGTATGGAAAATGGAAGTCGTGTAGATTACGGGAACTGTATTCATCATCACGAATGAATTACATTCGTTGCCACCACAGGAGGGGCAATTAATATCTAGCAAGCATTTATCAAAGAGGAAGCATGAGCCATAAAAGCTGGGTCATTATATCAGTGACACCTTCTGGAGCACTTCAGTCTTTCTTGGAGAGCTGTCACCTGGGTCTTCATTTAGTCAAACACTGCTTGGTGAATGGAAGATTACGTGGTCACAGCTGGAAATAGTATGATTGAATTTATTCTGCATTCTTTAAGATTCAGCGTTATTATTATTTTTTTAAATCAGTGAAAAGTCTTCAAAACAAGCCTGATAGAAGTGTCAAAACTTTCATTACTTTCTGCTCCATCTAACATGCGTCATTCATAGCTGATATTACATTTAAGCAAACCCATCTCCTTTCTTCACTTTAGTATTGACGCCTGATTATTTAGGATGCAAATTCCTTCTCCTTTAAGAGACCTGTTCTTTAAGAAAAAACCCAAGCTTGAACTGTGGGGTTATAGTTTATGGGATCTCTTTTGTTTTTCCAAAGATGCAGTAGCCACAGCTGTAATTATTAGTGGGCTTGCTATTCCTATCTATATTCAATTTGCTGTCCCTGACATTCCTTTTGTAAATTAGGAAGCTAGTCCCCAAAATCACAACGATTTTCCAGTATACATAGGAGTATTGCTCCTCAACAGTTATGATCCTTTAATAAGGACCCTCAGGGCCCCCCTCAAGGCATCCCGAGCTCATATATTCCACAGGCATGGACGCGCATTCATTTTGCAAAGCGCTGGAGCTGTTTATGGGGTTAACTCTTCCAAGCTCCTTGTGAGAGCATCAGCTGAGGGTTATGCTCCCCACTGCAGAGTCAGCAAAGTGCAAGACGACTGCATTTCCCGTACATGTCAACGCAATCCGCCAACAGACTAACCTGCTAATTAAGGTGAGCAGAATTAATCTGAAATAACCTACCGTAGTATGAGACTAGCAAGCACGCCTTTCTGCGAGCTGAGCTGTGGAACACCACAGGAACGCAATGGGAGCAGGAGGATGTTGAGGAGCAGCTAAGCAGTTATGTTTTCCGTTGCTCCAGGTAGCCCTTAATGAGGATGTCTGCCCATGCCTTTACACTGAATTAACCTTAATTTGATTTACCTGAATTTACTTTGGAAGCAGAATAAGCTAAATCCAATTAAAGCCACTTTAATTCTGAATTAAAATGTCCACAAAGGTGTTTAATGACTAATCCACTTGACAAGTTAATGTAGCTTGACATTCGTGCCTGTCCTCAAAATAGACAATTCCTTAGAACAGTTTTCAAAAAAATATACTAATAAAAAGCCCCAAGCAGATCCATCGCGCCATCCAGTGTTTTGGTGCCGAAATATCTGCCACAGACACAGCACTGTCTACAAGTATCAAATAAAAATTGCAATTAGTAATAAAGGAAAAATAGCCACACAAGGGTTTCTGACGCTGCAGATCTGCATTACTGTCACTGTAGTCCTGGGGAGCTAGGAGAATTGATCAGGGCTTTGACCGTACCATTGTAATTCTCCGAGGAGAAGGCCTTAGAAGAAACTTGGAGACTTTCAGGAAAAGATGACCTTCTTCTATATCCTAT
This sequence comes from Nipponia nippon, assembly GCF_047370975.1. Classification (NCBI taxonomy): domain Eukaryota; kingdom Metazoa; phylum Chordata; class Aves; order Pelecaniformes; family Threskiornithidae; genus Nipponia; species Nipponia nippon. The sequence continues at coordinate 2,196,175 of NW_028262369.1, forward strand.
ATTGGAGAAATAATTCTTTCTTCCTCTTTCAAGAAGGGCGTGGGGATCAATGGCAGGAGGTAACTCAAGAGCTGAAGATTAAACCAGTATCTATTAATGCTTCAGCAGGAAGTTTCCAGCTATTCCAGATTTGCTTGGCCCAGCAGCAGGGGCGGGCTCAATAGGTTTTCTGACCAAGACCAGCTAAGAATCTTACTTATTAAAGTTCCTTCTAAGAATGAGAGAGGTTTTGATCACTGTTGGTCCTTCCCTCTCTTCCATCTGCCAGCCTCCTTACCCCAACAAGAACCTAGGCGTAGAACTTAACTAATTTCAGAAATATTAAGGCTAATGAACAAAAAAAGAGCTAATCCTATTTAATTCCAGGCAAGAATTTCTGAGGTAAGATACATTCAGTGCTTTCTTAGTATGCCTTCCCACAGCGTTGCCCTAGTCTATCTATGAAGAGGGTTCAATTTGCCTACATGTTACACTGGCTTTTATTTGTGGCAGTATTAGCTTACAGAAAGACTAAAATTACTCAAACGCTGGGCTATTTTTGATTGCTCTGGCTAGAATCGTGCTGTCAATCACCAACAGGCTTGCAACTGATTGTAGTCAAGTGCCAACAATTACCATAGAGTAAATAAGATAAAATTTCCTATTTCCAAAGTGCTTGCTATTTTATTTTGCAATTATAGTTTACAACACTGCAACTTACAGCCCTTCAGCTCAGTTTTCCCACCGCCCCTCCACCCCGGGTTCTGGCCACCCTTCTCTGCTCTAACACAACGACGGTGCAAGGAGAAGCAGCAACCACACTAAGCAGCCAGGGAATAACCTCCCCCCAAATCCACACCAAAAAAAGAAATGAGGAAAAAGGAATTGCAAGGCAACTTAAGGATCCCTATACATTCTAGCCTTCAGCTACAGCGGCGTTGAAGTTACACATGCAGAGGCATAGCCCCAAAGGAAACTACTACTCATAAAACCCTGTAGTGTGAACGCATCCATATAGACAATCATTAAAAAAGCAGCATTTTACTTCCATATTATAATCTTTTTTTAAAAAAGAGCTTTTATGATCACAGCAAGCCAAAGCTTAGTGGATACAAGTTTGTCAGCCAACATTAACATCACTTTGTTTCTAATAAAATAGCTCTAATTAGTTAAATGATGCTTTTGTTGATGGTTCTTTAGAAGACTAGTTGGCATTGCTTTTACTGCATCTGCATACTAGATTGGACAAACAGCTCTGTTGCCCTAAAACTGGGAAACGTTATCAAAACTGTTAGAGGCTGGAATGACCGAGCAGCAGCTCAGGAGCCAAGAGGGCCAGTGACAACTTTGCTGCTGGTTTCCAGCTAGGTACAAGGCTGAGCGCAAGCGAGAACAGCTGCTATCAACGGCGGACTGGGAACCACGCTACGCTACACGTTTGGAAAGTTCATGTCACCACATAGACCCAAGAAAGCAGTTAGTATTTCCCAGCAGAACCAGCTCACCCAGTCTGAGGGATTCTCCCAGTAGAAGGATAGATCAGGGAGAAGCCAATTTTTTTTCCCCCCCCAGATATGGTCTCTCTTTTGCAGGTAGACAAAACTTCAATATTTCCCTTCTAGCGCCTTTTCCACTACCAACCAAACTGATGCTAACACTGAAGCAAGGTATCATATTCAATCAAAAACCACTCTCTACTAAACCGAGCAGATGCTACAACAGGGAGAGCTAAATCAAAACATCCACTGCATGTAAAATAAAGATAAGTTATACTCACACAGTCTCCTCCTTCTTTACTGGAGCGGGTGAGGGGGAAGGGGAGGAATAAGAAGAATCTTAATCTCATTGGCTGGAGGCTTAATCAAAATAATTGTTTTCAGCCATGTCTAAATTTATCCTTCTATGTCATCTGCACCCTAGCTTGGATCAAGATTTAAGAGGCAATCCCTGATGAATGGCAAGTTACTGACTGCAGAAATCTTCTGCCAAATGATGCATCTGCTGTACGTTTGTAAATGTGAGCTGATTTTTAGGTACTTTAGCAGCTCTAGCTAATTTCTCTAATGAAAATTCTATACTCTTATGCTGAAATAGCTCTAGCGTTGCATGTTCGTGCTTCATTATAGCCCGAGCTCACCGTACGTAACGCAAGCGTGTTGATTATGTGGTTATACATCTATTTTCCAGGCAGTTGTGTTGCTAGTGTAGGAGAGAAGATAATTAGGACATATTTAACAATTCTGTCCATCTAAGGCAAAGCAGATAACACTCTTTCATGGCTTCTAAAAATTCTTGCATTAGAAGACGACATATTGGAAATGTCAAGTGTTTGTTCGTTTTCATTCTGTGGGGAAGGAAAAATGATGACAATGCCATCTGTTAGGTTATTTGAAATTCTACATTAAATTGTGGAATAAACCCTGAAACCATTCAAAGAACCGCTTTATCGTTGCAAAGTGGGAGCAATGGATAAGAATGAGGAAAGTATCTGCATTTCCCTCATGCAACTGGCAGAACGTCCTGTAATTAGGAAGGCAACATTTAGTAACGAAAAGGAGAGTACGATTGATGTTAATGGTCTGAATGGTCTTTCTGTTAATGCATTTTTGTACTAGATTCGCTCTCCATAGCACCAATGGCTTTCTGAGTATCAAACATGCTGAGGCTATGGATGTGAAAAATATGATGGTGGCAAGATGTTACTGAAATTTTCTGATCTGAATTGAGCTTCAGATTGCTAAAATGGAGGAGTTAGGATCCTCCAAAGCAGATAACTCTGCCAAAGTAAGACTGCAGGAATTCAAAAAGAGCTGTGTAATGGAAGCATTATTTGCTATGAACTCTGTAATTCTCCAGTTCAGTTAGGGTGTTACATATCATGTCAGTTTAAGTCAAAAAAAAAAAAAAGTTATTCTTAATCTTGGGCATGAAGGATATAACCTCTCCTGACTCAGAAGAAACCACTTTTCCATCTCTGGCAACACAGAATCACAGGAGGCTTTGGGCTGGCAGGGCCCTTTCCAGGCCATCCCCTCCATCCCCCTGCCATGGGCAGGGACAGCTTCAACCACATCAGGGTGCTCAGAGCCCCGTCCAGCCGGGCCTTGAAGGTTTCCAGGGATGGGGCATCTCCCACCGCTCTGGGCAACCCCTGCCACTGTCTCACCACCCTCGGCGTAAACAATTTCTTCCTTATATCCAGTCTGAATCTCCCCTCTTTCAGCTTAAAACCATCCCCCCTTGTCCTGTCGCAGCAGGCCCTGCTAAAAAGCCCGTCCCCCCCTTTCTTGTCGGCCCCCTTTCAGCACGGCAAGGCCGCAGTGAGGTCTCCCCGCAGCCTCCTCCTCTCCAGGCTGAACCCCCCCAGCTCTCAGCCTGTCCTCCCAGCAGAGCTGGGCCACCCTCGGAGCATTTCGGTGGCCTCCCCTGGCCCCGCTCCAACAGCCCCATGTCCTTCCCATGCTGAGGACCCCCGAGCTGGACGCGGGGCTCCAGGGGGGTCTCCCCAGAGCGGAGCAGAGGGGCAGAATCCCCTCCCTCGCCCTGCTGCCCATGCTTCTTTTGATGCATAAGCGTGCTAAAGCCAGACAGCATCACTGCTGGAGCATAAAGAGGGCAAGCGTCAAAGAGGAACACCAGCTCGTCACCAGAAATGACTGAATATAGGAGCGCAGTTCAGATGTGACGCACAGAAAGGAACTGAGCTCTGCCCGGCACAGGAACCGAGGACAGCAAAATTCACTTTGTATACCTTTTCATGTTGCTGCCAGCTGAGCATGGTTAACCTGAACTGCAATTTAAAGTAGCTTTACGACCACCACAACACTGGCAGACAGTTAACGATAGCTAGGATCAGTTACATTTCTGGCTCAGGACAGTCAGTGCTCTACAAAAATCCCTCTTCATCCTACCCATAATCCCTCCCAACAGAAATGAAGGCAACAAAGAGATGTGATGTAGTGTGAATTACGCTGTTCTATGCCACTTCTGCTTTCACCTGCATTAAGGGAATTCTCAACTGCTTCACTAGAGTTAACGGCTTATTGATGCTATCAAAGATCTGCCTGACCCGTCTGGCAAGAGTCAAGGATCCGGCCCATAGAAGATGTTAGCAGAGAGACACTGGGTGATCACTCAGGATCACGCAGGCAGAAAGTATTTTTGGCCCCAACTTCAACATACGTTTATTCTGCCATCTGCAGTGGAAAAGACAACTCCACAGCCTCAAACATTTTCTCCTGAATAAGAACCTTGTACCCTCGAGGGTGCTCCCATCCTAACCCGCTCACTTCTGCTCGTCCTGCCAGTACTCCTGATGTGAGCACGCAGCACTGCCCCTGCCACGCTCTCTCTTGTGTATCCCAGTGTGTCTTCCCGTCATCTCCTGCCTCATCCTGTCCTGGAACGTTATTACTATCAGAGAGTCCTATGCAACCAGCTAATGTTCTTTTTTGGACAATATCTTTCTAGTTAGGCTGAGTTCACTAGACCAGAATACTGTGAATGAAACAAGAATATCTATCAGTCAGCACCGCCGGGCAAAGTACAGTCAAAGCAACGATGCCTTCCTTGATAGATTGCTCTGGAATGACTTCATTAGGACATAGAATGTTCTCATTAGTATTTAAAGCCAGCTAGGAGCACGTTGTCAAACACCAGCCCAGCTTTAAGATGACTAAGGACCGATTCCAACATAATTCTGACGTTCATTAGGACACAGAACGTTCACATGGTTGTAAAGTATGTTAACAAACCAAAACGGTTTGAAAAATGGATATTGGCACACAAATACATTCAAGAATTGTGTAAATTGAGGCCATTTAGCCACAAGCCTGAGTGCAGCTAAAAACATTCCAATAACTGGCACAAATAACCGGTACCAAGCAGCTTCTTTATTTGTTCCAAGTGGGAACAATTTCTTCTTCATTTGTTAGAAGTGGGAAGATTTTCTGACAAAGTCTCAGCTCCTCAGGTAAACAAAGAACTGCTCTGAAAATTGCACTAAAATTTAAATCAAAGTAACCTTGAATCCTAGTTGATTTTGTTTGCTTTCCGAGACATAATAATTAAAAATGAGAAGTGCCTTTTCCATGATTGCTGTTTACACTAGACTAACACTTACAGAGGCTTAGAAGGATTCATAGCTTCATTGTGCTGGTGTTCTGAGCACATGTAACAAAAAGTTCCTCCTCTAATGAGTTTATACTCCTGGTTAACGAGAAGCAGCTGGAATAAGTAAAAGAAGTTTAATTACTTACACATTTCATGTGAGCACAAGACTGGGAATCAGGAACTTGTGCCTCAGTCCTGGCTCTGGCATGGAGTATTTCTCTGTGAAACGAGGATAACATTTCCTTATCCTAGTCCCTGTCTAGCTTGATTAATTATCAAAAGCCTGTAAAACACTCTGAAGAGGAACAGTGCAAGATGATCAAGAATCTTTCAATATTAATCTCTGTTCCCTTTCTTGACATTCCTGAAACAGCGTCGTGTTCTCCAAAACCCAGAGAGTACGATCTGTGCCTTCCATGGCGTTGTTCTTCAAATGATTTCAAATTGCCTCACAAATAAAACGTGCCATGATTTCCAGACCCACAGCGGGGAAGGAAATTGTACACGGTCGCTTTGAAATGTTGCGATAGAGCATGGAGTCGGTCCTCAGCCGGCTGAAAACTAGGCTGCTATTCAGCACATGCTCCTAGCTGGCTTTAAATACTGCTGAAAGGGCTCTAGTTTGGTACTCCAGGAGATTCACCATGTATTTATCAACTTGGGTAAAGCCTTATTTTTTCTAGTCTTTCATCTATTTATCTTTTCATGTATTTCCCCTGATACTCTATGGAAATCCCCCAAGGAGAAAAAAATAAAAAAAAAAAAAAGGGTGGGGTGGGGTGCAAACAGTGCTCAGCTGCTTCATCAGGCAGTTTTACCAGAGCTCAATGGCTTGCTTTGCAAACTATCCGCTTCCAGTTTAGGAATGGATGGTATCCAGTTTGTCATACAGGCTCTGCGATCGTGCATTATAATAAAATATTATGCAGAAAACCCTTCAGACCTGTGAATTCTCCAAAGCGGTAAATACAGGGGTTTTGTGATTCTGAGAATTGCTAAGTGCTTGCAATATCTACCGAAGCTTGGGGGAACGCCAGGTGCTTGGCACATAGCTGGACAGATCTCTATGTTTTTAAAATAAAAATAACTGCATGATACTTCCACTCCATAATTTCAGATAAAGCCTTGAATTCCATTCCCTGCCACTAAGAATAATGCTTCCATAATTATTATTTGTGTAATAATGTGTTTCCAAGTTGTGACCAAGCTTATCCGCTGGTGTGGTAAGATTTGGAACTGTAATCCAGCTTAAGTCTCATGCCTTCTTGTTTAGCATTGAAAAACTCGGAATATAGTTTCAATTCTACAGCTTTTATAACAGTAGCATGGCTGTGTCAGATAAGCCTGTACAGTCCCTCTGAAAAACAGAGGGACAGATTCAGCCTCCTTTCATCTACAAATAGCATCCCTGATCACAGCCCCGAGGTAAGGCCAGGAGTTGTGAATTCTGCTCTGATTCCAACAAAGAGACGCATGGCAGAAAATATTTCTCTATATAATTAAATGTGACTGGTGCTTGTTCATATGCATTGCAAACTTACGGTAGCTATTCCTTCTGCCAACAAACACAGGGCCTGTCAAAGAGCAAGACCTGAGAAGACAAAAAGTACGGAAATGTTTTTATGTCCTCCTGCCCTCTTCTAAATGAGAATTAGAATTTAGCCCATGGACATTTTACATTATTGTCTTCTCTTCAAGTTTAATCTGAACCATCCCGCTAGCGTGAATGGAGCAGTACTTAGGACCTCTACTGGCAGCAAGTTCATGCGTGTAATTCTGGAAACGATATTCTTTTTGCTTATTCTCTTTACTTACTCTTTTTACTTACCTTTCCCTTAAGCAACAGGAACGAATGTTCCCATCTGTCAAGATCATGCATAAGTATATTCAAGAATAAGCCTAAACTCATTTTAATCACTTCCAAGATATGCCAAGGCATATAAAGGATTAAATATTTCACATTTTCCTGGGGCCATTTCAAACTCCAATCAAAGAAACGGCACCGAAAGCAGTCATTTCTTTGTAAAGACCTGACCGTGCAGTTCGTTCCATAGCTGGAAACTGCAGTGGACAAAGGTGGGAGTCCCCGTGAAACCGTCAGACGGGGTCTTCACACAGAAGTTTAAATGGAAGTGTCTCTATGGCTCTTTGGTGGTCCCGTTGCATTCAGTACGGAAGGCGAGTGTCCTGGTTCTGAGCATATATGCAGCAATTTGGCTCAGAAACCTACCGAAGCAGACAACAGGTTATTAAAGCAGGATTACTGTATGTCATTTAACTGCTCTGGTTGGGTGAGCAGAACTACTGAGAGGAGTCATCAGTCTGTACAGTTCCTGACCTGCTTTAATCGGTGCCCTGAGAGTGCCCAAGCGCACATTGCCGTAACATCTCTTACTCCGAGAACACAGAGAGCAAGCAAGCAGACTCTGCCTATTGTTTGTAGCAGAGACATTTAAGGCCTAGATTCTCTGTTTTGCCTATTAAGGCAAATCCTTAGGGCAGATCTGTGCCATCCTGGGCCATGGCAGAGGCAGTCGCAACCGCGGCTCCTCTGCCTTGCTGACTACAGCCAAGGAGACCATAAACCAGCTCAACTCAACCTAAGCATAAAGTAACCTGCCAGCAAATCCCCCTCCGTTCGCTTTCACTGGTACCAAGTGGGAAGACGAAGAGGAGGCCAGAAATACAGGCTCCGTGCCAGCTAACAGTCGCCGATGCTAGAAAAACATTTTCTTGGGAACTTCCATGCTATTCTGAAATCTGTGCGCTGGACTGGTGGTACGAACAGGAACCTTGGCCTTCTGTTTTTGCGCGCTAAATTTAACTACATCTCTAATTGCCTTGGTTTATTTTTAAGCCTTTCTTGAGTTGAGGCAGCAGGTTCATTAAGTACAAGAGATTCTAATCTTGTTTCAGGAACTCGTTAAATACCTCGCTGTAAAAAAAAAATAAAGGGAGGAATTCAGGGGCCATCTGCTGGCTGTTTGGCACATCACTGCTGGCCACAACCCCGCAGAGTCAGTCCAAGAGAGTGAGAAGACCTAGAGTGAAGCACAAGCCAAATTAGAGCTCTGATGCCAGAAAAAGATTTAGCGTAGGAACTATTTTGCAATTTTTACAATTTTTTTTTTTTTTTAACTATAGCAAAATAATAGTAAGGGCTAAATGCTGGGTTCAGTTATATTCACACAGGTGCAAATGCAGCAGTTGCTTTGGTCCAGTGTAAATGAGAACATTTGGTCACAGGGTGATTTATACTTACAAGATCCGTTTTAGAGTAATACAGATATAGAAAAATGCAGTTACTGTGTTACAAGACCATTATAACTGAAAGAAAATTTAACAGTTTTCCTCAACTTCTCCACATATGTATACCGCACCACTTTGTTGGAGATAAATTGGTATTTCTGTACAGAACTTGCACAAAACCTATTCCTTTCATCACTGGTGGATCAGGCCCTTGTACATTATTTCTACTGAGACGTGAATTTCACTTTCTTACAGTTCTTTTATGCATTTTCCACACAGCAATAAAAATGGAGAACTTTTAAATACTGCTTAGGACATCACCTCAGTGCATTCATGTAAGCAGCTCTACAACGGAGTTGGTGAGGTGCCCAGCTGGTAAACTGTTAGGTTGGGATCCTGGGGCCCACAGTCAACGTCCTGGAACAACCCTCTGTGCTCAGGTAAGACGTAAGAAAAAGGCAATTTCCAATGTTGATGCCAGCACTACTGCCTTAAAAAGATCAAGACACCCATACAATAGTAATAGAAATCACAGGCACCTAGTTTAGTAAGACAGGTAAAGAACCAAAAGCATTCCACTGACAACTGTGCAGATCAAGGCACCTACTACATAAAAAAATATGGGACCAGTAATTGAACTAAAAACATTTCTACAAGTTTTGGAAACCAGTCTCTACTTTCAGTCACACTGTGCTCACCCAGGGTAGCTGTCACAGTAACCGAACACACAGTGCTTCAGCGCTACTCTCGATGGTAAGCACAGCCCAGGAATTTTGTCAGAGATTTTTCCTGTGGAATTGATATCAGATCAAAGTGAGAATAAGGCAGTAAAAGGGCAAGGAAGATTTTGACCATAGTATATTGTTAATTTTGGCTTTGTGGGAGTGCAAGCAGAAAATCTTTTGGTTGGGAATTTTACCTGACATCAGGAAGCTGAGTCGACGGTATATTAATATAAAAAACGTACCAATTTTGACAGAAAGGTTACAGAGTCTATGTTTACAAGATAGAAGAGAAAGTATCCGCATAATACATTCGTTAAGCTAGAATGACTCGGTTGCATGCCTGAATGTTTTTGCTTTGTAAGCCAGCTGTAAGGCTAAGCTGCAATAAGATGATGATTGTGGCAATATAATCACTAATACAAGGTTAGCCAAAGTGATTGTGTAGCCAAGAAAAATTAGATGCCTCAGTATGAGTCAACGCATTCATTTTCCAAACAGTTTGGCTGTACAAGCTAGATAAAACAGTGTTTATAAGGTACTGCTGGCTAGGTGGTTCCTAATAGCTTTCAAACTACCATATCACGATACAGCAACAAAGAGAGAAGCAGGCTGAAGCCCTGTTGAACACACTTATTTTGTCCCAATAATTAAAAAGCTTAATAAAAGCTAAATGCTCTTTGCTGTCTGTTACCTTAATTCCATAGGTGGATGTAAGGTATCAGGGCCGTGAGCACCACCCCCTGCAGCGGTTCAAGGCCAGCTCCAACACAAGCTCAGGCGTGTAACTTCAGGTGAGACTGCTGCGAAAGGAGCTGTGCGAAGCCTCTGCTGGGCCCTTCAACGCAACTCCCGAGCAGCCGATATGACTTTGTGGCTTGATCTCAGACCTGCTTCATCTCTGCAGGCTTCCTGGGTGATCGCTGGGCTGCTGGCTGACCCTGCGTACCGTTGCCGAACCCCGTCCTGTCCCCGACTTGACTTTCTGGCCTTGATCTTGGACCTGCCTCATTACCACAGACCTGCCAACTGGTTACCCTCAACGGACCTGCTCTGCTTTTCTTGTTTGGGTACTGTGGGCCTGCACTCCTTGCTGGGGAGCTCTCTGCCCCTGCCCGCCTTGCTGTCACCTACCTGCAGCTCCTGGCTCGTCTTCCCTTACAGAGTAACCTGCTGCTTCTGCTCCCTGACATAAAACTCAGAGACGAGCCTGGCAAAAGTAAGAACTATGACCTGGATCCCATCTAATGTAATACGGAAATCAACATTAGTACTAAGTTACTCTATCACAATACACAAGATGAATGAAATGGCACATCAAACCTGTTTCATTTTACATCCTCCACTTAACTGTTTTACGTACTGCACACCCTTCCTTCTCTGTCTCCACTGACTCTGCTCAAATACTGAAACAAACCCTATGCATGTTACTCTAAACTATTAATTCAACCTGACCTTACAGCATGGATCACATCCCCACTCTGCTAGCTTTCAGCAGGACTGTAGATGCTTGAATCAGTTCAGAATTAGATCCAAAGGTTAAAATGTGGTTAAGGGGCCCATTTTCAGAGGAAAGACTCATGCCAGTTTTAAGCTTCACTAAAAGTTTGGGTGGTAGAGGGGAGCAGGAAAAAAAATCATTAAAAACTCAGGTTCTTCTATGCATTTTTTTAAAAAACAAGAGGTGGGCCAGATTGCAAAAGTATTCAGACACTTGAAGACAGAGACTTGACAGGCAGAATTCTTAGAATAAACCCACTGATTTCCAGGGGAACTTGGTACTTGCATGTCTTGAAAAATACCACTGGATATCAGCCCCTTCTTCAGATGCTGAAGTACCTCTGGAAGTTAGTTCTCAGCCTAAGTCACCTGCACTGTTTTGGACGTGTTTTCTTCCCAAACCTGATTCTCATTTATACGATAGTGCTTCCCACAGAGTGAAGCTGAGTACAGAGTTTGACTGAACTAGGTTAAGAAAAAAGAGACAGCAGCATTAAATCTGATTTCACTGCTTTTAAATTTTAGACAAGAACTCTAACGTAACCCTAATGCAGCTTTTTAAATTTCCTTTGTGTTTCTTTCCCAGCACCTCAGTTACAGTAATTGCAGAGTTTCTAAACTTTCCCTCTGATTATTATTCAATTTAATTATTTATGTACATTATAAATGGTCAGAGGAATTCTGGAAACTATGACAAGTGTTCCAGATCTGAACATCTATCATTGCCAAAACAAAGGACTTAAAAAAATTTGAAAATGTCCTACTCTGTCAAACACTGTGGCTTGTTCTTTGAATATACATGTTTATATAGAGATATTAGATATTTTCACTGAGACACAGCTGCCAAATTGCAGCTTCGTTAGTTTTAAATGTCAAAACATTCAAGTTTTTCTGTCTTCCTATGTGCAAAGGCAAAAAGAAAGAAAAGAAAAACCTGTTCTGATTCAAAGAAAAAAATGCTGCTGTCAAGACGAAGTTCAAGTAATCTTATAAATGACTGTTGTATTTGATAGATGATGCTGATACATTTTTCATTCTTAATTTTAATAATGAATATTTCTGAAGGAGAACTAAGAGCAAAGTTGCCCGCAGAACCCAGTTATCGTACCGGTTGTGCTGATTTTGTTTCTACCAACGGTGCCTCAGGCAGGTTTCCCTCAAGCAGGCTGCCGGTTAGTTTAGGTACCAGTTAACTCTTTCTACAGGCATCAGAAGCGGAGTAAATCCTGGGCTGGTTAGCTTATGCCAACGTCCACGCTGCCATGACCAGCTGGCAGTAATATCATTAAAGCTATTATGGGCATATTTACACCGTAATTCAGTTACGGCAAGACAACAGTGTAGATACACCCTGAGCCGTACTTGAGAGACTCCACAGTACCAAGCCATTATCTTCATTTTATTGGCTTCGGCACAACAAATATGGGAAATGACCAAGATACAGAACAATTCAGGAATCACTTGATGCATTGTCAGGAATGAGGTAGCAAGGCTCAAGTATATTTCTGACGAGCAAGTCAGTGCCTCCATCTTAATAAGGGCTAACTGGAATTTGGTGACACCTCCTAGCAGACTGAGAAAGGAAGGGGTCTGAAGACTAGAATCACAACCTTTGCGACCTTCAAAACGGAGCTCTGTGCTGCACACTGTCCTTGCCAGAGCAGGCTGACAGAGGGAAATTCAGCTGTCAGTCTGTTAGTCTAATTAATTAATCAGTGATTAATCCAGTGTTAAAAAAATGAGCTTTCAATCTGCAGAAATACACTAGTCAATCGCTTACAAAGCCGAATCTGAACGGTCCATCCCCCAAATTAGTACAAAAGTTGAAAGACCTTACAGCCCTGACAGAAGAGCTTTGTTACTGCTATTAGCACAAATAAATCATGATGGTGGACCCGTGGACAAATTCTGGAGTTTCTCATCTCCTCTTACCTTCTCAGCTGGCCTTGTGTTCAGTAAAATCAGTACAAGGATGAATTAGGACTACATATACAAGTCTTCTCGGGAGGAAAAACAGCCCTGTCCTCTGAGACATATTTTAGGCTCTGGGAAAAATCAGGATAATTTCATACTCCCTTAATCAGGACATCAGCCAAAAGCAAAACCTATTACTAAAACCACAATCCTCAAAGCCTACCCCCAGAACTGAAATATAAAGCTGCTAGGGGCAGACAACCTGACAGGACTCAGCACAGGCTTTGCTTTAGAAGCACGACAGTAAAAATATTTTACTTTTTTGAAAAAGTGATGAAAAAACAATGTGTGAAAGTCTGGCTCCTGTGAAATAGATGACACTGAGCCCATGGACTTCAGCAAGCCGGGACTCCTGCCGTACCCCGACATGTCAAGCCTGGTGGGCAGCTGTAAGAGGAGTGCTCCCCATACAGGAAAGGTGAGAAAAATATTATTAGCGTGAGACAAGAGCTGTAGGACTGCTCATCTCATCAGGTAATAGTGCTCCATAACAAACAGATTTTAAATAACTGCAAGGAAAATTACTTTTTGCTTCTAGGATCACACATGCATTTGGCCAGGAAGCCATTCTGAAAGGGACGGTCCTAGACTGAACTACTAACCATGTGGAACAAAACGGGGGTTTGCTCTGCCATGGGCTGCTTTCCAGTAACTGACTGCTGAGGCTGCAATCGCTCCAGCTGCTCCTGGAATCTGTGTCTCCTGTGTCTCTCTTTCATCTGTTCTTCCTTTTGGGATAGCTCTCTTTTACTTTCTTCCATCCTGAAAAATACACAGATTCTGCTTTGCTTAAGCTTTTCACTTGGGAGAAAAAGCACCCTTGTTCATCTGTTTGCATTTCTTTTTTCTTATATTTATACCACACACTTGAGGGTGAATCATGACATGAACAGCTAAAATAGATTTAGAAGGCACTTATGGTGTTTGTGGGGAGACGCAAGAAGTTGTCACTGGATGACATCATCTCTCTAAAAAAAAAAAAAACAAACAATGAAGAAAAGAAGCAGACCTCAAACCTCTGGTAACTGGGGACAATCCATTTGGAGACCAGAACTCCATTCAGCAGAGGTGTGTTTGTGATGTTTCACTCCCCATCCCCACACCCAAATTCTCCATCTAACTCCGTTTCCTATCTGCTATAATACGGTGACAAGTTTCCCCCTGAACCACGGCCTTCCATCTTTCTATATTTTGACGTCTGCAGAAAGACTTCATCTGCCATTCCCACACCAAATATTAAGTTCAATTTCTTCTGAATTCTTCAAGCCCCAGGTGCCCCAACAATAAATAGAACAGCAAGAAAGAAAACTGAAATCCTTTAAAATCATTGTGAGCTCTTACTCAGCAACAATAAATAACCCAGATTCTTGCCAAGCCATGGTCTGCCATCTACGTTGCAGGCTAATAGGTAGACAAAATGCAGTTTTATAGAACTGATGGAAGCAATGAGCTTTAATGTCAGGAATCCCATAGAGAAAAAAAACCTGCAACCAGCCATCTGCCATTTAAACCAAGCACACAGTAGCTGAAGCGTCTAAGTGGCAGGGTAGGCGACTGTTTAACACTGAAAAAGTAATAGTCTCCAGAGCAAGCAGATTCTAATTCTTTCAAGGGCTCATATGTCAAAGTCAAAATGTTAAATTTCACTCCAAAAATAGCAGGCAGAATATAACCTTTGAAAAGTCAGTATAATGGAGCTCTCCCAAATAGCTGGGCAGGTGCATAAGGCAACCACCTGATTTCACTTTAAAATTAGACCTTATGCAGAATACACTACATTAAACTAAGCCCAAGGAGGTGGAGGCCCAAATAACTCTGCGATTTCCTCAGTTGATACTATTTTTATTTTTTTTGTGTGATACCTTGGCAATTCAGTGGTAGTTAGAGAAGACTCTGGAGCATTTCTTGAATGTTTAGCCTCCTCGATTTCCATTCTGTTTTCTTTTTCTATGTCAGCTCCATTGCCCCCGCAGCTTGACAAGGGGGTATTTCTTTTCTCTGGTTTCAATCTCATCAGTTTCCTGGGAATCACCTTATTTGCCTCTTGCCTCACTTTACAATATTGGTTTTGACTCATTTTAGAGGAACCTTTCTCTTCCAGACTTTCTGGATCCTGTTTTATGCCTTCAAGTTTTTCAGCCGGGGTAGACGTTTTATGAAGAAGCTCTGAGGCTTCTTTTCGGGCTGTACGGAGTTGTCGCAGTAGCAGGCTTTTCCCTGAGCAATTCCTCCTGCAAAGAAAATAAAAACCCGATTTAATCAAGATAGAGCATTATATGGATAAATTCAAACTCTGAGGAACTTCTCATATGAGTGACAGCTCAAAACAAGGACTGGGCATCTACACAAATAATAGCTATTGGTAATAACAGCACCAGTACACGGGCAACACATCGAACACTACCGTGACAGAACATGAAATTCATCTTACTGGCAATTTACCTACCCCTTCTGCATTTCAGGCACAACACACAACTAGTAGAAGAGCCCTGAACAAATGTAATGTTGGCATGGAAATTAGAGTCTACAGATTTTTGTCCCCTTTGGATACAGGGGTTGGGATTCAAATACATACAGAAAAAAAATGTCTTCTGATAGTTTTTAGGATTTTTGAGTCTTTGGCTTAATTTCACCCATGTCTCCTCCAGGTTAATGAGACTGCTAAACTGTCAGCAACCGCAATTTTGTGATAGCAGTCTGTTGTGAAATGTCCTATCGTGACTTAATGGGCAGATATGGTTGTTTTGTCTTGCGGTTCTCTTCAGTGAGTCATCTTCCAAGTCACCTGCTACAGGAAGGCTACTATCAATTCGTAGCTCATCTGGTGATTATGAGCAAATAATACACCTTATTTTAGTGGTAGCTGAGAAGTACACAGACTGAGTAACATGGTTTGAGTTGGATATTAATGATGCGGTTAGGTGGTGTGTATGAGCACGCAGCATCGTACTGCTGTACTTATCTAAACTAAACCTATGCTCTAGGATTATTTCTCTTTAAGGATCTCACATCTCCTGCCATCATATCCAGAACCAGCAAATCAACATCTAAACTGATGGCTGGACTACTAAGGACTATGCCCAAGTAGCGGTAATTTTAGGAGAGCAGCCTTATGATACAGCACCAGAGATGGCACTGACTACCTGAGCACTCCAGGGATAAACCAACAGCGTATTTTCTAGGCTAAGTGCCTGCAGATCAAGACAAGTAACCCTCCAAGGCCCTAATATGCAGGTATATTATATGTACATACATATGAATATGTAGCCCTGTTTAATAATTCCATCCAGATAAGAGCAAACCTCGCATTGACTCCTCGTGAATGAGATCAGAATCTTGCCCTGCTGAAACCAAGAGACTTTTTTATTTAGAAAGAGAACTGAATAACATTTGCCAGGCATTTCATTTGTGTATGTTCTTTAGCAACATTAAAACAAATCAAAATCCAATCAGCTAAGCCCTGCTCTCCATCACTCTAGATTTACACTGATGCAACTTCTGCATCTGCATCAGTGCCAGTGAGAGTTCCCCAAGCATCGTCTTGCCCCTGCTTTATGCTGGCTTTGGATTAGATGTCCTAAATTATATTGAGTGTTGAGGCTCTGTTCCTTGTCAAATCATTTATTCTTTCATGCCATTAAAAAAAAAAAAAAAAAAGAGTAACTGGCTGGCACAACAATACAAATGTTCTGCTTGTCCTCTCCACTGCTGTAATGTGAACTTACATGCATCAGACTTCCAAATGTAATCCAGAGCATAAATGCAGTTACATGTTTAAAGCTTGACATATCTGCTTCACATTAAACAAAGGTCTAACAACCTATGGGTATGAATCAAGCCCCGAGTTTAGCAACAGGAAAAAGACGGCATCTGTGCATATTAAAGAATTTACAGTTCAGGATTCCATCCATCACACTCTCTCCTCTTTCCCCTCTTCCTCTCCCTGCTCCCCCCGCCCCAGTTAAGGAGAACTGAGAGCATCCCTGCCCACACAATATATTCAATATTCTCTTTAAATCAACATCCATTCTAGCCTATTTTATTATTTCTAAAAATAAAGGTTTGTCTGAGTCAACTCCCTACAAGATTTCCAAAGTTTGTTTCTGAGTCATCTAAAAAACAGCTCTCATGTCACTCAAACCCGTCTGGAGAAGAGTCAGGTTTCCCCACCACCCAGGTCTATTCTGTTGGTCTTTTGAGCTGTTTCCATGCAGCTGTACAGGAGCAAGGTACGATACTGCCTCAAGGATCAACAATATTTTCTAGCTTTGGTATCTTCACCATGCAACAGAACATCATCATCTCCTGGGGCCAGATTGAAGCACTTTCATTATTGGGCTTTTTTGCTGTGAAGACCAGGAATGGAGATATTTCAGTACACATGCTCTCACTCTAATCACTGCCAGGGCAATTATTTTAGTTACAGAAAAAACAAACATCGTATCATTTGAACTAGGGTCCCGGTAAAGAGCCTTACATTCTGCTTTCTGCTTGGTCCTTAATTGTCATTGTCTCTTCTTCTTCAGTGGAGCTGTCGCTTGCACTATGAAACAAATTAGAGCATATTAGTTCACTCTGTTCCAACTGGGTGTTGGCTTTGCGTCATTTCTAGGATGCAAATATAGAACCACTATGAAAAAGGGAGAGATACTTCCAGGTGTTATGGATAGTTCTTCACACTATTACTCTAGAAAAAGAAAAATCAAGCAACTACATCAAGATGTGTTAGCTGTCTATTAACTACTCGCTGTTTATTAACTACAGGGTTTTTTCTGGTGGCTGTTTTCAACCCCTTGCTGCAGCAAATATACATCCTGAGAAGGGAGCAAACAGCTACCTCAGATACCATTAGCCCTCGGGGAAAGCACACGTTTGCCAGAATTTGTTGCAGATTGGGAGGAATTAGGCCTCCCATAACTGACAACATAAGGCCCTCTTATCACACAGGAGACAGAAATCAGCACCTACAGTTTCTTACCAGGAACGTAGGCAAGGATGTCCATTCGGTACCCAGTGCTGTCAGGATGCTAGCCCAACTCAGACAGCTGGAAGCACTGCTTTGCAGTCACTGCTCACTCCTTTACAGATGGAAACTCTCTAAATGTTATTTCCCAGATGATTCGCATGTCCTTTCTGTGCTGCCTGCATCCCCACACATTTACTTGTTCCGAGACAAGTTACTCTCTGAGAATATGTCTGTGCTCAGATAGGGGCTATGCCTTCCTACTAAGGTCACAGAGGTGTGGAAGAAGAGAATACTTTTAAAGTTATATTTCTCAAGTATGAGATGTAGAGAGAAGGTTTTCGTTTCCTACTTTTTGTTACTTCTCACTAACAATAAAGCCAGAATTTACCTTTGTTTCTCATCAGGGGATGTTACGGACTTCTGTGGTTTAGCATATCTTAAATCCATGTACACGGTTACAGGCTCTGGCAGGCACTGTAATCTCATCACGTCCATCCTTAGAGAACTTTGTGAAGATGATAGGAAGGCAACACCCCTAAGTACAGAAAACACTGTTTCAGCATGTCCTCTGCCTTACCCAGACAAGAAGTCCTGCAGGTGCGGATTATGATCAAAATTGGATTGTTAAAGGAGCTTTGTGCTTGGCTGTTGTACAGATGCAAACTCTGCTTCTGCCTACTCTCCACCACCTTACAAAGCTGAACTCAAAGATTCAGCTTCCCCTGAGGAACACAGATCACAGGCAGCATGATGAGGGATATTTAATTCTTAAAAACCGACAATGTCCAAGCGTTCTGTAGAACAAAGGTAGGCAGTTACGGTACCAAAGAGGTTACAAGTTTTAAGAGCCCAGTGTCAATCAATAAAAACAGGTCCCTTTCCCCCCCTCTGTCTCCCGTGGCAATTTATTTTATCCTTCAGAGCATACAAAGTGCAAATCATCTTCATGGCTCTCCCTGCTCTGGAAAAGTATCCTCATTGCACCTTCCCCTTTAGAGGCTTGTTTCACTATTGTTTCCTCTGTGCTGCCACCGTTGATGTTGTTCCCTCTGAACAGTCTGGAAATCCACTTCCTTCACACAGAACCCTCCAAGGTGCCTACCTACCTGTACACTTCAGCTAAATTGAGGTACCAGAAGAGAAATTGGTACTGTAGATGACAAAAAATGTGGCCATGATAATTTGCTTAGCCTTGTTTTCCTGCCTTTCCCATGTGTCTGGGAAGGTCTAGACAAAGGTGGTGGTTGATGGAGAATGTGAAGGTGGCAGGATACTGACCTTTTATCATCAAATGTACATGAATGACTGAGTCTTAGCTTCTCCCTTTAACATCCCTGTAGCATATTCCAGCTGCACTATCAGCTTTCCGCAGAAGCTACAGAGAAAAGCACCTAGAGAACACAACGAGTTTCCAGGTATCCCTACTGGCAGTCATGATTCCCTAGTGTATATGACAGAAAAGGACCTACTCCTTATTGTCTTGCTGTTCTTGAAAGGAGAAGAGCTTGGCTGATGGGCACCTGCAGCGTGGAGACACTGTCCTGGACTGCCTGGCACACAGCTCTTCTAGCTTTTCCATGAGCTGATTTTCAGACCTACCCCTGAAGGTCTCTATGGAAGAGCAACAAAAAGAATCACCAGTTGTGGTCGTCGGCCATGGGATCACCCAATATACCCTGTCCCCATTTTCACATTGTCCCTTTCTCTCCAAGTCTGTCAGAAGGGGAAAGATAAAGATATTCTGTCATCCGGCTCTGACAAACTGACTTCAAACCTTCATCCATCTTGTCTGATTCACTCTTAGGCCAGACAGGCCTGAAAGCATTGGTTTCAAGCTACAAAAGCAAGATGAAATCTTGAGGGAAGTTAATTAATTAAAAATAGGTTTTACAGAGGCATTAAAAAAACCACTATGATTTCAACATTCAAGATGATGCTGCAGGGAATGACTTAAAACTCACGTTCCTGCGTTTGTTTATTTTTATACACTTTCAGCAAAGTTGGTATTAATTTAACAGTGTTACCATGATCTGCTGAGGAGAAAGCAACTTCTGCATGAGTATTCTCTTTCTGCTGCTCCAGTTCCTCAAGAATCTTGTCGAGATCCCATTTCTCAATATTCTGAAAGAAGACAGTTGAACTGTGATGGAAAATTCACTCCCAAGAGACTGCTACAAAATAAAAAAGTCCCTTTGACTCACACTCTTTGTAGTAACTCCATCAGATTCTTCTGGCACACAGAAATACACAAATGGCATGGAAGTTCGCCGTGCTTATCTCCAGTACTGTGCCACTGTCACTTGCCAGCGGATAAACCCGTGTGCCTCTCCGGATACAGTTGCCTCAGCGTGAGCCTCAACAATTGGCATGACGAACAAAAAGGATATTTACTGTTTGAACACTGTTTGCCTCACGTCATTGCCAAGGCTCTGCACATCTAGCATAGGCAGTGCAGTGTAATTACTAAGAGAAACCAGTGAAGGATTAACTGATGTTCATTCAAATATAACGGAGGTAGAGTACCTTTTCCTTCCCCACTTAAAAAAAACCTGTGAAGTCTAGAAGATGTTTCTAGAAGGGACTGAACTGACAGCTCCTTAAAGCAGAAACATAAGCCCATCCTAAATATCCACCTGACCCTTCCCTCCATAAGCTGGGACCTAACTCATGTTATGTCCTCCACATGGCTCAGCCTTCCACATGCATTCACGTGGCGGAGTCTTTCCAACAGCCAGTACTCCCCTTCATCCCTCAGGCCCACTAACACTACGAGATCCCCACATATTTTATTTCCCTCTGTCCATCCCTCCAAGTAGCTTTCCTCACCCTTTCACTGTCTCCAAAAGGTGATGCCCCTAACTACACTGCCAGCTTACTTTAAGCAGTTCCACAAGGAAGGGCTGTAACGAAAGGAAGGCATTTATTATGTCTCTTTGGACAGTGCATCTGTCCAGCTGCTTCGTCCACTTCTGCTGAGGCTTTTTCTCTGAGAATCATGAACCCTTTTGATATAGGCTACAGAAAACCACTAGAGATCGTAAAACGGATTAAAAGATGGCCTGATACGGAACCAAGCATACATATTCTCATCCTGAATAATGCCGAGAACTTCTTACTGCCACTAAAATGAGGACTTTTGGCTTTTCAGTTCTTTGAGATGAGGCCCGCAGCTTTTTCCTCCCCCTCCAACTTCTGACCATGGCACATTCCCATTCCGCTCGGTACAGTCAGCCTCAGCCGCGATCTCACAGCCTCTTATCCCACACTGAAGATAGGATCACCAATTTCATTGCTACGAATCACACATACACTGGCTGAGGGTATGCTCACACCACTAACTCAGGTATGAGAACCAGTCTCCAACAACAGAAGTTCACATGCATTTAAAACACTTATTGCTTTCCCCTCTGAAAGTTATTTGAAATGAAAGTTTTAATTAAAAATATCTCCATCCTCCTGAAATATCATCACCAGAACTTAGAAGTGCTCATGATTTCTTTTAAAAGGAAGGTGACTGTCAATTATGACAATTATGTCACAGCTACAACTAACGTGCATTTCATATGACCGCTCAAGAGCTTTAGAAATACAGAAGCAGCTTCCAAAACGCGCAGTTTCACCTTGTAAAAGCCTCTGTCATCTGGCCCTCCCATTTAAGAGAAGATTCTCTCTCTTTCCAGAGCAATAAATCATATGTACCTCTACCATGACTAGATCTATTCTAATATTACAAGCTGCAGCTGATGAAAGGTAAAAGCCTGATGAGAGTCACAAGCTGAAGTCTCTCACACCAACACAAAGCTAATACTGGTTCAACAATGTCGTTGAGGTGCATTGGGCTGGAAGAGTGAAGAATGACTGACAACGGAGCTTACTACAATGACAACCATGTCACAGGTCAGTACAGGTGCTGTTTTCTCAAACAGCCTGAAGGGAAAGACAACATAGGCATTTGCTTTAATTATGATGCAGTTGGTACTAAGCTTCTTTTTCAGTAATAGTGCTTAAATACAAACCATGGTAATAAAAAGGTCAAACTACCATCTAACCTGCTGTATTAAGGCTTTATCCTCCTAACCCTTAACAGGAACAGCACTATTGTAAGGTACTACACAGGGTCCAGAAGAAAAAGAAATGAAGATTTGCATAATTCCATTTCTAACACAGAAAGAGACTTAAATACACTTTAAGAAAAAAAATTCATTTTCAAATGAACTGATATGATTAGAATGAAGAAGAAACTGTATATTAGTTTTAACAACTTTACTTGGCATAAACCGGGGTACCTTGCCGAGCTGGGAAGTAACAACCAGCTCTCAAATCTAAACACAGACACCGTGCACACAAAGGCTACAGCTTTGCCCTCACTTTATGGAAGTGAGAATACACCGAGCCTGGTCTCAGTACTCACCCAAAGGCAGCGGACTTCAGTTCATTGAAGTCAGTGATATCAAACATGTTCAGAAAGGAAAAATCACCCCTCCTGAATTAATAGAGCTACTGGCTTATACGAGGTGAGACGGGAATTAAACCTAGAACCACTTCAAAAAGATCCCCTCCAATAATGGCATGATTAAATGATGCAGCACAACTTAAAAAAAACAAACAAAAAACCCAACAGGCAAGCACCTGCATTCTTTGCCTACACTAGAACCACGCCAACACCAAAAAGTTTATTTTTGTGAGTGTAGATGAAAGGGGAAAGGAAACTACAGAAGGCTTTGAACAGAGATATCAGGCTCGTGTTCTGGGCTGATTAAGTCCTAATGACCTTAAAAAAAAAAAAATCAATACAGGAAGTAGAGCTCTAACTGTGGTACTGAAGAGCACAACCTCTCCATGCTGGGGCCACAAACCAGCTCAGCACCCCCGAGCTGGTCATCCCACAGACCTCAGCACCTGCCCTAGGTGGAAGAGATTCAAGATTTCAGGAACAACCCTAACCACCTTCTCTTCTCACCTCCAGCATTCCCACAGCGCTGCAGAAAAGACAAGATGCTGGATGGCCGGAAAAGTCACTGTTTTAATGCAAAGGCTGCCTGGGACCAGAAGAGTTCCCTGCCTTCCCAGGGACAGATGTTGTGGTTGGCTTTCCTGAATGAGACCATAAACCATGCTGCTGACCCATGGCTTTTGCTACCATCGTGGGTGTTAAACAACAGCTCTACGAGACAAAGATAGTTTTTTTGGTAGCTCGTATAGCACACGACCCAACAAAACCCAAATTCAGGACAACAATGAAAGCAACAAAGGTGGCTGTGGTGTGTGCAGAATTTGGCATTTCAGTTCTTTATTTTGGCAGAATTCTGCGAGCAATGCACCATGCCCTCTAGCCCCCACGCAGCGCTCCCCAAAACCATTTACTTGGGCCACTTACCTGCAATGACAAATGGGTTAGTTCTTGAAGATGATCATCTGAGAAGGTTTCTTCCTTAGCAATTCTGTCTAGGCTGTTGCTAATGCCACGTGAGGGAGGCTCGACATCCAGCTCTGGGTGGCCTGGTGGCGGCTCCAGAATTCTTTTGGAGAGTATCTCTGTCTCTATCAGCTCTCTTCTCTCTTTTTGACTGCCCAGCTCTTCCGCAGACAATGCTGTACTAAGCCAAGAGTTCCCTCTTTCCCTGGCCTGCTTCCTGCCAAGTTCTTTCTCTTCAAGCTGATCTGTGGAATCTGCAAGAGACTTTTCAAGAACAGCTCCCTTTTGGCTTGGAATGTCTTCAGTATGGCTGGCAAGATTGGAAGTCTCATCTTTAATCAGTTGTACATCTTCTTTTGCAACGACTTGGGCGCCATCTGTGTTTTTCTGAACGCCAAAACTTTCCAGGTCTTCATTCCAGATCTCCCATGGGTGTCTTTCTGTTTCCTGGGTTTGCTACAGGTAGAGAAAATACACGCATGCAGAAAGTCACATCTCCCTAAGCTTTAGAAGCTGACAGTAAAGCAAATCGAAGTGATTGGCAGATAGCAGCTCCAACTCAGACACCATCTGGTAACAGCACACGCCATATCCATCATGGAAAACAGCAAGACTGTTTACTTTTCAAAGTCTAACTTCAGGAAGTATTAAACATCCTTGAAATTAATTTCCCTTACATCTGTTCATCATATGACATTTCTTACACCAAGATAAACAAATGGAAAAGCAGTACAGTAAGTTAGTCTTCCTGTGATGAAACAAAAGGGTCAGCTGGCTTCTCTGCCAGCTTCCTACGACGGCTAGTGTTCATCACTGCAGACACAGTGTAATCGTTTTATCTCAGAAAAGCTGTTCAAGGGATAAAGTTCATACTCGTCCTCCTTACTTAGGACCCACTGTCCTAATTCTGCATTTTCTAGATATATAAAATGGTGGCTGACACTATTTCAAACCTGAAAAATTTAGGAGCCGTTGCACTGTGTTACTGTTAGTGCACAGGAAAAAAAAAACAAAAAAAAAAGTTAAAGGATAATAATAAAAACTGCAAGGAGATGGGACAAAAAAGGTCTAAAATCTCAAGAACAGAGAAAACTTTAAGGGGTCACTATATAAAGAGAAAGAAAGACCTAATTTCTAATGGGAGAAAGTACTGGGGACTATGCTCTCCTATCACATAATTCAGTCAAATAACAGCAGCTACCCACACTGGAGACAACCAGAAGAGTGGGGTTACAGTAGTACAGCCTGCACACAACAGTCAACAACCTGCATGGTTGAGTCTTCCAGGGAAAACTCCATCAGCTCTTCTGACAGGTCAGGAATTAAGTTGGGCTGCTCCCGCTGGAAGATGAAAAGCTCCCCATCGCTCTCACAATCAGACTGTGGAGAAAAAAAAAAAAGAGAAATTAAATGAGAGACTATAATACTCACCTAAATATCTGTTTTGCAGTGACAAATCCTATGTTGTTACCACTTGACTTAAGTTCAGAGACAAGAATTTTCTCTGCAGTCACATCTTCACTAGACAGACTGACAGCACAACACTGAGCAACCTAGGCTGTTTTACAGTGGCCTAAAACTTGAGCAAGCTACAATTGTAAAAACCATGTAAAACACTGAATTACCACAGAGGTTGATGACTGACATCCCTCTGAGCAAAGTGATGACAAGAGTGGGTAAATTCTCTAACTCCCAAGTGATTCTTTGTCCTACCTCATTCACCAGCACGGAATAGCAAGAGCAGGGCTGCTCCCTAAGGGAAGGAGAGCTGGGAGGGGAAGCAGGTAACTGGAAAGGCCAGGGCCTCACCAGCCAAAGCCCAGTCCCACAGTACCTAAGAAGAATAAGCAGGACAGACCAGAGGCAGCAACCAGGTTGAGCCAAGGATCCAGATCATAAGGCAATATTGTGGTGATAAGGCAGGTCAGGGATCAAGCGGGAAAGTCAATGCACAGGTGAAAATCTGGATCAAGCAAGACTGTAGCTAGAAACCAGGCCACCTCCAATATAGCTCAGGCAAAGAGTGAAGGCCCAGAGCTGGGCTTAAATAGAGCTGCTGGGCATGTGGGTGGGAGCCCCAGCTGGGGCTGGGCAGGGCCATGAAGGCTTATTATCGCAATCAGGACCCTGACATTCACTATTCAGAATGCAAAGCAGTATCTATATTTGGCTGGACAGAGTTTAAATAGCGCTGAAAACCTCTTTTCTGAACATAACATTTCCATAAGAGACGAATCCTTACGCGTAGACCCCAAAGTGAGATTAAGCACCTCCTCAGCAGTCAGGACACAGATTTCCTGCTTGCCCCTTTGTTTTGCCAGTGTACATTTTCAGTAACTCCCACTTTGGAGAATTCTCTCTGTCTGGTGTAATTAATGTTTCTTAACATGAAGGAAACTGCAACAGAACTTCTTTCCTCTTAATAAATTGCACGTCAGGGTAATGAAAGTCCTTCAGGGCATAAACCACATTTGTCAGTGCCCTTTTTGAATGCAGGAGCACAGCCCGCTGAGGTTACAGATCTCAAATGCATAAATGTATCTTCACACAAGTGGAAACCGCTCGGACAAAGGTGCAGCACTGAAACTGCAGGCTTAGCAGGCTACTGTTTCACATGAAGCAGGAGAGGGATTATACAACCAGATCTTTTGAATGCAAACTAAGGGTAGCATGTAAGTGCCAAACAGATTGCCTCAGTTCCTTCAGCAGGAAATTTTTTCCACATGTAACAGACACAGAGAATTTGGAGATTGTTTATAAGTAAAAAAATGTTCAACGTGATTTAGAGTTATAGAACGGTATTTGGCACCAAAGTACAATGCTATCTCTCTGTCTTAACCTTATTGTACACTTATACGACAAGAATCCCTAAAAATGACTTCTGAGTGTTGGGCCTTAATCTGTACTATACAGACACATATTAAAATGCAATGGTTGTTTTAAGTAACTGAAACAGAGTGTAGATAGAGGGGAACTGAGAAACAGTGAGGCAATATAACTTGTCCAAAATGTCAGGGATAGAACCAGGCACAGAAAACAAGTCATGGAATCTGTACCAACACTTTATCCACTAGACCACACTGCTTCTGATGATTGATTAATAATAAGTACTAAATACCCCACGGAGGCATCTGTGGCTCCTTCACTACTCACAAGACTCCCTTTGTATCATTAAGGGCCACACTAAGTTAGAATAAAATACATCCTTTAAGTGTTCAAAAATATTTTTTCAAGTTTATACATGTTTGAAAATTAACAAAATATTCTGATTTGGGCAAAAGGCCACTAATAATTGAGTCTTGAGACACATTATCACCTTGGAAAAGTCAATGCCAGAGCTAGCATCTTGCACTAGAGAGGCAGGCACATTTTTTATTTCCACCAGATTGTTGCTGTCCTGTGAACAGAGATTCAGCAGCCAAGAGGCAGCCTCTGCCAGACACTAACATGTAAAAAACCTGTAATGGTGAAGAATACTGCACAATATCTATCAATCTTATGCTTTATATTAAAAGGTTAGTGGCATTATGTTGCTTTGCAGGTAGAATTGAAGCACAAAAAGGCAACATGGCTTGTGGAGAATTACAGGCAGGGAAAAAAGCGGAATCCAGGATTGAAATATATGCCAAATGTTCTTTCCAGTGGACCACAAAGTCTTCTGGAATATCACTTTCCTCTGATCCTCATACATAGAAAAACATACTAACAGGCCTACTGTCTGGCAAGCACATTATTGGAATGAATAGCATAATACTCTCAAGCATAAAACCTTCTAATTTCATTTTAAACCACCAGTATGCTTCTTTCATACTGTATTTTTAACCGAACAAATTAAGAAGAAATGTGGGCTCATTCTGAAAGATGCCCACTACCCTCCCCTTCCCAACCTAGGAATATTTATCATCTGGAAAAATCAGTCCCATTTTCAGGTTCCAAAGAATACAGCGAGAGGAGAGGGCCATTACACTCTGACAAGTAGAGATAATCCAGAAAGCTGTGGATTAATGCACAGCGTTACAATAGTCAGAACAAGTAGCCCATCAAGGATACCATACTCGCTACTCAGAAATGCCTGGCTAAGGCGACCTTCTCTTACTTTTGAGAGATTTTTCTAAAACACAGTAAGAAAGAAAGAAAGGCAGGTTGCAGTGCTTACTGTGGAGGTGTCAGAGTCCAGAGACGGGAGCTGATCTTTCACTGCAGCGAGTATGGCTCCCCACTGAAATGTTCTGTTACTCTGACCAGGAGCTGCAGGAGGCTCAGCTGGATGCTCTGTATCCTCGCTTTGCCCTTCTGAGGCCATTGGAACAGCTTCCCTTCAATCAAATGAAAGATCAGCTTAGGTACACCTCACGAAACAACATGAGGGAGAACAGCAGTACAAAGCAAGAAGAAAGCATATGCATTCAGGGTCAGCCTGATTCTCAGCACTCCCAGGGTTTCAATCGTCAGCAGTGAGCAATAAAATCTGCATTTTTGGAGTCGTTCCTCCCCACCTGAGTTCAGAGGGCTGAGAGCTTTCTGCCCTGCTCACCATATACACCCACACTTGGGGCCATGCCAGGGCAGTTTACCCCCTCATTTATAAAGCATTTCTGGGATTCTTAGCCAGACTGACTTGTAACTGTGCTCCCAGAAAAGCACGTTCCCATTGCCTGCAGGGAGAGGGAAGGTACGCAGCAAAGGCAAGGCTGACACCTCTGCTCTCAGCTGGGCTTTTTTCTCCTCTTTCCTATTTGCCTCACGTTCCCCTCCTCACTGCTCAAATGATAGATAAAATGATTTCAGTTTGCTTTTTTCACTGGATTTGTATAAAAATAGTTGAGAGCAGGCACGCTTTTGGATTTTGACCTCTCAAAGTGTTTATAGAGTGTACTCTTTCCTCATGTTTTCCTTGAGGTGCATGAGGAGTCGAGACAACACAGTAGGGACTACTGCTGTACTGACAAGTTAGATAATTAACCCTCATGGAAAACCTTTGATTTTTAAATTTTATGCTCCAATCACGTGGTTTCCTGGGGACTCAAACGTGAGAGTAAATAATTTCTGTTTGGCGAGAAAGGTTAAGAGGTTTGTGACTGTATGTTGTTGAGTACTGAAATAACTGTTTGTATGATTACACTGTCACTGTTACTTGCATTGGCATGGACCGACAACACTCTCTAAACAAAAAGGGAAGCTCAGCTCATGCCCTGGGAAGTTTACAACTGGCAAAGCGCCTTTGCAAATACTTCATATGCCGTATCCATACACTGGTGGCTTTGTTCATGTTCAGGGAAATCCCCAAGGCTGCAGTACTACGCTCTGACAGTAAGCAGAGGTTGCTAAGGGTAAAGGGAGTCCCGTGGGAATAAAGACAAACTGCCTACTGTGGCTCCCTCTGCCAACTTGAGAGAAGATCAGTCTCCTAAGCTTAAGGATGTTAGACTGGATCCGACTTAACAGTCACCTAACCCAGCATCTTCTCTGGGAGCAAGCAGTGCTCTATGTTTAAAACAAAGTGCAGACTTGTTAGACAGCTAGAACACAACAAGCGCTTTCTGGAGAGCTTGGCCCAATTGAGACGTGAAATCCTGAGCTTCTCCATGTCACTAGACCAGACATTTCCCGTCACGTCCATCTCGGGAGCCTCGCTGGTGCGATGGCAACGGGGGAGAAGCCGAGAAGCCGAAGGCAACGGCGGGAAACACACCTTCCCTTCGGGGCGGTACTGGCGGGCAGGCAGCTCGCCGCAGCCCAGGGGATGAGCTAACCCCTGGCCTCGGCACTTCTCACCCCACACCGACAGGTTTCGGGACCCGCCGTGCGACGGGAGAAAAACCCTGAGGGAAGGCGCTGAGGCGACGCCTTGACAGAGGCCAAAATGGCGGCGGGGGCGGCGCACGCGCAGCTCCCCCGTCGCCGTGGCAACGCGGCCAGCGGCTCCCCGAGCTCCCGGCCCACCGGCCCGGTCCCGCTGCCCGCCGGGGCCAGTCAGCGACAACGCAGCTCTGAGACCTCCGCGGCCATCGCTCCGCCCGCCCGTACCTCTTCTGCTACTCTTTATTTTCCCCCGGTACCTCGGCCACCGGCTCCGGTCCGCCCCGCCTGCTAGAACCGCCTGCTAGAACCGCCCGCCCTCCCGCACATCCCAAATCCCATTGGCTGTCCTTCGCTCCGCCCCCTCACAGAAACACCTTGTATTGGTCCGGCGCCGCGGGGGGGCGGAGCTTTCCCTTGCCGCCGCGGAGGCTCTTGGGGTTTGTAGTCTGGAGGCTGCGGGCTGGGTGGGTGGGGTTTCCCAGCATTCCTTGCGCGGGAGGGGTGACTTCCGGTAGCGGAGCTCACCGGGTGTGCAGGTGAGGGGCGGCGGGGGTTATGGCGGGTCGGTCTCGGTGGGGTCTATGGCCTCATGGAGTGGTTCCAGGCTGATAGCTGAGGTCTACCGATCCCGCGGCGGGGTAGGCCGGGGCCCCGGCCTACCCCGCCGCGGGACCTACACCGCGGCGGGACCGACACCGAATTCCTCCAGGGACCTGCGGCCTGGTGAGGTGCAGGGATAACGCGCCTGGAAACCGTTTTGCTGTGAGACTTCTGGTAACAGCTGTGTAGTTACTGGTTTGACAGCTACAACCGGGCTTGCTCATCTTCAGGCACATCGTTGTGTGACCGGAGCCTGCCCGGCTGCCTTGGAGTGCTAACCTTGCTTGGTATAGCCCCTCTCCTGGGAAAGGTGCTCCACGGTGTGGCTGTTGAAGTGCTTTTATGCCTTTTCTCTGGCTCTGTTAATATTTTATCTTTTGGGGAGTGCAATACGTGCTTTAACACACCTGAGAGCATCAGCCTTGTGGTATGGATGAAGAGCTCAGGGGAGACCTTATTGCAGCCTTTCAATACTTAAAGGGGGCCTATAAGAAAGATGGGGACAGGCTTTTTAGCAGGGCCTGCTGCGACAGGACAAGGGGGAACGGTTTTAAACTGAAAGAGGGGAGATTCAGACTGGATATAAGGAAGAAATTGTTTACGCCGAGGGTGGTGAGGCAGTGGCAGGGGTTGCCCAGAGCGGTGGGAGATGCCCCATCCCTGGAAACCTTCAAGGCCCGGCTGGACGGGGCTCTGAGCACCCTGATGTGGTTGAAGCTGTCCCTGCCCATGGCAGGGGGATGGAGGGGATGGCCTGGAAAGGGTCCTGCCAGCCCAAAGCATTCTATGATTCTCAACAGGCATGTATAGGATGGAGCCCAGGTGTTGCAGGTCCTCAGCTGGAGCTTGTGTTGCAGGAACACTTTCACACACCACTATCCTGTGAAACCTGATGTGGTTCCTACAGCTGTAATGTGTGTGCCCATCTCTGGTCAGACAATGTTAGCGCAAAGATGAGAGCGTGCGTTATTGTGGCTGAGCTGGTAACTATTTGTACCTATACAAGGTATAACAAGGCTTCTTATTTCCTCCAATAGGTTGTTGCTGAATGTAGTGGAGATAGAACTAAGTCAGGAGCAGAAGTGAAGCATGTTATCAGCTTGATGGCTCAGTTGGGAGCTCCAGCAACCTCCACACTTGTGCTGTCTTGGGTGTCTTGTGTCTTATGGGGCAGAAGGACCCCTGTGGGTGTTACCTGTGCTTGGGGAAGAGGATGTGAGAGAATGAATTTAGCAGAGCTGGTGCAGCTTAGTGGTGCCTGATGAGTGGTGATTAACAAGCAGTGTTGGATTTGTTCTATGTTGGGGACCGGTTGCCTCAGGTGCTTCTCAAATCGCCTCCCATTTATTTTAGTATGGCTTTTCTGCCACTCTTTCATCTACTGTCACTTGTTCCTTAGGTTTATCCTCCAAAAAGGTATACTTTTTGCTGCAGTTTTCATACTAAGTTTTTATGGCATATTTCTTTTTTTTTTCCTGCCTTCTGGTTTTCTCATCTGCTCAGACAACAAACTCTCTGAATCCAGGACAGTGTGGTGTTTGCTACCTGCTCTGAGTCTCAGCGCTGTAGAGTTCTGCTCGTGATAAATAGCTAGGTGTTGATGTAGTAAATATAATTAATAACAACAGCCTCATGGGGCTGAGGAAGGCCTCTAACAAATGTTAACTTAATTGCTCTGTCTCAAAGCAGGAGAACAGCCTGTAAATGTTCAGGAGGTCTTTGTCTAGCTTATTCTTAGCAACCACATCTCTTCTGGTAATCCACCACGGTACTGTTGCTTTTACTTTTACAAGGACTTTTGTGGTCTTTAATCAAAATCTCCATGCTGCAACTTAAGCCCGTTATGTCCTGTCATATTCACCATGGCCACAAGGAACAGATTATTTCTGTTGTTCTCTCTGCAGCAACCCTTTATGTATTTGAGGCCATTATCACATGTCCCTTCCAGGCATCTCCTCTTTAGACCAGACAACCCTGATTTCATTTCACCCAGTCTTTTCATCTCAGTCCTTAGGGCTCTGATCACTTTTACTCTTCTCCTGTAGATTCTGTTCAGCTGTCCTCTCTGTTTTCTCAGTGCTTGCACAGCTGACATCATGCTCTGGTTCAGGCTGGAGAGAAATCTTAGAATGAAGGAAAAAAAAAAAAAAGCAGCAAAGACGTAGGCATTTAGAGCACAGTGCAGGTGGTAGGAATGAGGCTGAGAGTCTTGAATATTCTGGAGTCAAGCATAAACTTTCTGTCATGTCAGTCTTGCCCTGGTGACTGTGGATCAACTTGCCAAAGTTGTGTTGGTAACTAGTACGTGATGTGGGGCTGATTCTGACAAAACCTAAACGTCTGTGGGTTTTATAGTTAAGGCATCCAATTAGCAAGGAGGTCTGCAGAGATAAGTGAGCTTCACTTTCACCTGAATGTGCTTCTGCAGACTGTCCTGGGTTTTATCTCCTTTAACTGACTGTGAACATGCCTTTTTGCCTTCCAGGGGCAGCTTTAATCTGTTGTAGTGAGAAACACTGCTACTTTTCCCCCTTATGATCCACTTAAATCCACTTATATCTCCTTGTATTTTGATTGTGAGGTGTTCAGGTCTTTCATTTGTGTTCTGCCCTGCATGTTCTTGCCTGAGGCCTCTGGGTTGGCAGTGTAATACAAATTCCTGCTATTAGGTAAAATAGGTGCTTTTGCAGATATCTTACAAAAGGAATCGTTTATTACCAGCACACGCTGATTAGGTAGAATGGATGGTGCTTTTGTAGTCTTAACAAACTGAAGAAGGAGGAGTGGAAAAAAAGCAAGGTGTGGGAGAAAGGATCCAGATGGGGAGTGAAGAGGTAGGAATTAAAGGTGTTTTGCTTATGTTATAAGAAAAGGGGCTGGCGTTTGCAAGACAAAGACTCACAACTCTTTGGAAAATAAAAGTACGGTTTTGAAATGTTACAGCTGAGGCAATCTAAAGAGCAGCCGCTGCTGAAAAGCGTGTTCCTG
Source organism: Nipponia nippon (assembly GCF_047370975.1). Classification (NCBI taxonomy): domain Eukaryota; kingdom Metazoa; phylum Chordata; class Aves; order Pelecaniformes; family Threskiornithidae; genus Nipponia; species Nipponia nippon. Next base: position 2,228,483 of record NW_028262369.1, read on the forward strand.
CTCTCTTTTATTCTTCACCAATGCCAAATTTGGCATTTGCATGACCCCAGAATGAATCAGTCTGAGGAATTAAAGTGGCAAGAAATTATCAGGAAAAAGAAAGAATACTTTCTGTTGGCTTAGCTGCCCAACATAATATGTAGTGGGACCAGGCAAACCCCAGAAGTGCTGCATGGTGGGTGATGAGGCTACAGGGACGGAGAAACACTTCCCATTGGATTGACTTGGATGTAGCCTAAAACTGCAGCTGAAGACCTCGGATGATAGATGCGGTTGTGTCGAACAGCTTTTTATGAAGTGCCAAACAAGAACACTCTCCTGTGAGTGGTTAAAATGATTAATATGCAATTGCTCCCTAAGGCTAGGGATGGGAAATAAACCTTTCAGACAGTCATGAAACTGTACTAGCTTTGTAATGAAGTTACTGTCTGCAGGACGGTGGACGTGCTCAGATAATGAACGGGCAGGTGTACTGCTGCTCGAAGTGTTTCAGCAATTGCTAAGATTCACAGAGACAGGACTGGGCTGCTTCTGAAGTGCTGAAACAGTAAACGGTAGAAACAATCTACGTACAAGCTGATGACATAATGAAGTGTGCACCCTGTTCAGGTGATACTAACTACTTTTCGAGAGTAGTGGACAGTTGTCATTATTAATGACCATGTCTTAATTTAAGCAGGGCCATCCTGTAATATAAGACACATGGAGAAAGACCAGGAACATCTGATGCATGAATTCTTAATTCTCTCTCTGAATTAAGAAACATGCAGACCAAGAATTACATCCTTTTGTATAATACTAAGCATGCCACCAGCACTTAAATAGGCGTTTAGTCTCTCTTGACGAGGGTATCCAAAGCTGCCTTAGGCATATTTTGGTTAGAAGGGGAGGAAATAAAGCCAGTGCTGTGAAGCCTTAAAATGAGATTTGAAAGACGTCTTTTTAACATTACGCGCTTTTATTTTTCCAGTGTATTCAAATCCCAGAGTCCACTGCAGCAAGAAAAAACTGCCAGCAAAAACTCCTCAGCAAGTCTTATTGCTTCGGGCTAAGGAGGCGATCCAAGTAGAGGTAGGAATTTGAAACGCTCTGCCTCTGAGATGACCTCGCCTTCCAAGCCCATGGCAGCTTGGAGCTGTAGCGCCAATGGGTGATGCCGTGTTCTGTAGAAAATGGAGATCCGCAGCTGAAAGTTGTGCTTTGCTTCGGTTACTCAGGGTGGGATGTCGGAGCTGAGTGATGAAGCCAGTGAGTCGGAGCTGCTGAGCCGCAGTCTTTCCATGTGGCATGGGGTTGGTCAGATGATCTGTCGGGAAGAGCTGGACGTTCCCCTGGACTTGCATACGGCCTCCTCCATCGGCCAGTATGAAGTGGTGCAGGAGTGTATTCAGCGGTAAGGAGGGGCTGGGGAGGGTGCAGGTCTGTGGTTCCTTACTGCCGGTTATGTTTTTTCACTGGCTGCTGTACAGGTCGGTCTAACATTGCAATGGGGGCACATCACTGCAACTCCCAAAGTGTTCTTAAGGACAAAGTTTCAAGGGAAAAGTCTGCTGATAAAAATTATCTCCTTGGTGATTTGGTAGAAGTTGTTCTTGAGCTGGTAGGAATTCCCACGCAGGCTTCAGCGCTGGAATTTTTTTCAGCCTTCTTTCAATACAGTGATGTAGTAAGAGGCTGCAGGAAGTAAGAGGCTGTGATCTGCTAGGACAGTAGTTCAGCTGAATTCTTTTTTCTGTTATTTAGTGGAGATCTGGATTTAAATAAGAGGAATTGTGGTGGCTGGACTCCACTGATGTATGCCTCCTACATTGGCCACGACACCATTGTACACCTGCTGCTGGAAGCAGGAGTGAATGTGAACATCCCGACACCAGAAGGGCAGACGCCGCTCATGCTGGCCTCCAGCTGTGGAAATGAAAGTGTTGCTTACTTTCTTCTACAGGTGTGTATCCCATAATAAATAGGTAAAGCCACACTACATGGTTTAAATTCTCTACCGGTTGCAACCAAAATGTGCAATTTACGTTCTGTTGTGAGTTCAGCTTCCTGACGGGGATTTAAACTCTCTTGGTATCGCAGTGCAGAGGGGCAGTGGCTAAGAGACCCAGCAGAGGGGGTGCAGTAAAGAACATTCTCTGTTCTCTTGAAGCAAGGCGCAGAGCTGGAGATGAAGGACATTCATGGTTGGACCGCCTTATTTCACTGCACCAGCGCCGGACATCAGCAGATGGTCAAGTTCTTACTGGACAATGGCGCAAATGCCAACTGCAAGTAAGGAGGAATCTGTCATTTCGTTTCTCAAAAGGTATCTCTGATTTCAGCTGTGGAAGCAGCAGTTGGCTTATGAACACATTCGAACACGGACAGGGAGGAGATGCCTGCTTTTGTCTTTGCTCCTGTACCTTAGGAAGTATGGCACACTCTATTAGCTAATACAAGGAGAGCTGACCTGCAAACTGAACGGTGAAGTCTGCCCATGTTGTCACTGTTCATTTAACTAAGATCAAGAGAAATTAGATTTACTACTTGTTTTATTATGGGCTAAACTCTGAAAGCAAGCAGGTGCAATGCCTTCTGCACTCAAGTGCACTTTGCAAGTCTTTCTGTTGAATTTTCTGTGTGCTTCGAGTTCAGTGGTTTTGGGGTTTTTTTTTTGAAGTGTGCAGCGCATTCGTGTGCCTTGGGAACTGCCTGTACATGTATGCATATTGAATTGCCTGAGGTCAACAAAAGGTTCTTCGTTAGCTCCTGCAAAACTGATTTTGCTACTGAAAGACAGATCTGCAACTGGAAGAGTAATGTGTTGCTGTGCAGCCAATCGAGGAACGCTTACGGAATCTCCGCTGGGAGTTTTACTGAGATAGACCAGAGTGCAGTAGAACAGCCAATACATGGTACAGTTTGTGATCAGCTGAGGGCAGCGGCTAGAGATGCCCTGTTAGGGTATGGCAAAGACTGCAGCGTGTTTCAGCTTTGATTATTCTAGTCCATGTGTGAGTGTTTGTTCTCTCTCCTACACAGGGAGCCTGTATATGGATATACGCCTCTGATGGAAGCAGCTGCTGCTGGCCATGAGATAATTGTTCAGTACCTTCTCAATCATGTAAGTGTCTAGACAGTTCTCTGTAAAGCTGAAAATCTGTGGTTCCAGCCCGTAGAGAGGAAGAACCACAAGTTTGACACCAGACTTTTTACAGTGTTATGTTTGATCCTTGATGACGGTCACCTCTGAAGTCCCAGACTTCCAGGACTGTTCTCAAAGTATCTGCTTTCTGAAGGCTCCGATTTTACGCTGCCCTTGCGCAAACAGGAGTGAGGTCTAACTGTCCAGATTTAACTGAATAATGACTGAATTAGAAAACAAATAATGCAGTAATCTCTGTATTGTTTACAGGCTTGCCTGCTTGGGGTAGTGGGCATCCTCTACCTCCAAAACCTTGTGAGCATGCATGTCTTGATGTTAAACAATTCATTTTTAATATCCCATTTAACTGGTCCAGCTTACTTCCAGAAGGAGGCAGCAATGCAGAACGTTTTTCAGATAAAACAAACTAGTTCCCCGTGGCAATGCACAAGAGCCGAATACCTAGGCTACTTGGCATTCAGGGATCGGAGAGACTGTGGATAACTAGAAAGGCAACAAGGTATTAGTGGAGCTTGAACTGTCTATCAAAGGTGAGCCTGTACTTCCGATGGGCTTGAAGGAACTAAGACAATTCTTTGACTCCCTTGAATTTTTTTATATAGTGCCCTCTGCTATGTACATTTTAAACATGTTTGTTTGTTTTCTATAGGGAGTGAAGACAGATGTCAGAGATAACACTGGAGCCACAGCACGGACGCTGGCCATGAAGTACGGACATACGAAGATTGTGGGGCTGATAGATTTGCATGCATCCCCAGTGCCCAAGGTCTTCTGCAGGGGTCCAGGTAACAGAGATGTTTCAGCTTCTTCATTTTAAGATGGAACCAGAAGAGAGGTGCTTCATATTTTGAAAGTTTGTTACTATGTGTATGGGGTGGTAGTGTCTGGTCTGTCCTGGAAATTCCAGCATTTCTAAGGGTGGAAGAGGCATGGATCCAGCAACTTTTTTGTCTGCTGGCCCTTTTTTGACCTAGTTAAACTGTTTCACCCTCCTTTTAACATTTCCTTTTTATTTTCCATTGCGTTTGTAGGCCCAGTAGCAAATGAAGTAGGTCAATGAATTACTATGCTGCTAACAGTCTTTGTTTGAACTACAGGAAAATATGAAGAGCTGAGTTCCTCAGATGAATCCTGTTCTGCTCCCCAGAGACAGAGACCTGTTCGTAGGACCAAGGGTCCCAGCATCCATGATGGGCCCCAGGCTTTGGCTAAGATAACAGCGGTTGGAATCGGAGGAAAGAAGCAGTCTCGCTATGGTGAGAATAGTTAGAAGCCTAATAGAGAGTCCTTTGAGGTCTCTCAAATGCTTTGCAGCTATTTCTGTGTCAGCATTTTTTTCTTTTGGTTTGGGATTCATGTGTGGCTTGTACAGAAACAAAGACAGCGAATACCATCATACAAAGCTATCCAATCTCTGGTTTAAAAAGAAAACCCCTTGAACTCTCCTGTCAGGGCTGGATATTGATGCGTGGAATATTTCTGTGGAACGAACACTGCTCTTACCTCAATTACTGTTCCCCTGACTCTTGAGAGGAGTCCAACTTCCCTTTTTGAGGTAGGCTCAAAAGTTTGAGAACCCTTCTCAAGCTGATGACAGAGGAAGTGGTCACAAGCCAAGAAATCATTGATCATGAAAGTGAACTCAGTGCTCCTAGACCTGTCAGTTTTGTCTTCCCTGGTGTTTGAAATACTACTAAAAATGAGATTATAAAACCCTTGCAATAGGCCAAGAGAACAATCATTCCAGTTCAGACATCAGCCCCTGGATGCAGTGGTGTGAGTTTTGTTTTCTTGTCATAGCCATAGATATTTCTCAGGCTGACTACCTAGTTGTCTAGAATAGCCAAGAATATGGACTTAAAAGCATGTTCAAAGTTCGATTCGGTCTCTTAATACAGATACTTACTATCCCACAGGCAGTGGCTGTACTGAAATGATACTGTCAGCTTCTGAAACGGTAGTGGGATGCCACTAGAGCTTTAACACAGATGCCGAGGGGTTGGCTTTCCAGGGTGTGCTTGGCTGGGGATGGGACGTAGCTGGCACCTTGCTCTCTTAAGCAGATGTCTTTCCCCCTTCGATAATTTAGGTATGAAGAGGAGAGGAAATGCTGAAAGCTCCTATTTAAGGTGCATCTCTGCTATGAGGCTGTTTCCTCTGACTGTTTTTCAATGCAGTCATCTAAACGAAGTGCAGCTGATGTGTGTTTGTGTGAGGGAGGCTGTAGGCAGACGCATTTCTCAGTTTTTCTGTGTGCTCTTTAGAATGGAACCTGCTAGTTGAGGAGGCAGTCCCTTCTTTTGATGATTTTCAAATCCCTGAGCAGTAGCTTTTCCTGCTGGAGCCTCCCTAGCAACTGGCATCCTAATCTTTACTGGTTCTCCCTTCCTCTTGCACACAGAGCAGGTCCCTCCTCAGGGCTACGTTACCTTCAATGATGATGGCAGCTGTGAAGCAGACGATATCCGGAACCGGGACGTTACCTCTCCAATTAACGAGCAGGATGTGGAGAGCAGCAGCAGCAGAGGTAAGTCACTGTCTCAGAAAATAGTCTGGCTTGCAGTGCGCACCTGGATGTGAGAATCATAGAATTGTTAAGGTTGGAAAAGACCTTTAAGATCATCGAGTCCAACCATTAACCTGTCACTGCCAAATCCACCACTATACCATGTCCTCAAGCACCACATCTACCTGGCTTTTAAATCCCTCCAGGGATGGGGACTCAGCCCCTGCCCCGGGCAGCCTGGGCCAGGGCCTGACAGCCCTTTGAGGGAAGAAGTTTTTCCTAATACCCAACCCAAACCTGCCCTGGCGCAGCTTGAGGCCGTTCCCTCTCGTCCCATCGCTTGTTCCTGGGGAGAAGAGACCGACCCCTTGGCTTGCGTGTTCTTTTCCCACTAAGATGTCGAGGATTGGAGTATCTCTCATGAGGAAAGGCTGAGAGAGCTGGGATGGGTTGGCCTACAGAAGAGAAAGCTCAGTGGGGATCTCATCAACTTGTACAAATAAGCTGAAGAGAGGGTGTAAAGAAGATGGAGCAAGGCTGTTTTCAGTGGTGTCCAGTGACAGGACAAGAGGCAATGGGCACAATCTGAAAGACAGGAGGTTCCCTCTCAACATAAGGAAATGGTGAGGGTGACTGCACGCTGGGGCAGGGTGTCAGAGGTTGTGCAGCCTCCATCCTTGGAGGTGCTCTCGGATGTGGTCCTGGGCAACCTGTTGTAGGTGACCCTGCTTGAGCAGGGGTTTGGACAAGGTGACCTCCAGAGGTCCCTTCCGACCTCACCATTCTGTGAAGCAGCACAAAGGAAGGATCTATGGGCAGCTCCTAAATTAATAAAGGATAATGTGGCTCTGCATAGGCTCTGGGCTCAAGGAAAGGCCTTTCCTGAACTTTACTAATGGGAGTGCAGGCTTGGTTGTAATAACACACTTTTCCACCCCATAACTAAGAGCCTCATGGAAACACACACACTCAGCCTTCCTGCTCTCTGTGGTACTAGACAGACTTGGAGAAAGATTAGTGCCTGGGATCAGACGTGATATTTCTGTCTCAGAATCTGCATATGAAGCCTTGCTCTCAGTTTCTCTTTCCTTTACACTTCTAGCAGGTTTTGCTGGTAATTGTGGAGCAAAACCAGCACTGAGTGTAAGGAAGTTGAACCTCAAACTTTTTTTTTTCATATTCCTTTCCAGAGGATAATGTTTTCTTCACCAATAACTTAGCAGCCATCAGGAGCAGTAGCAGCAGCAGTGAATGCCTGACCAAAGCCCTGGGGGTCAGCAGTGAAGGCTCCTTGGAAAGCAATGAGGTGGGGTTTTCAATTTTCCTTTCTCTGCCTTCAGCTTGGCCAGTACCATCGCCCTTCCACAGCCTGCTGTGACTCTGCCTCCACAGGAGGTTGTAGTACCAGGCTGGGTGAGGGAAGGTAGCATTACAGGGACAAGAAAACCAATTTCCATATGTGAAGATTATGGATTGGCTTGTTTGATCTCTGGCTAGTAGCCAACTCTCAGAGCACATTCACTCTAGAACAGGTTGTTGATGGCTAGTCAGTAATTTTTAAGTTCTCTCCAGCTTCTGAACTCTTTGCAGACTTCTGGCTAGGTGGTGATCAAGAAAGGATGTGACTTGCTGGAGCTGGATCAGTCCTTGAGCTTGGCGAGATAGCAGGCGGTAGAGTGAGGTTTAGAGAAGCACAGCAGTGCAGTATTGGCCTTTCTGAAGTACAGAAAGGGGAAGAGGTTGGAGGTTACTCAATGGTTCAAGTCACAGCTTGCATGTTCAAGACACAGCTCCGGGGCTGATGTACAGAAGGGTGATATAGCTGAACATGAGCCAAAGTCCTCTGTCTTGAGGAGCTTCTCACAGCTGGAATCTCTGTGGATTGTATTGGTTCAGGGAGGATTCAGCGTTGCTCTTTGCCCTGGCATGTTGCTTCCTAAGCTGGGATTGCAAGAGCCTGATACCATTCCGTGGTACCAAGCTGCCATCTTGGGAGTGACTTGGCTCAGCCCTTCCTAATAAAGGCTTTTTGTTAGTCTTTGTTGCCCGTGTTTGTAGCCCACTACCTAGATTTAGAGCTTGGGACTTGAGTCTGCACTTGTTAGCCGTAGTGATCCTGGCATCTTTGCGTGATCATCTTTACATTTTCTGGTTTTTTTCTTTCTTTTCCAGGATTCTGACCATGCAAACAGTCCCTCTAGTCGGAAACAAGCCAAGAGCTTTAAGATCAAGAATCGCTACAGCAACAGTGATAGCCAGTGGACCCACTGCCCAGGGAAAGCAGGGAGCTCTGGTCAGCACCTAATCCTTCCTGAGCCCCCTGCCTATACAGGGCCCCAGGTAACTACGCACAAAAAGTTGTCTCTGAAGTAACGCAGATCTGTGTCAAGCTTGGGAGGCTTTTCCAAGGTTGCCTAAGCTTCTTTCTTGACCTTCTCAGGCAAAAGGGAAGTTGTCACCACAACACCTTTGATTCCAAACCTCTGCCCAAACTTAAATGCTCGTGAAACAGCAATTTCTTGTACAAAGAACGGTCTGCTTAGGTGTTGCTGTTGCTTAGAGGGATATTCTAGACCCTCGGGCCTGGGGGTGTGCTACCAAACATGTCTCTGGTGGGGGCTAGGGTAGATGTTGGTGTGTCTTTCTTCTCTGCATGTGTTACAAGAGGCAATGGCTGCAGCAGACAGGCCAGTCTTGTTGCATTGTGTGACTACGGAGAAGGGCAGTTAACCAGGGGAAGTCATGGTTGCTGCTAGAACCCATGAAGGCATAATGGCAACAGGAGGAAGCAGATGTTTATGAGGAAGAGGCATGGCGATGCTTTTGTTTGAGTTGTTGTTTTTTTTTTTTTTTTTTGATGGGCTGCAGGACCTGGCAACATTCCTTGAGCAGATTGGCTGCCTGAAGTATCTGCAAGTGTTTGAGGAGCAAGATGTCGACCTCCGGATCTTCCTGACCCTCACAGAGAGTGATCTGAAGGAAATAGGCATCACGTGAGTGTCTGTAATGTGATTCTCATCTTTCCCCTTACAAACCATGCACACAAGCTGGTCAGGAAAGTTTTTAGCTAGTGAGTGCTTTTCTGTTCTGGCTGTCTCCCACACAATTTTGATATCCCCTAGTTCTTGGCTGCAACAGGCTCCTGTTTTTGGAGGTGCCTTGGAGGAACCAGGAGACTGCAGAGGTCCTCATGGCATCCCATTGGGCCTAGGGACAGATGGTGCAGTGGTTGGGCCCTGACAGTTTCCCATTCTCCCACCAGTCTGTTTGGACCTAAGAGGAAGATGACTTCTGCCATTGCCCGATGGCACAGCAACGCTCGGCCGCCCAGTGATGCCCTGGAGCTGGCCTACGCAGATCGGCTGGAGGCTGAGATGCAGGAATTGGCCATTCAGCTGCACAAGGTAAGAAGGGACATGGTTTGGCGGTGGACTTGGCAGTGCTGGGTTGACGGTTGGACTTGATGATCTTAAGGGTCTTTTCCAATCTTAATGATTCTGTGATTCTAAGTCTGCCATGCGCTGCTCAGTGCCTTATCACACTGCAGTAGGTGATCCGGTAGCGTATTTTTATGTTGTGCCTCTAATGGCCTGGGGTAAAGGAAAAAACACAACTTTCAGCGGACGCACTTGGTGTCAAAGTAGATCAGGTAACACCATAAGTGCAGCTTATCCACTCCTCATCATCTGTGCTCCATGCTCGTGAAGCCTTTATGTCTCTGTTTCCCATCCGTCTGAGATGGGAAGTGGGAGGAATTGAATACCTACTCTTTTTCAGTAGTGTCATTTTTATGGTGAAGTTGTGCAGCCATTAGCGAATGGACTTCTGTTGATTTGGGAAATTGGGCCTACTGAGTGTCTTTGCAAATGGAAAGGAAGCAGGAATTGTAACCGTGGGGCTGGTCTTGGTGTGGAGAGAAACTGTATTTTGTGTACAAGCCTTACCCAGCTTCCTTTCGCACTGGGTTGGGCACAGTTTTGCAGGAACCCCCTGGCTGCCCGAGCCATTAAAACAGCGGGGACTTCAGGGACGTGTCAGAGCAGGCACACACGAGAGCGAGGTACGGTACTCCCAGCCTAATCCTCCGTTCTGCTCTGCTGTAGAGGTGTGAAGAGGTGGAGGTGATGAAGGGCCAGGTGTGCCAGGAGCAGAAGCTGCGTGCGGTGGCCGAGAGCTGTTTGATGGAGCGGGATGAGACCTGGAATGCTATCCAGTGCCAGCTCAGAGAGGCGCAGGCCATCACCAAGGATGCTGGAGTCCTACTGGATCAGATCAAGTAAGTCATTCCCAGGAAATGGCACTGAGGCTACTGGGAAACGGGATTTGGGCCGATCAGAGGTCATATTGGCAGTCTTGCAGGTGATGCGTAGGATAAGGCAGGGGAGCTCCCCAGGCATCTGAACCCATTTTGGATCCTGCCTGACTTTCTCTAGCGGAAAGCCGCAGCCGCCTGAGCAGATGTGAAACCTTAAGCAGATGCGTGAGCTATAAACAGCCTGACTTTTCAGGGATGCTGAGTGCTCCTGTTTCAACTAGAAGGTGAAGGCACTCAGCTCCTTTGGAACCAAAAGGCTAAGTGCTTTGTTTGTGCTTACATGAGACCCAGTGACCAGGGTATAACTTGGTGATGAGGTGAATGCAGGAAAGAGTTTCTCACTTCTAAACCGTATCAAAGGACTTGCCATGTCTTGCCCTGACTAGTGAAGAATACTTTTCTTGCAACTGTGACGCCTAACAGAAAAACCTGCCCTGTTCATTCACACCACTGCCTTTGAGTTCTGTTTTCCCCCACCTCCTAATTTACCTTTTGTTGCCTTTGGGGTGCTTTTCTCCCTGCCCCAGTTTGGACTCCTGTCACGGGCCCTGTTCTGTCCACTGATAGAACAGAGACGTCCTTGAAGGTGACGTTAATCCTACTGCTATAGTTCCTGGCCCAACAGGGAATGGGGCCTGCTCACTACCAAGCCTGGGAGAACTGGGATTGGCTTCCAGAAGGACAGCAGAGCAATATTCCCAGCTGCGAGGGGCAGAGCACTTGTCTTTTCCCCCTGACTGAGGAGCTGAGGCTGGCTGGTAGAAGGGCCCTGCCCTGCTCTGAGGGTACACTGTTTGAACTGATGGTGTGATGATGTTAGCCAGGGAACTTTGTGGGCCTCTCTTGCTTTCACCTGATGCCTGTCCTGCGGTAGCTTCATTTGCCCATTAGAAACCTTGGATCAGGCTTGATTCTCATATAAACCAGGCGCAGCCCCCGGCTTGGGCTTTCTCCTGCTCACCCCGCCCCCTCCTTCTCTTCTCCCCCCGCAGCTCCTCTGTGGACAGGGGCAGAGATTGCTGTGGAGATGGGGCGCAGTGGAGAGCGCCCCGAGCTTTGTCTGGGGCACGTCTTCCTCTTCCTGGGAAGGAACAAGGAGCAGTTTGTAACCCAGGGCGTTAGATGCGGTCCCTCGGCACCCCAAGCAGGTACTTGCAGGATGTAGGAGCGCACAGACCGACGTGTTGTTCCAAGCAGTGTCCCTGTGCACTTCTGATGGGTTTTGTCTTGTTTGGCAGATCCTGTCAAGCAGAGCTGTCCTCCCGGCTAACCCAAGAGCAGGCAGGCAGCAGAGTGCTGGACGCAAAGGTGCAGCTGGGAACCGGTGAGAGCAGGCGGCCTGGTGAGCGTCCGGGTGAGGAAGAGCTTTTTAAACTACACAAATGGGTGCAAGGGGTGGGTAAACAGCAGGACACCCCGGAGCAAGCCACGTGCTTGTGTTTCATTGCTGAAAGGATAAGTTAGAAGTGATTTGGAAACAGATGAGCAGCCAAACCCTTAAAAATTTTTGCTCAGAGAAAGCATTTAAAGCCCTCAGGGCGTTTGGAGTATAACTGCAGCAGAGTTTTTCAGCAGCTTTTGATTCTTAGCGAGTGGGAAGTTGGGGGTCTGGCAGGCGTTTGTGGCTAAAAATGCAAAGCTGTAGCACAGGCGCCCAGTGGCAGCCCTGCCTCACGGGCCGGTGGCTTCCCCTTCCCACGCTGCGGCGTGCGGGCACCTCGGGTGCGTTCCCGCACCGTGCGCTAGAGCCAGGGCTGAATCGGAAGCCACGGCTGGTTCCCTAACCCAGTCTGGGGGGTGGTGCTGTACGGTCCGTGGGGCAAACTGCTGTGCGTGGCTGGGCAGGCTCAGCCCACCAGCTCCGTATCACAAGGAGTTAGCAAATGATCCTGCTGCCCGTGACACGCTCCCAGAGACGTGCTCTTTGCTACTTGTGTTTTGAAAGTGAGACAAGTAGAGATCCTGTTGACTTCTGTACGCTACGCTTAATTTCATTGAGTTTCTCTTAATGTATGACCTAGCCAGTATAAAAAAAAATTCCTAAGTGGTAGAATTACCAGCAAACCCCCTCAGTTTGTCACAGGCAATTCCAGCTTTCTTCCCATGTGACTCAGAACCCCTAACTGGAGCCGCTTTGGGTGTGGATGCTTCACAGCAACGCCAAACCCCTGTCTCCGCTCTGTCCCAGAGAGCGTGCAGATTGATTAAATGTGTGGTTCCTCTTTCTTGCAGTGCTGGAAGGATGGCCGCCTTCCTTGAAGTCTCTGAGCTTGCCTGAGCTGTCAGCTGTCCTAGAGGAGTGTGTGGGAGAAATGGGTAAGGTGGGGAGGAGTCTGGCCGCACGAAGCGGCTGTTGTGCTGGAGGGGAGGTGTGGCTGGGCAGGGTTTTGACGATTTGGCAGTGGTAGGTTGGAAGGACCTAACAATCTCCCCTCATTCCGGGAAGTCTCCAGGCTCTGAAGTTGGTGCTGGTGTTTTCTTGCACTTCATCTCACTGCAGATCTTGGGCTCTGCCTCATTCTCAGCCTGGAGCTGTCAGCAGAGGGAAGGGGGCGTGTGCCCCCCTGCATCTCCTGCTCAGTGCTCAGAGCTGCTTGTGAAGTGATTCCCAAAGCCTGTGTCCTGTTCTCCCGACAGGAACTTATCCCAGCAACAGGCAGTCGGAGAGTAGAGACGCTCCTGTTTTCAGGGCACTGGAAGCTGCAGGGGAGAAGGCAGCATGGAGGCAGGAAAACAGTGGCTGAATCCAGACCGCAGCCTGGTCTTTACCGCTTGCTGGCCCATGGCTAATACTGATTTGTCCTTTTGGTTTGTCCTCAGGAAAAGCTCTGCAGACTGTGACTCAAAACCTCCAAAGGCTCCAAGCCCCGGGGCAGAGCGGGCAGAGCTGGCTAGAGCCGTAACAGAGCAGGAGGGTGAGTGGGAAGTAATGACAGCCACAGAGGGCTGTGGCCTTGAGGGGGACGTCATTCCTCGCAGCAAGTAACGGCCGTCTGCCACTTGTACCCAGCGCTCGCTCACACCCTGCACGCTGAGGCTCTGCTCTAACTAGTCCTTATGTGCCCTCTGCTTGGTTTTCCCTTTGGAAAATCCTTAGTCCCATTGTCCCTCTGCCCCACTGAAAGGGTGACTGTCCTTTTTTTCCTTCCCCCCCCCCCCCCCCCCCCGATGGCTGCAGGAATACTGACGTCGGGTGACTGTTCCACCCGGAAGCTGAGTGTGCCTGGGAGAATGAGCGCGAGGGCTGTGCTGGCAGCACCGCAGCTCTGCTGAGAGTGCCACAGCAGCTGGTGGATGCGTGGAAGAAGGTCTCGGCCACCAGAGAATGTGCCTGGGAGAACGAGGGACAGCAGAAGACAACAACCCAGCAGCTCTTTGGGCCTGACTGCTGTCTGGGTTCCCAGGATCGTTGTTGTTTGTACCAAAAGGTTGGGTTAAGAGGAGAAGCACCGAGCCCAAAAGGCTTTATCTGCCTTACGCTTCCTGCAGCCCTTGTCATTCAGGGCTGTGTGGTGTTAGAAAGCTGACAGTTACCCACAGCAATCAGTTACCTGGAAAAGGGACATCCCGTCGTCCCCAAGGCCTCTGACACTTGTCCTTTTACGTGGATTGCTCAGGAGCTGGCCCAGAAAATGTATCTGAGGCAATAAGGAAGGCAGGTTTGTTGTGGATGGGGAAAGTGAGTAGAGTTTGTAATGTTTGGCTCATTGAGCTGCAGCAAAACTCACGCAGCCCTGAGCTCTAGCAGGAAGATCTGCCCTCCTGCCATCCCAAATGATCCTCTAGCAGGAAGGTCTGCCCTCCTGCCATCCCGAATCTGTGCTTCAAAACCTCTCCCTCCAGCCAGCCCACCCTGGTTTGGTTCAGATCCTTGCCCCCCTCCGGGGTTGTTTGTGATCATGTTATTCAGTCCCAAAGAACTCGTTTTTTTGTGGGAAATGCTTTATGGCAGAGACTCTGTCTGGTTTGTCAGTGCCGAGATCCCAACGCTGACAGTGGTTGCAAGGCAGATGTTCCCCTGGAAGGGCATGAGAGGGAAGGAAGAGCTCGAGACCATTCAGTCTCCTGTGCCTCTGGCAGGCAGCAGAGCGCCGAGGCAGGCACAGCAAGAACTGAGGGACAGAGCTGTCCCACGTGGCAGACAGGTAAAACAAATCACATCCCAGATGGAGCTGCGGTGCAAAGCTTTGGTCCTCAGCCGCTGCCTGCCTTTGGTTTCCAGGCTTTAGTGTTTGGAAATAGCTCAGCCAAGGCATCCTTGTGTCGGCGGTGTGGGTATTTTCAAAGGGCAGACAAATGGTGCAGGACGAGGCTGCCTCCCCAGAGAGACCGCTCCATCGCGGGGAGCGGGGCGAGCAGCCCCAGGGGCTCTGCTGACAGTTACGTTGCTGTAAAATGGTTTCCAGTGACTCTCTGTTCCTGCGTGTTGCTGAGTCCAGGCAAACAACAAACAAACAAAACCTGAAGTCTGTGATGACCTTGATGAGTCTGGAACAGGGTTCTTCTCTTTGCAAGGAAGGGGAAGAAGCTGCATGTTCCTCCTGGTTTTAATTTTTTGGACCTTGATCACAGATGCTAAAATACAAAAATCCATTCTGGCTCCATCCTTTGAGCCAGTCACCCCTTCTGATCGGCTGCCTGGGACCGTTTAGGCAGGCTCAGAAGCTAGTCTGCGTTTGGTAAAGCTAACGCCTAGTTCGACTGTCCCACTGAACTGGTGTACGCGTGCTTCAGGGGACGGTCCTGGGGCACCGGCGCAGGCATGGCCCGCTCTCGTGTGAGCCTGCCCTGCTGGCAGCGTGCTCAGCTGTGGGCTGCTGCCTTCAACTCCTGTTTAACCCTTAAACTTAACGTGGCGCGCTATTATTTTCATCTTTAGCGAATGCCACGGATGTACGCACGTGGGCATCTGGCGCTCGCTGTGCAGCAGGCAGCGGGACAGGGCTGCAGGAGGCTGCGCCCTGAAGGATGAGCTTTGATGAGGTGGGGCCTATTCTCCGAAGGCAGCGTCCCTGAAAGCTGCTCGGAACATCGAGGCTGTGCTGGGAAGGGCGTTTTGGGCTTTGTTCTTCGTTCCCTGTTGCTGGAGGAATGGCGGGGAGTGCCAAGGCAGGCTGCGCTGCCCTCGCCCTGGCGGTGTCTCTGGCTGCGCTGGTACAGGGTTGTCATGGCTGTGTCCCTTTGGAAGCCCAGACTTGAAGTTAAGGCAAGATGGCTGGGGGGAAAGGGGGAAAGTTTTCACAGGAGCAAAAAAAAAAAAAACCCAAACCAACCCCCAAACCCAAGTGAAAAGGCCTGGGAGCAGCTGGAGAGCAAGGGAAGCCCTGGCTCAGCAATGCTGAGCTGTGGAGGGAAGCGGGTGGCTGGAAGGAGAGACTGCACAGCCTTGGGGGAAGAAGGGGGTTTTTGGGGGTACACCCACTAGCTCGTGATGCTCGGGGGCCTGGGAAAAGGGGTGGGTGAGGGGTGCAGCGGTGTGTGTATGAAGGAAAAGGAGGGCCCTGTAGAAACGGTGCTGCAGGAGCCCAGAGGGAAAGGCTGAAAGGGTGCTAGAGCAGCCCCGGGGGGGCACCGGGGAGGGGATTTCATGGACGAGCGTTTCCCTGAGGAGGCGATCCCTTAACTGGAGGCCTTCAGACAGCGTTCATTGCTGAAAGGGCAGCTGTGCAGGCAGCAGGGAGTCTGGTGCTACCCGAAGGCAAGCTGTCCGAATAAAAGCATCTTTGCTGACTTGGATAAAATAATAAAAACTGAAAACCTGTTTCTGGTGTCTGGGTTTCTCTGGAGGGAGCTGGGGTTGTAGAATCACGAGTAACCTGACTGATTGACTTTGGGATAATGGGGAATACACGCAGTGCTTTCCAGCTTGCTCTCCCAGGCCGTTCGGGGCTGCCTCACCTACAGCTCCCCAGCCCTGCCTGGCTCCTGCCGGAGGTGACACCGCTGACGGGGCAGCGGACGGGGGCATTCCCGGGGCCAGGCAGTGCCAGCGCTGCCGAGGAAGAGCGGGCACTGGTAACAAAGCCTGCGCTCCGCTGAGGGCTTGGCTCTTCCCTTCCCCAGGGCTCAGTGTTGGGGCCGGTCCTGTTCAACATCTTCACTGATGATCTGGATGAGGGGATCAAGGGCACCCTCAGTCAGTTTGCAGAGGACACCAAGCTGGGTGGGAGTGTCGATCTGCTGGGGGGCAGGGAGGCTCTGCAGAGGGCCCTGGCCAGGCTGGGTCGATGGGCCCAGGCACTGGGTGAGGGTCAGCAAGGCTCAGGGCCGGGTCCTGCACTGGGGGCACAGCAACCCCAGGCACCGCTGCAGGCGTGGGGAGGAGCGGCTGGGAGCTGCCCGGCGGGAAAGGGCCTGGGGGTGGTGGTCAACAGCCGCTGAACATGAGCCAGCAGTGTGCCCAGGTGGCCAAGAGGGCCAACGGCATCCTGGCTTGTATCAGGAATAGTGTGGCCAGCAGGAGCAGGGAGGTGATGGTGCCCCTGCGCTGGGCACTGGTGAGGCCGCCCCTCGAATGCTGTGCTCAGCGCTGGGCCCCTCACCCCAAGGCGGCCATGGAGGGGCTGGAGCGTGGCCAGAGCAGGGCAGCGAGGCTGGGGCAGGGGCTGGAGCCCAAGGCTGGGGAGGAGCGGCTGGGGGAGCTGGGGGGGCTCAGCCTGGAGAAGAGGAGGCTGAGGGGAGCCCTCATCGCTCTCGGCAACTGCCTGAAAGGAGGCTGGAGCCGGGGGGGTCGGTCTCTTCTCCCCAGGAACAAGCGATGGGACGAGAGGGAACGGCCTCAAGCTGCGCCAGGGCAGGTTTGGGTTGGGTATTGGGAAAAACTCCTTCCCCCAAAGGGCTGTCAGGCCCTGGCCCAGGCTGCCCAGGGCAGGGGCTGAGTCCCCATCCCTGGAGGGATTTAAAAGCCGGGGAGATGTGGTGCTGAGGGACATGGTTTAGTGGTGGGCTTGGCAGTGCTGGGTTAACGGTTGGACTCGATGATCTTAAGGGTCTTTTCCAACCTTAACGATTCTGTGATTCTGTGATTCCTGGCTGGCGATTGCCACTTTTGCCCCCAAAAGCTCCCAGTGGCATGACAAAATTGTCTCTGCACTGGTTCAGAAATTAGTTTGGGCCTTGTTGTGTGCTGGTATTTTCCTCTCAGGATGAAGCACTGATCTTGTTGTGAGCTGTTGGTGCCACTGTGCTCTTCTAAACCTTCAGCCCACCTCTGACCTGTCGCCAGAGGCAGGCGGGCAAGAGGACAGCAGTCAGCAGCTATCCCAAAAAGTTTTAAATGGGGCAACATAAAAATCTCTTTCTGGTCAAAACTAAACTAAATTGGTGTATCTCACCACAAATTTAAGCTGGGCTGGGGTTTGGACTGGTGGGAGTGGAGCAGAGTCGCTCCCGGATCCTGGCCATCTCGGTCCTGCCTTGTCCTACGGCAGCGGGCCAGCGTGCAGCCAGGGCTTTCTCTCTCCCTACCCAGTTTTGAAACTGCCAGGAGAGAACTGGAAACAGCTCCCCTTTCCCGCCGTGATTCAAGGGTTTTGGTGCTGAGAGCTGTTCCTTGTCTTCTCTCGGCTCCACCAGCACGTCGGAGCGTACCTGGCAGCACCGATTCATCAGGGGGAATAACTTGGATCTCCAGAAGGGAGCCAGCTTTCTCCTCCCGGGGCAGCGTGGCCTCTTCCAGCTTTGGCATCGGCGCACACCGGTGCGAGGCTGCTGGAGCCTGCGGCACCCAGCAAAGAGCAGAGGAGGATCCATCCATCCATCCAACTCCTCTCCGGGAGAAACTGCGGGCTCCCGAGGTCTGCATGGGACGGCTCTGCAGGTACCAGAGCTGGGAGGGATTTGGGGCGCTGTTTCTATTTACCGCCGTCGTGTTAAGTGTTTTATTTTGCTACTTTCCTCCTTGTGTAAGCTGTAATGTAATCCTAGGGAGGGGGACGCGGTGCTATCGGAACCAGGGGCTCTGGATACCTGCTTCATACCCCTGTAACCGGGACTGGGTGTGCGCAAGTGCAAATCGGTACCCTCACGTCCGCAGCCTGCGAGCCGTTTCCCTCCCTCAGAGCAGCCAGAAGCAGCACGCTCTGCTTGCTGAAAAATAAACGTTTATTTACATCTGAAGAGAGTGTTAATGTGCAAAATGGTCTCACAGGGGTTACAGCGATCCAGGCAAACTCCTGCGTGTCTCTCCGGCCTTGAACCCAGCTGCCGCTGAGCCTGCCGCAGCCTCTCTCCTTTCCGTGCTGAAGGCGACCCTCCTCGAGATGCCGCATCCGCAAGAGGCTCTCCTCCAGCCTGGAAGCCAAGGGGGCTGGAGATGGAGAACCACCTGTGGCCGCTTGCACGTAGCGGAGAGTAAAAGCCGCTTTTTCCCTCCCGGAGCGGCCTTTTCTGCAAGGTAAAGCATTGCACGGTAGGAACAACGGACTCGGCAGCACGTCTGTCCTGCTAGCGAAGGTAGGAACGAGGGGGCTGGGGTGGTGGTGGCATCTGCTGCTGCTCTCGGCTCTTACTGGAGAGCACTGGGACCAGTAACCCCGATGCGTGCAGCCACGCGAACAGCGCTGCTTGAACCGCACTGCCTCAATGCTTCGCTTGCAAAGGCAGAGAGGGGTAGATGCTGCGGGCTTCCGAGGGTTCGCCAGGCTGCTTGGCCGGGGTCGGCAGCTGGTGCTTTGGCACCCTGCTGGAAAGCAAACATCTTGTACCCCAGCTGTTGCACAGCTGGGTGCAGAAAAGCCCGGCTTTTTGTCAGCAAAACGGTTCCTGAGCTGGGGCTGGTTCCTGCCCGGGACTGCTGTAAGCTGGGCCTGGGACGCGGGAGGCTGGGCTCAGCTCCCAGCTCAGCCGTAGGCTGCCCGAAGCTCTCAAGTCCCTCACCCTCCCTTGGGATATTGTTTTTTTTTTCCCCTGCCACCAAAGGAGAAGCAATACTGCCCTTAACGCGCAGCGTAAATACAACAAAGCATTCAAGCGCCGCGGGGAGCTACGTGCGTGCCCGCCACCACGGCTCTGCTCACGGCAAAGGGGGGATCTGCTGCGGGAGGAGCTCGGGGATGAGGAAAGCCGGTGTCTCATGCGGCTGGAGAGCAGTGAGGAGCTGACGCCATGTTCCCTATCAGTGACGAGATCACCTCGCTGCGGAGAGGAGCTTTGCAGGATGACTCCGGGATGGATGGATGGATGTCTCGGAGCTCTCGGGGTGTTGGTGAGATGGTCCTCGCGTAGGGGAAGGAGAGCGTGAAGGTGACGCCCTGGATCGCAGCAGCGCTGGCGTGGCCCGGGGTGCAGCAGGAGGTGTGTGTTCACCTGGGCAGCGGGGCAGCAGTGCCGGGCTGAGCAGCATCTCCCGTTCCCCGCTGCTTGGCGAGGGCTGGGCTCCCTTTCCAGCCACCGTGATCCCCTCCTGCGGATGCCCAGGTCGGTGCGGATGGGAAGGGGGTTTCCATGAGCACGTCTGGTGGATGCCAAGAGGTAGCTGATGGTGTACAGGCAGCTCGGGCAGCGGAAGAAAGCAGCAGGCGCGTCTCCCCGTGCAGCTCGCCAAGCCCAAAGGAGGTGAGGCTCTTCTGAGGGGGCAGCGATGTCCGGTAAGAGCCAAGGGTGCCCGCCTCTCCCTCGGAGCGCAGCAGGGGGACGTCCCCTCCAGCAGCTCCAGCGCTCCCAGGTGCGGCACAGCTGAGACACCGGTCCCAGCCTGGCCATGCTGAGTGGGTGCTGTGGCAGCACGGCTTCTCCACGGCACCCTCCAACCGGGCCCTGCGCCCGTTGTGGCCAGCAGCCCCTCTCCTCTGGCTCGGCGGGGCTGGTCGCCGCATCACTGGGTGCAGCAGAGCGCTGGGTGGTCGAGCTTCCAGAGCTGCCACTTCTTCTTCATCTCTGACTTCACCTGCCATGGTGGGGGAGAGAGCGCGGGGGCTTTTCCCTGGCCGTGGCCACCCCGCAGCCCGAGCGGGCAAGCGGTGGGATGGCAAAGCCGCCAGCCGAGGCAGGGCTGAGCCCCAGCGCTGGGCAGGAGAAGCTGCAGTGGGTACGTACCTCCTTATTGGCGAAGCAATAGAGCACGGCCACCAGGAAGCCCTGAGGGGAGAGCAGGGGAGTGAGCCCCCATCGCCACCCCCTCTCCCAGGGCTGGGACAGGTTCAGTCTCCCCACACCACTTCTGGGTGCTTTTGGGGCTGAGGTCCCCCTGCCACTGCTGCCTCAGCGAGCGCAGGAGGCACTGGCACGCACTCAGCAACAGGGCTGGGGGTGGGAGAGCCGGTGTCCCCCTCCCTGAGCCCAGCCACCGCCTGGGGCACCACGGGGAGAGCGAGCTGGAAGCGGGACCCCCCAATTCTGGTGTGCCCAGGGCAGAGCAAGGACACGTCACGCTCCCACCTCACCTGGAAGGAGTTGAGGAAGAGGGTGAAGAACACCTTGACGTAGCGCAGGATGCCCGTGGTTTGCTCGTCGGTGGCGAAGATGAAGACGACCTCGTGGATCCCGAAGAGGGGGATGAGGGTGAGCGTGGCTTTGGCCAGCCTGAAAGAGGATAAGGGGAGCCCTCCGGCAGCGAGTACTAAGGGCTGGGGCACAGGCGCAGGCAGGGATGAGCTCTGAGTTAATCTCAGTTTAATGATGCGCAGGAGGGAGGAGCGGGGTGGAGGTGGATGGGGAGGTGGAGGTGGACGTGGAGGTGCTGTAGGACCAGGACCAGGGAGGACCCACGACCGGCCACCCCCTCCCTCCCGGCTCACCGCAGCTTGTAGTCCGCGTAGCCCTTCTGGTTGGCACGGAGCTTGGCCAGGATCACCTTGAGGATCCGCATGAAGATCAGCAGGTTGATCTGGGACAGGGGAGAGACAGTGCAGGGGCACACATAGCCCAGCACCCCCGCCCCTCGCAGCCCACCCCGGCCGTGATACGCACCTGCGGGGGCCGCAGGAGGTGACACCCACCCTTACTGCCAAGGCTGCTGCAGCCTGACAGCGCTGGGTCCCCAGAGCTGCCCTTCCTCCCTTCCCGCCATCCCAAAATCCCCAGCCACCTTCTCTGGGGCTCGGCATCAGCACAGCCCCCCCTGCGTGGAGCCCGGGGGTTACCAAGCTGGTGCAAAACCAAAACCCCGGTGCGTTTAGCGTGATGCCTTGGAGGCCAACCCCGCTCTGCTGGGAGCTGCCCTGGGGGTCGCTGCCCCCCGCCCCGGGGCCGGGAGCCGGGGGCTGAGCTGCTGTTCTCCGAAAAGGTGTGGGGCCGGCGGGTGCCCCCCTACCAGGGAGGCGAGCAGGATGGGGATGCGGATGATCCACCAGTAAGCCATGTTCTCATTCAGCGCCCAGCACCTGCTCAGGGAGACAGGGAGAGCAGCACCATCACGCCGTGCCAGGGGGTGCAGGATGAGGCCAAGAGCGTGCCAGCCCTGGCGAGGTGGGTCAGGGCCCCACAGCGGTCTCCGTCCCACTCCTGGGGCTGAGCACCCCAGCGGGACCCCCCCATCCCTCCCCACTCACTCCACGTTCTCCTTCAGGTACTTGGCGGCCATCCAGGGCACCACGAACACCACGGGGGTCCCTGCAAGTCACACAGCAAACCCTGTAAAACCAAGCACCCGCCTGAGCTGAGAAACCGGCCCTGGGGCGGGGGACACTGTGGGGACATCCAGGGCCAGCAGAGCCCCCACCCCGCACCCTCCTGGGGCCGGTTTGGCGTTCGCCGACGCCATCCCCATCGCGCGCCCGGGTGGCCCCTACCCCAGCCCAGGTAGAGGTAGAGCCTGTAGTAATTCTTCTCGGAGAAGACGGCCCCGATCAGCAGCTTGTAGAGGTAGACGGCTTCCACCAGGAACCAGTAGTGGTTGGCCAGGATGCAGTACTGCATCAGCACCTGCGCCACCCGGCAGCCCAGCGCCGCCTGCGAGAGGAATCACAGAATCACAGAATCGTTAAGGTTGGAAAAGACCCTTAAGATCATCGAGTCCAACCGTTAGCCCAGCACTGCCAAGCCCACCACTAAACCATGTCCCTCAGCACCACATCTCCCCGGCTTTTAAATCCCCCCAGGGATGGGGACTCAGCCCCTGCCCTGGGCAGCCTGGGCCAGGGCCTGACAGCCCTTTGGGGGAAGAAGTTTTTCCCAATACCCAACCCAAACCTGCCCTGGCGCAGCTTGAGGCCGTTCCCTCTCGTCCCAGCGCTTGTTCCTGGGGAGAAGAGACCGACCCCCCTGGCTCCAGCCTCCTTTCAGGCAGTTGCAGAGAGTGATGGCAGCGTGCCTATGGGGGCATGGCACCCCAAGAGCTCGCCCAGAGGGTGCGTGGGCAGCACAGGGACCCCAAGAACTCATCCATCAGGTGCACGGTGCTGCACAAGCACCCTAAGAGCTCACCCACAGGGGGGACAAGCACCGCAAGAGCTCATCCATCGGGTGCATTGGCAGCACAAGCACCCCAAGAGCTCATCCATCGGGTTAATGGGCAGCACAGACACCCCAAGAGCTCATCCATCAGGCGCCTGGGGCTGCATGGGCACCAGCACCCGGCTGTGCACCCCTCCCCGGGGTGAGGGTCCGCACCCCAGTTCCAGCCCAGCATCGAGCAGGGCCCCCCACGGGGCAGCACTTGCCTCGTGGCTCAGCAGGGCCTCCCAGTCGGCCACCTGCACCACCTCCATGCCCCAGCGCTTCTCCAGCAGCGCGTCCTTCACCATCACCGAGGTCGCCCGCAGCCCGAAGGAGGCGAAGAGGTTGGCGTGGATGTAGTTCCTGGTGCAGCGGAGCTTTCTGCCGAGAGCGAGAGCGTCAGGGTGGCGGGGGCACCCCTCAGCTCGGCCACCACCGGCTGGGAAGGACAAGGGGCAGGACTGCGTCGCCCTGGCTCTCCTACCTGAAGACGGTGAGGATGAGCAGGGCAGAGACGAGGGTCAGGAGCGACAGCGAGTACCCCACAGTGTAGAGCACCTTGAAGCTCACCATCAGCCGGCGAGCACCCTCCTGCAGGTGAGCACCGCACCGGTGAGCCCGGGCGAGCAGCACCCACCCGTGTGGCCAGGGTGTCCCTGCCCGTCCCTGCCCAGTGGCCGGGCCGGGGCATCCCACCTCCTCGACGGTGGACTCCATCTCCTCCTCGCACTGCGAGTAGTCCCGCCAGGGCTGGCTGCCGTTCACCGTCACCCACTGCCCGTCGGCGCCGCACCTGCGGCTCACCAGCCCGTGTTTCACTGCGGACACGAAGCACCAGCGCGTCCCCCTCGGGCTCCCCCCAAACCCCTCTCCCAGGACGATGGCTCAGACCCTGCTCAGCCCCAAAAGCCCTCTTCCAGGGCAGGCGTGAGCAGGGCACGAGCTGGCTCTGCTCCACACCCTGCGTGTCCCCTGACCCCCAGGTCTGCCCGTGGGTCCGTCTACCCCCCGGCATCAAGCAGGAGGGGAAGCCCCGAGAGCCTCTTCCCCCCCGGCATGGCTCAGCCCTGGCTTCCAGCTCCAGGGTGGCAGAGGGTCATCATCACCTTTTTCAAACCAGGGCAGGTAGAAGGGGCAGGAGACGTTGACGGCGGTGCCGGGGCTCCCGTCGGGCCAGCAGGCGTACATGTCGAATGTCCGGTTGCAGAAGAGCCCTTCCAACAGCAGCAAGGGGGGGAAAGCCGATGGTCAGATGCTGGTGGCACAGCCACATCCATCCCAGCCCGCTGCCAGCACCCCCAAGGGGGCTGGCGTCACCCTGAACGGGGCCCTGGTACCCCACGCCAGCCTCATCCCCCCAGGGCATCCCAGCCCTGGGCATCCCAGCCCTGGGCATCCCACCTGAAATGTGGAGACGCCCCTCAGCCCCCATCTCATCCCTCCGTAGGCAACCAGTGTAGAGGATGCTGGAGGAGGGATAAAACCAGCCCCAGCCGTCGCCCGGCTCCGTGTGTCCGCACGTCTGACCCCGAGCCGGGGCACAGCCGGGTACCTGCCGGGTAGGGCTCGCTCGCCATCCTCCTCAAGCACTCATCGCGGTACCGCATCCACTCCTCAAAGGTCTTCTCCAGCACCTTGGCCCCGCCGTGCTGCAAGCGCAGAGCTGGGTCAGAGCCTCCGGCTGCCGCTGCGCACCAGGGCACGGAGCCCGTGCTGGCCTGCCCGCCCCGCTGCCGCACCCGGCGTCTCCCCAAGCCGGCTGCCTCCTTCCCCCCGATGAACAGCTCCGTTCCGGCTTCCTCGAGACAGGCAGGAACACGCGACGAAGCCAGGACCGAGCCCACTTGCAATGGGTCAAAGCCCGGTAGTGCCAGCCCCGCTGCCCCACGGGCCGGCCCCGGCTTGCTCCTTACCGGCACGGAGGAGAACAGGCACATCCAGGCAAGATGGAAGAGGCTCCGCTGGTACCCAGACCCGAGCACGTCCCTCATAGCTGCCCCCGCCGGCCCGCGGGCCAGTGCTCCCAGTGCCAGGGTGCGTCTCCAGGCTGTGCTGGGATCCTCGATCCTGGGTGAGAGGTGGAGAACTGAGGACGGCACGGCTCTGCCGGCTGCCCGCGCTGGTGCGGACGAGGAGCTGTGCTCCCCAGGCACGTCCTGGGCTGCCACCGCCCTGGGTCGCTTCCCTGCTGGAGCCAAGAGCATCAGGCAGAGCAGCCGGGAGCGGGGGCATAATCGGATCACGCCTCTTGGCCGAACCTTGCCAGCTTCCACGCCACGCTGCCAGCCCCCGGGGCAGCTGGCAAGCGAGGGGGCCGTGATGCTGAAGTCGGAGGGGAGCAAAAGCCATCCCAGTAGCCGGTGTGACAGCCCCGGTGCCACCGCGGCTCACCCCATGGGTGGCCTGTTGCCACCAAGCCCCGGGAAGGGGTCAGGGCTGCAGGGGCGACCCCAGGGGAAGGCAAGGAGACCTCTCCGGGGGCTCCCCTGGGACCCGCCGTGCCTCCCCCCTGCCAGCCAGGATGGGACCCCCCAAATCCGCTGCCCCCCATCACCTCCCGGCCCCATTCCTGCTGGCAGAGACCCCCTGCCCCGCACAGCCCAGCCGGGGGGCTCCGGAGGGAGAAACCGCCCGGCCCCCCCGGGGCTCCCCGGCCAGCACGGACGCCCCCAGCCCGGCCCCCCCGGGGCTCCCCCATCGCTGCAGGCTGGACGGCCCCAGCCCGGCCCCCACTTCCAGCACCGCCCCCCCCGGTCTCTGCCCCCGGGGGTCCCCGCTCCGCCCGGGCTGGGCCACCGCCTCCCTCCGCCCGCTTACCCTGCGCGGCGGCTCCGCAGCCCCGCTGTTACCGGTAGCCCCGCTGTTACCGGTAGCCCCGGCTCCACGACGTGAGCGCGGCGGCGAACGAGCGGCGTCTGCGGCGCTGCCGCCTCCCGCCAGCGCCGTGCCCCGACGGGGGGGGGGGGGGGGGGCGGGGGGCGGCGCCGCCCCCCGGGGCTCGGGGGGTCCCGGTCACCGCTGCTCCCGCCCCCGCCGAGCTCCGGCACGGCCCCCCCGGGGGTCCCCGCGCTGCATCACAAGGGGATGGGGATGGGGGGCCAGGTCCAGCCCCCCCGGGGGTCCCTGCTTGGGTCACAGGGGGATGGGGGGGGGGTCCAGCCCTGCCCGGGGTCCCTGGTTGCATCACGTGGGGACAGGGGTGGGGGTCCAGCCCTGCCTGGGGTCCCTGGTTGCATCCCACGGGGACAGGGATAAGGGTCCAGGTCCAGCCCCACTGGGGGTCCCCAGCTGCATGACATGGGGACAGGGATGATGGTCCAGCCCTGCCCGGGGTCTCCGGTTGCACCACATGGGGATGGGGATGAGGGTCCAGCCCTCAAACTGTGGGTCACAGGGATGAGAACATGGGTTCAGACCCCCTCGGTCTCCCCCAGAGGCCCCCCTCCCTGCCATGCAGCCCCAGGGAGAGTCACGGGGGTCCTTCACCTTCCAGGTCTGGCATCCCGATGGCTGTCCCCCGGGCTGGCCGCTGTGGGGTGCCGGCATGGTGGCAGCCCCTCGCCATGCAGAGCCCCGCACAGGCAGAGTGGGCCGCTGGGGGCCACCCTCCCTTGGGGACAAGGAGCGGGTGGCCCTGGGGACGATGCTGGGTCCGGTACATGGACACAGCCCGTGACACGGGCCCCATCATCCGGCCCCAACAGCGGGGAAACCACAAGGGTAGGGACAAGCCATGGGACAAGGTCGGTGGCCCTGGGGCCACCAAAGACCAGCAGTGGAGCCCCTCCAGACTCCCACCTCCCTTCCAGCGTGGCCGTGCCTCCTTCTGTAGCTGCGTGCCGCAAGGCTGGTGCTGGCCCTGCCCCGCAGCGGGACGTCCTATTTATGCCCTACAGCTGCTGCTGCCTGAACGCATCAGAAAATGCCATTTATTTTGCAAAAAACGGGATGTTTACCCCAAAATCATTCCGGTGGGCTCAGAGCAGATGCAGTGATTCAGCTGGATGAGGAGTTGCATCTGTTGCTCTAGTGAAGCGAGAGGTGTCCGCTTATTCCAAGTGAAAAACAACCTGTTAGCGGAGCAGCCCGTGGTAACGTTTCGCTGTTTTGGGGGAAGCCGAGCCCTCGGGTGCCTTTCTCAGCACGCGCCGACACCGGGCTCTTTCTGGGGCCTCTCCGCTCCGTGCGTTTGCTTGTAAGCAGATTATAGCGCTTTTGTGAATCTGCTCAACGCGTACGGATGGAAAGCTAAAAATAACACACTTGAGATTTAAAGAGTGGAGCCTGGGTGGGTTTTGGCCAGATGTGCCTGCTCTGAGACTCCCTGATGCTGGGGGGTCCCCAGGCGAGGCGTGGGTCCGTCTGTGGGTCCCCGAGCCCCATTAGGGAAGGGGAGGCGAGCGGGGGGACGGTGTTGGAGGGGGAGGTGGCCCCTTGCACCCCTCTGAGCATCCCAGCGGTCGGAGGGCCGTGCATGGGCAGCGGGTCCTTCCAGCCCTGCAGCTTGAGTGCCAGGAGCCAGTTCTCCTGCGGGAGCTTGCTCCCCGGCAGGCCGGGGTGCTGGGGAGCCCTTGGGGTGCTGGGGACCCCTTTTGTGTCCTCCCAGAGTGGGCAGGGCTCATGCTGGGGGGTGTCCAGGAGCTGTGAGCGATGAACTCTCAGGCTGTGCAGGTGCAGACCCTCGTGTCCCCCCTCTTTCAGGCCATCTGCCCCCAGCTGCCACATCCCCCGGGGCCGGGGCCGTGCGTACCCAGGCAGAAGGCAACCTCCTCCCACCAAAACTCACCAGGAGTCTGTGACAGCAGCGATGGGGGTGAGAAATCAGTCTGGGAGGGAGGGCTTTGGAGACAGGGGTGGGTGCCGGAGAGATACCAAGGGTGGCAATGTTTCCATCAGCACCTATTGATACGGTTCCTACAGGGGGAAGCCACAACCTGCTGAGTCCCGGCACAAGGCCGGTGTGACCCCAAGGCTGGTGTCACCCCGGCAGGTTACAGAAACACCTGGGCAGAAACACGGAGCAGAGTCCTCGGGCACGGCCACCAGCTCCTGCTGAGGGAGCTGGGCTGATCAATGCTCCAGGACTGGTAACTCCTAATGAAAAGCCCTCGGCACCTGTATGAACCCTTTGCAGGCCATTTTTAGGTGGACCCATGCGTCTGTGTCCCTGCTTGGGGACTTGGGAAAATGCAGGCTGGTGGGCAAAGAGGACAGGAGCCCCTCCAGGTACCGGGGATGAAGAGGTGCTGGCAGGGCTTGCAGGTTGTTTGTGCGTGGCACTGAAGATGGACAGTCGGCGAGGTCTGGCTGAAGGACAGGAGCTGTGGGAAGGTCTGGCTGGCCCGAGCCTCAGTGTAAGGTGAGGAAACAGCGGTAGGAGGCAGCTGGTCTCACACGGGAGTGATGCCACCGAGATTAGGATGGAGAAACACTGCTGGAGGTGGAGATGACGGGATTGTAGGGTAATCCCGGCTAGGAGGGACCTCAGGAGGTCTCTAGTCCAGCCCTGGTCACAGCAGGGTCAGCTCCAAGTGCAGACCTGGCTCAGGGCTTTACCCAGTCTGGTCTTGACAACCCCCAAGGATGGAGATGGAAGATGGACCACGATCAAACTCTCTAAAGCCTCCAGACAGCAGATAACCCGAAAGAAGAGGGTTTCCCATGGGGTTTTTCTGCAAGAGCATCACCAAGTGCATGGGACAGGGCACAGCCCAGTGCTGTGGCTGGCCACCAAGGAAACCTGTAAGCCACGAAGGGTGATGAGAAACAAGCATGTGTGCCTGCAGGCAGCTTTAGCTGATGGGGACAGCGATGCTCCCCCCCGTAACAGCCTTGCTGGAAGAAGACGTAACAACTATTAACATGGAGAAGGGTTGGCATCGCTCAGTACCCCGAACGATGGCCGAGAGGGTGGGGATGAGGAGACATCACCCCAGCCGTGCTGCTAAAGCAGTATTTTTGGAGATTTTGTGGTTTTCCTCCTTGGTGGACAGTTAACTTTTTCTCAGGGTGACAAGAGCTTTCTGCATAAGCATATAATTCCCAAACGGCCACTGAAAAGTGACTTTGCCCAAAGATTTTGCATCTCCTGCAGCACCTGTGGAAACGAAGAGGGATGAGGACCCGAGCCCTGCCTGATCCCACCAGTACCGGCTGGCCGGGGCTGCCCCTTGCAGATGGTGGCACTTAAACTTTGCTTTTTCCCTGTGATTTTCCCCCCCTCCCCCATTACAGTGGGCAGCTGAGCGTGACTCACCGCAGCTCGGTGGCTCGTTTTGCAGACTGAGCTCCAGATGGTCTCCGGCGGCTCGCCCTGCCCCGGGTAGCTGCCGCCTCGCTGCCGCTTGCAGCCTGGCTCCTCTTCCCCCGGCTGCTTGTGGTTCCAGGTAAAGAACCGATTCTCCTCTTTCTCCTCCACATCTTGTCCTACCTGTTCCCACCCCGGGGCAGGCAGCAGGCATCGCTCGGGCATCGCTCGCCGGGCTGCGGCTGGCCGTGTCCTGGCTTTGCCCCCCTCGCTGACGTTGCCACATAGTGGCTTTGGCATGGATGGAGAAAGTGGGAAGGTGGCATCTCAGCTGCTGGGTGCTGGCCTCGTCCCCCGCTGCAAATGGATGTGGAGCAAGGAGGATGGTCAGCAAGTCAGAAAGCTCCTGTGCAAGGTCTCCTGAAGGGATTAAGACTCTTGTCTTGGAGGGAAAATTGTGTGAGGGGTTCCTTTTTTCCTCCCATATGTCAGCCACCACGAGGCCGGAGCTGGTGCTGGCTCTCCCAGGGTCTCATCCTGCCCCACGCAGCCATAACATGGTCCTGGAGCACCTATGGAAGATGCTTCCAGCCCTGTCCACCTCCCCAGACCCGGGCACCCTACGGCTTTGCCGTGCTGCCCTGTAGACCTTCCTATCTCCCTGTGTGAACCCATCTAATGCCAGCAGGACCTGGGCTCATCTCGCAGCGATGCTGAATTTGGGGGACAGCCCAGGGCTCCAGCATGCAGGTTCCCCAGAGAGGGACCACAAAATCTCCTGGCGTCATTGCCTGGTGTGGTCCCCGCCGACCACACCAAAGGGCTCTGCGGGGTCGGCGGGGACCACACCAGGGTGGAGGGTTCATCTGGAGGGGATTTTCTCACTGGTCCTTTGAATGGGGACGTAAGGAACAAGCTGTTCTTCTCCATATTGATGCATCTCAGGCAGGGTCTCCATAGCGACTGCAGCGCTT
This sequence comes from Nipponia nippon, assembly GCF_047370975.1. NCBI lineage: Eukaryota > Metazoa > Chordata > Aves > Pelecaniformes > Threskiornithidae > Nipponia > Nipponia nippon. Next base: position 2,258,045 of record NW_028262369.1, read on the forward strand.
GTGGCTCAGTCGGGGCCGGATCCTGACCATGGGGTGCTGCAGAGCCGGTCGTAGACATGGGGAGGGTGGCTGGGACAGTATCTAGATCCAAGCATCGCTGGGATGGATGTGGTGCTGGAGCCTGGTGCTTTATCCCCCAGGACTGAGCTGCCCACCCTCAGGACAGCCATATCCCTCCCTGTCCCTGCGCAGGGACGACCCCTCACTGCTGCCCTGCATTTAGGGGAGACGCATGGGCATCTCCCGTCGGCAGTTTTGCAGTCAGACCACGTGCATCGGCATCCTCCTCTTGGCTGCGATGCTGGCAGCCCATCAGCATGCGATGGTGATTTTAGCACCTCGATCTGCGCTCGGCCAGGCCCCAGCAGCTCTGCAAGAGACACAGCTGCTTGAAACACCTTCCCAATTCCTTGCGTGATGGGTAAGACCCTATGAGACCACCACCAACCCGCTCTCCAACAGCCGCTGTCCTGCCGGGGCGGGTTTTGGGATGCTGGCTGTGCTGCATGGCTGTCACCAAGGAGACACAGCTGATAAATGTATATGTTACAGACAGGATTTGCTGTTAGAGATGGGAAAATTGTCTCCTGCGTTGAAGGTGTTGGTGCCTCTTGGGCAACCTGAGAGCTGCAGGGCTGCTCAGGAAGAGGAGAGCATCCTCCATCAGTGTCACCACGGGCTGGATGCCAAACCAGACAACCGCCCAGGGCAAAGTCCCTTTCTCCAAGGACCGTTACCAGGTTTACCAGCAGAAACACATCCTGAAAGCAGGTTTCATTTCATCTAGCCATGATTGACGGGGAAATTCATACATGTGTATTATTGCAGGCTTTGCTAATTATGCTGCTTTGCTTCCCATACAGAAGTAATTCGCAGGACAGAAATGCTAATCAACACATCCCGACTTGCAATTATTCAGTGAACTTCTCAGAAAAGCCTGCCGGACCATTACCAGGTAGACAAATTCATCAGCATGTGAATGCCCACGGACCCACGTGAGGAGGGACGTTACTCATTGCAGCTGATCAATTCTGCACCGCTCGCTGCTGGACTTGGGAGGCTGCTGTAAGCTCAGGTGCACCAAAGGCTTTTGTATATGCTAAAACGCCAAGTATTTTTAATATCAGCAGATGGTGCTATTAAAGATAGCTGCAAAAGCGCAGCCCGACGAGATGCAGAGGCAGACCCACGCGAACGTGGAGCCGCTTGCCCCGGGGTTTGCTCTTTTCGGACGCTGTTGCCTCCATCCGAGCAAAAGCTGTTTCTTGCTTGAACCTCTCGGATGCAGGAGAGAAACGACCCCGAGCTTTGCCCAGCCACAGAGCGCTTCTGCAGGGCAGTGGTTTGGGGTGGGTCTGACCTCTCTGCCACAGGGCAACAGCTTAATTTACCGTCTGGGAGACATCGAGTCACTCCGGCCAGCGAGAGCATCACCATGGGGTTGGACCATCACACCTCACCTCTGGGAGATTTGCTGCTTTGGGGCTTATTCCTGCAAAGACCATGAGAAATGTAACGTTTAATACTATATTATACGCTTGAGCATTTGCCTGTTGGCTACAGTCTCTGTTACAATATGATTATAAAGAGATTGATAATATGTGAACCTGTCCATAGCCAGAAATCAGCCAAACACCGCTGCCATCCCACCCATGTATGACCAGTTAGGAGATTTGTAGAGAATCAGCTGCTCGGACATTTATTCCCAATAAATGCTGGTTTCAAGAGATACTGGGGGACAAAGGACTTTGGAGGGACAGGGAGAGACGCTCTTTGGAGTAGAGAAGGAAGGAGCTTGCACGTCATGTCCTAGGAGATGCCTTGGAGGGTGCCCCAATCCAGCACCTTGCAGGGGTCGTACGGGACCTGGAGCTCCGAGCTCGGGGTTTTGCACAGCGTTTCCATCCCATTTCCACCCCGTTTCCACCCCCTCGGGCAGCGACAGCCCAGGGATCCCACTCCATCCACACCGTTTCGCAGCAAAGGTCACTTCCAAGCCGGTGCTTCAGCGCAGCGTTGCCACACGCTCGTGATAAATGACTGTTCCCAGCTCATAAAGGCACTATTGAATTTGGCACTTACTCCGAGAAACCCTCAGCAGATGCCATCCTTCCAGAGAGTCCCTGGTTGCCGGGTCTGTATTCAAAGCTGACCAAGTCCCTTTAGTTTCCGTTGTGTTTCTCACCTTATTGAAGCAGGAAGGTTTAAACGATAAGATCGAGAACTTCTCTGAAAATCATCTATATTCACATCTTGCCCCGGAGCTGGACTCTTTGTACCCGTCCTCTGCTGAAGGGCACGGCTTGCTCTCCTCCATATGTAAAGCCTTGGCAGGCAGCGCAGCATCCATATTCCACGTCAGGGTCGCTATACCCCCGGCATCAGGAATTCGAGGAGATAAGAGGCTGCATCTTTTATTTCCTTCTTGCCTATTAGCAGCCTGGTTGCAACTTCTTCTGTTACCACCTATTGAAGCAGAGTTGTGCCTGATCTACCACTTGCCTGTCTTCTCTTTCTGGCTGGACTGGCGGTGTAGCCACATCCAGGGGAAGCAGCGTCTCCTTTTCACCCGCCGGCGTGGAAATAAGGGCGGTCGACACCTTCCTGCGTGGGTGTGATGTACCAGGGGCTGGGGATGGAGCTGTGCTTTGCTCTGCACCCAGCTGCATTTACAGCTCTGGGGGTAGAAATTCAGGTGATCTTTTTCCGAAGGTGAAACACAGCCCTGAAAATGACTTTGGAAAAATCCCTTTGGGAAAAAAAAAAATCCCTTTGCATGCTTGTCCTCTCCATCGGCCGCTGGAGCAGAGCAGCTGGGTTGGTGATGCTCCTGTATGGGCGTCCTGCACCAAAGCCACTTCTTTCATCAACGGCTGGATCTGACCTCTAAAAACCTCTCCCTCCATCGCACCTGGATTTGCCGGGTCTCCGTGGTCTGCAAAACAGCAGGCTCCCCATCGCCACGCTCCTCTCAGGAGGCTTCGTGTGCCTTCACGGCCAAATTGCAAAGAGCTGCAGCACCAGCAAAGGCTAAGGCTGTTTTCTGAAACATCAGCAGCCGTTGGGCTCTGGGTCAGCTCTCCCCAAGCTTCATTTTTGTCCCAGTGAAACACAGGAAAGGCAAACTCAGAAGTTTTCTCCCAATGAGCTAATTTTAAATCAAATGCAAATTCTTCAGCCAGTTGCATGAAAATGTCCTTCGGAGTAGCTGAGACAACGTGGATGAAGTGGAAAGGGCAGCGACCAGCCTCCCTCTGAGCACATCCCAGATCATCTCCTCCAACCCGCAGCTTGGACTGGTTTGAAGATCTCTCCATAGACCCGTGTTCACATCATCATCTGGCTTTTTCTGATTGCTTTTTCCAGTTCCTGTTCATAAAGGCCAGGTCCAGCCCTTAAAGAGGCAGCCGGTACCGGCGGATACCGGCGCTGCGGGGCGGCGGTGCTCGCCGCGGGAACGCCTGCCTCTGCAAGGACACCAGTAATAAACGGATGGCACCGGTTGTGTCCTGGCAGTCCTCTTGGAGAAGCGCGTGGTTCAAAGCACTCCACAAATACTGTGTCTGAGTGGTTTTCTCCCAAACATCTTAGCACTCACATTTTTGTATACTCCCCAATGATGTTATTTCATCTTTTTACCCAGCTGGGATGAAAATTGACAATTTCTGGCATTTCCCAACAGGGAGAGATACCAATTTGGGGGCTTGGATGAAGGAGGATGCAGCTGTGCTCCTCGCATCAGCGGCTCTGCCAGGGACCGTCCCCTGCAGCCACCACTGGTCCTGGGCATAGCAATGACCTGGGTCTTCAACCTCCATCCCTACTGACCCTGCTCCACCTGAAACCACTGCTAAATGTCATTAAGCTTAGTTGTGGTTAAGCTGGGTAGGGTCTGGGCTAACCCCAGGTGTCATCTCTTAAGGGCATCTTCAGCAGAGCCTCCCACCCACTACTTCTGTGCTTTGCAGGGGTAAGGCAGTGTTTTGCCAGATCAGGAGACAGGAGGAGGTAGGTTGTTCTCCAAAATGTTCACGGGGAAGCTGAGCGGACTGGAAGATCTCCTTCGCCGCTTGCCAAAACGCACGTTTGCCATCGCTCTGAGGAAGAAGCGGCTCAGTCCTGCCCATGAAGCCATTCCGTGCTGCAGGGGCTGCTGCGGCAGGGTAAGCCATGCATGCCCCAAAGTGGTGCTGGCCCGCAGCTGTTTGGAGGACAGAGGTGTTTTCTATAGCTTTGACATCCTATTTTGCAAAATGGAGACAAATAACTAGGGGCTTAAGAAGCTGCCTTGTCTTGCAATGTGTTCTGGGCCCTTCCCAGCCTTTCAGCTGTCCCAGGTGTTGGGTCTTTGCCAGCTTATGGTATAGTGTGATGGAAGAAAATGTATTTTTACTCAGGACTGTAATCTGCATGGCTCTGTTATGCTCAGACAAGGGTTCAAGTCACTCGGACCTGCAGGTGAGGGGTGCTCTGCATTTCCTTCTTGCCAGCAGATCTGAAGGGACTTTAAAACCATAACGCACGGCTGCCAACCCCACTTGCGATCGGTAAGAGAGCTTATCGCTGGGGAAACAGGCTCTGAGCCTGTTGAAGCTGTGTTGTGCCATGGGGCAGGTCACTTGAGGCGGGGCTGATGGACCCTGGAACCCCAGCATCTCCTCCAGCATCCTGACCGAAGCCCCCAGGTTTCTGAGGCCGCAGCCTGCCGGGCACGGCGCTGTATCGCAGCACGCGTGGCTGTTTAATTTCAGCTTGCTGGGAAAACTCCCCCTTTCTCCTCGCTTTGGGGAAAATAAAGTAAGAAAGCAACTTGCTGGCTTCTTAGCAGTTCCTTGCATGTGTTACTGCATGAGCTTCCCGGTTAGCTGGTGGAGCGGGCAGATCTGAGGCTGGGGTTAGTGGAGCGGCTGCCGTTTGCTGTGCTTCTCTTCTCTTGCTGTTTGCAGGGAGATGGCTCCTCTGCTCAAATGCAGCTCTCCTTCGAGGCTCGAACATGAAGAGCCTGGGCAGCTCGGCACACGCCGCTGTTCTGGGCTCTTTCTGGCATCGGATTTCTGCGTATGTACGAAATCTTCACAGATTGTGTGTATCTAAAGGTGTCAAAAGATGCCATGAGCTGGGCTTAAAACAGCCCCTTGGATTTTTATGTGTTATCCAGGGCTGCTTGCGTGTGACTTTCCCTCTGAAGACAGAAGGGCCAATTAATTGGTATAAAGCGTCGAGGCTGCGTAACCCCCCGGTTACTGCTCCTTCCCCACTCGCTCCCCTTTCTGCTGTCGCAGGGAAGCTCTCCAGGAGCAGCAGTATGGCCTCCACGCCTTCCGCCTCGGCGATTTCTGTCCTCAAGGAGCTTTGCTTCCCCATGGAAGAGCAGAGAAGATTTTTAGCTTTCAGATACCAGCTGGGCTCCTTTCTGCTGGGCATCACCAGCACCAGGGGCTTGCACGCCTCACTCGGAGGGCGCTGCACGCAGCGGAGCATCCATGTGCAGTGATGGAAACCCATTTCTTGATGAGGTGCAGGCAGACATGACCCCAGAGTCCTGCTCTGCAGCTTTCCCACCCTGGCGGCCATCCTCCTGTGGCTTTGGACTAGATTTCGAGGGGTATTCACTTCTCTTTTAGTTAATGAAACCTGAAGCTGGGTCCTGAGTTCACTGGCGAGGTGATGTACTTTCTGGAGCTCCAGTAAAGAGAATTCTGGATGTACGTATCACCTCTGCTCATAAAGAGGCACAGACATCCTCGTTATTTTTGAGTTTGTCTGATGAGTTTGATCTTATGAGATCTTCCAACGGCTTAATGGCTGATGAAGGCACCCAGCCTGCAGAGAAAACAATCTGTCTCTTGCCCAGGGAGCCAGAGATCCTTGTTACCTAACTGAGGAGGGATAATAATTCCCCAAATCCCATAATATCTGCAGTGCAATAGCTTTTGCTTTAACAGCAGAGAGGTTATAAGGACTCCCTACATTCACCGTACGCTCCGGACAGAGGCAGGTGACACAGCCGCAGCGCAGACAGCTGCTGGGAGCGATGCTGAATCCATCTAGGAGGAACAGCTTCCTCTAGGCTCAATTTCACAGCTGAGTGTATTTTTGCAATAGAGAAAGGTAGTTGCAAGAAAGGGGTTATTTCCAGATGAGGCATGTCCCTGCTATTGCTCGTCTGCTCCTTGTGCCTGGCTTGGTCTGGCTGGGGTTCCCACCGGGTGAGGAGGATGGGCGTCGGGATCCCTTTGGCTGTGCTGAGAGCGGAGAGCCGAGGTCCCACGGCAGGGCTCGGCAGTGCCAGCCCCTCCCCGGGCACTGTCACCCACCCGTCTGCAGGTAATGGAAAATGCAAACTCCTCTGTCACCCCAGCTGTGCCCAGTGCCACCCCAGTGATCTCCCGCTTCTTCTTGCACCTCTCCAGCTGCGCCCCAGCCCCTGAAGCCCCTCCGTTGCTTCCACTCCAAACATTTCCTTATCACAAACCTATTTTTAGATGTATCGAACATAAACTAGCTGCCCTCGCCTTCTAACAGAGCAACACTTAATTCTGCTGTTGAGCTCACAGGTTTCTGCCAGCACAGGGACATAAACCAGCCAGACTGGCTCAGCCCCAAGGTCCATTTATCCAAGACTCCAACTCCCCCTGAGAGCTGGGACTCATGGAGAGGCTGTTTCAGCCGACGATGGTTTAACACCAAAGCAGACCTGGGAACAGAAGACAAACCAAGCTCCCAGTGCTTCAGGACTGTTATTGCAGTTTGATAAGTCCAAAAGGTTTTGAAGCAAGCTGTTTCTTCTCCTGGCAGCATAAAAGGTTGTGCACTGAAGGTGCTGCTTGCTGTTTAAATGCTAGTATTATTTCTGTGTTTCCCTTTGAGCTCTTTCTCTCTCTTTTTCAGAGGACAGGGCTCCATGCCCATCCCACCGCAGCCGTCGGCAGGGCTCCTGCTGCCCTGTTGCTGGCTGAGCAGCCACTGGACTCTCCATCGTGTGGCTTCCCCAGCCGCGGTGGTCCCCAAGCCCACCCGAGGCTGCGTGGTGGGGGCTGAGGGCACAGGCCTCCATGATCCCACCAGCTGCTGCCAGAAAGCAGCACCCTGATAGCAACAGGGGAGGATGGAAAGCCACCCTTGGGTTGAAAACTGGGCAAAGGTGGCACCTCCAGAGGTAAGGAGTACTCAGGATAATCCTGGAAGAGCTCTCGTTTCCACTCATTGTGTCCCTAGTTTTGATGGCGGTGTCCAAATGATGATTGCAATTAGTTAAATCTGGGGTCTGGAGAAGAGGACCTTGCCCAGGAGGGTGTGCTTCACCCCTGGACCGTGCAGGGCTTGTACTCCTCACCTGTGAAAGCAGCCTTTTGCTTGGTGACCCTCATCAAATGGGGCAAATGGGGCAACTGATGATCGTGTCCTTCCAAGCCTACTTTGACTCTTTCTCCTTGTCACCTTGGCTGGCTGTTCTCCATACCCTTCCCTCCAGGTAGGTCAAGGGCCAAAATGTTGGTGCTGCAGAAAAACACACCAAAAGTTTTCATGAGAAAACAAAGATTTTTGCATCCCTTTGCCTCGTAGAGAAGATGATCTGGACTTTCAGGTCCCAGGGACATAGGGAGTGCCGTGTTGTCTATAAATCAAGCTGTGCCGTGCCATCTTTAACTGGACACCCAGAAATAAGGTGGATTCTGGGAAATCAGCACTTAACGCTGGCTTCAGGCGGGCCAAATGGCACTCTGCTTTGGAGGGAGCTAATGCAGAGTGGAAATATAATCTTGTTTTTCACTGCATATAAATGAGAACCCAGTCTCTCCTCTCCTGACCTGTCAGACAAAGTCTGAGATAGATCTGGAAATCTACTTGCTTGGGGATGTTTTTTCATCCTAAGTAGCTTCTCTTGCTTATCTGCTAAGTGATCAAAGGGAGGCTGTTGATTTATTACCCCTTCTGCTTGATACATGGGCTGCTGCTTATCCTGGGTACCGCACTCGGCTCGCAGAGCTCTTTAATGCCAGCGCATTAACAGGGAGGGAGCTGCTCTGCAATGTAATTACGGGGAACGTGACATTCCTGGATATTTTCCTTCACTAGACACAAAGGCTCCCAATTTCCCCGGGTTCCTGGGCACAAAGAGCACTCCACCTTCCACCAGCAATCCCCAACCATTTCTCCTCCTCCCGGTAGCGGTTATCTTCCCTTCCTCGCTTCTGGAGTGATGAGGTTAATGTTAAATAAAGTGGGAAGGAAGAAGGCTGCTCATGAAATTCTCTTCCATGCCAACACCAAGGAGTTTGCAAGCTGAGCCAGCCCTCAGCAGCACACAGAAACCTTGGATTGTGTGGATGGGGGCAGCAAATGTTACAGGCCAGGGTTGAAAACAGCCTTTAGGTGAAAATTATTCTGTCCCAGCTGGGTAGTGGGGGAGGCTCTGATTAGAGGAGCAAAAATTGATGGCCAACTTGCAAGTAAAAGCAGAAAGGGGATGCAAAAAACTGATCAGGGAGTGTCTGTGTGACACTTCCACATACCAGCCAAATGAAAACCTCATAATTTCCTACCCTGCCTTTTTTTATTTTGCACCAGCCCCTCTCTGAGCGAATTACTCTGGCAGATTCCCTTCCCAGTCTCTCAAGCTATAAACGGTCTATTTGTAAAGCTAATACCCTCCCGCAGCATTTATCTAACGGGTAGCTTGGGAAACGACCCAGCAGAAACAGGTTTTATTTTCTCCACCATCAAGAGAACCACATTCTCATTTTTTTTTTTCACAGCGTGTGAAAGGTGACTCGGAGTATACTGAAGCATAGAGGGACTTCACGCGAGAGTCTCCTGGGATGCAACAGAAGCTTGAGGCCTTTTTACCTGCTTTTCCCAACAGGGAGGGCAGAGATGAGTGTTTTGTTATTTTGTGCTTGAGGAATCTCAAGAACGCCTGATCAGCTCAATTTTTTATATTCACGGTTTAAAAAACATTTAAGAAATCAGAGGAGAACTGACTTGCTTTCTCATTTGATCCTATTTTCAACAGCGGATTATGTCCTAGCCCTGCCAAGAGCTACAGTCCTGGGATGGAGGACTGAATTTGCAGTGCAAGAATAAGCAGGTAAGACAACATCAGAAAAAGAGCAGGAAAATCCTGAAGGTCTCTTTCTTTGCTTTGCAGGTCATTTTACAGAAGGGCCCTGGGCAATGAGGGGACTATGTGCTGCTGGAGGGAGGTTTGACCACGCCGGGAGCTCCCGTCTGCTGGCCAGACCTCCCTCCAGTGCAGCTTTCCCTGGCCCTTGGGGCAGTGCTGCTGGGGGGGGGCTGCGCTCAGGCTGCCAGAAGCTTGTTTTAGCTAGAAAAAGCCCTTTTTTGGTTTGACATGCGGATTTCTAGACAGATACCAGGGCACAATTTTCAATGAAAGAGGCGTAGAGGCTGTTCAAGTACCCCAGCAGGAATCAGTGTGCAGCCTGACCCAGGAGAGCTGGGCAGCCTCGTGCCTGTGACACTGGCTTGGGGACAAAGCCCAGTCTCAGAAAAGCCTGGTTATCTGCCGTGTTGTGTGGTCCTGTTAGAAACTGGGTCATTCTGCATCTTTGAGGGCAAAATCCAACATAGCTGCTCTCCACGGGAAACCAGGTGGTGAGAAGGGGGAAGAATAGCAGTTTATTCACGACATGACTATAGCAGAGCTGTTGCTGGAGGCACGCAGCAGAAGCAGGGTCACAGATGAGTGTCCGAGCATGAGACATGGATGCAGTTTTCTTCCTGCTCCTGTGGGTCAGCCTGTCCCTGGGAAGGTGTTTTGCCCGCAGCGGTGATGCCACTACCTGCCCTTGCACTCCCTCTTCCCAAACTCCTCGCCAGCACGGCTCACCTGGCTGCTGCGCTGTTTCTTCCCGAAACTGGAGAGTTTTTCATGCCTTAAATTAAGTGGCAGAGGCACCACAGCTGCTCCTTGGGGCTGTCTGTGAGCTGGAACAAGTCCCGTCTTCACAACTGGTCCAGGAAACTCGTCTGCCTGCCACATCAACAAGGCTCAGGGCCGGGTCCTGCACTTGGGGCACAACAACCCTAGGCAACGGGAAAGGACCTGGGGGTGGTGGTCGACAGCCGCCTGAACATGAGCCAGCAGTGTGCCCAGGTGGCCAGGAGGGCCAGTGGCATCCTGGCTTGTATCAGGAATAGTGTGGCCAGCAGGAGCAGGGAGGTGATGGTGCCCCTGTGCTGGGCACTGGTGAGGCCGCCCCTCGAATGCTGTGCTCAGCGCTGGGCCCCTCACCCCAAGGCGGCCATGGAGGGGCTGGAGCGTGGCCAGAGCAGGGCAGCGAGGCTGGGGCAGGGGCTGGAGCACAAGGCTGGGGAGGAGCGGCTGGGGGAGCTGGGGGGGCTCAGCCTGGAGAAGAGGAGGCTGAGGGGAGCCCTCATCGCTCTCTGCAACTGCCTGAAAGGAGGCTGGAGCCGGGGGGGTCGGTCTCTTCTCCCCAGGAACAAGCGATGGGACGAGAGGGAACGGCCTCAAGCTGCGCCAGGGCAGGTTTGGGTTGGGTATTAGGAAAAACTTCTTCCCCCAAAGGGCTGTCAGGCCCTGGCCCAGGCTGCCCAGGGCAGGGGCTGAGTCCCCATCCCTGGGGGGATTTAAAAGCCGGGGAGATGTGGTGCTGAGGGACATGGTTTAGTGGTGGGCTTGGCAGTGCTGGGTTAACGGTTGGACTCGATGATCTTAAGGGTCTTTGCCAACCTTAACGATTCTGTGTTTCTGTCCCCAAGCACAGACTCTTGGAGAGCTTGGTCCAGGTCAGGACCAACGTAACTGTTTGCCCCATGGGAATAGCATCAAACACTTCATGAGGCATAACTCCTTGTTACAGGAGGAAAAAAATGGTTTAGGCCAATCTGCCAGGTACTGTAATGTAAGGATGTGAGAATTTGACTTAAAAACCTGTGATAGCAACTTTAATGCCAAGCTCTGCCAAAAAATCAACCTGGGGAAAGAACAGTAGAACACTAAAAATAAATACATATATATATATATTGCAAAAAAACCCAACAACCTTTATCTGCGGGAAGATGGGAACAGGGGTTCAGATGGCTGAAAGGATCAATGCAGGGAATGATCAATAGAGCTGATTATTGGTATGTTGAGAACCTGACAGATCCCGGGAGGGATGTCCTGAAGGGATGGGGTTGAGCCCGAGATGGGGAGCAGCTGCTGAAGGGTGCAACCAGCACTGCCGAGATGGGGAGAAATGAAAAAACACTGGCTGATGGCCAGGAGACTCTGACCGTGAGATCGATAATGCTGGTTTAGATGTAAAGAGTGTTTGAACACAGGGAGGAAAGGGGTCTCAACCAGCAAATCATAAGATTTATTTATCTGGTCCTAAAATGGCAATAATGGGGTGAAGCAGCCAAAAATATCAATGGAGGCTGTATGTTTTAGCTCTGTGAATGGAGGCGAGGGATCCTGTATGGGCAGATGTGGCTAAAAATTGTTCTTTTTCCCCAAGGGCTGTGATAACAGCTCTTACAAAGAAGCAGAGGAGACTGGTGGGGTGCTACACGGTCTAACCACCCTTGCAGTGAGATGGCTTCTCCTTCCCATCTCTCTTTGATTGAAGAGCTCATCTCCTGCCTTGCTCCGGACACGGAGAGGCCGTGCACAGCAAACTCGGGCGCTGTTCTTGCTAAATTGGGAGCTGACACAGAGACATCAGGCTGACGGGGTATTTGAATGATGGACTATTTAAAAGCACACTGTGCTAACCATGCTTGCAGCAGCCAAAAGGCACCTGATGGCATGTAGCCTGGATCAATGATGTTCAGCTGCCCAGGTCAATGGTTTTTCAGTGAAATCTTTGATTAATGGATGCTCATGAGCCAAAGGATGACTCGACTTCAGTCGAGAGGATGGGTGGGAGCCAGAGAGAGGGGCTAAAAGGTGTTGGCAGAGTCCTGAAACCAGAATGGAGGCAGTAAATAGGGTGAGATGATGCCAACAGCCTGGGGTGTGGAAGGGTTTGCTTGGCCCCACTTGCAGCATGCATAGCACTCGTCAGCCCTAAAGTGATTTGGGGAGCCCCAAAATTCACGTGCACAGCGTATGAGACAGGCAGAGAAGGATATCATTTTCCATGCGATATTAAATAAAAGCTGTTGCTAATGGTCTTTTGCCATCCCAGCTGCATTTCAGAGCAAAGCTGGACGCCGCAGGGGCTGCTAATTCCTTGTCACCAGCGGTTCAGGCTGCAAGATGGGGTCACCACCTTCTGATAGAAACCAGCCTGAGTGGCAGTCAATGCTGCTGGGTGCTTACACGCCGCTTGGACGGTGTTCGCTACCCCCGGCTGGCTTCCTCCTACACCTCTACCAGGCCCCCAGCAGCAGTTGTGGTTTCCTACAGCCCTACAGAAATGAAACTTCATCTAAATAAAATTAGAGGTTTGGATGGAGACCAGGCACTGCAGATGTGCAGTGAAGATATTACCATCTGCACTCAGAAGCCGCAATATCATCTGATAGCTCACACATTGCCGCAGAAACCTGCACCAAAATTTCAGATTTTCTTTCCTTTCCAACAAAATTTCCAGCTTTGGTAGTGATGAAGGGGGGAAAAAAACCCCATCCCTCAAAAGCATGAACTGGGCTGTGGAATGGGGAGCTGTTTCCATACGTCTAGGGAACAAGTAGAGATGTGTAGCATTTTCTCCTTTGGGTGTGGGTTTCTAGAGATGGGGAGGCGGCAGGGAGAGAGGCTTAGCCCTCACGGATGCGGTGTGAGCTCCTGCCACGGTTCTACGGGTGCAGTTTGCTCCTATTTAGTTCAACGCTACATCCACTCTCTCTCCAGCAGCACATTTGTGCTGCCTAATATTAATATATAAATATTAACGATATTAATATAAAGTGAAAAGCTGAGGTAAATGGTACACTGACAATTTATTTCATTTATTTTACAGCTTTGGCTTTCCCCCACATGTTTCATCCCACCTGCCTTTTGCCTGCTAGGCAATGTAACACAGCAGTGGAGCAGGGAAAGGTTTTCTTCCTTCTCTGGTCCCCCTGCCCAAGTTATTGGATGGCCGATACACTCTTGAACCAGGGAATCGTTTAAGGTTTGCTATCTCATGGCTTTCTGGCATAAGAAACCCAGCCTCTAATCATGTCTCCTATTTTCTAATGTAACGGCTTCATTTCAATATTTATTCTTTCTAGGATTTATTGCTATTTCCTTGCTTTTGATTACTCTTTCAATCATGTGGACAGGGTACTGCTCAATATAGAGCCTATGTGTGCATGTCTTATATATGCTTGGGCAGTTAGAACTGGAAAACTGCGGACTGCTCCACAAAATGTCCTGAGACACCCATAGATCAGCCTGACATCTAGATTATTTTCAGCTCATTCCACCCTGCGATATTGATAACCCTGTCAGTGAGAGCTGCGGCCACTCCGTCCGGTGTTTCTGCAGAGTCTTGTGGTCAGAGCTCCTGTCCCTTCAGGACATCTGAAACCACCAAGTGTTAGCAGAGAAGCTGTCATACTGTTCTTACTTGATGCATCAACATGAAAACTGCTGTCGGTTATGTCTGTCGGAGCAAGCTCAGGACATCAAGAGCCTTTAAGAAGTTTGTTATGAAACTGCTGACAGGTTTGGTCAGTGTCGGTTGCGGGTAGGAGCTGAGGTGGCAAGAAGCCGCGTTGGCTGGCCCGGCAACATGGGTTTCTATGGGTGTCTCTGAGGGTGGGCAATGAATGCGCAGGGGTTTGGCTCTGCTGCCGGGCAGCCATGTGCAGTCTGGGCTGTGCCAAAGATGACTTCTGCATTTCAGCGAGTGCTCCACGTACTGCAGTGGCTGTGGCACCTCGGATGCCCATCCGAAATGTGTGACCGTAGAGGAAGGTGTTCCCGCCTGCTTTCCTGCTGGTCCTCGTCCTCCGCTCCCCCTCAAGCTCAGCCCTGCGACGCCGGAGCAGCCAGGCAGAGCTGTGTGCCGGGCTCCTGTCCTCGGAGAGATCCGAGCCCTCCTCTGCAGAGCAGGTGGAAGGTGGATGTGCTTGTTGTCCCAAAAAGCAGGGTTCTTTTACCCGGTGTGCAAAAAAGCCAAATAACACACAGAGTCGAGATGTTTTTATCATGTCTGCACAGAGATGGGTGCTAGGTGGTAGCTCCCCAAAGCCAGCACCCCTTGGTTAACATGCAGTGACATTTTATACATTCTGAGTAGCTGTTATCAGTATTTTCACAATTCCACTTATTCATCCTTGCTTCTATTGGTTCTCACAAACCTCGTCTCCACTTAAAGGTACAGTGTGTTTTAGATTTCCAGAGCATGCTCAGTGGGTAGGGGTCTTTGCTTGGGCCAGGGGCTTCGTTGATGGAGGTGTGGTTTTTACTATGTTAATTAGGATAGTTCACTCATGGTTCAAGTGATTCTCACTTCAGCTTTATCAGCGGCCCTGTTTTCTTGTCCTTATCTTGGTATTTCCTTGCTAGACAGTTTTGTGGTGTCCTCCTGTTTCTTCTCTCAGTCCAGGTCTCATTAACCGTTTACAGAGGTTGATGAATGTCCTCTACCTTAACATCCTTTGTCTTATTTCTTGCATATCTCCAACATGCTGACTCCAACAGGACCGAGAGCCATGGGTTCAGCCCATCGGGATGTGGCAGTGGTGGGTTTGTATCCGCTCTGGCGAGGTGAGGACGTGGGTTTTCGTATCCCTGGTGTCCGCTGTGCCGTCCCGTGGGGAAGCACAGCCTGCTCCTCAAACCACAGCAGCCACGGTTTAACGTGGCACAGGTACTGTTGGGTCTTCTCTGAAAAGATGTCATTTCTCTGGATTTATTTTATGGATTTATTTACGGATGCCATCTCTCTGGACTTCTGTAAGGCCTTTGACATGGTCCCCCACAATATCCTTCTCTCTAAATTGGAAGGATATGGATTTGATGGGTGGACTGTTTGGTGGATAAGGAATTGGCTGGATGGTCGCATCCAGAGGGTAGTGGTCAACGGCTCAGTGTCCAGATGGAGACCAGTGATGAGTGGTGTCCCTCAGGGGTCCGTACTGGGGCCAGTGCTGCTCAATATCTTCATCAGTGACACAGACAGTGGGATCGAGTGCACCCTCAGCGAGTTTGCAGATGGCACCAAGCTGAGCGGTGCATGGACACACCTGAGGGACGGGATGGCATCCAGAGGGACCTGGGCAGGCTGCAGAGGTGGGACTGTGTGAACCTCATGGGGTTCAACGAGGCCAAGGGCAGGGTCCTGCACCTGGGTGGGGGCAACCCCCGGTATCAGCACAGGCTGGGGGATGGAGGGGTGGAGAGCAGCCCTGCCGAGAAGGCCTTGGGGGTGCTGGGGGATGAAAAGCTGGCCATGGGCCGGCCATGTGCGCTGGCAGCCCAGAAAGCCAAGCGTCTCCTGGGCTGCATCCCCCGCAGCGTGGGCAGCGGGGCGAGGGAGGGGATTCTGCCCCTCTGCTCCGCTCAGGGGAGACCCCCCTGGAGCCCCGCGTCCAGCTCGGGGGTCCTCAGCACGGGAAGGACATGGGGCTGTTGGAGCGGGGCCAGGGGAGGCCACCGAAATGCTCCGAGGGTGGCACAGCTCTGCTGGGAGGACAGGCTGAGAGCTGGGGGGGTTCAGCCTGGAGAGGAGGAGGCTGCGGGGAGACCTCACTGCGGCCTTGCCGTGCTGAAAGGGGGCCGACAAGAAAGGGGGGGACAGGCTTTTTAGCAGGGCCTGCTGCGACAGGACAAGGGGGGATGGTTTTAAACTGAAAGAGGGGAGATTCAGACTGGATATAAGGAAGAAATTGTTTACGCCGAGGGTGGTGAGACAGTGGCAGGGGTTGCCCAGAGCGGTGGGAGATGCCCCATCCCTGGAAACCTTCAAGGCCCGGCTGGACGGGGCTCTGAGCACCCTGATGTGGTTGAAGCTGTCCCTGCCCATGGCAGGGGGATGGAGGGGATGGCCTGGAAAGGGCCCTGCCAGCCCAGAGCATCCTGTGGTTCTGTGAAAATAACTGATGATGGCTCCTAGCCCTCCCTCCCTGCTCCCTGAATAACACATTTAAGAGAGGCTCAGCAAAGCTCCTGTCCCGACTGGATGTCGCCTCAGGGTGGCTGGGAGCTGTGGAGTCTCGGAGCCAGCACGGAGGGAACAGCCATGACATGCAGGGCATCCCAGATTTGGCTTGGGCAGTGGGGACAGCCTGCACCTCAGGGGCAGCGATCTCACCAGCAGGCCCCACCAGAGCCCCGGAGCCGCTGGCTTTCGCCTCCCCGGCTGGTGAGGGGCTGCCGGGGCGGAACCGGGGCCTGCCCGGCCGCCATGGCGCTTCGCTTTCCGCAGGAGTTTGGCCCGCCCGCTGCGCCGTAGGCGGGGTTGCCATAGAGACGAGCGGCGCGGCCTAGCGCGGCGGCGGCAGGCGGAGGCCCGCGGGCTGCCGCGGCGATGTCGTTCCGCGACCTCAGGAGTGAGGAACCTCGCTGAGGGGAGCGGGGTCTGGGGCGGGACGCGGCAGCCCCCCGGTCTCGGCGTCGTCCCCTCCCCGGGCTGCCGCGGCTCGCTGGGGCCTGCAGAGCAGCTCCGGCCCCCGTTGGGCGCCTCAGCAGGCCAGCGGCTCCCGCTTTTCCTTGAAGTTTTGCCCCGTAGTTTCACTTAGAGGCACGGCTGGGGGTTGAGGGGAGCTTGGGGTCTAACCGGTGCCTCGGACGAGGGCTGCAGGAAAGCCTGCTGCGGGGTTGGAGCCTTTCTTTAAATTGGCTGATGGGCTGTGCTTTAACAGGGCGTAATAAAGGCAGAGGACTGGGGAAGCACAGGTCTGCATGGTGGTGATCACCGCAGCCCACAGTTAACTTCATTTAAACAGCGGGTTTTGTAGAGAGAAGCCGTTTTAACATTGTTTCTACCCAGTGAATCTCTTCTAAAAAGTCACCTTTTTACTCAGGCATGTTTTCTATTGAAATGATGTTATTTCTTTTAATTAATGCATTCAGGATTTTTTTTTTTTTTAACAGTACTTTGAACAGGGCATATCTAGCGGTAAACAAGCAGCATGCTGTGGGAACCGGAGTTCTTGGTGATGTTGGCTATGTAAGAAGGAATCCCTGCTCTTGCTTGTTTTTCAGATTTTACTGAGATGATGAGGGCGCTGGGGTATCCCCGGCTCATA
The DNA here is from genome assembly GCF_047370975.1 of Nipponia nippon. NCBI lineage: Eukaryota > Metazoa > Chordata > Aves > Pelecaniformes > Threskiornithidae > Nipponia > Nipponia nippon. The sequence goes on from NW_028262369.1 coordinate 2,275,202, forward strand.
TCTATGGAGAATTTCCATACCCCAAACTTCATGCTTGTTTCAGAAGTGCTTCTCTGGCTAGTGAAAAGGTTGGTGGTTGGGCTAACGAATGCTGGGGCTGATGCTGGGGTGTGGTATGCATGCTTGGAGCTGATGTTTTGGTGTCAAACTGTGTGAAGAAGTTTAAAGAGGAACATATTTAGTCATTCTTTGAGATCTACTCTTCTAAATGTCAGATAGAAAATGTGGTGGTGAAGTTTGCAGGTTTTTAGTTTAATTATACAACCAAAAAAAAAAGTGTTTTAGTAGCTGAAGTAGAAAATACGACTCGGTTCTGGCAGATTGCATCCTGGAGGTGGACATACTTATTCAGAAGTAGCCATTTCTCTTTCACATATTCTACAAACTCCATTACCATTCTGCTTGTATCTGACCTTGTGCCCCAAACAGGACGATATATAGCGAGAACTTAAGATACTGTTAGCTCTTACCTTGTTGCTACAATTGTTATTGGTTCAACCTGGTATTGTCTAGCATCCATGCCATGTGTAAAAAAAATAAAATGCTTCCGTACTAATCTACTACTCTTCAGTTGTAGTTTTACACCCACTTAACCCATTGACAGACTTTGGTTAAATATTTATGAAAATTCAGGTGCTAATCAAATTATACGTGATCTTCTTTCTCCCATGTTACTGAAAAAATAAACTAAGTTTTTTAAGCTACTCATAAGGTAGAATATTACAATCGAAAATATGACAGTGACCCATTTGCCTGATTGCTATTTTTTGGCCTGGATTCATAATTAGTATCCATTAAGTTTAATTACCGAGCTGTTAGAAATTTGCTGAATACTGTTGTAATTGTAATAAAATAGGGGAATGCTTACAACTATTCAAAATTACTTGGATTAAGTTACCTAAATATTCTTTAAAATACTGCTGTTACACTGAGGGTCTAAATTACTGGTTGTTTTCAACTCACGTGTAAAAACATAAACCAGTGTCCCCCGTAGGACGTAACTGTAAAATAACAGAGCAATTGAAAGAAAACAAAAATACTGTTTTAAAAATATTTCTCTAATGAATCTGAACACTTCTAAAAGCTTAAACTTCTGTGTTATAGGGAACCCTATGCCTAATAGTGAAGTGCTTCACTTTCAGACCAAGTAGCAACCAAACACTGGTGTCCTTTTCTGTGATGGGTCAGCATTACACTTGACACAGGCAGACAGCTTTTCCAGCTTCTAGAAGCCTTTTAATTACACTTTAAAGCAGAGAGGCTACTTTGCACGTTCCTTGCTCATAATTTCAACTGTGATGTGAAAGCGAAGATGCTTTTTTGCCTGTCTGAATGCTGAAAATCTCGAAGCCTTTTATAAGACTGGGAATTTACTTTTTTCCTTCCCTGGTTCCTGTAGGCTGGTGGCTTCTAGAAGTTTCTGCATTTCACTAGTGTTTCTTTTTTTTAAGGCATTTCACAACCTTTCAATTTGCTTTTTCATAAGTTTCGTTTACTTTTCAAAGTAATATGTTTGAAATGATGTCTGAGTGTGAACTGCTGCATTTAGAGAGTGTGGAAAAGCGTCATAACGTTTTAAAGGACAAGGTGGCTGGTTTTGTTATGACCAACAATAGTAATCTGGTACAAGTCATTTTAACATACCCCTGGAAAGACTGGGAGTATTAAGCCAGTCGTATGCCTGGTGTTTTAAATGGTGAAGCCATAAGTGGTTGAGTTTGATTTATATAAGCAGCTTGTGATTTAAGTAGTAAATTAATTCTGAAAATGAGTATTTCACAGACTTGATTGAGCCAGCTAAATTTTGCTCCTTTGCAAAACTGACTGAAAAGATGTGTTCAGGACCCCAGGGTAACAATTCCTTCTGGAGAATTCTCAGGTTTTACAGCTTTTGCAGTTTGTACACAAACCCATTGTATGCATTCCAGGGTCTGGATACTCCAGTCTGCAGTAGGAGCTAAAGACTTCTTTTCCAGTCTTGTACATGCTTGTTTTGTTTGATTTTTGCCTCACAAATGAACCACTCTCTTTAATGTTGCACATGTATTTCTCTCAGAATCTACTCATGCTGCTTTCCACAGGTATGAACCCCAGACTGATATTCCTCCTGACGTGGAGACAGAGCAGGATCGAGTTTTCTTCATTAAGGCGGTGGCTCAGTTCATGGTAAGTCTGCCTAAGGAGTCACGCTTAAGCACATTGAAATACTGGTTCCATATTAGCTTTAATGCCTTCTCTCTTAACCCCTCACGATTTCCTTGCAGTGGGTGGCTGAGTATGTATTGTATTCTTGTGCTGTATTGTATGTCTTGTGCTGTTACAAACTTGACCGGGCCAGGGCGTACTCTTACTGAAATCACGTAGTTACGTACATCTCTTTGCAGAATTGGGACCTAAACACCTAACGCTAAAACAATATCCATCCTTATCACTTCGTATCACTTATAGAAAGGTAATGGTGGAAGATGTAGCTGTAGAGATGAAATTTTTTGAAGCCGTTTAAATGAGTTCAGAAGAGATCCCATCATATTTATTGCTAACTTTGGATGCCTGATTCTTTTGTATGCTTGAATACTCATAACTTCTGATGTTTTCATTATGATATAGAATCATATATTGGTATTCTGTTGGGGGAGCCTTCTCACGTACTAGATCGAGCCATATTTTTCTCAGATCAAATCTTTTATCATGTTATGCATGAGCATACTTGAATTGGGCCGTCAGCTTTTTCAGTCTTGTGGAATAAAATAACATTGTCCTTCATATCATTCTTGTTATTTTGATGCAGCATGAGCCTTTGCTGTTGTGACATACTTACATAGCACTCTTAATTAGGTGAAAAAAAACTTAATGGGGCTGCGGGTGGGTCTGGAAGCAGTGGAAGTCTTTATGCTAATACCAAAGATTAATTTCTTATAACACTTTTTTGAATTTTTAAAATATATTAAAATGACATTAAAACCAAGACAGCTTTTCCCTTCTGGTTTGTGATGATGCCCACCGTAAATTTCCTTAATTCTTGGTGTTACTATGTTCAGAGCACGATACACTTCCGTACATACCAGAATGCACTTTTGAGCCCTGGAGCATCATAAGAGGTAGTGAACAGATTTATTTTCTTTGGAGGGATTTCCCCCCTCCAAATCAAGCATGTTTTAAAAGGACAAGTATGGAAGCAGAAATAATGTTATGCATGCATTTTCCTTTTAATAGCTGACTTCATGTAAGAAATCCCAAGGGTTTTGCAGAATTACATAATATGATTCAGAAAATGAAATGAATGGAAATTTCTTTAATCATCCTGTACTTGGTCTCAGTTAATATTACAAGATAATATGGGGATTATTGTAGGTTGTCAGCATTTTCAGAATGAGAAAAGCTTGGAGACATTTCCTTAATAATTCACTGTCCATGGAATCCACAGTTATCTTCTCCAGGAGCTAATAGCTTTATGCATCCGTAGCCAGATGTGAGATTTGATGGAGACAGATTTGTCTCAGAAGAGAATATCAGGAGAGATTAATCATCATGAAATATAACTAGAGTATTGCTCTCCTTTACTGAACGAGGAGTAAAGATGCGTTAATTTTTTACACAAATTATGTATTGCTCTGTGTTACTGGTAGTTTGAGAACTTATTAAATGTCTTATTTTTTGGACCCAAAAGTTCCTGAAGTGTCTGCAGCATTGTCTTATGTGTTTTTTCAATCATTTTCCCACCTAGAACTGCCCTAGTCTGTGTAGCTCAACACCGGGCTCCTGCTCGAGCCCACTTGGATCCCAGTTTGAGGTGGAGTGCAGCAAAAAGCCTCCGATGAGTTTAGTCTCATAGCAGTGCCTTCCTGAAAACATGCTTGGCACACTAAGGTACCAAACCTTTTGCAAAAGGCAGGCGTATTTGGTTTTTAAAAAGTGATAGGAGAAGCAGTTGATGCAATGTCTGCTCATAATCTTCCTGAGTGCTTTCTGGGAAGTATCGTGTGTCCCATTCCCATTTCAGCCTGTGGAGATTTAGAGCCACTACTTCAGTACCCAGGAGACTATCCGAAGTATTAAACAAGACAGGGAGAGGAGAGCAATCCTCATTCTTCCTATCGAGAACGTGCCGTTGTACAGGAAAGGATGCAAAATGTTTGGGCTAGACAGGCTAAAGACCACGACGCTGCAACCGAACGGCTGGAGGACTCAGCTGGGAGTTCTGGTTCTTCCCTGGGCTGTTTTTGCATTTCCAGCACGCTGTCAAAATTTGGCTCTGGTAATAAAAAAGCAGATTTTAAAGTAAAGCAAACTTTCTGGCAGTTGATGCCCTCCTTGCAGTATATTTCTATTCCTCTTTTCTATTGCATTGTAATAATCTGATCTTCAGAATAGATGGAGGTGATTTTTAATGGTACTTTAAAACTATTTCGAGGTGTTATAAAACGGGTGACTGACTCAAGCTTTCCAAACGTGAAGTTACCTTCTTGAGTAAGCAATGCCATTATGCCAATCTGAAAAAATATGTACTTGTCTCTGTATTTTTTTCCTCTTTTTAAGTAGTCTTTGAGTGAAAAAACTTTTTTTTTTTTTTCTTTTACTAGGCATTGATTTTTCTCTCTTGGGGTTGAATGGAACTGAAATTGGAATTCCTGTCTTTAACAACATCCTTTATGATGTGGTGCATTAATCTTCTTTGTGTAGGGGATGTTTAACAGATTCTGTCAATTTAATGACCTGCTTCTCTTAAAATGTAATACCTGCTGTTTCTACAATTAGGTTTTTAGATTCCTTCTACTGAAAGGGGAGGAAGGAGAACATATCTGGCTTTCCACTTCGTGTATTGGCTCATTTGAGGTCACGCTGGTCAAAATTTTCAAAAGCAATTAGGGTTTTTTGTACCGTAAGTCTCTTATTCCCCCAGCTCAGGGTGTACAACATCAGCAACCTGTTCTGGAAGTTCTGACTTCACTTTTCAGCTCAGTTCCTGCCGGCAGGAAGCAGATGTAGAGTCAGTTCCCTCTGCTGGGTTGAGATTTTGGGATGAGAGAGGCTTGTAAAGTCATCAAGTTTGACAAGATGCGTATGAAGAAACATGGGCCAACGACTGTTTGCTTTGTTTCCTTTGTTCTTTGAAAAGTTGGAGCTAAATCCATGGTTTGAGATGTGCTCCTTTCTTTAGTTTCACAGGAAATTGTCCTGCATTCAGTTATTGAGTGAAGCTCAGTGCAGAGCGGGCAAAACTTGTACCAACCCTTTTAATGTTGGAGTCTTTTATCCCAGATGGAAGGTCTTGCACGGTCAGAGCCCGAGGGGGGTGTGAACTGCTTACGGTAACACTGTAGTACCAAAGTCGTGTCATACCACAAGTGAATCATGGATAGATTCTTTCTGCCCCACGGTATCCCCAAAGGATAAACGTTTTAGCAGAAGTTTCATCTTTAAAAGACACTGAAAAGAAGACGTTAAGTCGTTCGGGTGCTTAGTTTTTGTATTCGTAACCAGTGATCAATTTTTGTTTGCTTGCTTGTTTAGCTGTGCCATCAGGAAGGCTGCCTCAGGGTTTTACCTGAAGTTTGGTGTTGGCTCCTTGTGGCTATTCATTTATAATATAATCTTGTCAGGAATTTCAAGAACAACATTTGTGTCCTTTCTGTGACAGATGTATCATTTCTATTATGCTCTTTTTCCCCCCTTTATTATTTTGAAGTATAAAAAAGTTGTTATCGTTTTTCATGTGTTTTTCCTTACTGGTCTGTCTGTACTTTTCAGAGATGGAAAACAAGGGAATAAAATCACTAATATCGTAGCAGGAAAAAATTTGAGAGAAACAAAATATTCTGAAGGCACTGCTGGAAGAGAAGACAGTTAAATTAGGATAATTGATCTTATTCTTGTAACTCATTAAGGGTGAAATTTACCTCTCTGCAGCATCATCACAAGACCTGGGCAGCACTTAGATTCCACTTAAACTTAATTTGAATTTAAGTGGCGCGCAGGGTTTTTGCTGATCTTCATGCAGGGAAGAATTAATGGATAGTTTGAGTTTTTTCATTCTGGCAATTACCTGCAAATGTTCTGACACGCAGAAAGTGCACGTGTTTCAGAAAAATTTCTTCTAGAAACACCGGTAATATGATGAGGCAAACTTGTGTTTCCAAACAGGGAGATTTATTTCCATAGAGCAGAGCACGGCGCCCCCAAAAAGAGCTTTCGAGTGAAGTGTGAAGAGGTAAATGAGGATTTTGTTCTTTGTGACGCAGTGAATTCATTCTTTCTTCCCAAAGGCTACCAAAGCTCACATAAAGCTCAACACTAAGAAGCTTTACCAGGCAGATGGCTACGCAGTGAAGGAACTGCTAAAGGTCACCTCTGTGCTTTATGGTGCTATGAATACTAAGGGAGTGGAACGTGCAGACGTGAGCGAGGAAGACAGCAGCAAGTTCAAGTTCGATCTTGGCTCAAAAGTAAGGAAAACTCGTACTCTTGTTTTGGGCAGGGGTTTTTGTGTTCACTTATGAAAACCAAATCCATTTTCTATCTGAAACTGAAGTAGAGAATGTTCTTGCAACGGAGCGGGTATGGTTTCAACTCATACTTTCTGTAGTTGAGGTTATATGCTATGATTTCTTTTAATCTCTGTGAATTCTCAACCAGAAACATAATACAAGGCAACAGTGGCACAAAACTGGTTATCTCTGGTTTGGACTGCTATTGAAATCATAGAAATATTGGAGTAGGCCAGGATAAAGGCTCTTTTCTATCTGCTAACCTTGTTGCAACGGGAGGAGTTTGCACAATACTGACTGAAAGTTGGGTTTTCAGCCCGTTTGTGTTGAAGGAAAGGGAAATCTTCATGTTACCCTAACAGACATCAAAGCTGTTCAAGCCCTGAAAGTAAACGCCATCTCTAGATATTAAAAAACCCCAACGCTTTGTTAAATAAGAGGAATTCCTGTTAGTGCTTTTTGTTAGTTTTAGCACCTCTTCTATATTCTAATATTTTTAGTCTTTGATTCTTTTATAGCTGTACTATGTCATGCCTGCTTGTGAGGCAATAATGCTACCGTTCTTGAAAAAAATGGCAGAACCACGGGTGGTTTTGCCTCTCTGTAAGTCTGGTGTTTCTCTCTGAAGAAAGCACCTGAAGAACTAATGAAAAAACACTTGTAGATGATCAATATTCATTACCTATGCAATGTCCTAGTCGCATACCTTTTGGTATAGATACTTTTTACTTTTGCATGTGAAAAAGGTGATGTTTCCCTTTGCCCTGGGCAGCACATGAACCAACAACTGGCCGAGTTACAGTTTTGAGGAGGTTTTTTTTTTCCGTTAATTTTCTTTGTGATAGTGGGGATTCTTTTTTGCTATTCAGCGCTGTTGCTGTGTTTCCAGATCGCTGACTTGAAGGCAGCTAGACAGCTTGCTTCCGAAATTACCTCCAAAGGAGCAAGCCTGTATGACTTACTTGGCAAAGAAGTTGAACTAAGGGTAAGTACACACTGGAGAGTGTATAAGAACTTGTGTTCGCTGGGTGCTACAAAGGAAAAAGGTGAAAAAAGTATCAGTAGTTCTTCTTAACGGCTGCATCTAAAATGAATGTTCTGTGAGTTTGAAGGAATGGGTCTGAAAGTTTGCATTTCCTCCCCGCTCGTATTCATACATGGATTGCAGTAAGCCTGAGAGAACGGTTCGGCGTTTTCTCTTTAGCAGGAAGCTGAAATGCTCTCTGTAGAACTGTTTGGAAATATTAACTTTCTATCTACGTTTTAGCGGTGGGGATAGATACATTCTGAAAGATAAATGATTAATGCCATCAGTTTTCCAAGTGCAAGGCTCATTATTTCTGTTGCAGTAATTGAAGGCCTCGCAAGCCTGCAGGGTACATATTCTTCAGCTTAGTTGTAAAATCACAAGCTGTTGCATGAAGTCACGGAAGTATCCTGAAACACTGCCAGTAAGTCTTTCAGTTATTTTCTTAAATGCATTTATCTGCAATGCTGGAGGTTATTCATTGTCTGAAAGCAGACATTTAAAGAAGGGAACCCCTGAATGTTCTAGTACTGTTTTTGGTAATCTCCAGATTTGCAATGTCTGGGCTGTAGGAAGTGCACCCTGTAAGAGCCGTAGACTCTGCGCCTTGACGATTAATGCTCCCAGATCCTTGTTTGATGGAGCACAAGTGTTTCAAAGGGTGGGTGATGGACAGGGAAGATTACCTGTGGAACACTGCCTTTTCTGCTAGATGCATAAGTCAGCATGGTATGCAGCGGTGTGAAAGGCATTAATGCTTCAGAAGGGAGAGAGAAGTGATAAGCCAGTTTAATTCAACATATGCGATTGTCTCAAAACCATTAATCAGTCACTTCTTGTCTTGCATTCTTTGCTTAATTTCATGACTTTGAAATAGTTTTCACATGAATGCTACCTAATGTGTTAATATTTGCTTCGGGGCATTAAATCCTTTTTTCTGTGTACAGCATCCCTAAGAACTCGGCTGAAAAGTCAAGTATAGGTCAGTATGAGGCAACATTTTTAAAAAGTACTCAAGCATGGGTTTGAAATTGGGCGCTGCTAATCACTTTAAATCAAGGCTTTTAGGAGTCCAACTGACTTTAGAACTGGGCCCTAGAAAAAAGGGACTTGCACAAGTGCAGTGTGCTGAAAGCATGAAATGAAAAATCAAGAGATGAGTAAGTGCTTCAGTGCAGCCACTTCTCGTTGGGTCCATTAGGAAATCTTCGACGGAAGACTATTTAAAGGTGCAATTTCTAAAAGGGCGGTATTTCTTATAGGCAGTAGCGAGCACGTGTTTCTCGTGGCGTAATGGCTGAGTGCACAAGATGGAGATAACCGATCCTATATCGGTATGCAGTTTATATTTCCCAAAAAGGTTTGACAGATTGAACTTGTAGTCTTTAAGAAATCCTGTCTTAGGGAAGATGACCTTTGCTTCTGTCTCATTAGCTGTGAGTTTCTATCGTAAAAGCACAAGGCGACACTGACAGCGCAGTGAGAACCTCCAGAGAGCAGCAGAAGAGACTCATGCTCTGTTCCTTATGATTTGTGACTGGTTCCAGCCGTCTTCAGTGATTTGTTAAACCTGAAGAACCCATTTTTGGCTGGTGTGTTAAATGCGAAGTTTGGTACGCAAGCGTGTGACAAGTTCGAGACTGGAGCCTGTAGCAAAGCAAATCGGTTTCAGGTTAAAAGCCATGAGGTTGCAGTAACCGGTTGTTCAGAGGAATTTGACAAGTTTTCCTTTTTTAACGATAAGCACCCAACTCTGCCTTTCACCTGAAATATGAAATTTGCTCATCAAATGAGAGGCTTAGAGCCAAATACTCCTGTTTTCTTCCAGCACTGTTAGGTCTGATAATGCCCGCCGAAGCCAGCGGAGCTGCCGTTCTTGCTAAGTAGCCAGTGTTGAGGGCAGTAAGGAATTGCCCTTCTTCCTTTCACGGATCTTCCCTGGATCCTTGGTGAGGAATTCAGAAGATCACAGGGATGGCATCCTCTGCCTGCCCTTCCCACCCGATTCCAGGTGGGCAGAAGTAAAAGTGCAGTTAATTCTGGCTTCCTGTGGGGAATGAGAGCTTTGTCTGTAGATATCAAATTAGTTGCCATTAATCTAAGGTTACCTTTTTTTAATGTGAAGATTATTGATTTCCCTTGCTTATTTTCTTTTGACGTTGCACGGCTAAGTAACGCACACAATAAATTGCACTGGCAGAGGGACTGCACTATTAAAGGGCGGTAGAAGAGCAGCATGGTTTATTTTTTCATTATATTTTATGTCCTGAAACCTGTTGCATATACTCAAATGCATCAACAGCTGTGAAATGGTTTTAATGAGTTTGAAAACATGGTAGTTTTATGTTCCCTGAACCTCTTTTTTTTTCCCTTCTCTTTCCAATCCATCCATTTCCAAATATTTAAGTGAAGGATCTTCCTACCTAGGCTTAGACAGACTGATGATATATCTTGTTTCTATCCTGAGTGAAGACTGCTTCATTTTCCAGTAACTGTGAAAGAAATGCCAGCATTTGGCACTAATGGGTTGACTAGGTCTGTTCTCATAGCCTGAGCAGCTTTTGGGGAAAGATCATTGGGAAAAAGTGAAGTAAACCTCATTATTTCCTTTAGAAATGTTGACTCTAATTTGTGTCACAACCTTTACTTTCTTTATTGGGCTTTTTTTTCCATATAATTTGTATAGAAACTGTGTAGAAAAGCCTTATATGTTAGATAAGTTTTATTGCTCCAAGTCATGGAATGCTTTTTTAAATAAATTACTTTCTGAATGAAAACAAATTTCAGCTAGAGAAGAGTTTATTAAGGGAATGGTTCTGTTAGATATATTGTAGATACACAGTGATGTGAATGTGTGTGCGTATTTATTGGGAAGGGTTTAAGTCTGTATTTGTTTTCTTGGAAATGTGGTACTGCGCCTTTCTGATGCCTTTGCATATACGTTATTTCTGACTGAATATATAGTTCTTATGTATATGTGAACTGCTTTCGAAGTTAATCTAGAATGTAAAAAAAACTTTAAGAACAGAGGGAGAAATGAAACCTACAGGTATTCCTTTGCTGAATTCACACTATGATGCTGTTAGTTAAGATTTAAAAAAAAAAAATACCGAAGGCTATACTTTTCTCATCAGATGAAAATCACAAATGTCATTTTTGGCTTAAAAAGGAAATCAGGCTTTATATTTGAAAAAGAAGAGGAAGGCATTTCCTGATTAGCAATCCTACAGCAGCAGAAAGCTTAAATGTGAAGAGGCGCCGTTGGGTTCCAGCCCTGCCGAGAGGCGAAGAGATTTCCTTTCCCGCTGTCAGCGCATCCCAACTTGCGCAGCGGGTTGTGGCGCACCAGGTGTGGAGGGGGAGAGGTACAGGCGACGCGCGTGCGTTGCTACGGCCGTGTCACCTGCACTGTCGGGTAACTGTTAAACGGGAGCTTGGTCCCGTTACCTCTCGGAGCAATTCAGCACTAAGGGGGAAAGGGATGAAAAGCCTTACTTGATCAGAGGATCTTTGGAGTTAAATGTTGAATTCCATCGGAGCTGCGTTGTTTCTAGCCCAGCTGTGGATGAGCACAGTCTAGGTTATTGGTGACCTGTGGCAGTGCAGTGGTGGGGAGACAGAATTTTTATTTTAAAACACATTTAAGCCTGACATTTGCAAGGTAGTTTGCCGTTTCCAGTCTTACTGGTCCAAGTTAGAGCACAGAAATTGCAAAGTTGGAATTCGTTGAGCGTAGTGGAGACGGTGAATGAATTTTGGTACAACACAGTGAGATCTCTAGATGACAAGCAAATTCTATGCACGGAGACGTATGTCTTCACCTTCATTGTTTCCTTTCCTGCCAGGGGGACTTTCCCTGCATTGCATTACTATGTAGCCTTAATTTTCAGAATATTTACAACTAGCTTTGGAAGCATAACTAGACACTTTGAGTTCTGGTTTTCTTTAATCTGTTTTCTAGCTGGTTGTTTGTTTTTTTTTTTGGATGGGGAAGGTGGAGGTTGATTTGGATTTGAGGTGGGGATGAGAGAATTGGTTTGGATTCCTTTCTCTCTCTGCATACACTATACTAAATGCTTAGGACGATTAAAAGAAGTAGAAGTTGAAAATACCAGTGCTGTGATTAAGCCTATCAAGCTCAAAATCAAGAAAAGCAGCAATAGCATTAATGTCAGGACTCGGGCGAAACGCGGCACCGCTTCGCTGTGCGTTCAGTTTGGGTTTCACGTGTGGTGGCTGCCTCTGGACCTACACAGCTAACTGCTGCTGTCTTGTAAGTGGCCAGAAGTTGGAAAAGTCGGTGGTCCTCTATACTCTCTAAGAGCCGGTGATCAGTCGTTCATGGAGAAGAAAGCAAGATGAATCTTTGAGGGGAGGGAGGGGTGGTGAGGTGATCCAAATAATTCTTTAGCACAAAACAAAGCAGCAATGACTTTCAAGGTCCGTTGTGATCAGTTGAGGAAGGACGCTCCTGAGTTATCATACACTGAACATCCGAAATCCCAAAGGAAAAATGCACGGCTATTTGTAACACCTCAGCAAAGCTGACTGCCTCTGAGTGCCTGCCACTTTGCAGCTGCCAGAGGTCCTGCGGCCACATTAGCAGCAGCCTGTCAAGAAGCTGCCTTGCTTAGACTTGCTGAATTATTAGATGCGGTAAGATAACGAAGCAAAAAAAATTGTAGAATAAAACTGCCTCTCTGCTGGTGGCAGGCATAAAGATTTCTGACCTTCTGAAGGTTGTTTTCATTTTATTTACCTCTTAATTAGCTCTAAGCCGTGTAACACTGAAGAAGGATGAAAATAATCTTTTTTTTTTTAATGTACTTAGTCTGTGCTGAAGACGGGCAGCGCAGTGGGTCTGTTTTCTAATGCTCCTCTTGGCACTTACTCCGCCTGTGACCTTGAACAAACTGTTTATTCCCTGTGTATCCTCTTGTGAAAATAAAGTAATTTCTGTAATTTTGTAGATTAAAGCTTTTAACAGCCAGATAGAGTGTTTCCCAGTCCACGGGGGATAAATTTCAAAGTAAGTACAGGGTATTGCTACGAGTGCTATTGTTATGTACGCACACAGTATAAGCTTGTTCCAAAACCGATGGAAGTCATTGAGAATCTCTTTACTGACTTCAGTTTGTGAAATGCTTGAATTAAATTCTTAGGAGAGCCAAAGGCATTTAGATCCAGCTGTGGAACTGAGACGGTATTAGTGACGACATAAATTGTTGCCACTGAGGATGTTGAACTTGGATCTCTTTATTTGCAGCTTTTTGATTAAAGAACCCTTCCTCCCCCGGCTCGCACCGTTGTAGCTTGCCGCCTGCTCTTTCTGGAGAGAGGTAGATCCGATTTGAGCGACGGCTGCATTATTCAGTGCTCTTTGAAAGGCAACTACAAAAAATTATTTTATTTGTAACGTTGGAAACATTTTTCCGTCTGCCAAATGGTAGTTCTGGGTACGAGAGACTGCCTGGGGGAGGCTGATAAATTTCTCTTATTTCCTGTGCTTTGGTTACAGAGTTGCCACACTTACCATTTCTAGTGGAAATTTGTAACTTGAAATTGCCAGAACTCTGGAGAATTACCTAGTTTGCTTCAATTTTTTTGAACTGTCCTGCTTCTAACCAAAACCTAACCTATCCGTTTTGAGGAAAAGGGCTTATTGCAAAGTGGGAAGCCAAAATTAAACCTCGCAACTGGAAGACATAGTTGAATCGATACCATTTTAGATTGCTTTAACCATAACCATGCTTATATGCGACGTGGGTATAACATTTGTGGGATGTGTTTTATGTAAGAAATGATTTTGTAGTGAACTTCCCAGGAGTATTTAGCTTGAAGACATAGCGTCAGCTATAAATTGATGGGTGGCACGTTTCTTGTTGCAGTTTGGGGCCCGGTTATGTCAGTGCATTGACAATTTTGTCAGGTAGTTGGAAGATCTGAACTCTTGTAACTCAATTCTAGAGTGGTTTGAAAAACCATTCTAGTTTGGCGGGGAAGAAAATCGCATTTGAACTATTGTTTTTAATGTCAGCATTTGTCAAAACCTGTATGAGTCTGCAAGAAGTTCCACTTAATTGGGCTGAATCAGAAACACTCTCTTCTGAATATCTGGTGAGGTTTTGGTTGTTCATTATTCCTAACCTTCCTTCGTGAGAGACAAAGTATAGCCGTGTCAAAATTTTAAATATATAGGAGAAAAATGTGGTGGCTTAAACACAAGGACAATGATTTTGGGTATTTTTAGCTATTTAAAATGCCTTTGTTCCTGCCCAAAGAGTGCCACCCGGTATTTCTGTTGCTGGAATACAACAGCCATTCCACTTACTGCTGGTTAAGCTTTGCTGAGAACGGAAACCCGAGTTGTACGGCAATGTTTACTAAAGTCGAAGGCTGGATGTGAATTAAAAGTTTAAACTATCTCTTTGGGTGGTATTGCTGCATACACAATGCCTGTTCCTACCCTTGCTGCAACTTTGCACGGTGTCTTCATGGATCTTTGAGGTCTGAAAGAGGCTGCTGAAAAATATACTCCTTTTTGTTGCTTTGTTTCCTAAGAAAATCGTAACCCTTCCTGAAGTTTTCTTCTATGTTATCTAGAAGGAAAGGAAATTCTAATTTTGGTACGGAAGAATATGGATAAAAGGAGAAACTGAAAACATTTTTGCCTGACTGGGTGTCTTGCCTTTTGGACGATCCCACTCTTTTTCCCTTTAAAAAACAAAAAGCAAGCTCCCACCCGTCCATGTTGCCCAAGGACAGTCCTACCTGTTTATATTAGGAAGGTTACTCGCAAAACTAGCTTTTGCTCTGCTAGAAGAGATATGTTCCTCATCGTTTTTTCAGACTCACAAGCCACCGCCTGCTAAGGACCCATTCAGTGACACCCTGTAGTCCTGTGGACTAATCCAAGCTTTACCAGTGCAGCGTGCCACCAATCCTTACATGGAGTAAGCAAAAGGTGAGGTTTTTAAGGACGTGGGAAGATAACAGTAAGCACTTTGCTGGGGTTTGTGAGCTGAGGGTGATTCAGTGGAATCGGTTCTGGAACCAGAAGACTGATGGACCTGGAGGGGGGTGTGGGGAGGGAACAGAGCAGCATAACTTCGTGCCCGTCGGGTTTAAAATTCCCTTTCTTGCCTCAGCAGTCTGTATGCCCGCATTCGTAAGGGGTTTCTCCTGTCATAAAGCATATGTTCAGATTATTTCTTATCTGGCTAGGCAGGCCTCCTGATTCTTTTTGGTCTGCAGAAAAATTACGCTTTCCAGTTGGTTCTCTGTCTCAGATCTCCTTGTGGCATGCTTTTTACGCATCGGGATAGCCAGGGGGCTTCGGGCGCTGTCTTTGATTGAGGGCTCTGCGTTGCTGAGTAGGGAAGTGTCTCTGTGGATTCCCTTTGTGGACTGCTGAGAAGAGCACACAAGAAAGCAGCATAGCCTGGAAGCAGCAAAATTCTCAGTTGTCTTGAGCTTTAATCTCTTGAGGAGAAAAATAGGCTGCTAGGAAGTATCAGATTCCTTCAGAAGGTCTGGATTATTTTTAATGTCCCTCCTGTACCTTCCTTTTCATATATAACGATGCCTAATGATCCATTCCCTGTATTGGCCAGATGTGAGCATAGTGTGTGCTAGTAAACTCCCTGAATAATAAACTCTTCAAAAGGAGAGCTTTACTGCCTGCATAGACAGCAGTAGCTGCAAAACCCCTGTTTGCAAGGAGCAGGGGATATGATGCTTCCCGGACTAAGACCGAAGGCAACAGTGGCAGTGAGGAGGGAACTTTTGTGTGTATCAGGTTTACGAACTCCCAAAAAATGAGGAAGGATTTAACCTGCGGTCAAAAAATGTTTGGTGCAAGATCAGCGTGTTAGAAAAAAGCTTTCGTTTCTGGTTCTTATCACAAAAAAGGTGTTTAGAAACCTCTGCTAGACCTTGGACACATCAATATACACGTGTATTACACTGCATTTCGTAGAATCACAGAATCGTTAAGGTTGGAAGAGACCCTTAAGATCATCGAGTCCAACCGTTAACCCAGCACTGCCAAGTCCATCACTAAACCATGTCCTCGAGCACCAACGTCTGTCCGTTCTTTAAATCCCTCCAGGGATGGGGACTCAGCCCCTGCCCTGGGCAGCCTGGGCCAGGGCCTGACAGCCCTTTGGGGAAGAAGTTTTTCCTAACATCCAACCCAAACCTGCCCTGGCGCAGCTTGAGGCCGTTCCCTCTCGTCCCATCGCTTGTTCCTGGGGAGAAGAGACCGACCCCCCCGGCTCCAGCCTCCTTTCAGGCAGTTGCAGAGAGCGATGAGGGCTCCCCTCAGCCTCCTCTTCTCCAGGCTGAGCCCCCCCAGCTCCCCCAGCCGCTCCTCCCCAGCCTTGGGCTCCAGCCCCTGCCCCAGCCTCGCTGCCCTGCTCTGGCCACGCTCCAGCCCCTCCATGGCCGCCTTGGGGTGAGGGGCCCAGCGCTGAGCACAGCATTCGAGGGGCGGCCTCACCAGTGCCCCGTACAGGGGCACCATCACCTCCCTGCTCCTGCTGGCCACACTATTCCTGATACAAGCCAGGATGCCGTTGGCCCTCTTGGCCACCTGGGCACACTGCTGGCTCATGTTCAGGCGGCTGTCGACCACCACCCCCAGGTCCTTTCCCGCCGGGCAGCTCCCAGCCGCTCCTCCCCACGCCTGCAGCGGTGCCTGGGGTTGTTGTGCCCCAAGTACAGGACCCGGCCCTGAGTCTTGTTGAACCTCATACAGTTGGCCCTGGCCCATCGACCCAGCCTGGCCAGGGCCCTCTGTAGCGCCTTCCTACCCTCCAGCAGATCGACACTTCCACCCAGCTTGGTGTCATCTGCAATCATTTATCGTGAGTGACCTGTGCGCTGGTCATGCTTCATTACTTGCCTTGGTTCCTTACTGCAGTTCAGGAGATACGTGCATCCATTTACCCAGACATCCAGCGCACAGGACGCTGGTTTATCAGGTTTTGATGCATAATGCTGGAAAACCATTACCAGTTGAAAATGCTTCACAGGGTATATTTGCAGAATGGTTTTTGCAATAGTGCCTCTTCATTGTTAACCAAGTATAAAGCTCCTGGGGGGAAATTCTCAGTAAGGGAAGTGGTGGGGTGCATTTGCGGCGATGGTATCATCCTCCTGCCCCTGCTTTTTGTGGCCAGTAAATGCATTTGGCTGTCTGCATGGTGACGTTACTGTGCAGCAAGGCAGCTCATATGATACCTGACAACATACCCGTTCCTTCTGTGGTGTTTACTGCTAATTCTTGATGCATTTGGAGAGTTTTGTCTTCTCAACAATTTTAATTGTCAGTATAGAATATTTCTCGTCTTGAGGACATGGTTTAGTGGTGGGCTTGGCAGCGATAGGTTAACGGTTGGACTCGATGATCTTAAGGGTCTTTTCCAACCTTAACGATTCTGTGATTCTATGATATTTGACATGCAAGTGGGCTGAAATCCAAACTTTCAGGAGCTTTTATCTGGTTTTTTTGATTGATTGTTTGGGGGGTTTTTTTGGTGGTGGTGAGTCGCCTTTTTTTTTTTTTTTCCCCCCAGCCAGGAAGATGACACAGCCATACTGTGCTTTTTAAATCTGCAATACACATGCAGTATAGGCATCTAGTCTCACTTCAGATGTCTGAGGGTGTCCAAGACGTTCAAAGAGGGCTGGCAAATGTAATACAGGACTTAGGGCATACATGGAAGGTGACGGTGGAGATGTTTGTTCAGGCAGCGGAGCTGCCTGCATGTTACCATGTATTTTGGAGATTGGGTACATACCCTAAAAGTTACTATACTTTCCATAAAAGATAGATATTCCCTGATGATCCTGGCGAGGCAGAGAGATCCACGTGTTTCCACATCCAGGAAACTTAAGGCTGCAGAGCTTTGTGGGACAGGTCTTTAGTGACAGGAAAGGCAAGTCCTGGGCTGCTTTTCTGCATTTTATATTTCAACCGGCCTTTTTATGTTTAGCTGGATGTTTGGCAGTGAAGCTGCAAGAGGGTTTGATAAGGTTACTAGGTCTGTGTTTGTATCCTACAGGATGCTTTGTTGCTGAGCAAGGTAGAAGTCCTGGTTAGGTGAACCAGTTGCTTTGTTATCTTTTGGCAGAAAGAAGATGTAGTGTGACACTAAACTGAGTGTTGCGAGAATCGTGGTAACTTGTGGTGCTGTGTCAGGCTGACTTAGAATCACAGAATCGTTAAGGTTGGAAAGGACCTCTGAGATCACCGAGTCCAACCGTTAACCCAACTGCCAGTCCCACCTCTAAACCCTGTCCCTAAGCACCACATCCACACGGTTTTGGACACTTCCAGGGACTGTGATTGCACCCCTGCCCTGGGCAGCCTGGGCCAGGGCCTGACCGCTCTCTCCGGGAAGAATTTTTTCCTAATATCCAACCTAAATCTCCCCTGGTGCAGCTTGAGGCCGTTTCCCCTCGTCCCATCGCTTGTTACTGGGGAGAAGAGACCAAGAAGTGGTTGCAGCAGCAAATGGCCAGAACCGCAGCTGGTTGCCTCTTCCAGAAGGCTGGCTGCTGATCTGATTCCTGTGGACAGAACCTCGGGCTTCTGCCCTGAAGATCTGCTGTGACCTTCTCCCTCGCTGGTGTTTGACCCAGGGGAGCATCGCTCAGCGGGGATGCAGATTTGAGACGAGCAAATTCTTTAGACAGATGGAGTTTTGAAGGCTTTAAGATCGGTGTTATTTCCTGACACGACTGCAGTACAGCTTTGCTCTAGGGAAATTTATCTTCACTTTTGATGCCAAAACTGGTGCAATTTGGGCAGAGCTGGCTTCAGTGCTAACTTTCCATGGCCTGTGGGGAACGTCCTGCCAGGCTGTGCTCTGTTCTGCTTGATTGGGCAGCCAGCTAGTCTTTGATTAGAAATCTTTCTTACTTTGTAATGAAATTCTCATTTCCAAAGAAAACGGAGGTTTCAAGTCTCAACCAGCCAACTGATTTGTTAGTACTTCCAATTGGCTTTGCCCAAAGTGAGATTCAAAACTTGAAGAATTAAAGTCTCAGCCCTTCCATGCAGCACCAAATATTAGGCCAACCAGGGAGGATAAATAATGCCAGCAAATGATGTCTCTTGTGTGCCTTTGTGTGTTTTCTTTAATAATTGTCAGCTTTAGTTCATCAAAAATAATTTTACACTTGGCTTCCCTGATTTTTAATTAGTATTTATCATGTAAAACTATAGCCAGGGAGCTCTCGGACACTTTGAACAGAAAGCGCTGGTAAATGGTAAACAATCAGCTTCTTCATGAATACCTCTCTATTTTTGCATGTGGGTTTTTCTTCCTCCAGTTGTAATTACCAGGCATAGTCCTAAATTGTTCTGCTGCTTACCTCCTCTTGCCTTGATAATTTTTTCTATATTTTCCATCTCTCCCGAGAACTCTATTTTTAATGGTTAATTTAAAGGAAACCTCTTGAGTATTATAATGTGTATTCTGATTAGTACACCTAATTGCAAAGAGTACATGACTTTAAAAGAAAATGAATGAAGCCCTATTTTTCAGCTCAGTTTCATTTGCACACTTTTCTTGAGCACAAGGAATTGTACAGCCAGGGGCAACGCAATACCTGGTATTTGGACAAATTTAGAAAATTGGTTTTGCCTTCAAGGATACAGCCTATTTGTATCCACAGATTTAAGCACGAATAGAAGAGCCTTTGGGTAAAGCCAGGTTTTAAAAATCTCAGTTGCCATGTTACTGCATATATTATATTGGGTAAGAAATACTAGTGAGGATGAGGCGGGCTGGAGGAAAAATGTGCTTTATTTGCTCATGTGGGAGTCAGAGATAGTTAAAGTGGTTTTGTTAAATTCATTTTCTTTAATTTGCTGATGGCTTAACAATGTTTAAATTGACCAACTCTGGTATTTTAAAGTAAATGTTTTTCCTAATGTCTTCATAATCTTCATGGGGTATTTATTTTTCTAATGTGATCTGCCTTCCTTTTAATCCTCTTCTGTATGGCCAGTTGCAGGGTCTTTCCTGACAAGAGATATTGAAAATAAGTCTTCTCTTTGCAAATTGTCATAGGATAACAAGAAATGGCCCAGTGACGGATACCTGGGGAAGCTGTTACAAACATCCATTCAAAATTTGTCAACAGCTTTGGTACCCTCAACATATATTTATTTTTCAAATATATTTCCGTTATATATTAATATAATGGTCCACTGTAACGGAAGCTGTCATGGTCCACTTGGAATCTCCTCTCGGTCTGTTGGGGTGCGAGGCGGTTAATTGTCCTGACCTCCTCCTTTTCCAGTTTAGCCCTGATTCACCAGTCTGAAAATACAAATTTCTGCTTTTACACTACTCTCCCCAGGCCTACACATTTTTCCAAGCAGGTGTGACTGAAGGACTGAACCTTGTTCTAGAAAATTATGTGGATGTCTGCACGAAGCCTGTGGTCTGTACGTGAAATTTCCATGGGTAGTAGAGGGAAGGTAGAAGAAGAAAAGGCATTAGACTTGTATAAGTTATTCCAGCTGAAAAGGGTAGATCCTCAGAAGTAGATCTAAAACCCATCAGTTACCCTGACCCAACACACGCTGCGGTGACTTGCGCTTGTTCTGTGGGTGTTTTCCCAGGCTGCTGAAAGGAAATTGGTAAGGGAGTTGCTTATAATTAAAAACTAAGGTCCTTGCTGTTTCTTTTATCTCCTTTGAAAATGGGGAGGAAAATAATTTCCTTCCCCCTGCTGAGTGATAAAGTATTTTGTTTGAAATATGTTCTCTCTGTAGCAGAGATCTCGCTGTTGCCATCGGAAGAACCGAGTACAGTTGGCAGGGCAGCGTCTTCACCAGCCTGATCCCGGCTGCCGTTTCAGTTCAGGCAAGGTCTTCACAAATAAACAGGCATTTTGGTGAGCTTGTTAAATGCATAATGTTCTCAGAATACTGCTGAGCTACATTCTGCTCGTCCAGTCTTCCTCCAAAAGTGTCTACCTGTGGAGTTATTCAGGAATATGTAGTGCGCAGACTCTTTGTATCTTATTTTCATCCAAATTAACTTGCTGCTGCTTGGAGCTTGTGTTTCTGTGTGGACAGGGGAATGTTCGCAGGCGCTTAAGGCAGCGTAAGCTGTCACTGCCACTAACAGACAGCTCCTGTCACTATCCCCAACATAATATTTTTTCTACTTCTTTTCTTGTGCCAGAAAAAAAGCCTTCGTGCAGCATGTGGCAGGCTCGTTCGGGGAGCTGATCCAGCAGAGGAATAAGCTCAGCACAAAAAGCTGATTTTTTGGCTGGATGAGCTCCCTGATTGGGTTCTCCATGCAGCTCCTTGAACTTGAGTTGCTGGGGAGGGAGCGAGGCTGCCTCCGCTGGTCCTTGCCTACACAACCTGGAGTGTCTGGCATGGGAACTTGACAAAGGAATTGTATCTGCTTCCAGCATTTATCTTGTAGTAGGCTGGGTACAGCCTGTTGCGATGTGTATAAAGCATTTTTAGATTCTTAGTCAGATGTTCTCTAGAGAGATGCTATTTCCATCTTTATCCACCTGTTACCAAATGGTTTGCCAACATAAGATGATTTTTTAAGGACATTCAGCTGGAAAAATCTCCCTCCTCTCCTCCCAGCAGCAAACAAGTAATCCAGAGTTTTCATATAACGACCAGGTCAGTGTTGTAAGACATCATACAAACAAATGCACGCTGAATGCCCCTAAGCCCATCTGTCCCCAAAACAGCTGAGAGCGGAAGAGGTTTTTTCATCCTTTGGAATCTAAACAAGGATCGCTGGGGGTTTTTTGAGGAGTCTGAACCACTTGGTTATCAGGATTGGAGAAGCCCAGACATCTGATTTTCATATGGGCGTAGGAGGCACCTGCTGAGTCCCAGCTGCCTGGTGGAGTTAGATGGGTTCATGGTGCTTGTTGCTGCAAAATTTGTGTGGCACTGTGCTCATCTACCGGCACTATTGTTTGCATGGGTCGTGTTGTAAAGATGATGAAATCTTCTGTG
The DNA here is from genome assembly GCF_047370975.1 of Nipponia nippon. Classification (NCBI taxonomy): domain Eukaryota; kingdom Metazoa; phylum Chordata; class Aves; order Pelecaniformes; family Threskiornithidae; genus Nipponia; species Nipponia nippon. Next base: position 2,296,731 of record NW_028262369.1, read on the forward strand.
CTGTGTTGCATACCTTGCTCCGCATGTAATAACCAGTGCAGTTTCCAAAAACCCGCATTCAAGAATACTTGCAGTTCAGACAGTAGCACTTATCTTGTTTTGAAAAGATACCTTAATTGCTCTGTGTTAATCTCAGCCTCACTTAGCTGACTTTTTCATCATCTCCTGTTCTTTAAATCATCTGAACCTCGGTGAATAAATACTAAATCCTACTCCATTTATTATGCAGATGATCACATCGTTGTTGCTTGACCACCCTCAGTTCTGCATATATTAGTTCCTTTGTGCAGTGTTTAAATATATTGGTGTATTTTTATTTCATAGGAAGCAAGAACAGAATCTATTGCCAGACCTTTGGAGATAAATGAGGCTGAGAAGATGATGAAAGTTGCCATTGACTGTGTTCTGGTAAGCAAAATGATATTTATTTAATTGCAAAATTATCATTCCTCTCCTGCAAGAAGAACATAGCTCTTTTCATGAACAGCCTAGGGTTAAGAGTGCCAAAGCATGCATCACCTTCAGCTGACTGGACCAAGTAGTGCTGCATCTGGTTAGTTAATAGCTACTGTTGAACTTCAGTTAATGGCTAATGCAGACTTTGGTCTTTAGGTAACATCAGATGTGCGAACAGAAGTTCATCAAGGCAGAGATCAGCCTGTGATGACTCCCTGTGTCATCGTAATGAATGCAGTCACTGATGATCCTTAGGGTTTATTTGGGAAATCTGTTGTGTTCAAGGCGAACAAGCGTGTTAATTGAAACGGATAGCCTTCCTGGCGGAGTGAGTGAGGTGTCGGCCCAGTGATGGTTGTGAGCTGGCAGTCAGAAATCACAGCCTGCAGCAGAAAAGGTAAATGATGTTAAGCAGCACCTAGGAGAACATGTTAAGACCCGCTGCTGTCAGACTGTTGCACTGTGTAACCGTGTTGGTTCAATAGGCAGAAACATTCCTCCAGTTGATGCATCAAAGAACTGCACTTGGCCTCCCTTGGGAGAAAACACATTTTAGTCATATTCCCTGCCACTGTTAGGAGCTCAGTAGTAGCCCCGAAGCTCTACAGAGGGATAAAAATTGCTTAAATCAGCACAGAAATCTACATGGTCCTGCTGGAGCGAGTCCAGAGGAGGGCCACAGAGATGATCAGTGGGCTGGAGCACCTCTCCTTTGAGGACAGGCTGAAGGAGTTGGGGTTGTTGAGCCTGGAGAAGAGAAGGCTCCGGGGAGACCTCGTTGCGGCCTTCCAGTACCTAAAGGGGCCTACAGGAAAGCTGGAGAGGGACTTTTTACAAGGGAGCATAGCGACAGGACAAGGGGTAATGGCTATAAACTGAAAGAGGGTAGATTTAGATTAGATAAAAGGAAGAAGTTCTTTACCATGAGGGTGGTGAGGCACTGGCACAGGTTGCCCAGAGAAGTTGTGGATGCCCCCTCCCTGGAAATGTTCAAGGCCAGGTTGGATGGGGCTTGGAGCAACCTTGTCTAGTGAGAGCTGGCCCTGCCCGTGGCAGGGGGGGGTTGGAACTAGATGATCTTTAAGGCCCTTTCCAACCCAAGCCTTTCTATGATTCTGTGATCCCACCTACGTTGTCTAAGCTGCGTAAACTTTGCAGAGTCAGGACTGCAAGGGGTGTACTTGGTAACTCAAAATATGCTGGTACCTCAGGAGCTGCGAAGTTGGGCTCTGGAAGCAGGATGGTTGAACTGGCCAAGGGGCGAGAAGAACTGGCACTGTGCTGATTAGTGCCATGCCAGCGCATCGTTGTGGCTCTCATTTCAGAGGGCCGTTTGTCTGTCGCTGTCTTGGCAACACTGTCCTTGCTCCAGTGCTTGGGTTCCTCTATTTCTGAACCATTAGCTGCACTCACAGCCACTGTGCAAGTACGGTAGTTAATTAAATCCTAGTGATTACTATAAGTTATTTAACTGCAAACTGTAGCCAATCCAATTGTATAATTACAAGGAGTGAAGTTTGAGATTTAAACAGCCAATGCATAATCAATAGATACTCCGGGCGATCTTTCCTTATGGTTCTGCTCCTACCCGCAGTCTATATGAATTATGAATGTTGTTAATTTGCATTGCTATTCTAGGCAGTAGTGCTAATAAACTGACAGCAGCGTAGGAGAGCAATTGGCTTCTTGGGAAATATCAATAACACGTAGCTCAGCTGGTTTAGTTCTGGACCAGTTAACGAAATGACCATAACTATAACGAAAGTATAGCTCAGCAGGACCTACCAGTTACTGCTGGAATTTCAGCAAGCGTGAAGTCCTCTCTCGCTCACTCCAAAGCTGCTCATGGTTTCCTGAGCACGAGCACACTGAATGTACTCAGCTCATTTTAATAAGCTGGAATATTCCCATGCCCTCTCTTGATTCCTGTAGTGCGTGTTGTAATGTTCAGGATGCTTCCCAGATTTTGAAAAGATGGATAAAGCAAGGCTTAGGAAAGGATGAAGATATTCAGAGTACGTTCTTTACAAAAGTGACCTTTATCTTGAAGAAAAAAAAAATTGATGGAAGCCTAAAAATTCTCTAAAATAGTACCAAGAAATAAATGCATTTCTCACCTGTGTTTATGCAGGTGCTTACACATCGAGAGATGTCTTTATGTATCCCGTCAGATTTTTTTGAGGAAGCTTTTTTTCTTCCTATCTTTTACTGCTTTTTCAGTGAGAAGGAAAAATAAAGTTAAAGCCCAGGGCAAGTTGTGGGGTTTTTTTCTTCTTTAAGAATGCCTGGGAAAAAAAATCAGGTAGTTAAAATTTGTAAATGTCCAGTTAGTTCATTCTCCTGGCCACAAAGGACTTTTGCATCGCCCGGCCAGTTTATATTCTAGCTCGTTGTTATAAAGTTATTTGATAACCTGAGATGTGAGATTGTACAGAAGAACGGTCAGCATCTGAAAGATAGTTCTAATTATTCCAGTGCAAACCACGCATCCTTCTTTTTTAGGAAGAAGTCCAAAAGACTAAAGACATGTTGAATAATGTGGCTTTGGATGAAGCCAATTTGGAAGCCAAGATTGAAAAACGAAAATTGGAACTGGAAAGAAGCCAGAAGAGGCTACAGACTCTACAAAGTGTTCGGTAAAAGATTATGAACGGATTATCTACTGCATAAATGAGTGTTAGCGTAAATGATGGAACTGCGCGTCGTCAATGCTTAGAGCAGCGAGGAGTGAAGTCTGTAATGAGACCGAGATGGTGGCCTGTGGAAGAGCGAGATTCTCTTCTCTAGAAATGCCTGGTCTGGATTGTAGTTGTTCATTTTTCTGTTACCACGTATTCGAAATCAGAATTTCAGGGCTGTTAAAAGTGGCCAGAATATTATTTGGTGGGGTTGCTTGATTGCTGCTTGCGCTGTACAAAATGGTCCGGTAGCATGTCTTTTCCTTTGTCATGAAACAGAGATGCTGTCAGGTAGTTCTGAAGATGGCAAGCGCTGCAAGCATTCCTTCTGTTCCCAGAGGCTTCCAGCGTTTCAGCCGCCAATAAAAAAAGTTCATTATGCATCCCTTGTTAGGATCGGTTCCTCTAGGCAGTGATACAGCCTGCCGTAAAATCAAAATGTTCGGATTCACAGTTTGGGTTGATTTCTTGCCCTTAATTAAACTGCAGGTTTATACAATTTACTCTATTTTTGACCTCATGTAAAAAAAAAAAAAAAAGGAAATATTGGAAAAATGACTGGTGGAAGGAATGGCATTGATTCATATACATGGTGTGATCAGTAACAGTCTGGAGGAAGTGTATTGGGTAGATGTGAAGCATCAAACAGCAGTCGTGTCCTTTGGGGCACAAGAGTTGGCTCTGTAATACAAGGACTTCATCACCTATTGGTGTCGAGTCGAGTTATGCTTGCAACAACACGGCACAGTTTTGTAACAAATAAGTCTCCAGCAAAGTAGGTGATTTAGCAGCCGTGCTACAAGCTGTTTTTTTGGAGCCATGGAACAGCAGGATAATTAACTTAGATTTGTCTGCCAGAGGGGCCAAAATGCTGCCTATCAGCCTGTTAGGGAGGGAATGGTAGTGGGTACACAAAAACCTGTCCTTTGTGATATATATACAACCCCAGGCACCGCTGCAGGCGTGGGGAGGAGCGGCTGGGAGCTGCCCGGCGGGAAAGGACCTGGGGGTGGTGGTCAACAGCCGCTGAACATGAGCCAGCAGTGTGCCCAGGTGGCCAAGAGGGCCAGTGGCATCCTGGCTTGTATCAGGAATGGTGTGGCCAGCAGGAGCAGGGAGGTGATGGTGCCCCTGCGCTGGGCACTGGTGAGGCCGCCCCTCGAATGCTGTGCTCAGCGCTGGGCCCCTCACCCCAAGGCGGCCATGGAGGGGCTGGAGCGTGGCCAGAGCAGGGCAGCGAGGCTGGGGCAGGGGCTGGAGCCCAAGGCTGGGGAGGAGCGGCTGGGGGAGCTGGGGGGGCTCAGCCTGGAGAAGAGGAGGCTGAGGGGAGCCCTCATCACTCTCTGCAACTGCCTGAAAGGAGGCTGGAGCCGGGGGGGTCGGTCTCTTCTCCCCAGGAGCAAGCGATGGGACGAGAGGGAACGGCCTCAAGCTGCGCCAGGGCAGGTTTGGGTTGGATATTGGGAAAAACTTCTTCCCCCAAAGGGCTGTCAGGCCCTGGCCCAGGCTGCCCAGGGCAGGGGCTGAGTCCCCATCCCTGGGGGGATTTAAAAGCCGGGGAGATGTGGTGCTGAGGGACAGGGTTTAGTGGTGGGCTTGGCAGTGCTGGGTTAACGGTTGGACTCGATGATCTTAAGGGTCTTTTCCAACCTAAATGATTCTATAATTTTTGGAGGATAGGTTAGTGGGGGGTTTTGTCTTATGCTTTTAGTCTCTGAAGTAGTGTGGAACCTTAAAAACAAAAGGTCCTTTTAGATTGGTTTAGTAGACACGGAAAGGTAGCCGCAAACCCAAAAATTTCAGAAATCTGCATGTACAATATTTCACTGAGTAGTTTGTGCTTGTTCTCTCCAGTCCTGCTTTTATGGATGAGTATGAGAAGATGGAGGAGCAACTGCAGAAACAATACAGCAGTTACCTAGAAAAATTCCGTAATCTGACCTACATGGAGCAACTCCTGGATGATCATCAACGGGCAGAGCAAGAGATGTTTGAGGTAAGACAGCTGAGGAATTCTCAGCAAAACACTATGTCCTGTAGCTCTTGGCTTTATAACAGAAAATGTTTTAATACTCCTTTTGTCGAAGCGGCGCATCACTCGTTGCAGAGCCAGCTCTGAGTGACTGGCAGTTTACTGACAATCCAGTAAGCGCGACTGCTCTTGGACAAGCATGATAATACAGCTTTATTTTTTGAGTTAGTGAAGTTAAACCAGTGTAGCGATGCCCCTTTCCAGTCTCTGACTCCCCCTGACTCGTTTTCAGTTGATGTTTTTTGTTCACGAAGAATGTTTTCAGCATTTCTAATCTTCCTTTGCTACATGCAACATATGTGCTTAAGTGCTTATTTTTATCATCTGCGAACGACTGATGTATAAGGGTTTCTCAGCACAAGGCTCTTCAATTTCCTCGTACTAGTCCTCTTCAATGAAAACAGCAAAGAGTATCAGTGAAAAGATCAGATATGCTGGAATCCTCTCTCACATAGACCAGTTTTGTTTGCCAGAAATTCTGTTTTCTGTTGACTTGCTGAATTGTATCAGTTCAGTGCGATTCTCTATTTTGTATCCTGCTGGATAATCTTCATCCGTATCTCGCCTTGCTCCATACATTTCTTTTGGGTGTTTCTTGGACTGCAGCACTTTCAGCCAATCTTTCATTCTGCTCTCTATAGCTTCATGTTTTACTTGTTTGGCTTTTCATCCTTCTCGCAGTCATGACCCGGTGTATCTTCTGTTCTTTATTGAAAACATGTTTCAGTGAATGATCTCCCCTTGGACCTTAATACTGGTGGGTGTGCTATACCTTGAGTTAACCGGTGCTTCCTCGTTCTGGATCATCCTGTCTTTTGTATGCAGATCACGTTTTATTTTGTCAACTTACTCTTCGTCCTGGCAGAAAAATGGGAGAGCTGTGCATCATGTTCCTTCTATCTGGCTATGACTGCATGTTTTGCTTTTGCCGTGTCTGTGTGTGTCTACTGATGTGAAAACAAAGTAGTTTGACCCCAAACTTTTTAGTCTTTTCCTTTAAAGTATTCATACCTGTGTTTAGTAAAATTTTGTGGCCTGTGCTTAGGCTGCAAAAAAGGCTCAGTAACTTTATAGTCCCCCTTCTCCTATAATCTGCCTCTCTTGCATCTGTGAGATCTCTTTTTAGAAAGCCTTGTCATTCTGTGGAACTGATTGTGCCGAGAAGCCTCTCCTTTGATGATCGCCTACGCTCTGTTCCTGCGTGTACAATGTACAGGGGGCTTCATAACCAGGCTTCAGGCCTTTCTGCAGTCTGCAGAAAATACGGGAATTTCCATCACCTTTGGGACATAGGAAAAGGCATGCTGTTTTCTGTTGAGAAGGCTCAAATATTTTGCTGCATTATTTGCTTAAGGGATAAAATAACCCGTCTTTTAAAAGATAACATGGGCATTTAACAATTTGTTAATCGTTGTGAACCAATTTCCCATTAACCTCCCTTTTTATAAGCACTGTCTCTGTAGACGTTATTTCACGTATTTCTAATCTGTAGTCAGCTTGATATTTTCATGTGTCTTGTTTTATAATGTTCTAGTTCTTCCCCATATCTTTGGCAAAAAAAAAAAAAAAAGTCCTCAATTAAATCATGACCTTGAAATGAAGCCTAAAATCTGGGTTTTTCCCTTCTGTTCAAATGCCATTGAGACTTAATACCAAAAGTAGAAATGTTTTGAACTGAGCTACCTGAAACTGTTTATAAATTCATGCACAGAAGTTAGTAATGAGTTGGCGTACAGCTCTTCAGGGGATTTTTGTTAAAAGATAATAAGAGGAAGAAAAAGCCTTTGTCATTCAGGGCTGTGCCTGTGCTTAGAATATGGAGAACACTTTTTATTTTTCTCCTTCTTTCTGTGAGACGTCTGGAAATGTACCCATATGGTTTGGCTTTTCATTTATTAGGATAAGCAGGTAACAATGCTTCAGCATTGTGCAGAATTAAAGAGTATAAAAGCTTGTGACAAAAAGATGTGGTTTTTCTCTGCACGCTTCTGTCACTTGTTATATGTTACATGCAGTATGCATTAGCAGGCATCAGAACTGGAAACGTCTTTAAGATGTATTTTATGCTAAAAGCAAAATGCCGTCAGGTCTTCTGCGTTTGGACTGCGTTCTTGCCACGTCTGGTGGCCTGTGCTTGGGTGTCTCTAACGATGACCTCAGGTGATCAAGTTACTCGGGCTGAACCCTATATCTGTTAAATACGTTGTGTTAGCTTAAACCAGCGTGAAGTTTACCTGTCCAGTCTAGTTCTATAGCTGGAACTTAACCCTGAAGGTACCCTGAGATCATCTCATTCTGTCTGTTGAATCTTTTCACTAGGGAGTGTTCGGGAAGACGAAAAATAAAAAGGGGGAAAAAAGGTACATTTAACGGTTGCTCTTCAGAACTGGAGAGAGGAGCGTGGGGATCAAGAACAGAAAATTGGAGCACCTAAAAATACTTAGAATATTGAAAGGATGAGACTCTAACCATCTCTTTGTGGGCAGCAATACAGCGAGTCAAGTAGCCACGACTGCTTTGTTGTAGAAGCTGTTGCTTTGGTAGAAGAGGAGGCTATGCGTGTGTCTCTCTTACAGCCACATTTTCAGGAGTGCTGGAGTCCAAACTATTATTTGAAGTCATTATGAGCTGCCAATGCTCAAAATCAGGCTCCAGGACTTGGTAACTGAAAGAGGATGAAGAAGCTGCGTCCCAGCTAAACCCAGAGACTTGCTGGTCCACTCCTCTTTCCAAACCAGTGGGGGGACTTAATTATTTTTTGTTTTAAAAAAGATGGTACAGTGTTTAATCCATTTCAGATTAGTCTCCTGCCAACCTGGAACACCAGGGTATTTCTCTCACTTCTTCTGTCAGTCTTGATCTGCTTCTCAGGTGGTGCTTCATCGCCTTTGGCTACTTGTTGGTGAAGCAAAACTGTGGGTCATTTATTACATGCTTGAAAGAAAGCCGTTTGCTCTGAAATGATGCTGCACGTTGTCCTAAAGTTTATCATCTCGTCATTTTCAGAATCAACAGACGAAAAAGTAATGAGGATAATTACATTTAATCCATTTTAATACGCACTCTCTCCAGCTGTCAAAAAACACTGAAAATTATGTTGATTTTTTTCAACCCTGATTTGTCTTTTGTTCCACCAAACAAATCTTAATTATCTTCTGTAGTAGAAGTGAGAGTCGATTCTTTTATCATCGCTGTGTATTTTGTTAAATAGCTTGCCAGAAAAAAGCAACGGCAATGTAATTAGATTAATCCAGCACTCCGTGTGCTGTTCAGTACTGAGGACTGATTCCCGGATCCCTTTCCTTGACTGGGTGCTTGTTTTTAGGAGGAATTTTTGTTCTGATTGAGAGACCATTGCTGAATAACGAGACTAATCTCTAGTGCACTTAGACTGAAAGCTGTTTTGGTACCCTGCTGACGTTGCACAGCTAATGACCTGGGCCAGAGTGCATTTCCCAATTAGAAAAGTGATTTAAAGATTGTACCCAAGCGCACAATTTTAATTAAGTGACATTGAGCAGTTGAAGCGCTCCAGCCTTTCCAGACTGCAGTGCTGGTTGTTTGCCTGGATTTTTTTGGTTTGTTCTTCCATGTGGTAGGTGTACGGTGGCATGGAGAGGAGCGCGCTGTAGCTCCTGTTGTTGCCTTAAGCTTTCTGTTCCTTTTGCCTCCCGGTGTCCGTAATAATACGGAGCGGTGGTCGGAGAGCGATCGGCAGGAGTCTCCTGCCGGGCACTGGACCGAGAAATCTCACTTTGTGTGAAAAGGAATTTAAAGGGTCGGTGTTGAGTCTGACCCGAATGAATTGCCAGAACTGAACAGTTAATTGATGAAGAAATTACCACCTGCCCGTTTGATGTGGAAGCCCTTTGAAATGTATGGAAAAGATGAAATTCTTTGTCTGGTATCAACTCTCATTTGTGGAGATGTCAGAAGTCCTCACACGACTCTTCCCTTGAGTGAGTTTCTCACACTTATTGACAAACTGTCATGCGCTACTTATTATTGGATCCGAGGAGTTTATAAAGGGTCTTTTGTCTTTGCAGTTTCCTTAGCCTTTTTTCATTTTCAGCCGCCTCTTTTATTCTGTTTCTGTTCTCTTGTGCTGCTTGTGGAATTAATCCATCTTCTTGCATTTCCGTGCAGCAGCAGGGATGTATGTGCCATGTCTCCTCAAAGATTTCTTCTTGGTTTTCTACTTTGTAAAAAGATTCGGCACACTTCATTAATTTTTACCTTGTGTTTAAGATGAAATTGTTTCTGATGTTTAGACATGAAAGCTATTAGAACTTTGGCTGCTCTAAAAATCAAAGTTTCAGGGGTTTTCAGATTTAGGGGCTGAAATTTTCTATGGACTATAAATGAATGCCTCTCTTTTAAAGGACAACACAGACTAATACAGTTCAAAAAAGGCGTTTTTAAAACTAGCGTGTGTAATGCCAGAATAACTTGGCAATATCCTTTAGCATTTGCCTTTTCTCTAGACAGAATACGCTTATTCTTTCTTGTGCTTCTCAGAGGACATCCCTGAAGTACTTTCTTCTTCAGCTACTTTCTTCTAAGGTATTTTAAGGCTGCTTTTATGCTGGTGCTGTGAAATCTCAGCTAAGGAATACCCTGAAGTGGTGGGTACGTGGAAGAGGATGTTCTAAGCCACTCGGTCATTATCCTTGGTTTGGGATTGCTTAAACCATTTTTCTTTTCATCATTATGATGTTACTATCGGTACGCAGTCCATCATGAGTAAGCAAGGCAAAGCCAAATAAACAGATTTTATCGTGATTTTCCCTTTGCAACCCACCCTCCCCAAATAAAATCCCCTCTTCATTAACCTAATATTTTTTTATCAGAGCTCCATACCCGAAGCAGATGCTTTATTCTGAATGTGCGCGTAATAGAGAGATCCGAGTTCTGCTGCGGTCTGAGATACTCCTTGGTTCTGCTGCTTTTCGTGTCTTTTTACATTGAGCTATCCCATTTGAAATATTAAATCTAGACGTTCCCATTGCGCTATCTGCTTACTGAAATAGCCAGACAGAAGGTTAATATGAAAAGCGGTTGGTTACAGTCTTTAATCTTCTAGCTAATGTACATTTGAATTATGACTGTTTGGTAACATTTTTATAGGTACCAGGAGAGCGCTCCTGGTCCGGTGTTGCTGAATTATATTGAATATCAGATGTAAAAGTAAGCACAGGCATCTTAATTGTTGATTGCTTCTATTTTGGCATTTAGGCCGGTGTACAAGTATGACCGTATCGGTGCGCTGAGACACACAGATCCCATAATGGAGAAATGTGGAAAAAAAAATAGAGGAGGAGGAAGGGAATGCAGAGGGGAGAGGGCGGGGACAATGGAGCATAGGAGAAAAGGACGGAGGAAATTGCTGGCCTGAGAAACGACGGTCATGCCAAAGGAGAAGAAGGAGATAGAGAAAAGGTGGGAGGGCATGTGAAGAGCGTGTTAGAAGAGACGAAGTGTTGCTGTGTGCATTCATTCCACTGAAACAAAAATCTGCAATCCCCTACCAATGCCATGGCAACTAGATCTCAAAGGCACCTGTAAATGCCTTGCAGTAGTTGTGGCCATGCCTGCTCCTGGTGCTTTATTGATACTGGCTCCCATTAAAAGCTATAGGAAAACTTTTTGGGAAATGAAAACAATTGAGATCAGCTCAATTGATCTCAGTCAGATCCATCAGCTCAGTGCTCAAAGATCCGCGTATTTGTCAGGATTATCTTGACATCGGATGTGCCAGATGGGCGAGCAAGCTTCCCTTAGGATCCCAAATTTGGGGTCATTTGACTCGCAGCTTCAAGTTCTTCATGTCTGACAGACCCAGAACTCATTTTTTCACAGACCTAGAGCTCAAACAAGAATCGATTCAAACTCTAATCATCACTCGTGAGTTTTTCTGACCAATGGAAACATTCATCTTCTGCCTTCAGCAGCCCATGGACTCCTCAGCAGAAGAGGTAAAGAGGTTCCTTCTGCATCAGGGCTTGTTGCTGTGCCTAGATATGAACCCCCTGCATAGGCCACTCCGTCTAGTTCTTTCTTGCTGCTGTTGTAAAACTGTGCTAATTCTGTTATATATGAAATACTCTGCAGTTGGGGAAGGAACCCGGGGAGAGTATCTGCTGAGTTTTGCCGTGTACTAAGTCAGAGTGAGTTTCTCTGTCTTGCCAGCAGTTGCTTCTGTGAAGTATGAGATGTAATGGCTCTCATTGATAACACTATCAACACTAGCTTGGAAATCCATGAATTTTCATGAACAGAGATCAGAGAGTTTCTGATCTCTCATATTTTCAGTTCTTAAGTTGTCTCACTGAATTTCTTCTGCAGTGACTCCACTCCAGAAGAAACATTGCATGAAAACAGTCTCTATTTAGTGCATTCTGAATGTACTGCCTTTTAGGGTTTAAGTATCCTCTTTGTCCGGTTTTATTTGGTAAGAAGATGGAATAAGTGGATTGTTCATATTACAGTCTTTCTGCCTTTCCTGTCGGCCTGCATTATGCTTTTGAATGTTCACAAGTACTTTAGATGTGTGAATGCTCGAAATTCACTCCAAGTAGGAGACAATCCGATCACTTGAAGCAACACTGATCAAGCAGATCAGTTCCCCCCTCCTCAAAGATCAACACATAAAAATCATTATGAGAAACCTTTTACTAGGTGATTAAAAACTAAGGAATTGGTTGAAAGAAAAAAGGTTAAAATAACTCTTGTTTTGGGACTGATGTTTTGCAAGTGGTTTGCACCAAATGACATCAGTAGGTAATGTTAAAATGAGGTATGTGAAATTTAGGAGGTTTATGCTCTGCTACTGCACAAGGTACTTAGCAGCAGAGAAAAGTAGCTATGAGACTAGCATTTTGATTCGCACAAGCATGCCTAATCCCATAATGTGAAAAACCATAAGGTTTGAGTTTTTAAATGTTAAATAGTAAAATAGTTCTCCATTTTCTAGCTGCGTAGAAACAATTTCTTGCCTAGAAAGGTTGGACCAGATGATCCTTGAGGTCCCTTCCAACCTGGTACTCTACGATTCTGTGAATTTCTAGTTCAATTCTGTGAAGCATATGAAAATGAAACACCATGTACGTATGAACGGCAGACCTCTAGGATAGGTGTTCTGGCAGATCCCTTGTCTAACACCCAACCTAGCGCACGTTGAGCCTGAGTTGCTGCACCTTGCACAGTCGTTGCCGCCTCCTCTGAGAGCTCCAGAATGCTGTCGGGATTCTTTGAAGGTGATTCTGAGGTGGAGATACCAGGGGGCCAAATTGTGAGCCATCCCATTTCGGAAGCATTGCAGCAAGGTCAAACATCAGGACTAAGGAAAAGTAAGAAATCCTGGGGCAAACAGTACACCTTTCTGCCCAGGGACTGTGGGTCATATTTGTTTTGCTAGAACTCCATTTACATTATCATTTAGGCTTATCTTGAGGACAATGTAGTCCTGAAATCAATGGGAGCCACTGTTTCAGGCCACTAGGCTCCCTGAGACCCTGCTTTTCTGAAATTTGTTGACCTGGAGAGCTCTATTCCTGTCGCCTACTCAAGCTTTGCATCTTTGAGAGGACTGATGAGAAACCTGACTTGATCAGAGCCCAGGCTGTTAAGCAGAGTCTAACTCACTTTGGCAGTGCTGCATTCACTTTAAATATCTGGTGGTGGCCGTCTTCTACCGAGAAGCGAGGCGTTCATATAGCGCATCCTACGTCTCAGTTCCTCCTCAGCCACAAGGATTTTTAAACCAACAGCTTCTGTTTCTTAATCCGTAGAGTAGGCTGGAATTAAGCTACCCTGTGTCCCTGCTCCTTAAGCTGGAGGATTATGTGGAGAAGAACACAGAATTATTGAAACTAGAGAAGAAGGATGTGTGAGGTGAAACCTGCTGCTGTTGTAGATCAGTGGTTGCCCAGCGAGTATTGCCTACTCGTTTTGTGTTAAAGAATCATAGCCTGAGGCATGTGAACAGTTAAACAGTGCTTGCCGTTGCCTTTTAAAGGAGAGATTTGTCTGCATCATTAGTCATCTTTACTTTCTTCTCTAACCCACCATAATGAGATATTTTAAAATAGTTTTACCCTGGTCTTCTAAGCTAGTAGCTGGAGCACGGTCCTGGCAAGCAGGATCTGCGAGTGCAAATGTTTTCAGGCTGGAGAAATCGTAAAAAACAGGTCTCTAATTCCTATGCTAGGGCTCTAACACCACTGTTAGAGAGAGGCTTGCTGGTGCTGCCTCTTAATTTGGGACTTGACTGGTGGGAAATAACAAATAAACTGAAGTGCGTGTCAGCCACCTGTGGAAGAGATTCTCTGCTACAAGAAACGTGGGCTGTATTGGAGCTAATTGATCTTAAGATGGAAGGCAGCAGATTCCATTATCAATTCCTGGAACAATCAAGTTCACCAAGAACAACTACTCTTTAATATAATAAACGCTTTCCTTGAAAAGAGCGAATAATCCTCGCTCCCCTTCGAACACTTAAGGGTTTGTGCTACCTGTGACACAGGGAGAGGATAATTCTGATGTTAGATTCTAGCAGTGATGTGACAGCGACTGCTTTATGGTGGTGAACAAGACACAGCTGTGACTACAAACTTCCAATCAATATTAATTTGGATGATAATTTCTTCAGACACTGCAAACTGACCTCAGGTTTACATTACAGAATTGTACATTAATTCAAATAAATCACACATCCAACCAATATCGCTTGTAAGCTTGGTACAATAAAAATGTAATACATGAAGGGAATGCTGAATGAGCTGTTATTGAGTCATTATAATTCATATCTTCCACAAAAGCAAATAGGAAAAATGGAGAGGAGTTGTCGTTATGGTAAACGTGCATTATATCTAGTGATGAATACATTTGATTCACAGGATGAAGTCCCTCCTCTGTCACGTTATTTTAGGCAGTAGTGAATTTCTGAGCATTAGTGCTGACTTGCATGAAAGCATTTTAACAGGAAAAGTCTGGGCAGAAAATTAGTCTGGGTCTTTTTTTTTTTTCCTTAGGTCTGGGGATGATTTAAAGGCCTGTGATCTCGACTAGTCGCATGTTGCAATCTGTGCCGGTGCCTTACCCATCCTTTTCTCTTCTATCTCTTCCCAGTCCCCTTGAGCCATGCCCTGTCGGAGACAGGCACATAAATCCTCAGCGGTGCGCTCAGGGCTGCGTTACCTCTGACGTTCTGCTCCCTTGGCTCTGACCTGTGGTTCACGGATGGTTCAGGAGGATTTCTTACGTCGTCTCGGGGCCTTTGACTTCAAGCCTCTAGCCAGCTTTACTGAATCTGGATCTTGCTGGATCTGAAAGGAAAACCTTAACCTAGTGCTAACATGCTAGATGTACACATAGGCAGGATCCCCACGCTGCTTTAACCAACTGAAAAAGGCATTTATGCTGGTGCTTGTTTTGGTGAACCATGACAGCGCAAAACTCCTCCCTCTCCAAATGGCCCGATTTATGTGAATAACGAGACGGCTCTTGGTGGTGGCACAGCGAAGTGTGCTCTAGGAGCAGTGCTGGAAAAGCAGTTCAGCAGAAGCATTTGATACACGTCATCTGGTTTTATGAAGGCTTCTCCATATTTATGGCGTCTCTTTCCCGTTATTGTTGAATGAATGGAGATAGTCAAGGGATGAGTTACATCAGTCTGAAAAGAAGTGATCCATACTGTGCAAAATGCACACACAGGTGTGGGGGAGAACTGGCTGGCCCAGGAATTAATGAAAATAGGGTGCATGTGCGCATGCAAGAAGGGATCCTAATCATCGGGCTTCAGAGAGGGGAGGGAAGGTCATGGAGTAAAGCAAGACTTGAAGCCTCAAGCTTATCAGAGCCAGAGTTGACTCCAGAACTGGCAGAGCTCATGATGAAGGGGATAAGGTTGCACTGAGCTGGGCTGGGTATCCTTTCTGGGAGCTTTCATGTAGCTTATGTTTGGTCACAACAACCCCAGGCACCGCTGCAGGCGTGGGGAGGAGCGGCTGGGAGCTGCCCGGCGGGAAAGGGCCTGGGGGTGGTGGTCGACAGCCGCTGAACATGAGCCAGCAGTGTGCCCAGGTGGCCAGGAGGGCCAGTGGCATCCTGGCTTGTATCAGGAATGGTGTGGCCAGCAGGAGCAGGGAGGTGATGGTGCCCCTGTGCTGGGCACTGGTGAGGCCGCCCCTCGAATGCTGTGCTCAGCGCTGGGCCCCTCACCCCAAGGCGGCCATGGAGGGGCTGGAGCGTGGCCAGAGCAGGGCAGCGAGGCTGGGGCAGGGGCTGGAGCCCAAGGCTGGGGAGGAGCAGCTGGGGGAGCTGGGGGGGCTCAGCCTGGAGAAGAGGAGGCTGAGGGGAGCCCTCATCGCTCTCTGCAACTGCCTGAAAGGAGGCTGGAGCCGGGGGGGTCGGTCTCTTCTCCCAGGTAGCAAGCAACAGGACCCTCGCTGGAGCAGTCTGTTCCTGAAGGACTGCACCCCATGGAAGGAACCCATGCCTGAGCAGTTAATGAAGAACTGCAGCCCATGGGAAGGACTCACGATGGAGCAGTTCGTGGAGGACTGTCTGCCGTGGGAGGGACCCCACGCTGGAGCAGGGGAGGAGTGTGAGGAGGAAGGAGAGGCAGAGACAGCGTGGGATGAACTGACCGCCACCCCCATTCCCCGTCCCCCTGCACTGCTTGGGGGGAGGAGGTAGAGAATTTGGGAGTAAAGATGAACCTGGGAAGAAGGGAGGGGTGTGGGGAATGTGGTTTTAAGATTTGATTTTATTTCTCATTATGCTACTCTGATTTGGTAATAAATTAAACAGATTTCCCCAAGTCGAGGCTGTTTTACCCCTGACAGTAATTGGTGAGTGATCTCTCCCTGCCCTTACCTCGAACCACGAGCCTTTCGTTCTATTTTCCCTCTCCTGTCCAGCTGAGGAGGGGAGTGATAGAGCGGCTTTGGTGGGTGCTTGGTGTCCAGCCAGGGTCAACCCACCACAGCTGTTCACTTCCAACTCCAGTTTATCTGTTCTGCGAAAAGTGGTTATTGCAGTGTTTGAGCTGGAGGTACTGAAGTCAGAACTTGCTAAGTAATTATGGAAGCTTTAGGAAGAATTGTGTGTGAGAAACGTTAAACCAATCTAATTTTAAAATACTTGCTGTCGGTTGTGTTGCATCCTGTTACTTTAAGTGCGTTTTTTGAATACGCTTCACTGTCTGGCTTCACGTATCCTGAGCGTGGTATCGTGAAGAGTTGCTATGTTAGAAAAGCATCGGCATGGCTATCCTAGTCCATAAATTGCACCTTTTCCAGTCTCTGCCTTCCGCTGCTCGCGTGACGCCCTGCAAAGGCTCAGCCTGGCACCCTGTTCCTCGCCCCTCTTTCCCACAGATCCCTGATAGCAGTTTACCTTCCTAAAGACCTTTCCCCAAACCAAAGTCATCATAAGAGCCCACACTACATTCTTTTACTACGATAGCTTTCCTTTATGATACGTTTCTCTTACATTAGAAAACATTTTAGCTTTTTTCCTAATTTTCACGATAGCATGAATGAAGTTCGGTTAATTATCATGTATTTCCTTGAAAAGATAAACCTTTCAAGAGACTTTCGAGGTATTTTCATAGAATCATAGAACCACAGGAGGCTTTGGGCTGGCAGGGCCCTTTCCAGGCCATCCCGTCCATCCCCCTGCCATGGGCAGGGACAGCTTCAACCACATCAGGGTGCTCAGAGCCCCGTCCAGCCGGGCCTTGAAGGTTTCCAGGGATGGGGCATCTCCCACCGCTCTGGGCAACCCCTGCCACTGTCTCACCACCCTCGGCGTAAACAATTTCTTCCTTATATCCAGTCTGAATCTCCCCTCTTTCAGCTTAAAACCATCCCCCCTTGTCCTGTCGCAGCAGGCCCTGCTAAAAAGCCTGTCCCCCCCTTTCTTGTCGGCCCCCTTTCAGCACGGCAAGGCCGCAGTGAGGTCTCCCCGCAGCCTCCTCCTCTCCAGGCTGAACCCCCCCAGCTCTCAGCCTGTCCTCCCAGCAGAGCTGTGCCACCCTCGGAGCATTTTTGTGACTTTTGCTGATGAAAGTGCACTTCAGTAGTGATCTAACAGATCTAACGGTTTATTTTGATAAATGTGATCCTGGAGTTGGTGTGTCGGAATTTATTGGAGGAGGATGCTACGTCGTGTCACCTGTGTACTGTGACCTGCCCAATGTGAACGCCGTTTGGTCTCCTGCTGAGCCTGCTAAGTCAGACTTGGTTTTTCACTTGGATAAGCGCTATTCTGTCAGCCTGAATGACTAATGCTCTTATGCCCCATTTATCGAAGTACTTTTACTTTATCTATTACAGTACTCTCAGCGAACGCTTCTCCCGCAAGAAGCGGCAAAACGCAAGGTTAGCAGGGTTTAACACAGGGAAAGAATAACCTAGAAAGACTGAGTCATGTTGTAAAGTAGCATAAGATTTGCTGGTTTTCAATAGAATTTGATTCTAGATAGGTCCGTCAATGACAGGTAATGGCTAGCTGGAACAGAAGATGACTTTCAGGATAACAGACTTTCTCTGAAGGAGGACAATGAATCAAATTAATAATTTGAAATAATGACACTGCAGCAGAAATGAATCCCCGTCCCCTTCCGCCAACACTGGGGGTGCCAGTATTATGATAACAGGTGGTGAATTTGCGGTGAATATCAGTTAAGCATATAAAATACTCTCAAGTATGCTTTATATGTGTTGCAGTAGAAATGATTGCTGTAAAATGGCTATTAATGATGAGAGACGATGACGGTTTCAGCACATGAAAGCGAGGGAGAAGATGGGAATAACGAGAATAAGGAGGAGACAGATGGTCTTATAATAGGGGCTGATGATTTTCGATTCATTCAATGTACGCTCATCCACTGGAAGGATGACCTCTAAAAAATTTTAAATGGCCAGTGGTGATGGCTTTCAGATGCTCCTCAGGCCAAAAGAGTAAAGATGTATAAATGTCTGTAAAAGCTAAGTATTTGTTAGTGTAAAGCTTGATGAAGGATCCAGAGAATCTGCTAGAACAAGTTCACGTTTTCTTTTCTGGTGCTGAACTCTGTATTTGGAGCAGTGGCTCGTTTGCCCGAGACCACATTCTCCAAAGCTTTGTACTTGATCTAATATTGGGGGGCGGGCAGGTCGCTGCTCCTGTATTCATCAGAAAGCTCTAGCACAGTGGTAGCACTTCATAATGACTGAGGTGGCATCATCAGTCAAAGAAGAATAACCTCTAGATGCAAAATCTGTCTCTGTGCCAGAAAGCCAGGGTCCTGCTTTATTGCTGGCTCTAAGCAGCCGTGAGCCAGCTTCACTGTGGTTCTGCACCATTTGCTGCGTGCAACATTGTGGGATACGGAAAGGAATTTTTTAATTTTCAGTTTTGGTAGCTTTTGTAGGAAAACAAAAGTCCCGATCAAATGACTATAGACGAGAGATGGGAAACCAAAGGACCCCTCTGGTAATACTGCCAGCTGTGACTTTCAGTTTTGGTTTTTTACTGAAGTGAGATGATCCGTTAACAATAAGCATCTAAAAGTTCAAGGTTAAAATGGCTTGTAGTTTATGCGGTGTGATCTGTGTTGTTTTACAGGTCAGCAGTTTGTCCTCTGATCCTTAACCATAAACTCTCAGAGGGCTCATCACCTCTCACAAAGCAATGTTCAGCGCATTCAGGCTGCTCCTTTGCAGAGGGAGCCCTGTCCTCCCAGCCTGTCCTTTCCAGAGCGCCTATATCCATCTAGTGCAACCCTCCAAACATGGAAACTGGTTCACCGTATTTCTGTAATCCTGGAGGGATCAAAGCTACGCACCCATGCACCTTCTAATTCCTCCTATTTTGTTTCCTATGATGTTTGTCCTTGTGCACAGGCACTTGAGATGGGCTCCCGCTTGTGGTGCCTTCACAAGGAACGTCCCAGAGCCTCCCCTTCGCTGTTCCCAGTGCCTCCGCTTCTCGTCGCGCTGTCATCGTCATCGTTCCCTGACAGACCTAGTTTGAAGCCCTCCTCGTAGGTTAGCAAGCCTGTCGGTAAAGATTCTTCTGCCCCACTTTTTCAGATGGGTCTTATCTTTCTCCCATAGTCTTCATTCCTCAACAAAATAAAAAGGTAAAAAAAACCCGTAGCATTGCAGTTGCTTTTAGTCAGGCATAACTGCAGCCATGTTCCAATTCAAATCATAAAACTGGACAGGAATTTAGGGTGAGATATTTAATAGTAGTTCAGCGTGATATGAAGCATCATCTTCAATTTTTAAAGAACAGCTCTGGTGTCCTGGTTTCGGCTGGGATAAAGTTAATTTTCTTCTTAGTAGCCAGTATAGTGCTGTGGTTTGGATTTAGTATGAGAATAATATTGATAATCCTAGAATCCCAGGTTGGAAGGGACCTCAGGGATCATCTGCTCCAACCTTTCTAGCACAATCTAGACAAGACGGCCCAGCACCGTGTCCAGCCGAGTCTTAAACGTGTCCAGCGTAGCGGAGTCAACCCCTTCCCTGGGGAGATTATTCCAACGGTTGACTGTTCCCATTGTGAAAACTTTACCTCTCGTGTCCCATCGGAGTCTCCCTGGGAGTAACCTGCACCCGTTACCCCTTGTCCTCACCACGGGACTCCTTGTAAAAAGGGAGCCTCCATCTTCTTTGTAGCTCCCCTTTCAGCACTGGTCCGTGGTGATGAGAGCACCTCGAAGCCTCCTTTTCTCCAGGCTGACCAAGCCCAGCTCTCTCAGCCTGTCCCCACACGGCAGGCTGCCCAGAGCCTGGATCATCCTGGTGGCCCTTCTCTGGACCCCCCCAGCCTGCCCACACCTTTTCTGTGCAGCGGGGACCAGAACTGTGCACAGGATTCCAGGTGTGGCCTGACAAGCGCCGAGTAGAGAGGGATCATGACTGCTTTCTCTCTGCTGGTGCCGCCCTTTTTGATGCAGCCCAGCCTCCTCGTGGCCTCCTTGGCCGCAGCAGCACCCTGCTCACTCACGTTGAGCCTCCTGCCCACCAGGACCCCCAGGTCCCTCTCCACGGAGCTGCTCTCCGGCCAGGTGGATCCCAGTCCATGCTGCACTCCTGGATTACGTTTTCCCAGGTGCAAGGCCTCACACTTGTCCTTGTTAAACTTCCTAAGGCTCTTGTTAGCCCACTCTTCCAGCCTGTCCAGACCTTCCTGCAGGGTGGCTCTCCCTTCCAGAGTGTCTGCTTCCCCACTCAGTTTGGTGTCACCTGCAAACTTCATCAGGCTACACTTGATCCCGTAGCCTGATGAAGTTTGCTCGCAGATGATAACACACTGATGTTTTGGTTGTTGCTACGTTGTGTTTACACTGGTCAAGGCCTTTCCAGCTTCCCCTGCTCTGCCCGTGCACAAGGAGCTGGGAGGGGGCAGGGCCAGGCCGGCTGACCCAGACTGGCCCAAGGGCTATTCCATACCGTATGGCGTCGTGCCCAGTATAGAAACTGGGGGCAGCGATTGCTCAGTAGGTTGGCCCCCTGTGCCATCATGAACTTTAACCGTGCGACCTCAATGTTGCGTTCTGTTACAACCTTTCTGTTGTACCTGGCAGGCTTCCTCTTATTAAGAGTACGGTCACATTCTCTGTTCAGGCACCGCACAATTTCGCGTCGTCTTTATATCTCACCCCTGCTGAATGAGTGGCAACGCTCTATTATGAAAAACAAATCCCCTTGTATGCGTGTGGCAAGAGCTAATCTCAGCTGCTTTGTTCTATAACAAAGCAAGAAACAGCTGCTGAGATTAATAGGCAAGGTGACGATGAGGGGGTTCAATCCATCATCAAATTGGTTCACTTTAAGTGTACTACAGAGTGGTAGGATTACTGCTATTCCCTAGCAAATCACTAGGAAAAAAAAAAACAGAAGGAAACATTGTTTTCCCTTGCTAAGATGAAAAGGTTATACATAGAGAGAGATGGCTAGAGAGATTTGTGGGATTGGATGTCTGAGAACAGAAGAAATAGCTCAGGCAAAAATTGAAATGTTAGCATTTGAACAAAAAAAAGTCAGCAAGCTCCAGTTGTTGTCCGGTTGTTCTTTCATACTTATCCCCTTCCTATTTTCCCAGTTTCTTTTCCTTTTCTTTCTACTTAGTGGTAACCATGTTGTCTGCCAGCTGGCTCCAGGGTACAAATCCTTTGTATTCAAAATCCCGCTAGTGTTTTCTCCACAACTTTCCCAACAAAACTTAGAGGTTAATTTAAAAAAAAAGAAAAAGACATATTTTAAATTATCAAATACCGCATCATTTTTGTTCTTTCTCTTTTGGGGCCTTTTTAGACTTGCTGCTTTGCAGTCTGCAGGGGCACAGAGTTGTCTTTGACGTCGTGATTTCAGCGATTTGATTTTATTGTTTAAAACAACACTCAGCAGCATTAGGTATATCGCAAAGGGCTGGCAGTTGAGAAATCAGGGGGCTTGTTCAAATCCTGGATCCCTTGCCCTAAGGCAAACACTGAGTCAGTGGCAGAGCTCATTGCCTGTGGGTCGGCGGCTGGAGGATATTCTCCACGGTGGCATATTGGCCTCTGTTTTAAAAACAAAAAAAACCAAAAAAAAACCACCCCAACCAAACCCCCCCCAACCCCAGACCCTGCACATAGTTGTGTGTAGCTGTAATTGCATGCTGTTTAATCACCCTTCTCGTCAAGAAGTTATAATGCATATTAAGTAAAAAGCCAGTAAATGAAAACGCATTTCTCAGGCTCTGCTTTTGTATAGCTTGCTGTAAAAAAAATCTCAAAGGCGCCTCCCATTCGCCCTGCTGTAGGAACTCACCGTTGACGTTTTACTTGTCTGTAGAGTGATGGGTTAGATTATATGAAAACATTCTGCCAAACAGCCATGTGTTTTGCTTTATTGCGGTTTTCCGAAGACTTTCACAGTCAGATATGAGATGGCAAGTCATCTGCTTTGCCAATGAAAGTAGATTGAGATACAGAATATCTGTATTGTGCTCATTCAAACTCCGTTCTACAAATAAATACACATTTGCCTTTGCTGCTTTCAGTGTGCTGTAGAGGACAGGTAACATTCTCGCTGAATTGGGCACAGTTGATTGTAAACATAAGTGAAACTTGTGTGTTTTAAAAACCTTTGTTTGTCTTAGTATGTCAACAAAAGGATTCTTTCTTTCCTATTGCCTGTATAGAAACCATTTGTTTCTCTGTCACAAGATGAGGTGCCTGCTATGGAAAGCTGGTGACATAACCGGTGACTGAGGGGAACTCTTGTATGCTAAAAGACATGGGCAAATTGCTAGCAATGAAAAGTAGTTCTGACTTGATGATATAAGGAAACTTTTTCACTGTTTGGATAGTCCGGTATTGGAACAGGTTGCCCAGGCAGGTTGATCGGTCTCTCTCCTCGGAGGTTTTTAAGACCCAACTAGCTGGAGCCCTGAGCGCTGTGGTCTGATCCCGTTGCTGATCCTGCCTTGAGCCGGAGGTTGGGCTGGGGACTTCTGAAGGTCCCTTGGAGCCCGGGTGGTTTGGTGGGTCTGAGCTTAGCAACAAAGTCCTGCCCTGCTGCCCGTTTCACGAGGCTGGCTGCTCGGAGTTTGCAAAGGCATTGATCTGATTACTCCTTAAAGGGCAGATTTACACCTAGGAAAGGCTGCATAATATATGAGACAGAGGAGTCTAAGTTCCATCTCAGCAGAGATCTGTCTGCCTCTAAAGCAGAATTTTCAGCCTCAATAATCTCTGGTGTCCTGAAAGGCCTGGGAACCCCCTCTGACAGGGCTGGCTGGCTCTGATTTTGTGTTAATTGGCACTTTAATTGTGTTAATTTGACACTGTGGTTCTGCAGCCTATTCTGCCACTGAATTTGGGTAAAGTTTGCTTGTAGCATCAGATCCGTGCAGTGTTTGCCTGACCGCTGTCCTGTGCGGAGTGCTAAAGTCGGTTGTACGACATTATGTGTTGAAAGAGCATCTATGGCGTTATGGTCGTCATGCCCTCAGCTTTTCTCCTTTATCGCATTTCAGAAGCCCTGAGTCACACAGAAGTGACCAGCCTAAACCAGAAAACCATCTCTGATTAGCACGGTCTTGTCTTTGCTGTTTGTTAAGATCATGGGAAGTGTGGGGAGTGGGGTCTGCAGTGAAGGTGGAAGCCGGTCAGGCCAAAAAATGAAGCCTGATGATTGCAGCCATTAAAAGCAGCAGGGAGAAAGAGAAGCTGAAGCTGCCACTGACTCAGCTGTTTAAAAGCTGTTATTGTTTTTAAACCCAAAATCTTAAACCAACGAAGCTGTGTAATTCTTTCACTAATTTAACAGACCTAAGATTTCTCTGCAGATTCTTTTAAGTGAGTATGTAACTTCAAAAAACTATGTGATAAATTTTGTTTACTTTCTAGATATATGATCCGCCATCGCTTCTGCCCCCTCCTTTGAAGATCCCGCTTGTTACGGACTGTAAACAGCACTTAACTGATGCTGTCCTGGTTCCGACTGGTTTGAGGCTGCCCTTTTGAAACGGTTTTTGTTGCTGCAGTTTTTGATAAGCTCTTGCAGGGTGTAGTCTGGCAGCACAGCTGAACTGATGCAGCGATGGGCTGCTGTTGGGAGGGACGGTGTTGTAGTCTCAGCAGCTCCCTTGGGCTGACAGCGGCATTTGACCGACCGTGCATCGAGCTACTCAGAAATCTAAACCAGTAGAAAATCAACATTTTTGCTGCCAGTTAACTCTGGGCTGCCTTGGTATGAGGTCAGCTGAGCCGCCGGCAACAGTGCAAGAGGAAAGAGGGAGAAGTGGCTCATCTGTATGGTTAAACTGTTTTCTTAGACTTCATTTCTTTTGTATTTATGTCCATAAACCAGCACCGAAACCAAAACAAACAGTACCCCATCTTCTTACCCCTGCTGTTTTTCCCACAACTGCAGTACCCCGTCCTCCGTTGTGCCACTCAAGAATTTGCGTATCCACGCGCTGAACTGCAGTGGAGAATTTGCCTGGCTTGATTTTGTTTCGATGGATTAGTTTTCCCCAGGTTTCTTTTGTGTCGCTGCACGACTGCTTGCACCAGAGCCAGCAGGGTGAGAAGAGGGAAGGAGCGAGCGGCCCAGGGTGCAGGGGAGGGTGGCTGCTTGTTTGACTGGGTTGGGATTGCCAGCTTCAGCTCTCTTAACGTGTGCCTGGAATTACAGTATTAGGCAATGATTATATCTGCACCCGGTATTTCACTGGTCCGTGAACATTTTTAAAATGTTTTCTGGGTTTATGAATTTCTCTCTGTGACATTTGGGAAATGTCCTGTCCTTCTTTCCTCCCTATAGATTGGCTTTGCCATATGCGCTGTGCAGGCTGCAACAGCCCGCGGGGTTGAGATTCAGGGGGCTGAGGGATCCCTCACTTACTCCGTTTGTCCCAAAGACAACGAGGAGGCTGTATTGTAAATGTTTGCTGGGGCAGGGGCAAGACTTGCTTAAAACACTGTCTTTAAATCTTACGAGTGACTGGGAGAAACCAGATAGGGAGGAGGAGGTAGGGAAAGAAGATAGCAACTGTGAGGCTTGGTCAGAAAATGTTGGGACCCACTGTTGCAGAGGGAGATCTTGGTACGGGCATGTGCTACAGAGACCGAAGGAAACGCTGGTAGCTAGAAACCTCTGAAAATTTTGCCTCACGTCCACATTCATTGTGACTTTCATCCGTCTTTAAAAAGGCTTTGCTAACGCTGAGGGGGATGGAAAATGGTAATCGCTGCAGTGCCTACCCTTCTCAGCGGGACTGAGCCGGGCCGGTTTGCGGGCAGATGTGTCGCTGCTATGCGGAGGTCACTTGTATCGTGGTCAGCGGCACGGATCAAGAGGAGGCGGGTAACCTTTATTGGCCCGCTTACCATAACCACACCATTCACAGCATCCTTGCATCTTCCCTTTCCTTTAATCTTCGGTCACGCTCTTCTGTCCTCACCGGTCATTTGTTCCTCACAGAATGAATTAATAAAGAAGAGCGGTTTCCTAAACAGGGTATTTAAAATGTTCTGAGTCTCCATGAAACAAGTTATAAAAATATGCTTGTGTCTTTTCCTTCCTTATTCTTGCAGATGGAATTAGCTTCTCCCTGCAGAATATATATCCATCACTTCAGAGGTTTCAGTAGTTTATATTGTTGCAAGTTGCTGCTGGAGTGTCTCATACTGAATGATTTCGGATCATGACCTTTCTGCTTTATAGCCCTGGAAGCTGTCATGCCTGCTGTGTTATTCCTGTTATTTATGTTATTTTCTGTATGTTTTGCAGTGTTATTTCTACAATCCCAAGCAATCATTAGCAGTCTTCCTAGCTTCTGTGGGGCCATCGTCTCTATTAGTACAGGAGACTTTGTACAGCAGACACTGTGTGTAGTTGTCCAAAGGAGATTTTTGGATCAGAATTTATTCCCTCTGAGGTCTTGAGAGAGGCACTGACCTGGGTTTCTCACCAGGCACAGGTGATGTACATCAATTCCCCTTACCACCTGTAAGCACCTTCTCTGCAAGCTTTTTCAGCATGAATTTCAGCTCCTGAGACACAGATGTTTATGCCAGGTTCTGATGCATAGAATCACAGAATCGTTTAGGTTGGAAAAGACCTCTGAGATCATTGAGTCCAACCGTTAACCCAGCACCGCCAAGCCCACCACTAAACCATGTCCCTCAGCACCACATCTCCCCGGCTTTTAAATCCCCCCAGGGATGGGGACTCAGCCCCTGCCCTGGGCAGCCTGGGCCAGGGCCTGACAGCCCTTTGGGGAAGAAGTTTTCCCTAATATCCAACATAAACCTGCCCTGGCGCAGCTTGAGGCCGTTCCCTCTCGTCCCATCGCTTGTTCCTGGGGAGAAGAGACCGACCCCCCCGGCTCCAGCCTCCTTTCAGGCAGTTGCAGAGAGCGATGAGGGCTCCCCTCAGCCTCCTCTTCTCCAGGCTGAGCCCCCCCAGCTCCCCCAGCCGCTCCTCCCCAGCCTTGGGCTCCAGCCCCTGCCCCAGCCTCGCTGCCCTGCTCTGGCCACGCTCCAGCCCCTCCATGGCCGCCTTGGGGTGAGGGGCCCAGCGCTGAGCACAGCATTCGAGGGGCGGCCTCACCAGTGCCCAGCGCAGGGGCACCATCACCTCCCTGCTCCTGCTGGCCACACCATTCCTGATACAAGCCAGGATGCCACTGGCCCTCTTGGCCACCTGGGCACACTGCTGGCTCATGTTCAGGCGGCTGTCGACCACCACCCCCAGGCCCTTTCCCGCCGGGCAGCTCCCAGCCGCTCCTCCCCACGCCTGCAGCGGTGCCTGGGGTTGTTGTGCCCCAAGTGCAGGACCCGGCCCTGAGCCTTGTTGAACCTCACCCAGTGGCCTGGGCCCATCGACCCAGCCTGGCCAGGGCCCTCTGTAGGGCCTTCCTACCCTCCAGCAGATCGACACTGCCACCCAACTTGGTGTCATCTGCAAACTGACTGAGGGTGCACTCGATCCCCTCGTCCAGATCGTTGATAAAGATATTAAACAGAACTGGCCCCAATACCGAGCCCTTGGGGAACACCACTGGTGACCGGCTGCCAACACCGGCCAACTGGCCAACACATCATGCCAGCCAGTCCCCAGGCCTCTATTTCCAGCCACTTCCTTCTGTGCTGAGTGGGACCTGGTCGTTTGCTGCTGCCTAGAGGTTGGCGGGAGGAAATTTTCCTTTCTGAGCTAGTAAACTATTGCCATACAGATGGATACACATGTCCATATGAAAATGTAAAACGGTTCCCCACCATTCAACCATTTTCCGATGCCCTGCTTGCTTTCTTCCCTCTGTCCCATAGATATTACACCCGAGTCTGTATCTCCTTTCCGCAAATGCACTGTAAATGTGCAGATTTGACCATGTCAAAGCAACTGGTGTTTTTAATTATATGCATATTTTGCGTAGAAAAATCAAAGACTCAGAAAAATCTTAGCTCAATCCGCAGTTAATTAGCTTTCCCGTCTTCTTGTCTTGCTTGAGTGGAATTGAAGAGACTAAAATGAGCAAAATTCGTGGCTAAATCCTTCCATCAGTTGTTTGCCACCAGTTTAGTATTGTAGGTTCTATCTGAATCTGATTGTATGATTCGTATCTTACCTACTTTATCATGTTTAGTTTGCTATTCGCCTTTAACATTACCCAAATTTAAGCTAGGTGTCATTAAAAATATATTTTTCTGTCCGATGCTGCTATTGGAATAGTGAACCTTAGTTCCTAAAATTCAATCTTTTGGTATCTTTGCTAGATTTTAGTCTTAACTGGATGGAGGACTTCACGAACGCAACAGAACACCTCCTCCAATTGCTTTCTGGTTTTCAGCAAGCAAATAGTCCCTTTAGACTACCTGGTCTGTGATGTTCCGCAAGCGCATGCGTCCTAGGAGATGAAAATTACACTCATCAGTTACTGTCCACAGAGCCAGCCGTGTTTTCTTGCTAATCCATAACGCTGGAATGAGAATGTCTTGTCTTAACCACCACTGCCCCGCTACCGTCAGCCCGCTTCTTCCCTTCTGGGCCATCACGTTTCTTACTTGGTTGACGGTGCAAGACTGAGGTTTTGTAAGTCCTTGTGGGCCTTTTTGGTAAGATTTTCTGTTATCGTTGGCCTTCGTTGGAATGGGTTGAGACTCGTGATCTGCTTCTCGTCCTCAGCGCAGCAACCACTGTTCTACCTACCTTTTTCCATAACTGCATTTGTCACAACTTTATCATACTGTCATTGCAATGGTGTTTCTCAGAATATCTTTATCTAACAACTTGCTATATTCAAAAAAGAAAATCAATGAACCACCTTGTGCAGTCTTACTGTCATGGTTCTCCTTTGCACCCGAATAGCATGGTATTTGGCTATACTTCTCCAGCTTATTGATAGGGCTTTTTGCTGCCATTTTGTTTGCACATGTCGAAATGTGTGAATTTATTCTGGTTTGGTTTGTGTATTATGAAGCTGCAGCTGTTTCACAAACCACTTCTGGTGTTTAATGGAGTATTGGTTGAAAACAACTACCACAGACTGCTTTCCAAAGAAAGGCCCTTTCGTTCTGTAACGGCAGTAATTTCCTGTGGGACGAAGACAAGCGAACTCATTTTCAATGTGATAAGTGAGGTTTCAGCCACTGGGAACACAGGGTTGATTTGCAGTGCGCTGTTTTACCTGGGTACATGCTTTATATCCTGGCCCTCATGGGCAAAGTAAGTAGGAGCTCCCATGTTTCAACTGCGACCTTTTTTTCCTAAAATATTTCCAATGCTGAAATTTTCTCTTCTCGTTCTACCTGTGAGTGCCCTTAACTGTTGTGGTAGGACCAATCCCATTAGTTCCCCGACTGGGTAATGGGGCAGCTTTTCTAATGCAGTTGTTTTCACCTCTTGCAGGAAGCGGCAAACATGCTGCGTCTTATGCAGAACAGGCTGAAGGAAGAGGAGCAGCACCTGCTGAAGAGTGGAAGTAAGTGGGATTTCTTCACCACTTCTGTTAGCAGAAAAATTGTTCAGTCCTGGCTACTTTATCCACTTACAAGCAGAGGGGACGTGGGATAGATGACAAAGTCAACAGGCTGTATTAGAAAAAGTGGAATGATAATAAGTGTGAAAGGATAACAGTGAAATAGGGAACCTAACCTCTGTGAACTGCTCCTCTGCCTTGTAAATTCTACCTTGTTGTGATTTAACCCCAGCCAGCAACTAAGCATCACCCAGCCGCTCGCTGGTGGGATGGGGGAGAGAACTGGAAGGGTGAAAGTGAGAAAACTCGTGGGTTGAGATAAGAACAGTTTAATAATTGAAGTAAAATGAAATAGAATAGTAGTAATAGTAGTAATAATAATAATATAATAATAATACAATAATAATACACAAAGCAAGTGATACACTGTGCAATTGCTCACCACCCGCCAATTGATGCCCAGCCCGTCCCCAAGCAGCGATCGCTGCCCCCCGGCCAACTCCCCCAGTTTCTGTACTGGGCACGCCGCCATGTGGTATGGACTAGCCCTTGGGCCAGTCTGGGCCAGCCGGCCTGGCCCTGCCCCCTCCCGGCGTCTCGTGCACGAGCAGAGCAGGGGAAGCTGGAAAGGCCTCGACTGGTGTGAGCACTGCTCAGCCACAACTAAACCATCAGTGTGTGATCAGCATTATTCCCATCCTAAATCCAAACCACAGCACTGTACCAGCTACTGGGAGGAAAATTAACTCAATCCCAGCTGAAACCAGGACATCCCTGCAGTGCTGAGGGGTGAAAACATCCTCTAAACATGCTGTGCAATTGCAACGAGCAGATTTTAGGCTTCGTTTTGCTGTTATCCAAGCCCATACAGGCTAGCTGTGGAGACAGCACTGGTCCCAGCACGATGGGATTGCTGGTGAAAGGTTGGTCTGCGAACAAACTCGGTTAGATGGTTCTACTCAGCAAGATGCTTGCGTGTAGGTGAGTAGTCTCGTTGGTTTGTGGGGCTGCTTGGCTGCCTCGTATCGCACACGTGCTGTTGTGCCTTGCACAACTGGAGTATAATTTCTGTCCTCAGCAGTTAGCCTGCCACATTGCGTGCCGTGGAGCTTGGTTACGTGTTTGGACTAATTCTTTGTGATGTGTCTATCACATCGTAACTTTCACAGATGAAAAACTCTCAATTTGAAATCCTCTTTAATATCATTCATCTTCAAAGTGGGGTCCACGTTTGCCTGCTTGAATTTGCTTGATTTTAGTGTACCTGCAAAATGCGAATGCAATTAAAATTTGGGTTTTTTTCTTTTTTCCTGAACTTACTCTTAATTAATTAGAATTCTAGCTGAGGATCAGAAGGGAATAATAACCTCCTGAGATTTTGTAGAAAGCTAACAAACCCGATTTTGCTCCTTCTGAGCCAAGCGTCAGCAAGAACCTCCTCATTAATTGCCCCTGTGAATTTAATATTGCAATATGTGCATTTTTATATGGTTGTGGGAGAAAATAGAAGGGAAGTTAATTCTCGGGATCAGAGGGAGAGTTCATGAAGGCTGAAATTGAGAAAGGACATCAAAATTGCACTTCACAGTTTGTTTGCTGGCAGAGATTATCAGAGCAAGCTCAGGAAAGAGGAAATTCACTCATTTCTGCCCATCTTTGATCTCATCCTCTTACGGCAATGCAGTAAAAAGTGAAGACGTTTCAGCTGAAACATAGGATTTGTAATATAAATTACAAGCATGTGGAATTGTTTCAGGTATTTACTCGAGTGAAAAAGTCCAGGTCCTGCTATCTGACAGTTCCCAGGGTAAATAAGTTCAAGAGGAGAAGAACATCTATCGTCAGTAATTAATATATTATGAATTAATATGATTTTTAATTATGGAATATAATGTGAAGATTGGCTGACCTGCTTTCTCCTCATCTGTGGATTTTTCACTTGGAAAACTATTAGTCATTTTGCATCTCTGAAATAATATGAACCTTGCCTTTTAGTGAGCGATTTAACTGCCACCTAACAACGTATGATCATGACTTTTAATGACCTAAAAATATAACCATAATACATCTTTATTCCAGTCCTTAATTGTCATAATTAGTATTTATTCTAGTGATAAGAGCACCAGGATCCTCATTTTCAGTGCTGGCTCATCTATTGTCTGTCCCATAACCTTGGAAAATCAAGGCATCTTTGTCAGCTCCAGCCTGCCTTTATCTGCACACGGAGTGGAAGTCTGCAGAGCTGCAGAGGTGTAACCAAGAAAATAAATTGGCTCTTGGAGGCTGTTTCCCCGGTCACGAGCACGGCTTCATTACTGGGTGCTGTAAGGTTAATTTATGGACTGTTGTAAAGCTCTCAGAGACCACAGTTTGCTAACATAAAGCGATCAGGTGCCAGGCTGTGCTTTCCCCTTAGACCAGACCCCGCTCTCCTCCTATCGTTATTACTTAAATGTTGCCCTTTATACAATCCAAAACCAAGAGATTTGCTTTGATAAGAGAACGCAGAGGTTGGTGTCTTAAATGGCCTAGTGCCCCATCAGGGCTATGGTTACGGAACGGGTACGTTAATCCCAGGATCGTAGTCACAAGAAAAACACATTTTTTGCACAAGAGGAAACAAAGCAGCAGCAGAACCGGTGCAGCCTCACTGAAGAGCTTTGCCTGCCCAAACCCCCTCCAAAGGTTAATAGTGAAATTCCCACTGGAGATAGGAAGCACGATAAGGGATGGAGTTTCTGCTGTAGAGGATTCCCGAGTGCCCTACAACCTTGGTCTGGTGGTTAGCGATTTTATCAGTGAGTACATTGCGTGTGTTGTGGGGAAGGGGTGTAAAGCGCTGCAGGCATGAGCACTTCAACCTTCTTTCACCTACGTTTGGAGATTCTGCATGCTACGTCCCTCCTTCTAAGCCAGGATGTGCCCCGTTAATGAGACACACGCGAGGAAGGTTAAAGAAGGGCTTTTCTTCACCGTCAGAAACATCTTTCTAATGTAGGTTTGGGGAGGAAAAAATACTTCCTTATTCCACTTGCATTTTTGAGTAAAGCCACCCACACAAAGCAAAGAGCTTTTATCCTAAGGTTTCTTCCATCTTCAGTTTGTCAAAAAATTTAGGACTTTGTTGCTTGGGCCTTGAACCCAAAAAGTACATTGTGCCTGCTCGCCAGACTGTTAAATTAGACTTGGTCTTGCTCATGCAACAGGTTCTAGAGATGGATTAGCTTCTTCCCCTCGTGGCTTTGCTTGGTGGAAGGTGGGCAGGCTGGCCTGATGTCTCCCCCGATCCCAAGACTCTCTGCCTGAATCTGGAAGGTCTGGGGTGGTGGGGCGAGCTTCGTTTGAACCGATCCATTGCTTTCCTACGCAGAGCAGTAGCACGGGGCCGGTGCCTCCTGCAAGGGAAAGGGATGGTTCTCTGACTCTCATTACGCTTTGCCCCTGAGAGCTGCAAAACCCTGAATGAGGCTCTTCTAACAGCGTAGACTGGAATCTGGTGATAAATTTGTTACCATTAACTGATAAAAGTCAGCATCCATTCTGCCCCGTAACCTTACCTTTGCGTACCTGCGTAATTGATGCGGTTCTCTCATTGTCTGGATCCTTTGACCTTATCTCCTGCTCATTTGATAAGAAGGGTTGCAAATTAACCGTTCGTTTCCCTGCAGCAGAAGTTGCAGGAGTTCCCGGCAGCTCTCAGTTGAGTTTCAGGCTGAACTAACGCCAGAGAAACCTACATCATCTTTCTTGTAAAGAAGAGCTGTGGAACGTAGTTTAAATTGTGCCGGCCTGTGTCAAGAATATAGAAAGCCAATGGATGTGTATTGGTACTTGCATAAGATTTGCAAAAATGTTTAGCATAATTCAGAAACAGCCTGGTTCTTTTTTTTCTTTTGCTAGCATACATTGCAAATCATCTTTTCTTTCTGACAGAGCGTCTCCATAAAACCACTGCACTAAAAAAAAAAAAAGAAAAGCTAACACTTAAGTTATACAAAAACCCGCTCTTAAATTACAAAAAGATGTTGAACTCTAGATACAGATCAGGCTTTGAGTATTATTTGCATGATGAAAATATATGCAATTAAGTAGTTGCAGCAGTGCAGAAATGTTCTTTGTGATGAGTGGTAAGTAAATTGCTGTTATTTTTGTGACCTTGATTTCACATAAGCAGCTCTTAGAGAAACCAATATACGTTGTGGTGGTTTTCACATGGCGCGCTGCCCTTGTGGCGCATCCAAGGTTGGCGCAAAGTGACAAATGCCAATTGACTGAAACTCAGGGCTTGGTTTCCTTGTGGTTAACGGCACAGGGACTCTTAAAACATTACATTAGACACTGCTCGGATGAGCACGGTGAAGGCTGTTGATAGAACTATTGTCAGGTGTAGATAGGTGAAGAGTTGCTCTGATAATGGGTTGGTGTGAGAGGAGAGGGCTAGGAAGGTCACTGACCACAGCAGAAATTCAAGATGCTTTTTCGGGTTCATCCAAGGTTGAAAAAACATGTTTGCTGAGCAAAAAGTAACAAGACTGAAAGACATTTTTTCAGACTAATCAGCTTATTACATTTACTGATCTTTCTCACTTTTTCACGTGCGTTTTCTCGCGTTCTTTCTTTTTAGGATTTTTTTGTCAATTTAAAAGCAGGCTATATAAACTATAGTTTAAAAAATAAAATATATATTTTTTAAAATATAGAAATAAACCCTTTGAATTTTTCAGAATATTTCCTGTATTTCTTTTGGGTAACGCTATGCCAGGATTTGATTTCAGTTTGCAAAAAATTAATCTGATTTGCAAAAAAAAATTCTTTTGATTCGATTTCAGTGTGCAAAACTGCATTTTTCATTGACTGTACCGCTTTCTGGTGTGCCGCTCCACCCAGCCCACCCTGCCTACTCTTGCTTGGTCCGTAGAATGAATAACCCTCCGTGTTACACAGCATTTTGAAATTTGCACTGCTTCAGTATTGTTCAGCAACAGCAACAGGATTAGCTGATGCTCCTGGAGAGCTTCAATCCTGCTCGATACACCACCAAAGTGTTTCCTTGGCCAGTTCTGCTCGCCAAGCTAACTCTTGCATTTTCTGACAGCCATACAAAATGTGCTTAGCTCTATCGTCTCGCTCAATTAAACAGAGCAAATAGATGTTGTGCTTTAGATAGCAAATCGCATGACGCTGTTACAGCTTGGTGCTGCACTGAATCTCTCGTACCCTTTCTACTCCAGAATTGATGCTTTAAAATCTGACAGCAGATAAACAAAAAGCCCCATCGCGACAATTGCGGCATTTGAAGTGGAGCAATGAGTCCCCGGGTAATTCCCACAAGATGCCTGGACGATATTGCTAATGCTCAGCACCGTCAGCAGAAGGATGCTCAGTCCATCCATCTTCTTGTAACAGACACTTGGAATTTGTCCACAATAGGCTTGTGTTTTGCTTGTTAAATAATTGCAAATTCATATTCTAATTTAATAGTACTTTCATGGATTCTTGGCTTTTAAGATCGTTAGAAAGAGTTATGGTCACTGAATAAGACCTCTCTGTAAAATGGGCCAAAAAATATCTTAGCTACTTATTCCTGCGCCAAAACTACAAATCCCAGTTTAAATGGGGCTAGTCATCGAGAGTTATTTTTCATTATTTCAAGTGACAGAGACCTATTGCTTCCCTGGGCAGTGGTTAATCGTCCTTACTGTTAAAAATGGAAGTTTGGATGTTGTAGCAATTGGCCATTTTAAAACGACCAAGCGAGGTTGCACTTAGACCTCTGCAGCCTTCTGGTTGGTGTGTGTTGGTGTGTTAGTGCCCGGTTTTAGTATACGCAGGTCTGAGCATCCAAGCTTTCTGCTGAAGTTGGTAGGAGCCACGGGTGTTTGGACCTTGATCCAAGCTCTCTGTACCAAGATCAACTTTTCATGGAATAGAAGCACAGAATCGTTAAGGTTGGAAAAGACCTCTGAGATCATCGAGTCCAACCGTTAACCCAGCACTGCCAAGCCCACCACTAAACCATGTCCCTCAGCACCACATCTCCCCGGCTTTTAAATCCCTCCAGGGATGGGGACTCAGCCCCTGCCCTGGGCAGCCTGGGCCAGGGCCTGACAGCCCTTTGGGGGAAGAAGTTTTTCCCAATACCCAACCCAAACCTGCCCTGGCGCAGCTTGAGGCCGTTCCCTCTCGTCCCATCGCTTGTTCCTGGGGAGAAGAGACCGACCCCCCTGGCTCCAGCCTCCTTTCAGGCAGTTGCAGAGAGCGATGAGGGCTCCCCTCAGCCTCCTCTTCTCCAGGCTGAGCCCCCCCAGCTCCCCCAGCCGCTCCTCCCCAGCCTTGGGCTCCAGCCCCTGCCCCAGCCTCGCTGCCCTGCTCTGGCCACGCTCCAGCCCCTCCATGGCCGCCTTGGGGTGAGGGGCCCAGCGCTGAGCACAGCATTCGAGGGGCGGCCTCACCAGTGCCCAGCGCAGGGGCACCATCACCTCCCTGCTCCTGCTGGCCACGCTATTCCTGATACAAGCCAGGATGCCACTGGCCCTCTTGGCCACCTGGGCACACTGCTGGCTCATGTTCAGCCGCTGTGGACCACCCCCCCCAGGTCCTTTCCCGCCGGGCAGCTCCCAGCCGCTCCTCCCCACGCCTGCAGCGGTGCCTGGGGTTGTTGTGTCCCAAGCGCAGGACCTGGCCCTGAGCTTTGTTGACCCTCAACCTTTTCTCAGAGATCAGACGAAGGATCTCAGTTTTGCGCTAAGGACAAAGGATGTTCCCAACTGAAATTTCTATATCAAAGCATTTCTTCCTGTTCAAATTGCAGAGCTGCAAATCGGTAAGTATTCGGGCTGATGTACACAAGTAGCGTCTCTGAGTTTGGTGAGAGATGAGCGTGGGTTTGGCAGAACCAAGGCTTTCGAGTGGGCACTGAACTTCAGTCTCCCTTTGGCCAGAGTAAAATCCCAATCCATAGGATTTTCATGGGGTTTTTTTGTGTTCTAAAAGCACATGCTATTCATTAAATGGATTTTGTTTTGGATCAAGTGACTGTCAGCTGCCCACTTGATTTTCTCATGATGTTTTTTCACCAAAATCAACATCCTGCTGAATCCAGTAATTGCTGTGGAGCCAGCGCCTGTGTTTTCAAAGCAGTGATTTTTATTATGAAATTGAACATGCTAAACAACACTTACACCTAATTCTAAAGCATATCAATAAACCATGTCCTTTGTGCTCATTATCTTCACCGCAGTACCTTCTTATTTTACAGTTGGATACATTTACTTGAATATTTATGCAAACTAACCAATCTGTAATGAAATCACTGTTAAGTTATTAAATCGTGCTGGTTTTCCTTCAAGCGTTGCAAATTACCCAAAATTAACTCATTTAAATATAGTATTATCGGTCCAGGTATCTGCTCTGGCTTTTTCTGGACACAGTAGGTGTGCTTTGGAACAAATAACACATCTTCGGAGAGCAGTGGTTTTCGGTTGTAACCAGGATGCACTTTTTGTGGCTGGACTGCTTTAAATAAAACTAATGATGTAGTTGACTGAAACTCACTTTTAGGAAATGGAAACGTTGAAATGTAAGGCAAGCGGAGTTTAAAATCCCGGTCTATTCTCTCTCAGGTAGTCTGATGTTTTGGCGGTATTCTCCGTGCGGTAGAGTAAATCGCGGCAGTGGGGAAATGGGCCAAACGCAGTTGATAGAGTTGTTCTGTTGATTACCTTTTCGTAGTAAAAATCCAGGAGCTTGTTAAAATACCAGCCTTAAGCTCCCGTAAGCTGCCAGTGTTGGCCTAAATTTGGGCACGTGGCTTGCTGAATAGCAGTTTATTGTGAAAAGTCAAATAATCTTCATGTAAGCCCATGCAAATCTCATAAGCCAGCTCCATTAGAATGTGCTCTGTACTCCATGTACCAGTATGTGGGAATTTGTAGTAGTAAGCTTTATTATCTTTGTTGCTTTATGCTGGTACTAAGAAAAATCTACATTTTCTCCATAAAGAATATTCCTTGTCTCCCCGGAATTGATGCATTGTAATTTCTGTTATGCAGTATTACACAGCCGTGGTT
The DNA here is from genome assembly GCF_047370975.1 of Nipponia nippon. Lineage (NCBI taxonomy): Eukaryota > Metazoa > Chordata > Aves > Pelecaniformes > Threskiornithidae > Nipponia > Nipponia nippon. The sequence continues at coordinate 2,333,438 of NW_028262369.1, forward strand.
GTGACTTCTCCTAGGGCAAGAAGTAGTTTCTTTCTATATCTTATTAAATGAAACCTTCTGAATTGTCACCTTTCTATGAATACCAAGAATATTTTGTTGGAAACTGGACACACTGGGCATGTACAATGAGGGATGTAGGATGGTGGAACCCTGTAGTGCTAGGACGGGTCCCGCACAGCATTAGTCTAGTCTGCCATTTAATCCCGCTAAAAAGCCTGTACTCAGCTTGTCTTTATCTTGTGTATTTAAATAAATTTTCAGGAATATGCTCTGCTTCTGTGTCCTTGGGATTTTGGCCCAGCACAATTCTGCTCAGCTGATGCTAACTGGGATTGTATACTGGACAGAGCCGGGCTTGGTGACAGCAGCCACTGAGCTGAGTTAGAGCAATGCATTTATTTTTTTGGTGAATGAGAAAGGTGCTCGATGTCTTTCCAAGCGGTGAGCAGGAGGCTCGGAGGCACAGATTTTACTGTTGCTGAATTTGCATTTGCAGCTGCCGCTTTTCTGCTCCTCCGGCGTGCGTTCGCTGCAGCAGCACAGGGACGCTTCGTGTTGGGTTCTGAGCATCCCAATTCCAGCTCGGCTGTTCAAAGAAAATCCAAACTCTTGCCATAGATCCGTAATGAGACGTGTTTCAAAGTCACAACTTGTTAGGAAAAATTATCAGCTTATATGCTGATAATTCACCTGATTAATCCAGGATTTTTAAAGGCGTAAATGAAGGCTAGGCTTTCAGTTGCTGCTGGCTTGGCTTGTCGAGCACGCTCTGAAAGACAAGAGGTATTGCTGGGGCACAAGGCCTGCTTTTCTGGGCCTTGCCAGAGGTATCCTGGGGCATCCACGCCTGGGCTGGACAGCAGAAAACTGCGACTTCATCACTGACAGGGGAGAGTTACAACATCTGAGTTAGTGGGGGAGAAGGATAAAAGACATAGCGTGAGAAAGAGGGGATTGAGAATAGCAGAGAACCTGAGGGAAAGAAGAAAAGGGCTGGGTGAGGGGGGAAAAAAAGCCGTGTTTAAACCATTTTCTTTCATAAAGCAGCAGCTTGGGGCCCTCCAGCCGCTGATGCTCTCTCCACAGTAGGTATCACTTCCATTGCAGGGCACTTATTCACCGTGGGATCTTCCTGCAAGTCCCACTTTCCCACAGAAAGATGCTGTGGGGAATTATATGATGAAATGAGCTTCCTTTTTGCAAGCTGAAATGGGTCAGAAATGGCTGGAGTGCTGCAGGGAGCTGGAAGGGTTCACGTGGTTCAGGAAAGCATTAAGCCATCAGCGTGGGTATTTAGGAAAGAGCACTTCTATGTACAGCAGAACAAGATGGCAGATTCATTCCTGTTTATTCTTGTCTTCTTACTGCTGCTATGTCCCAAAGGAAATATATTTTATGTGATATATCTGAAGTCTGTTACCACAAAAGGTTTAAAAAAAAACGGTTTCCAGAAAAGCGAAATGTAAAATTAAAGCCCCGTGTTGTTACAGCCGTGCCCCCAACCAGAGCAGAATCGCGTCGCTGCGCCTCTCTGCAGTCAGTCCTGTCCCCAGAGTGGTGTTATGCTGGGTTTGCCGCTTCGGGTTGTCACCAGAGAGCACTGGCTCCATCAGTCCCCATCTCAGCTGGCAGCTCGCGCTCAGGAGATCCCAGCGAGAAGCAGAAAGTGCTAATGGGGATGGAATGGAAGTGGTTTGGCAAGGGAACCGTAAGGGCTCTCTGCGGCATCCTCAGCTCTGGCCAGAGGTGCTGCGTAACAGGAGGAGCACAAATGACAAAACCTGAAAGGGAGGAATTGCTCCTCAAAAAAAAAAAAAGGAAGAAAAAGAAAACAAAAATAAGAATGAGGACATTTTAGTAGTAGCGGTGAGAGCCACCGCAGATGAGAGAGTCTCGCTCTTTAACAAACAGAGCACAAACCTGAATCCTTTTAGGCTCCCCGCGGCTCTTCCCAAGGAGTTAGCCTGGGCAAGGGCTGAACAACACCTCGCTTTCCTGCGTACCAGGTAAACAGAAACAGTGTTCAGGTCACACAGCAGCGAGCGATTCCTTCACTTGCCAAAAAAGAAAGCGCAACGCAAATAGAAATTGCAGCTAACATTGCTGGAGCCTCGCAGTCTTACCAGGGTATCAAATACCTCCCTTGCCATTATATTTTGTCATTAACTTCATATTGCAATGAAAAAGATTATGGAAAAGTGTCTAATATTTGTATGTTGTCTGATAATTAAATGTTGCAAAGATGCGTCAGCTCATTACTGATCATAATTAAAATAGTTATTTCCATTTTCAGCTCAGACATGTGTGTAATTAAATGTACCTGGGAAAGAATTGCCTATTTTATCAAAATAATTAACAGCTATTGTTGCGGTGCTGGGTGCTGACCTCACACGGGGTCAGAGCACTGCTAATTCCCTCCGCTCCTGCAGGCAGGCCAGCAGGCAGCATCGGCTCCGAGCTGTGGGATCAGCCGGGACAGAGGGGCTCATCTCTGCAGGAGGGAGAAGGGTTTGTAGGTGATGGGAGCTGAGGGTCTGGCTCATTGATTGAATGTTTGAAGAGAAAAGTCAATAATCACAAGTGGGCAGTAGCTGGAAAGCAGAGCTTGGTCTTCGTGAGCCAAGGAGCTTGCACAAGCAGGCTAGCGTGAACAAGGAGAGAGGGAAAAAGCTCACGGGACAGAAGGAGACTTAAATGGAGCAGAGCCTGCTCCAAACTTTCCACACACTTCTGCACCAACTTTCCACCCACTGCTTCGCTTCAGAATAGGCCCAGAGGAGAACCAGTTTGGTTGACCGTGCATGGGAACCTCGAGGTAGGACATGGGGAACAGTCTGCTCTTTTCTTTGCAGGCACTTTTAGTATCTGAAGACTTCTGTCGTCCTTTCAGACATCTGAAGGACAATTTAATCTAAGTCCTTTAGCTTTGTTCCAGTTTGGTGACTGGGGAACCGGCAGTAAGGGACTAAGTAGGCTTTGGTTTGGATAGGAAGAAGAAAACAAAGGCGGATTATGAAAATATTGGAAGAAGTTCCTGCATCTTGGGAAGCTTTCCTGCCTCTCCAGCCATCGTGGGTTTGGCTGTAACTGCTTTCACTTACCTGAGCATGTCTCATTGTGCTTTTCTAACCCATGATTGAATGAAAGGCAAAGAGTCCAAGGGGACGGTTTTTGATATTCCTTATGTCAGGGTAAAAGACAAGGAGATGTATTAATAAGCCCACACTTTCCAAACGCTTTTAAAAGATTTTTATCTGTAACACAGTTGCTGAACTAGCACCTTCTGACTGTACGTATGCTTCGTACCCAGAGAGGGTACTTAGAACGGCGCCTTTACGGTACAATCTGAGGATTGTCCCAAGGCAATTGTTTATATTGTGTGCTGCTGTGACACTTACGTGTAGACGGGTGCCTTCCAAAGGATGTGGACGTCGGCTGTTTCCCTGTGCTCATCAGTAGAGCCAGTGCTCTGTCTGCAACCGCATTTTTAATTAAACTTGGACTTGAACAAAGGTAGAAACCGCAAGCATCTCTTGCATCCAGCTGCTATTCTGAGTTGTGGGTTGGTTTGAGTGATATTTATCAACTGCTTTTGTTTTAACCAGATAATGATGATTCCGACATAGAGATCCAAGAGGATGAAGGATCCGATAGTGAAGTGGAAGACAGGCAGATCATGAAGCAGCGCACCGGCACAGAAGCACTACTGCAAGGTATCTTAACCTTTCCTTAGTTGCCCTTATTCAGAAGGATATGCTGGAATTATCTGAGTAACCTTAAATGTAAGAAGGCCCTGTTATCGTTCAAGGATGTTGGCACTGCTCAGTTCTTGTGACCTGTAAGAGGACAGTGTCTTATGGAGAAAACGTAGTGCTTTCAGGGGAGCAAATTAAGGAGTATTTGCTGAAAAAAGTATCATGTGAGGGAAATCCTTCCTTGGTATTGCCTTGCAGATTCTGAAGTAGCTTTATACAAAGCCTTAGAAAAGTAATGCTATTTCTTATTGCAAAGCATTTATTTCCCTTTAGCTGTTGACACTTGTTCCAGTAGAATCTTCTTCGAAAGGAGACCTTTAGCAAGTCCATAAAGCCACCTTGCACTGACACAGTCAGGGGTGCAACACACCTGAGTTATTTCTTTCAGGGGAGGACGTCTGGCTTCTGCCACCGTCCATGTGGAGTGGAACTGCAGCCTCTGGCTGCTGATTCCACCAGAGCCCTGGTCAGAAGCAACTCAGAGAAATTACTGTCTGAGGGTCTGTGTTTCACTGAGATGGAAAAAGAAATGTTCCGCTTAGTCTACAGTCAAGCAAAATGAAACCAGAAAATCAGGTTAGTTCTCCTTGGCGTTCTTGTTAGCAGTGAGTGATTCTGACCGTCAGCAAAAGCCTCTCTGGGATCGGGATGAAGTGCCTGGGTGGGTAATTTCATGTGCCACTACCTCTGCTGGAACCTGTTACTTAGAGAAACTGCAAATATGTGTTTTTTTCTGGGTTGAATTCTGCTTTCCCCTCTCTGACTGAGACTGAAGCAAGAAGCTGAAGTTCTCAAGTCAATATAATTCAAGCATTTTTATCCTCAGTTCCTCTGTTTTTCATAAGCCTTGAAAATTCTTGAAAAGCGCTAGAAACACTAATATTCACTAAGGATTTTTACATTGCAGATTCTTAAGGAAAGGTTTGCTTGCAGTTTTTAGAGCTTTGGAGGTGACTATGTAACTGTCTGTGATGCCTCATCTCGGAGGACGTTGTAACCTGGCGATGTGGGTACTGGCTGCAGCCAGAGTCAGCTCTTAATATCAGTTTTAGGAGCGAAAAGCTTTATTATAAAAGTTGTGGATTTTGTTGCAAGCAGAATTTTTTCTAGGAAGAGCTTTGTTATCATTAATTACACTTACTGGAGACTCAGCATTAGCTTGTCAGACTTAAAGCAAGCAGTTCAAATCCCTGAGGTGTTCTCTCTGCTGTGCTGTTTAGATTGCTTTCTATGCTTTTGTAGGTTTTTTTCTAGCGTTTAGTAAACGGCTTCTGGCAGATAATTATCCTCTGACTTTTGCATACTCTGAGCATGCTGTTTGCTGACTACACGGTCACCATCCCAGTCTTTACTCTCCTTATCTTATATACGTGTAAGTATCTTATATATGTGTAAGTATCTTATGTATGTGTAAGTTGGAAGCCTCCCTTAGCTCTCTGTCCTCTTTTTGCCTCTGACCTGCTGTGAAGTATTGAAGCAGCTCCAGGTACGTTAAATGGCTCCCGAGATGCCTTTCCTACAGGTCCTCCAGAAGAGTAGGGTTGTATTCCCCCATTCTAACTCACACCGCTTCAGTCCTACAGTGCTCCAGTGCAATCTCTGCTGGCAGAGATGGATACAAACATTGTTAGACTTCAGGGAAGGATGGTTGGCTCACTTTGCTAAAGTTACTCCTCATCGTCGTGGGCAAGTCGCCCAGTTGCTCTAGCTGTAGCTACACCGTGAGATTAACAGCGAGCACTTTGTCCATACCACCGGCTTTGGTTCAAAACGCCTACACTTTTCGTTTAGGAAAACTCAACCTTGGGATATCTCGGCTTCTGGTGTTAGAGTGAGCTTGCTCAGTCCTGCCCATTCTTATCTGTCCAGAACATACGCGGCCTTTCAATACTTAAAGGGGGCTTAGAAGAAAGATGGGGACAAACTTCTTAGCAGGGCCAATAGTGACAGGACAAGGGGTGATGGTTTTAAACTGAAAGAGGGGAGATTCAACCTAGATACAAGGCAAAAATTTGTCACGCTGAGGGTGGTGAGGCAGTGGCAGGGGTTGCCCAGAGCGGTGGGAGATGCCCCATCCCTGGAAACCTTCAAGGCCCGGCTGGACGGGGCTCTGAGCACCCTGATGTGGTTGAAGCTGTCCCTGCCCATGGCAGGGGGATGGAGGGGATGGCCTGGAAAGGGCCCTGCCAGCCCAAAGCATCCTGTGGTTCTGTGATTCTATGCAAACAAAATCTTGGACTGTATCAAGACAGCAGTCAGGCCAAAGCTTTCCTTTGGGAGCTCCAGCCTGATCCAGAGTGCGTGCTTAAGTGACAAGCAGTTCTAGCCTTGAGAACAGGCTCAGATCTGCACCTCTGTCTGTGTAAATGGGCCCCTTTGGTCCAGGTCCCTCATCAATAGTAAGGTTATATGTTTGACTGCGTGACCCTCACCAACTGAAGTGCCAGAGACGTGCCAAGACCTGAGATTAATGTTAGGTGCCTCAGCTTCTTTAGAAAACCAGGCCTGAACATTCACTGGCTATTTGTCACACGAAGAATCTGTACATGTTCTTCATGTAGTTTGCATTTAACATGTAGTTTGCATTTAAAATATACTTAGTTATTAAAGCAGCATAACAAAAAACATTATTTGTATTAATTACGGTTTTTTTCCTTGACTCAATTCAAGATATTTCAATCACTTTCTTTTGAAGCTTTGTGTCTTCTTACATGGTGCTTCTCAGCCATGTTTGTTCTCAAACTAAGGAGAAATGATCCACTGTGGTCAGTTCCTGTAGCTGCTGTGATGCAGTTTTACATCTCTAATTTCCAGGTTATTAGGATTGTAAGACAAGACTTCTTTCCTCTGTCTGTAATAGGTGGGTAGGTATTCCAGTGTGTTTTGCCATTATAGAGGCAAGATTCTCAGGGAGAGATAATCTCTCTTATTAGGCCACTTGGTATAATTGAGAAAAATCAACACATTCACCCTCAAGAGTCCTTTCATCAGGTTTGTCTAGATGCAGCAAAATTCAAACTAAACGCAGCTTTGACTATTGCTCCTGGTTCTATTCCTTTAGCCAATTAAAAGACTTGAAGGTATAGGATTTAGCCTCCCGTGGAGCGGAAAAGAGTGTTAGCTGGGGGAGACGTGACAGGCTGCTAGCTCCTGTGGTACAGCGAGAAAATCGAACCCTTATTCCCCATATAGGAAGAGGAATAGGCAGTAGCAGGTTAAGAAGGAAGCTGTAATGCGCTATGCAGCTTGTATCTCCATTCAGGTCAGTGGTTCTGTCCTTCAACAGCACAGCAAAGCCAGCTTTAGGAAGCCGGGAAGGCTTCTGGATGAGAAGAGAGCGGGCATGGGGTGAAAATAAATGGCTAGGAAGACAGTCGCCAAACTGACAGATGCTGGCTTACTGGGTTTGTGGAACTACAACCTGTCTTGTTATCACAATTACAGGCAAGTCTCCTCCTTGATGGGGCTTATTATAATAAATCCATGTGTCACGAACCATTTGCTTTTGTAACTAAGAGAATACATTGATTTGTTGTCTGTAACTTTTAATTTGAACGTTGCCAGTGCGAATAAAAATTCACATGCACTTTATTCTCTCTGGCAATAGATAAGTGAGGCTGTTACAAATAAAATAGATGCGTGGACTTCCCTGAGGTCAAACCGTGAGTTAGTGAGGGCGTTTGGAATAAGACTCTTGCTTTGTCAGAGAACCAAAGAAAGAGAAAGTCTTGCAATGTTGAAGGTCTTAACCATCTGCAGCGTAGAGAAACCTCTTGCCTGAAACAGGCCATAAACCAGCAGTCTGCAGCAGGATGGTTGTTCACGCGCAGACGGGGTGGACTTCAGGGTGAAGAATGCAAAGCCTTGTCCTAGCAACGTAGAAGCTGCCACTCCAGGTCAGGCATGAGGTCCCTCTAGCCTGGTCTTCTGTCTCCAGCACTGGCTGAAAGAAAATCCCTGGGGAAGAGTGTAGGAACTTCCCTCAGGTTCCCTCCCGCTCCCCAACTGTTCTAACCCCCATCAGGATTTCCTGAGCTGGATGTGGTTTCCATGAATTTAGCATAACCCTCAGTAGATTTTTTTTTTCCTAAGAACCTTGCCAGTTTCCCCTTGAGCTAAAGTGGATTTTTTTCATCCACGCTCTCAAAAGTGGCAGATTTTGAAGCGATGTTGTGATTACACATGCAGGTCCATCTTTCCAGTCTCATTCAGACCAGAGTTCTGAAATGCGTTTTGGAATCATGAGCAAATACAGGATCTCTTCTCAGCAGTGGCACCAGCTGATGGCGTAGGCCGTGGCAGACCGGCACACCCTGTGCTCGCAACAAGGTAGGCAGTGGAAATGCTGCTGAATGAAGCAGAAATGATCCGCGCTTGCAGAACTGTGGGACTGTGCCTGTCTCTAGTAAATCACCCTCTATTCCACACTGCCAGGATCTTTAAGCTCCCGTAAACCAATTATCCGAACGCTTTAGCTCTTATGTTTCCTTCTGTAACGTCGGTGTTAAGGGGCGTTCTTGTCCTGTTTGGACCACAGAGACCATTTCACTGCTGAAGACAGTAACAACTCCAGCCCCATTTGGTCTTTATTGTAAGAAGGCGGCTTTCTAAAACCCTGAATGTTTTTCAGGAAACAAACAGTCCAAGGTCAAACAGTGAGAGAGCAGCTCTCTGGAAGCCTCTTACCTTTGCAGACCTGACCCAGAGGATCAATGCGGTAATGATGTGCTGGCAGCCAGGTCAGCGAGTGTGCTTGCTACCAAATGGATAAAACCTTTGTGAAAACCTGCACTGTTTAACATAGCAAGAACAAATAAGTCTCTGAATGCAGCAGATGAGAATAAAGGTGTTTTATTAAGACAGCAAAGTGTACCTCATCAGAGGAAGTTGAACCAAGCATGCGGCAATCAAACCGGAGGCGAGCGCAGGGGCAGACGGAGAGCGCGGTCCCGCGTCTCAGTAGCCATGGGCTGGCTTGCCGGCGCTGGCTGTTCCCATGCCGTAGCCAGGTCTGCAGGGATCGCCAGGCCTGTATCTCACAGAGGCAGCACATATCCAACGCATGCTGATGATGCTGTTGTGGCTGTTTTGGGATGATGATGTTTAGCCTCCCTGTCTTGGTTTTCTTCTTAAACTTCAGCTTCTGATTATTAAGTAGGAGCTGGCTAGCAGACATTGGGAAAGAGCCAAAGGTACCCTGCTTGCTGGGGGGAAGGCTGCGGAGGCTGAATTAGCCCTCGGTTTTTCAATCCTGTAGGAAGAATGGGAGCTTTGACATAGTAGCAAGAAACCTCAGGTGAGCCTACACAGTCCTGTTTCCAAATCCCTCCATACAGCACGCAAGCTGAAAAGTAGGAAAGTCCTGTCCTCAGTGGAAATGGTCAGGCTCCGCTTGTGGAAATTCTCTCTCCAGCTTGTGGCCACGTTCAGATTTCTGCTACTGAATTTCTAGAATGTTTTCCTTCCCCCTGACCTCCCCAGGTGTATAGAAACCACAGGTATGCCATCAAGATGCAGCGGAGTGGAGGGATTCAATTAGGAGTGTGCAATAGCTGCCTGCTCCTTGTTGGATGTCTTGTTCACATTGAGTTCCTCTGGCTGTTACCTGCCTAATTTTTAAAAACACATTAACTAACTAGTCTATTTCTTCCCTTCTCTCTGGTTCCTAAAGGAAATTACATCTCTGAGTCCAAGACCAAGAAACGTATGCAAGTGCATTTCTCTGTACAAATACAAGATGATAACAGGTTTTCTCAAAATGTTGCATTCTTCTCTGTTGTGGAAATGAGTCTTGATAAGAAAAACATGCTGAAGCAGCAGTTGTCTTGGCATCATTCAAATGCTGTGTGATCCCATCCCCAATCTCAGCTTCATCCGCAGGGACACTGCCTCTTACCGGCGTGCAGCTTAGTGCAGGATGTGGTCTCCCTCTTTGCTGTTCCCAAGTCATTCCCCGAAATCAGTCTGCTCAGAAACCTTTAAGAAACAGCGATGAGGGTCTCCCCACTGCTGCAGTCAGATACCTGGAGTGTGTGGGTTTTTTTTTTTTAAAAAAAAAACAACAAACAGAAGAAAATGTCTTGTTCTGAGTCATGCCACACTTGATAACTCAAGTGCCACTAGGGAGGATTTGCCAAGGGTGTCGCATGTGCAAACTTTGGCCGCTGACTCTAGAAACTGCCAGTGTCCTCCTGATGTCCCAGCAGTTCCAGCATGGCAAAGCCTGAGTCTCAAAAATACCAGGAATCTGCAGTTCACGTACCCCGTGGGGCTGGCAGGTGCTCTGCATCTCATGCTTTCAGAGGCCAAAGTAGATTCTGATGTCTGCACAGAAGGGAGAGCTTTAGACCTGATATGGCGTCAAGTGGGCAGAGGTGAGTCAGATATGAGCCGCAGCCTTGACACAGGCTCTGCTGAGCGCTGAACCCTTCTCACCTTTCCTGTCCGCGTGGGATTTGTGATTACTGATTGTAACCCCAGAGCTCCTTTGAAAATCCCCACCTCATTTCATGGCAGTTAACAAAAAGTACAGAGCAACAGAAACCAAAATCTCCTCTAACCTGGCCAGGCTGCTCTCTTCCTGAATAGTGTGGAATGGTGTGGCCAGCAGGAGCAGGGAGGTGATGGTGCCCCTGCGCTGGGCACTGGTGAGGCCGCCCCTCGAATGCTGTGCTCAGCGCTGGGCCCCTCACCCCAAGGCGGCCATGGAGGGGCTGGAGCGTGGCCAGAGCAGGGCAGCGAGGCTGGGGCAGGGGCTGGAGCCCAAGGCTGGGGAGGAGCGGCTGGGGGAGCTGGGGGGGCTCAGCCTGGAGAAGAGGAGGCTGAGGGGAGCCCTCATCGCTCTCTGCAACGGCCTGAAAGGAGGCTGGAGCCGGGGGGGTCGGTCTCTTCTCCCCAGGAACAAGCGATGGGACGAGAGGGAACGGCCTCAAGCTGCGCCAGGGCAGGTTTGGGTTGGGTATTAGGAAAAACTTCTTCCCCCAAAGGGCTGTCAGGCCCTGGCCCAGGCTGCCCAGGGCAGGGGCTGAGTCCCCATCTCTGGAGGGATTTAAAAACTGGGGAGATGTGGTGCTGAGGGACATGGGTTAGTGGTGGGCTTGGCAGTGCTGGGTTAACGGTTGGACTCGATGATCTTAAAGGTCTTTTCCAAATTTAACGATTCTGTGATTCTATGATGGTTCCTCACGAGCCCTGGTGTTTGCAGGCATCTCGTTGCATGTGTTTGCCTCGAGTCAAAGTCTATGAAGTGAGGAGACGAGTGGGTCTGGATTTGGCACGTACCGTGGTGGTGGCAGAGGGAGAAGGCTGAGGCATAAAGGATGGGTCTGGCGGGACGGTGTTTGGCTGTGCATTAGCAGGATTCAAGTTCTCCAGCTGTTTGATAATGTATCAAGTCAAGGGGAACAAATTTCACAAAGGCACCGGCTCTCAGAGGACTCTGCCAAACTGGTATTGCTCTCCGTGGACTTTTAAAAATAAATTCCTTCCTTGTGAACTTGACAAAGTGCAGTTTTATCCTGACTGGGGCTTTGTACGCATGGCATACAGTGGGTCGTTGTGACTATGCTCCTGGAGTGAATATACTTTTCTAGTCAAGCAAATCAAGTTATAATTAGAAAACTTATAAAAGAATTTTGGAGAGTCCGATTAGTCTCTGCCTTGCCTCTTCAGGTCAAGCGGGAGGGGAAAAAACAGTCAAGACTAAGTGTTTGAGCCACTGGGTCTGACTGCCAGTGCTTGGGGGAAACTCATCTGGGGAGGGAGAAAGCTGATACAACCACTCTTCTCATTTTCATGTATTTCTGTGTGGATCTCTGCAGATTGCTGTCCCCCAGATAAAAATTTGCAAAGTCTTTAGTTTCCTGAGATAGCAGCTGCTGGACAATATCACCAGGCTCATGTAGCTGGGGAAAGGGGGCAATCAAGTGTGTTTGGAAACACCAAAAAGGGGCTGCAGTTTGGAATTCACAGAAAGGAATTTGTCTTAATTTGAAATAGAGCTTCCTCCCATCATCTCGGCATCTGCTCCCAACAGAGCCGTCTTTGGCTGTGTGCTTTGTGTCAGCAACGTGCTCCCCAGGAGGAAGGAGGTGTTTCTGTACGCTTGCAGCCTGTATTATGGCCATTGCGACGCTGGGCCTAATGGAGAAGGAGGAGAGAATCATGGAACCACAGGAGGCTTTGGGCTGGCAGGGCCCTTTCCAGGCCATCCCCTCCATCCCCCTGCCATGGGCAGGGACAGCTTCAACCACATCAGGGTGCTCAGAGCCCCGTCCAGCCGGGCCTTGAAGGTTTCCAGGGATGGGGCATCTCCCACCGCTCTGGGCAACCCCTGCCACTGTCTCACCACCCTCGGCGTAAACAATTTCTTCCTTATATCCAGTCTGAATCTCCCCTCTTTCAGCTTAAAACCATCCCCCCTTGTCCTGTCGCAGCAGGCCCTGCTAAAAAGCCTGTCCCCCCCTTTCTTGTCGGCCCCCTTTCAGCACGGCAAGGCCGCAGTGAGGTCTCCCCGCAGCCTCCTCCTCTCCAGGCTGAACCCCCCCAGCTCTCAGCCTGTCCTCCCAGCAGAGCTGTGCCACCCTCGGAGCATTTCGGTGGCCTCCCCTGGCCCCGCTCCAACAGCTCCATGTCCTTCCCGTGCTGAGGACCCCGGAGAGGTTGTAGGTCTGAAATGGTGGGACTGAGACATGTGACTTACTTACTTCCGAGCAAATTTCCTTTTCGTGGAGGGTATAAGAAATAAATAGAAGTACGCTCATCCTGGGCAGCTGCTGTAGTGTGCTTAATTAATCATTGTACTTTGGCAATGCCTAGAAAATGCTGCGGAGATCAGGGCCTTGTGCAAAGGGCTACAGTCGCACTTAAGAACGCAGAGCCCAAAGGGCGCGCAGATCAGAAGGATCAGGCAAAAGATTTATCCCAATTTTCTGTGTGCGGAGGTGATGCGGAGGGAAGGGAGGCGTCTTACCTGAGGTCACGCTGTGAATTTGCATTAAGAGCTGGAGACTTGAATGTGGATCTCCAAACTGGGAGCAAAATGTTTCAGCTGCAAATCTACCTTCCCCTCATGGTAGGTTGTCCTAACCTCTCCGATTAAGTGTTGCTTCTTGCTGTCAGGCACAGGGTTAACATATACCCACTGCTGGGTAAGAAGACGTAAATCATTCTAGTCCTGTGGATCCATTGTAGGCAGTGGCACGGGTTAGTACAATGGCAAGCATCACACGCAGAGGAAAAAATGGCAAATGCTCACCGGCTTAAAATCGTGGATGCACGTTCACTTCTGATCTTTGATAGCTCGGTGGCTATAAACCGTGGCGATGCACGGAGATTAGATTTGAATCCAAAGGTGCAGTGAATTACAGTCTGTTCATTACTAATATTTTACCTAATTACCACTTTGTACAGCCTGTCCCGGCTGAATTCACATTATCTGTAAGTAAGCGTAACAGGCTCTCGCCCGCTTAGAAGCTGCGTGAGCTTCTGTGGCCAGAGTGGTGCAGCACTAATGCCGCAGCAAGCTGACCCCAGCTAAATTGAACCCAGGAAATTTTAAGTGACAGACACCCCCGGACCTGCCAGCTCTCCCTGTCCTGTGTTTCCCGCCTCCCCCCAGCACACACGGAAATGCACCACGTCCGTCTGTCGCTCCTCTCGCTCCCACACACGGAATCTTGGGGGTTTACGATCTGAAAGTTAAACTAACGCTCCCGCCTTTGTCATGGAAGCTCTTCTACCGATGCGGAAAATCTGCTTTCTCTCCTGTTTATCTACAGCATAGTGCAGAACCTGAAGCTCCAGGCCCTCGGCATCCCGGGGTGTCTCCTGGGAGCATCCCAGGGATGGGCTACAGGACATAATCCTGCTGATCCCACAGTCGCTAGTTCAAAGAGGTGTTCCTGGCTTAAACAATGTAGGGATCAAAGTCTGGGCGATACCTGATTCTCATCTTCCTCCAGATATAAGCAGTTGGATGCCCATAAGATATCCTTACTGTTTCCACTGACGGAAGAGCAGCATCCAGCAGACCTTCTGTTAGCATTCTCCGAGCTCTTCCCTTGGCATTTTTCAACTGTCCTGTTTCATCAGCTCTCCCTATGTGATATCTTGATTCTCTTTTATATTCCGGATCCCTCTTAGCTTTGTCTTAGCAGTAAATTTTAGGAGCACCCTGCTGCTTTCTCCTTTTGAGGTAATAATTCCCTATCTAACACTTTATGCTGAGTCTTCTACCTAGCAAAATTGCAGTTAAACTCTTGGAGCCAGCTGTAGGCTGGGCAAAAATGTGGTTCCGTTGCCATCTAATGATGTCAGTTGTAATCACCTCCAAGCTTACATAGTTTAGTCTAGCATAAATTAGAGCAAAAGTCTCTAAAGCTTGAAGAGAGATCTTCTGTCGAGGAATCTTCTTCTAATTCCATCTCCGCTGCCTGTGTTATCAGCAACCAGAGGACACCGCTTGTTATTTAAAGACATAACAGCCTTTAAATTATCTGCCTTGGCGCAATGAGGGTTTTTTGGGGACTTCTGGATGAGTTAGCCAGCTTTTTGCTACAACTAACCCAAATCAATCTGTAAAAGGGACAAAAGGGACCTGTCTTTTGTACTTTGGGAGGTATAAAAGAGGTTTGACAGGATATATTTTAAAGTCGCTTTGTTTTCATGCTAAAAAAAATAAAATAGGTTTTGTCTAGATTGGAAAAATCCATATTTGGCATAGAGAATCCGAGTGATGAGAGGAGGTAAACAGCTGGTGAAATGTGATGGTCACAGCAGGACTGTTAAATAGGCACCCGGTTAGCGCCGAGTGACTTCTGGTGGCTGCAGGCACCGGGGCTGAGTCACCCGCTCAGCCCACACGCAGGATTTCCCCAGTCACAACTCCGCTATACCCATTCCCAACACCTTCCGGGCTCCCTTCCCAGCAAAGGAGACCATAGACTCACAGAATCACAGAATCGTTAAGGCTGGAAAGGACCTCTGAGATCATTGAGTCCAACCGCTACCCTAACTGCCAGGCCACCTCTAAACCCTGTCCCTAAGCACCACATCCACACGGTTTTGGACACTTCCAGGGACTGTGATTGCACCCCTGCCCTGGGCAGCCTGGGCCAGGGCCTGACCGCTCTCTCCGGGAAGAAGTTTTTCCTAATATCCAACCTAAATCTCCCCTGGCGCAGCTTGAGCCCATTTCCTCTTGTCCTATCACTTGTTACTGGGGAGAAGAGACCAGCAAGAGAAACCACGCTAGCATCTTCCCCATTTCATATGGCCTCTACACAGCCAAAAGTAACCAAGCAAGGCGCAAGCGTGTTCTCCCTTTTCGGTGAACTCCCTACAACCCTGAGATCTCCACCTCCCTCTTCAGACTTGCACATCCAACTCTCAACAAGAAATTCTTGAGGTTTGCCTTGGCACTGCCTAGGATTCCTGTGAGATGTCCGTCCCTACTGGCACATCAGAGAGGATCTGAGCACAGTGAGTTCTCTAAAGGACAGAAGGCTTACCACATGGAAAAGACGGGCTGTTGTTCTCTGTGTACCAAAGCAGAGGAAGGAATATGCCAGTTCACAGAATTGTTTAGGTCGGAAGGGACATCTTGAGATCATCTAGTCCAACCCCTCTGCTCAAACAGGAGGTCTGAGCAGGTTGTCCAGGACCACATCCAGTTGGGTTTTGAATATCTCCAGGGATGGAGACTCCACAATTCCTCTTGGAAACCTTGTTCCAGTGTTTGACCACCCTCACAATAAAAAAAAAGTGGTTTCTTGTGTTCCGATAGAATTTTCTGTTTCTTAATGTGTCCGTTGCCTCTTGTCCTGTCAGAACTGTCATACTGGCATAAGGTAGCTCTGGAAATACCATCCTGACTGGAATTACTGTCAGCCTTACCCTCTTCTACCTTCTCCTGAGCTCTGAGGCTTAAAAAGGGGGGGGTGACCTTACATGCATTGGGCTCTCATCCTCTCACTGCCATTTAACTAGTCCTCCAAAATGTAAACTCCGAGCTTTATCTTTCACGCTCCATCAGCATTAACCATGAGCCAGGCTTTATGGTGGTTCTCTTTGCTCTTGCAGGAAGAGCTGGCGCACGGATCGTGGGAACAATGCAAGGTGGAGACACGGAGGACGACGTAAGTAACCATCGCGTGTGCCTGTAGAGCTTCTCTGACAGGGCTTTAGAATGACAGCCCTCTCCTCAGCTAGAGGAACACCTTTTTACCCGCTGAATGCCCCAGGCCTGCTTTCCCCCTCCTTTCCTCCAGCTGATTGCTCTCTCATCTGCATAGACACATATTTTCCTATTTTTCTTTTGCTCTTGGAGTCTCTCTGCACTGCCCTGTGCTTTAGCCTCAGCCTGCAGCGCATAACTGGTGCAGTGCACACGGGCTGCAGGAACGCTGTTTTGTTAAGCTGCTGGGGCAGATTGCTGGGAAGAGGGGATCAGTGTAGGAGTTAAATGCATGGGTCTAAATCCCCTACGTTGCTCTAAAAACACACTCCTTGGAGGCCTCTCAGTGGGCTGTACTAACAGCATCAGCCCTTCAGTCCTCCGGACGACGGGACAGGGGTGAGAGCAGAACTGTGAGCTGTGCCCCTTGGAATCCCTGCCTTGTAGATAAAGCTGTCCCATGGCTACTGGCTTTGCATCTGCTTACGGTTGACCTGGTGAGCGGACAGAGGCTAAACAGGTACACACAGGTTTGTACAGCAGGCACTTATTCTGACTGCTGTGCTCAGCCTTTGGCATATGGCCAGGCTGGGTCGATGGGCCCAGGCCAACCCTGTGAGGGTCAACAAGGCTCAGGGCCGGGTCCTGCACTTGGGGCACAGCAACCCCAGGCACCGCTGCAGGCGTGGGGAGGAGCGGCTGGGAGCTGCCCGGCGGGAAAGGGCCTGGGGGGGGTGGTCGACAGCTGCCTGAACATGAGCCAGCAGTGTGCCCAGGTGGCCAAGAGGGCCAACGGCATCCTGGCTTGTATCAGGAATGGTGTGGCCAGCAGGACCAGGGAGGCGATGGTGCCCCTGTGCTGGGCACTGGTGAGGCCGCCCCTCGAATGCTGTGCTCAGCGCTGGGCCCCTCACCCCAAGGCGGCCATGGAGGGGCTGGAGCGTGGCCAGAGCAGGGCAGCGAGGCTGGGGCAGGGGCTGGAGCCCAAGGCTGGGGAGGAGCGGCTGGGGGAGCTGGGGGGGCTCAGCCTGGAGAAGAGGAGGCTGAGGGGAGCCCTCATCGCTCTCTGCAACTGCCTGAAAGGAGGCTGGAGCCGGGGGGGTCGGTCTCTTCTCCCCAGGAACAAGCGATGGGACGAGAGGGAACGGCCTCAAGCTGCGCCAGGGCAGGTTTAGAATCATAGAACCATGGAATCGTTAAGGTTGGAAAAGACCCTTAAGATCATTGAGTCCAACCGTTAACCCAGCACTGCCAAGCCCACCACTAAACCATGTCCCTAAGCACCACATCTCCCCGGCTTTTAAATCCCCCCAGGGATGGGGACTCAGCCCCTGCCCTGGGCAGCCTGGGCCAGGGCCTGACAGCCCTTTGGGGGAAGAAGTTTTTCCTAATATCCAACCCAAACCTGCCCTGGCGCAGCTTGAGGCCGTTCCCTCTTGTCCTATCACTTGTTACTGCGGGGAAGAGACTGACCCCCACCTTGCTACAACCTCCTTTCAGGCAGTTGTAGAGAGCAATAAGGTCTCCCCTTATTATTAGATTGGATATTAGGAAAAACTTCTTCCCGGAGAGAGCGGTCAGGCCCTGGCCCAGGCTGCCCAGGGCAGGGGTGCAATCACAGTCCCTGGAAGCATTCAAAACCGTGTGGATGTGGTGCTTAGGGACAGGGTTTAGAGGTGGCCTGGCAGTTAGGGTAGCAGTTGGACTCGATGATCTCAGAGGTCCTCTCCAACCTTAACGATTCTGTGATTCTATGATTCTGTTTCTCCTGCAGGCAGGGCCAGAAGAGAGAAGATACCGCTGCTCTTAAATGTTCATTGCAGAGACCTGGAGGCACTATAGTGATGAGGGAGTTAAGTCTCTTGCTGGAGAGGGACGAGCTGCCCTTCTTTCCACCCATCCTCACCTTTTCTCTGGAAAGGAACTTGCTCTGCTGTTTGCTTCAGCCAGATTGAATATGGTTAAGGCTGTTTGTTGCCTTCTGGGGAATGATTTATGCCATTGGCATTCAGAAACATTTCTGGGTAGGGTCAGGAATGCCAGTGCTGTAGGTGAGGATGTTGTGGCCTTAGTCACGGTGCGGCCTGATTGTCCTTGACCATGTTCTTGCCAGCTTTGGATAGTCATTCTCTGCAATTTCTCCTTCCCTTGGACTTGCCCGTTCACAGCTTTCTCCCATGTCTCCCTGTTGGCACAACCCCAGCACATCCAGGTGTGGAAAGCCAAGGCCTTCAGCCTTGTATTGTCCTCAGCTGCAGCCACTTTGGTTGCTTCATGGCTCTGCCCTCTTAATACCCCATCTCCGCAGGCACCAGGGCTGAGAGGCTTGCTTAGGGACCCTGGCAGGCCTCTATGCGTCTGAGGTCAGGGAAGGAAAGCAGTGAGGCTGGTTTGAACCCCTCGGAGAGTTAATTGGGTTATGGAGTTGAGAAGAGAGCAGGCTTCAGCCTGCCCAAGAGCCGGCAGCTGCACGCCCAGCCCCTGTCACTTGCTGGTGTGGTACACGATGCCTGAGCTCTGCCTGGCTTTGCCGCCTTCTCCCCTGCTCCCATTCTGGTTACTTTCTGTTTTCTTTTTATGTTCTTGTACTTTTTTTTTTTTTTTTTGCCTGCTCTGCCTCTCCTGTTCTTTCCACTCTGGTTCTCCAAGGGGAGATCTGCCCCAGCACGGCCAGGCACGCGCAGGATCATCACCAAGGCGCAGGTGGGTTTCTCTCCTGCCGTTCATTTTCTTCCACTACGCCTTCATTCTTTGGTCTCGCAATAGGTATCGCTTTAAAGTTAAACACCTGCAAGGTTTTTAATACCACAAATTCAGGAGAAGTCAGGGAGTTTGGTTTTGTCAGCCCCGCGGAGCGGGGAAAGAGGTTCGCAATAAACTGAACGGAGCAGCCACTGCTTAGCAAAGTGGGGAGCTGCTGGTGAAAGCCCCGTGGGCCGTTAGCTCCCAGAAGCAGCTGAGCTCTGGCTTTTCATTATTTTGGAAGGCCAGCAGCACAGCAGCCTGAGCTGGAACAAAACCTCTTGTAGAATCTGCTGCTCCTCCCCGGAGCAAGTCCAAATCTGGATCCATCCCAGTGCAACCAAGCCCCGTAGCCCCCAGGTGTGCGACTGCACAGAGCGCAGGGGAGGACGCGACGTAACCTCAGCCAGCGGTGCCAGCCTTTACTTTTGAGTTGGCCAAGATGCCTTGCCATCTGAGAACTGAACCGGTCATGAATTCTCTTTGCTTTCCTGCAGGAGGACTCGGGGGATAGCGAGATTGACCTGGATGAAGATGAGGAGGAGGATGATATGGAAGATGACAGCATGGAAATCTCCCCAAGCAAATCCAGTCACCGAGCAAGAAAGCCAGAGCTGCTAGAGGAAAGCGATAATGACTTCTGACCCTTTAGTAGCAGGACCAGGAGGCATCTGGAAACATCAATTTGGAGAGCACGCAGGCCAGGAGCTGCCATTTGAAAAGCGCTTGTCAGCATGAATTCAGGAGTCAGTAAATAATGTTCATTAAACTTGAAAATTAAACTTGGATTGCCGGTCTTGTGACTCTCAAAGCATGAGCAGTTTATCCGTAATGAGGAGAATCACGGTAATGTGGAGTGTGGTTATTTCCATAATTGCATTAGAACTGGCCCTCATGCGCTGCAGTGCCAAAAGTCGCACTCCAGTGAGCATCGCGTGCTTGATTTCCCTGCGTTTTGTTATGTCCAAACAGATTTTTTTGGCTTAATAAAACCGGATGAAAAGCTGCTCTGGGAACACACTTAAATTGATTTTAAATCTGGCTTAAATCTATTTATCCTAAACATATCCTTTACTTAATCAAAGGCTTGCCTCCACGAAGAGCAGCACCAGTTGCACTGAGGGAGCGGGGAACTGGTGAAGGGGTCCTCAAACGCCGCCTTCGGCGCAGCGTCTCTTAGTATTCCAGCTGCGTCGGTGGGAATTGTTCTCAGACTTCAGTGGGCTCCGCTTGAGTGTTCCGAGAGCAGCCGTGCGAGACGGCACCGCAACTAAATCCGTATGAAATTAGCCCTTTAATAATACTGGTACTTCTGGGGCAGACTGAGATTTCAGCACTCAAATGGACCGAAAGCCGGGTTTTTGTTCAGCGAGTTATGCTGACGCCATCAGCGAAAGTGTATTCAGGAGAACGCAAAAGCTGGAGTTTGCCCAGTGCGTTGCCTCTTTACTTTTTGCTCCGCTTCAGCGTCACAATTTGTCTTCACAGGAGCAGAAATCAGTGCTTGATTAGAGGAGTTCGTTTTGGCGTGTGTTCATCAGGGCAGACAAGAGCCCAGGCGGTTTTCCTGCCCTTCCCTTTTTTTACATCACCAAATTACTTTGCTTTCCCCTCCATCTGAAGTCCGGAGTTGGGGCCGACCCCTCCATTTTTGTGCTGAAGGAAGGAATACACGTGAGTTACATGAAAAATTAAGAGCTTTTTCATCTCTCCGTGTCTCTGGCCCCAGGGGTGGAACCTTCACACCCCATCAGCAGAGCTCGGAGCTCGAAATGTCACGTCAAGGCGGGACACAAGTTCACTGGTAAATACAGTTTTTGTGTAGGAACGGGAGATACGTGGGTGCAGCGATGTGCTGAAACGCACGCGATCGTACGGGCTCGAGCCGAGCCGGCTGACGCTTAGGACACCTCTTTGCACCCTGCAGAGTTAATTGGCATTTTGCACCTCGCTTCAAAGAAGGCAGACGCAGATGGTGTTCTTGGTGCTAGACGCCTGCTGCGAAGCCATCGGAGCCGTCCCGTGACCGCCAGCGAGAAAGCGTGCGTGCTCGCCACATCCCGCTCCCAAGGGACGAGAACGTCCCGATTTTAGGACCTGTTCCAAAAACATTTTTCCGTGTGACGCAGGGAATCTGTTCTGGTCCTGTGTGCTGCGCCACATCCGACCCGTGAGAGAGATTTCCCACGAGACTGGGACCAGTCTCCCCGTCTGGGCTGCAGTTTCAGAGTTACAGTTTCCTATGTTATTTCCTATATCGTAGGCCCAAATGGAAAGCCGATTTAATACCTTGTGCTCACAGAACCAGGGTCTCTTCAGGCAGCGCTGCCGCCTGGCCTTTCGGCGGCCTTTTGGCGCAGCCGGCCAGGTTTTAGGGTGGCCTTCTCGCACCAGGCTTGAAGAGCAGCGTGGTTAGCAGCCGCCCCCGGTGCCGGTGGAAAGGCACCCTCTGAGCGCTTGACTCTTTCGGTTCGGAAGTGTTTGCGTATCGCTAGGTATGCGCATATGCGGACAGATTGATTAAATATATTTCAAATTGTTGTTAACCCCCTGTTTCCTGCAGCTGCAGGGCACGGGAGCTGTCTCAGGGTTGTGGATCGCTCTCTCCGTTGGCGTTTCAGGTAACGTTTCAGCTCAGGCTTTGGGCAGAGCTGGACCTGAGCTTCCATCTGCCGGGAAATACCGGTGAAAGAGGCAGGACTTGAGTCCCTCAGCATCACTGTACCGTTTTGGAGAGCGCGCGCCAGCCCCTGACACCTCATGGAAAAGCCCTCGTGTCGCACCAGTACGGGGTGCGGGGTCTCCAGCCGGGGCAGCGGAGCACGGTGCACCCCGAATGCCACACGTAATGATCCACAGCCGAGAGAGGACGGCAGCACAAGGCATCTTCTCAGCTAAGAACTGATTTATTTCCAAGTACGTACGTATCGCATGGCTCAGCCCAGCGTGTCTCCGGGATCAGCCCACAGAGGTCCCTGAAGCAGTTGCTCGCTGCCCTGGCCGCAGCAGCGGCGTGGCTCAGGGTGGGCCCTGGCTGGGGTGGAGAGGGGACAGTGGCTGGAGGGGGGCTCTCGGGGGGCTGCGTAGTTTGGCTACTGGTCCACCTGCAAACCTGGCACCTTCTGGAGAGTCACCGGGTCTCTGCCACACACAGGAGGGCATCGCCTGGCACCTCTGCCTTTGGCAGCTGCCTGCCCGAAAGGCGGCCAGGGGAGGACCCTGCCTGCAGCTGGGACGTCGGGAAGACGCATCCCACGGTCACACAGCCTGTCACCGATGACAACAGCAGGAGACCCACGAAGCCCAGCCTCAACTCGAGAGGCAGGACGTCACCAGGCAGTCCTGGTGCAGCACCGAGACGCGCGTGCTGAAGACGGCCCATCCTTGCGCAGGGCTGTTCCTCTTACGTCCACCCTCCCGCTCCTCCTCCCGTTATCCTCAGGGCTCTTTATTTCCCGAGGTCTTTCTAGATGGTTCCACTCCTGCGCCTTGGGATGCCTGTCTCTTCCGAGAGGCATTGATAGAGAACAGCACTAACAAAATGCTTCAGTCACGCTCGGCCAGCACCAACCTGTTATTGAGGGCATGGCGAACACAGAGGCTGCGCTCGCTGCCTAGGACCCTGCTCTGAAGTGCCCCAGTCCAAAGCACTGCTCTCATCTGAGCCAGGAGGCTGCAAACCCCTCATCTCTCGCTGGGATTTCAAGGGGAGCCTGCAGGACTGAGCTGTACGTAGCCAGGTGAGAAGGGGCTGCTGTGAATCCTGCCCGTGTTTCACCTACTTCTCCCGGGATCCCTGCCAGAACTAGAGGGAGAAGAGCTGGCGCAGGGAGAAGAGTTGTCGCTGGGAGCAGAGCCCTGGAGCCCCGGCCGGGCTGCAGTGACATTCGCCCGCAGCGACTCGGGCTGGGACGAGAGCAGAGCTGCGGGGTGGTCAGGATGCGCCCGGTCTGGGGCAGGGTCTGAGCACAGCGCTGTAACCCCGGGGAGATCACGGGAGGGGGCTGCTGCCGCCGGCGGCGGCAGGGAAGTCACCCACGAAAAGAAGAAGGGCTGGTATGTGGGATCTGCCCTCTCCTCCCTCCTTTTTGCATTTCACCCATTCCTTGAAGCTCCCCCAGGGCCTGGATGAGCAGGCACATGGTCGCACATCCCTCAGCTTTCAACGCTAGCGAGTCTTGACCCTCCTGTGCTGCTGATCCGGGGGCCCCAGGTCCTCCTGGGCTGTGCTGGGGAGCTCAGGAGCTCTCCTTGCCCCAGTTCTCCTCCCTGGGACGGGCGGGCGAAGGGCCGAGCAGCTCCCTGCGGAGGCACGCTGGCCAAAAAGGGACCCACCAGGCCACCTCCTTGCTGCGGCCAGGCACCCTCACACGTCCACGACACAGTTGGGTGAGTTTGTCCGGATAGCGTCAGAGATCATCTTGGCTCCCGACTGTCCGATGCAGTTCCCCTGCAGGCTGGGAGCAAAGAGAAGAGGAGTTCAGGCTTGGACACAAGGCGGAGCAGGATCCTTGGTGGGTACGAGAGATGCTCCCCAGCTTTGTGCCAGCATCATCTGCGCCCTCCCTGCACCATCCAGGAGCCTTTGCTGGGACCCCAGTCACAGGGGACTCCGGGTTTGAGAGCCCAGAGGCAGCGAAGTGAGAAGCTGGAGGAAGCCCCCAGGGAGCTGGAGGGGCTGAGCCAGCCTGTCCCTGTGATATTTTGCAGAGTATTTGGCTTTTGGGGTGGTTCTTCACCCCAGGGGCATCCCCAGAGAGGAGCTGCAGGGCCTGGAGCTGTGCAGGGATGGTGGCTGTCCCGCCGGGAGGAGCACAGGGCGCCCTTGTCCCCTGCCCCGTTGGGGAGGTCCCTGTAGGGCAGCCGGGCACAGGCAGTGCCAGTGGTGGGGAAGGTCCCTTGCTGGTTCCCGTGGTCTCCCCGTCCCTGCCTTACCGTCCACCTCAGCAGCCACTTACTTCACATAGGTGAGGCCGTGGTTGCCCTTCAGAGCAGTGGCGATGCAGATGGCTCCGTCCATGCCCAGGGAGTTTTCCTGCAGGCTGTGGGAAGCGGGAGGGTCAGAAAGCACCGGCCATGTGCGTGGGAGTTGGGAAAAGCCACCAGCTCAGGGGGTTTGTCCCATTGAGAGCTGCTGGCCTGGCCTTCCCCTCGCTGCTCCCTCCAGGAAGGCCTGGAAAGGCTCTTTTTGGTTCCCGCCCCGGGGAGCAGGGTACTTACTTGAGCCGGCGGAGGCTGCGGTTCACCTTCAGCGCGTTGGCCATCGCCTTGGCCCCTGCCATGCCGATGGAGTTTCCCCGCAAGCTGCAGAGGAAGGCAGGCGGTGAGGAAGGACAGCCCGGGACGGCCCCGTGCTCTCCATGGGCAAGAGGAGGAGGTAGGAGAGGTGGCCCTACACCAGCGAGTCAAGAGACAGGCAAGCCAAGTCTGGTAGGACACGATGCAAGGGTCTCAGACACCCCCAGGGAGCAGTGTCGCAGCCATGGGGACTTGGTGGCCCCACCAAGCACTTACTCCAGGATCTTCAGGCTCTTGTTGACCACCAAGGCTTCTGCCAGGGCTTGGGCACCAGCCGCACCAACTGAAGCCACCTGCAGGCTGCAAGAGAACAAGGACCCTTCGGTGCATGTCGTGAAGTGACCATGGTGTGCTAATTAGAGAAGCTAATTAGAGAAGCTAATTAGACAGGCTGCAATGCCAGGGCCCCGCCGCAGCCTGGATACTCACTGGAGATCTGCCAGGGTTGTGTTGACCTTCAGCGCAGCGGAGAGGGCGGCCATTCCCTCGTCTCCAATGGCGTTCTCCTGCAAGCTAAGACACGCAAGTGCTGCGTCTGCCCACGGCCCGGGCACCCAGGAGCAGGGAGACGGACAGCGAGGGGCAGCGGGCACAGGGTGCAGTGTGCTGGGCTTTCCCAAATGGCTTGGGGGGCCCCCGGGCCACCATCCCCAGCCAGGGACATGAGATGGGGACACAGGATGGACTGGAGGAGGCAGCAGGCGAAGCCACCTCCCCTGGAGCAGCGTGAGGGCAGAGACCTTGGGCAGGTCCCAGTAGGAAGACGCTGCCCAGGACCTGCCCACCCGTGTCCCCACTTACTCGAGGCTGGCCAGGCTGCCGTTGGACCGTAGTGCTTGTGCCAGGGCCGTAGCAGCTTTTGCCTGGATGAAGTTCCACTGCAAGCTGCGAACAGGAGGTGAAGTTCGGGGCTGTGAGGACGCCCCGATCCCTGCGGGCTCAGCACCCACCCGGCTCATCTCCCACGAGCAGTGTCCCTGCCCCGCGTCCATGCAAGGGGCTTCAAAACCAGCCAGGTCCAAGGGGAAACTCACTGGAGGGACATGAGCGCCCGGTTCTCTTTCATCGCTAAAGCGATGGCCTTGCCGCCTTCATCGTGCAGCAGGTTCGCCGCTAAGCTAGAGGCAGGGGACAGAGGACGCAAGTCAGGCACACAGAGTTTGGGACAACTCCAGCGACACTGCGCAGCAGCGTGGGTGCCCTCCTGGGGCCCGTGGGACTTACTCCAGCTTCCTGAGGGTGCTGTTGGTCCGCAGGGCGTGGGCGATGGCGGGGCCCCCCTCCTTGCTGATGGAGTTCTCCCGCAGGCTGGGGAAAGACACGGGGCTGAGACCATCTATTGGAAGGGGCAGCCTGTCTGACTTGCATCCCCATCGGCATCTGCATCTCCATTCCCTG
The DNA here is from genome assembly GCF_047370975.1 of Nipponia nippon. Lineage (NCBI taxonomy): Eukaryota > Metazoa > Chordata > Aves > Pelecaniformes > Threskiornithidae > Nipponia > Nipponia nippon. Next base: position 2,358,806 of record NW_028262369.1, read on the forward strand.
CATCCCCATCGGCATCTGCATCCCCATCGGCATCTGCATCTCCATTCCCTGCATCCCCTTTGGCATCTGCATCTCCATTCCCTGCATCCCCATCAGCATCTGCATCCCCATCGGCATCTGCATCTCCATTCCCTGCATCTTCATTCCCTGCATCCCCATTGGCATCTGCATCTCCGTTCCCTGCATCCCCATTCCCTGTACATCCTACAGCTGTGAGCACCAATACCACTGGAGCTTTTTCCCAGCCTCCCATCCCATCTGCCATCGTTTCATTCAACCGATATCTCCCAAGGGGAGAAAGCTAACGATGGAGAGAAGATGCTCGCAGCCAGAGGAGGGACAGAGGCTGCTTTCAGCACCCCAGAGCACTGTGGGAACAACCAGGCACAAGGAGAAGTTCTCGCATCCCGTGTCCCGGCAGCAGCTTTTGGCCAGGGTGGCCGGAGGGACCGTCACTTACTTGAGGTTGATGAGTCCCTTGTTGGAGCAGAGAGCTGCTGTCAGCGCGGTGACCCCAGTGCTGCTGATGGAGTTGCTCTGGAGACTGAGACAAACGGGGAAAGGCGTGAGGATGGGCCAGTCTTGGCATCACAGGGAGGCTGCGGGGTCGGGTTTGGGGTGAAAAGTGCCCATTTGCCCATTTCACTGAGAAATGGGCATCTCCCAGCTGTGGGAAACAGGGGGGAGCCAAGGCTAAAGGACCAACTTCAGGAGCAGCCAGGCCGGGATCAGCATCTCCTGCTCACCACAGCAGCAGTGGCCCCACCAAGCAGAGGTGTCGGGGTTTGCCGGCACTTCGGGGCAGCCGTGTCCCCAGCCAGCTGCCGCCGTGGCTGCCGGCTCAGCTGGGGATGCGATCCTGCATCTTTGGGTCCTTGTCACACCGTGGGAAGCCGGTGACGAACCCAGGGCACAGCAGCTTGTCTGCAGGAGCCATCAGCCCTCTGCTCCGGCCAGGCAAGAGGAACGGTCCTCTCTGGCTGCCATTCCCAAGGGGGATGAAGGTTGCACCATCCCACCCTGACTCTGCCAGGCCCCAGCCTGTTACCTTCCTCATTAGCCATTTCCCATCCCATTTGCGAGACAGAGAAGGCCCGAAGCTGCTAGTATCCTCCAAAAGCAGAAAAAAAATCATCATCTGGGTTGAGGATTAACTCCTCCAGTGCTCCCTTGGTGAAGGCAGGGCCAGCCCGGCTGCTGCCGGCGCTGCCTGGGGGTGCTGCATGGTGCTCCAGCCTGCAGGGAGCATGCCTGGCCCCGTGCCGCTCCAGGGGACGTGGAGTGGAAGAGATGGGAGGATCTGGGATGATACGAGGGGCTCTGGGGGCAGGGGAAGGAGCCTGGAGAGGGTGGAAGATGCTGGTGGAGTGAGGAGGCTGGACTGGGCTCTGTTGAGCAAGCAGGAGACCAGGCGTGGAGGGGGGAGACTTACTCAAGGCTTTGCAGACTGTGGTTCACCTTCAGAGCTTCGGCCAAGGCAACCGAGCCGTTGTCTCCTACCGAGTTGCTGGAGAGTCTAAGACACAAGAGGAAGAGCAGGTGTTACCGGCAGCCGCGCTGCAACCAGCTTAGATCTGCTGGCAAAGGATTCATCTCCCCCGGGCTCTTTCTGCTCCAGCGATAACCACAGGGTCCGACAGCAGCGCTGCCATCCTTGCTCCCCTCCGCCCACGCCAGCCTCCTTGGGCAAAGCTAGCAGGGTCCGTCCTGCCCGCGCGGCACGGCCCAGCCCCCTGCCCACCGCTCCTGCCCGCAGATCCCGGGAGACACGGCGCCGGCGTTGCCATCCCTCCGCCTCGTGCTGCTCTTACATCAGCTCCTTCAGGCTGCAGTTCTGCTTCAGGGCCTCTGCTATTTTCCTGGCACCGTGAGCTCCGATGGCGTTTTTCTGCAGGCTGCAAAGATGAGGAAGGCACCCGTGAATATCAGGTGCCACGTCCCCATCAGTGGCACCTTGGTCTGCTGGGTGGCTGGGAGGGAGGACAGCAGGGTCCCGGTCACTCACTGCAGGGTCATCAGCCTGTGGTTGGTCAACAGGGCCTCGGCCAGGAAGGTGGCACCGTCCTCCTTGATGGCGTTGTGCTGCAGGCTGCAAGGAGAGCAGAGCGAAGCTGTGCACGGCAGCCACTGCAGTGGGCCAAGGGGCCATGCAGGGCGGTGGTTGCCTGCCCTGGAGTTTCCTTGCCCCCGTCCCTGGTGTGAGAAGGGTGTCTGGCCCCCGAGCATCCCTGCCTGGGGGTCTCCCTCCCTCCTTTCCCATGGGAGATGCCTCCTTCTGTGCGCCAGCACCCTGTGAGCTCCCACGTGAGGGATGGACCTGGACCTGGACCTGGACCTGGACCTCAGCCTCAGCCTCAACCTCAACCCACTGAAGCTGAGAGGCAGGAGGGTCCCAAAATCTCTGGCCCAGGGCTGCCCCGGTCACCGGGCCTCTGCTGGCTGCACTCGTGCTCGCTGCCCGGCACAACGAAAGCAGGTTGTGCCCAGGGTCTCCCCACCTGCTGGACCTTCAGGTGGGAAAAACCTCAATGGGACAGGAGAGGGCAGGAGGGGGCTTGTCCTGGGGATCTGCTCCTGGAGGTGCTGCAGAAGTTGAGACTTACTTCAGGGAGAGCAGGATTTGATTTTTTTTCAGTGCATCAGCCAGTGCTTTTGCTCCGGTGGGGCCGATGGAGTTGCTCCGCAGGCTGGGGCGAGACGGGCAGAAAAGCCAAGGTTAGCAAAGCCAGAGTGGCACATGGCCAGCATAAGCCAAATGCCTCCACGTGGCACAATCTCAGGCACTGCTGAGGTGGGACATCAGGCCGGCAGCTCGCAAGAGTTACGTTCACCTCTGGAGCGGTGGTGGCTTTTGGGGCTGGAGACCTTCCCCAGCTCGGTCAGGCCGGGTGGGATCCGGCCCCGCTGCGGCCATGGGAATGGTTCCCGGTGGGGAACGCGTGCGTGGCAGGAGCTGGTAAAGGGGGAACACTTACTCCAGTGTCGTCAGGCTCCTGTTCACCATCAATGACCTGGCCAGTGCTTTGGCTCCCTTATTGCTGATCTGATTTTCTGCCAAGCTGCCCAGAAAAAGAAAAATTGGGTGTTTTTCGGGGGGAGAAAGAGGCTTTCACAGCCCCTGGCGTGTCCCAGGACGCAGCTGGGACCGGTGAGCCATGGGGAGTGTTTGGTTTGTGGTACAACCATGCGAAGTGGTGGATGCTCTGAGGTCTGCTCTCCTGGGGTGGACACCACGCAGGGGGTTGCAAGGACAGGGTGGAAGGGGGGTTTCTAGACTTAAAATTCACTCATGTTGTGAAAAGGGAGCTCAGATTGCAGCATGGGGGACTCTGTGCAGCCATGAAGAAGGGCAGGGAGGTGGGGAATGTGGGGACCTGTCTGTCTGGGGTGAGGCATCTCCCTGCGCAGGGGTCGGGAGCCCGTCCCCTCCATGGAGCAGATGCTCCGTGTGGAGCCTCAGGTGTCCAGCAAACAGCTGTGACCTTGGGAAACACTTTGTTGGGATAACCCATGAATTTCTACACAAATTTTTAGGAACAGCGAGGAGGCGGCAGTCCCAGGAAGGCTGAGCAAGACAGCCTGCCCAGCCACCACAAGGACACAGCGGGTCAGGTCACCGTGCCTGGGTGCAGGAGATCGTGGGGGGTTGTCCTTGTCACTAGGCACCCTGGGGAGCCCGTGGGAGAGACGTTCCTGGAGGACCCTCACCCTGGTTTTGAGGTGCCCCCAGCTCCGCTCTGCATCCCCAGGAACAGCCTGTCTGCCCTGGGCCAGGTCCTACCTGAGCTTCTGGATCTGGCAGTCCTTCACACTCAGCACACTGCCCAGCAGCTCCATCACATTGTCCTTAAACTGGTTATTGTCCAGCCTGCAGAAGATACAAGGAAAGAGCAAAAGCAAGCATTTGGAGAACAAAGTGGAGGAAGGACGACCCTCCCATGACATCCGCCCATCACAGATGAAGAAACTCAAGCGCAGAAGCAGAGGTGACCCAGTGCCATCCCCAGGGCAGCTCTCTGCTGCTGGACAGTGTTGGTGGGCCCACGTCTCCCATTGACATGCAGGATTTTGAGTCACAGCCCAGCGTTCCTGCTTGCTTCTCCCGGTGGAATCCGACCAGGACTCACCTGAGGTTGTGGCAGAAAAGGAGCTGGGAGAGCAGGCTCTTACAGACGTTGTAGGTGAGGCAGTTGGAGAGGTTCGTCTCCTCCATGCAGACATCAGAGACCTGCAGGAGATAAGCCAGGGCAGAGCAGTTCACGGGGGTGAGCATCCCAGACAAGCTCTCGTTCTTCATTGCTTCTTCCACAGTCTTAGCGATCTCCGTGTGCTGAATTTCATGCAGGCAGTGCATGGTGTTCACTGCCCGCGAGGAGATGACGTAGTCGGTGTTCAGGCAGCCCTGGAGGAAGCTGATCGCTTGGCTCCTGAAGCTGTTGTGCTCATCCTTCACCAGCAGCCACCCAGAGAGCAGTTTGTTCACCTGCGGGGAGAGGAGCCCAGAGAGAAAACGCACAAAGATGTCCAGCTGCCTGTCCTCTGCCTGCAGCGACCTCTGAACAGCACTCTTGAAGTGGTTGAGGAAACCCAACTTGGGCCAGGACATCCCGCTTTCCGTGAAGAGGTCGAATATTGCCCGCTTTGCAGCCGTGTAATAATAAATAGCCGCTAGAAACTCCTGTATAGTTAAGTGGAAGAAGTAGTAGGCTGTGAAGGACTGCATCTCTTCTTTGAGTAGGAGTCGACTGCACAAGCTGCTCTGCAGCAAGGAAAGGTCGATGCCGTACGCCTTCATGTCCTGCTCGTAAAACACGTATTTCTTTTTGAGCAGCCCGTAGAAGGCCAGTCTCCCCAGGCTGCCCACTATCTTCTTGCTGTTGTTCACAGCCTGCTCGATCCTGAGTGTTTCTCTTGGCTTTTCCGGCCAGTCACTGCTCAGAGCCATTTTAAAATAATAGGAGTAGATTTCTGATAGGGTCTTGGGGGCGACGGTTGTTTCTTGGGATTGATCAGTGCTATTTTTTAGGTAATAACCAATTGAGGAGCCAGAAATCCAGCAAAAGCCAGGAACGGTGCACATGACGTGTAATGACCTGTTAGCCCTGATGTGATGCAGGACTTGGCCGGATAGGTCTCTGTTGTCAAGGAACATCTCATCCAAGAAGTCCTTCATCTCCGCAGCTCTGAAACCTCGTATTTCTGTCATCCGGTCAACAAGCCCGCCGGGGATTTGGCTGGCTGCTGTTGGCCGCGACGTGACCCAGACAGAAGCCTCCTGCAGCAGGTTGCCACGTATAATGTTGGTGATCAGGTTGTCCACTTGGATCTCCTTTTTGGGATCGGTGCATACTACCGTGTTGGAAAAATCCAAAGGAGTCTTGAACTCATCCAAGCCGTCGAGGATCAGCAGGGTCCTGGCGGCTCCCGCCGAGATGCAGTTCGGCTCGGTGATGTGAGGGAACGCCGAGCAGATGAGCCTCTCGGCAGAGAGCTTCTCGTAGGTGTTGAGCTCCCGGAAGGTGACGGGCAGCACGAAGATGATGTCCCTGTTGATCTCTCCCTTTGCCCAGGTGTAGACAAACAGCTTCACCAGTGTGCTTTTGCCAATCCCGGCCACTCCGATGGTGACAGAGATCCGAGGTGGGATGCTGACCTTGGAGAGAGGCAGGAAGAGCTTCTCTAGAGGGATGCTCTTGGATACATTTCGTAGGCCTTTGGTGGCCTCAATCTGCAGGATGTCATGCTCCTTCTGCTGGATATCGGTCAAGCCTTCCACCAGCAGCAGGTTTGTGAGTCGCTGGAGGGGACCCGTCTCCAAGCCATTCCCATAGTAGCTTTGAAGGCTCTCCAGGTGCTTCTGCACCATGGGTTCTGCACCGAGAGAAATGAAATGGGGGGGTAAGGAGGAGGTGGTAACCACAAATGCAAATGAAAGATGCTGCTTCACTTTTCTCCCATGCCCACGCAGAGGGGAAACCGCACGGAGGCCTTACGTCCGGGCAGGAAGGTATGTGCCAGGGCCCGGAGGGCATTAATGGGCTTAAATGGCCCTGACCAGCCTCACCCATCGGCCCAGCAGCCCATTTAAGCTCAGCGCTGGGCCTTCAGCCCCCGCCTAAGCTATGTTGTAGGAGCACTTGTCTACAGCGCCATCGTGCCTGCTATGGACCTTGTTGATCTGGACCTTGATCTTGGACCTCATCACTCTGCATTTGCCTGGTGACCACTGGACTGTGTCTGAACCTGGTTGCCCTCGCTGGACCTGATCCTGACCTCCAAATTGACTTCCCGGCTTGACCTCAGCCCTGCCTCATCGCCATGGACTTGTCTGATGAGTTGGACTCTTGGCTGAACCTGGTGACCATCTCTGGACCCGTCCTGCTCACCTGGCTCAGGTACCACGGCCCCTCGTACAGCGTATTAAACCCTCCAGCAAAGGCTGGACAAGCAGGGGATGGGGCTGCGAGAGCTTCACCAGCCAAGGCTGGAGCCTTCCAACCAGGAGGGAAAACCTCTCCTGGCAAGAGGATTGCAAGGAGAGCCTGAAGTTGGGGCAGCCACGAACAGATGGGGTCAGGGATGCCCAGCCATCCTCCTGCCGTCCCCCTCTTCCCAGCCCAGCTGCTGGGAGTGACTGGTGTGATCTGGATGTTGAGTACATTAGAGACCCCTCAGGCTGCCCAGAGAGGTGTGCTGAGGGCCTGGAAGAAGGTCCCTCAGACCTGGCAGAGAACCCTTGTCACCCCCTGGCTGTGTCCTTCCCCAGCGGAGACCCTGAGATGGCACCGTCCCTTGCACGGGCACTCCCATCGGAGCTGCCAACGCTGCCCAGCTCTGTGCCCATCTTGGGGTGCTCCAGCAAGCGCCCACAGTCAGGACATGTGTGCAGACACCCCTCATCGGGTCCGAAGTGGGCTGCCTACCATAGTCAGTGATGTGAAGGTAGAGCTGGGAATTGGTGGTCTCGATGAAGGTCTGCAGGGACTGGGAGGCGTAGCTGCCCTTGCCAGCCAGGACGTCCACCACTGCCCTCACCTGCTCGGACAGGGAGCTCGCCTCCTGTGCCCGGCTGGCCTCCTCCGCCGTGAGGAGGTCCAGCTTCCGCAGGTAGCAGATGATCTCCTCCAGGAACTGCGGCGAGATGGACCGCACCAGCTGCTTGCGGTAGCGATTGATCCAAGCCTCTGCAGGAGAGGAGAGCAGGAGAGTTGGGTCTTGTGCAAGCCCTGGGCACGTTGCTCAGGGGTGACGGGGAAAGGCAGCAGTGGAGGAGCCCATCTGACTCTGAAGGTAGCAGGGGGTCAACCAGAGCCCTCTGAGCAACCTGCCAGATTCCTCCTTGAGATGATGCCATCCCAACGTCAGGGCAGGCTGTTTTGTTAGGAGCTGCTTGGTCAAGGCAGCGGCTATCAAAATTGGAGTCAAAGAAAGTGAAGAACACAATCATGAAATGACATTTCCTCCTGGAAACCAAGCCCATGCAGAGATAAAAATCAGAGCAAGATCATTTATCTTTGGAGACAGCCATTCCCCCTGTGCCAGCACAGCGGCCCCCAAGCCCTTGGACCAGGAACCACTGTCAATCCTCACACCTTGGTGCCCCACCTCGTCCCATTTTTGAATCCAAAACTCCACCGAGGTGATGGATCTCGGGCTGCCCTGCCACCACTCACCTTCCATCAGAGGCCTCCCGTGACATGGGCGATGCCTGGGTGAGGAGCGCTGTGTTGGCAGCAGCACGGCTGTCCCATGGACCGCTCCGCATTCCCCTGGCCAGCTCACAGCATCAGTCGAGGCTCCTCAGCCTTTATCCATGTTCCTGGTGGAAGAAGAGGAGAAGCATCAGGAGCAGCATGGGAGGGAGCCCACCTTGAGCTAACGTGGTGCTGACTGTGGTTGAACCAAGGGTCCGTTCATCAGCTTTTGGCTAAGATCAGAGTCTCTGGTGCTGTGGGCCTGGCAGGGGCAGAGCCGGGACCATCACACTGCAGCATCTTTGCCCAGACCTCGTGTGCCACAAACTTGGTGCCTTTACCACCACCACTTATGCCGGAGCCTTTCTCGGGCAGGCAGTGATTGCATTAATTGCCCAGATGATGCCACCCGCAGCCCACCCGGTGAGCGCCTGAGTGCCATCACTGTCACCGGAGGGACGGCAGGGCTGCGAACCGCTCGCGTTTTCCTTCGCCATGTTGTGAAGGAAGTCGTGGGGCAGCAGGCAGAGCGACAAAGGGCCCGTTTCAGTTTCGAACCCACCTCGCTGCCGTCCAGAGCCTCTGTCAGGGCTCGCCGAGCGTGGCCAACACCACATCCTGTTGCAGATCTCTGTAGATGCTCCACTTTCAGCAGCGATGGTGAATCATTGCTCGGAGAAGGAGCACCTACCTGCTCCCTTCCCCTCGGCTGCTGCCAAACCGCACTGAGGGCTTAGTGTTTGATTTTTAAGAAGTGTATCCACTCACTGAGTCCAATTGTTTTTAGAGCAGAGGTGGAGAGGGAAATCCCTCCACATCTGAGAGTGCTCCCAGCTTCACCTACGTTAGCAGACAGCACTGTGCTACGGCCTCTCCACCAGCCCCAAAGTCATCTCCAGGAGCTGGCCATGTCCAGGTGGGAACTTCTCAGCCCCAGGGGCTGTCTGATCTTGGCAGCGATGTTAACGCAGTGTCCCAGTCCCAGTGTCCTGGCACGGCATCCTTTCCTCACCTCCACCTGGCCTACAAGATGCTCTAGATCCGTGCGATCACCCCCACGCATGCCAGTCAGAGGCATTGCAAGGAGGTCCCTGCCCGCAGGCAGCGTTGCCTTTGCCCAAACCCACTCCTAAGTGGGCCGTGGGCACCGCAGGGGCTTCGTTGCAGCCTCGCCAACAGGTACAGGTAACGCTTGCTTGCTTTGGTCAAACCCAACCTCTTCCAGGGTTTGCTTTCAAGGTTCCAGGTTGTGCTTTCCAAAGCACAAATATAGCTTGACCAGGGAAACTTGGTAGAGTCTCTGGTCCGTGGTTAGGTCCGTGGTGCAGGGTTAAGGTGCTTGGGACAGCCCCTTTGCAGGCTCTTCCCTTCATCCTCCTGCCAGGAGGTCTAGGCTGAGGTTTATTTCTCCCACCGGCCATGCGGATGGTGGCCGGGCTGCAGGAGGGAGGACCCGGCAGAGCATCTCCCAGAGCCGAGTCCCTCACAGACCCCACTGGCTGGATCTTCCATCGCGACCCCTTCACAGCACGTCCTACGGAGAGGGGTAAGTGTCCGAGAAGCACTGGGTGACCAAGCACCACCAGCAGCTCACCTTGCTCTTCACACCCCAGGCAGTGGCTTGGTCAATTAAGATACCATAAATTAAAGGAGCTCCGTGAGGAATTCACAGCAAAATTTTCACCCTTTGATGTTTTCTTCTCTCTAACTGGCCTGGAAAGTTCAATTAAGTCTTTGCACACAACAGTCCCCGGGTGTCTCATCTTTGCCGTGCAACCAAGAACACAGCCAAAATGCAAGGGGGTTTTGCTGCTTGCAGCACTGTTCCCCGCAGCCCTTCCTCTGCAACACAGCTACCGAGAAAAAGCCCTTTGATGGGGGGAAGCCTGCTCTCATGCTGGAGATTATTTAAGGGTGTCCTCCGGTGCTCCTTCAAAATGTGATCCTGCTGCTGGAAACCAGGAGCCGTAGGTCAGCTCGTGCAAAGGCATCTGACCGGGAGCATAAAGCAGCAGAAGACATAAAGCAACAGAAGAAATAATGCAATGGCTGCGATTTTTTTCTGCTGCCCGTAGAAAAGTTTCAGGTGCAGCGCTAGGACCACCCAGCGATGCTGGAGGCTGCATGCTAGGAGGGGGAAGGGCCTTATCCGCTCTTACACGAGCTGTCTGGAGGGTAGAGGCCAGTCAAAGCCAATCTCTATAACCCCTACAGAGATCCAAGGTGTTCCCAGGATGCGACCCAGCCCGTCCCGAGGCTGCTGGGATGAGTCGTTTTCTGGAAGTGCCACGCTCCCTTGTGCCCGAGACTGGAAAGCGGCGTCCGCATCCATCCTGCGTGCGCGGAGCTCAGCCGCGGGTTTGCAGCTATCGCTTGGCCAGGATCAAGCAGGAACAAGTGCTCGTCCCTGCTCCACCAGCAGCCGGAGAAGCAGTGAGCCAGCCATGGTTTGTGTCTGCCCTGCCTTGCTGCGTCCCCGGGGCACCGGGATAAGAAGCTGGAGGGCGGGAGGCTGCCCAGCCGAACTGATGAATGGCGTCTGCAAGCCCCAGGGAGGGAAATGGGGGATTTTGTTGTCAAGAACTTGGCGTTAACGCTTGTTTTGCCTGGTGTGGTCCAAGAGCCCAGCCCAGGGGAAAATCCTCCCATCTAAGGACGTGCAGTGTGTCCTTCTAGCAGCTTCAATCCAACGTCCCACCATCCCAACGTCCCACCATCCCACCTCCCACCACGCCTGTTAGCAGAGGGTCCATGCCCAACACCCGTCAGTGCCTGGGAGCCACACCCGCCGTACTGGAAGGTCCCTGACCACGCGCACAGCCAACCCTCTACGAAACAGCCACTGCGTTTTTCATCACCGTGTGTCCTGCTCCAAGATCCAAACTGCCTGGCATCAACACTGGAAAACACGGACCTAGACATAGCTGCTTCTGCTCATCTCTGGCTGTAATTACGTACACGCGTTTTTGCTCCTGGAAGTCCAGGATGGACCAAAAGAAGCTTGCCAGGGGATCTGAGATGAAGGACAGTCCCAGGATGGCCACAGCATGAAGGTGGCTGGAGATAACAGGTATTTACTGCCTCTCTGCTCTACCTGGCCTCTCAGATCTTCCTCCTGCCAGGAGGTGGCTTTGGTTTTCATACGGCAGCCGTTCCCCACCAGGCAGAGCCATCGCCCTGTGCTTCGGGAATCTGCTGAGGAGCCGGGACTGTCCCGTGCCAGGAGCTGTGGCAGCAGCCGCCAGCAGCATCGCTGCCACATCGGGCCGTGACGCTCAGCAGTCGGAAATCTGTGGTCGTCGCCACGCGGGGGCTCGTGGGCAGGTTCACCGGGAGTGTCGTGGTTGGCACCGTGAGCAGGGCTCTCCAGCCGGCAGAGCCCTGGGGACCTGACCTGCTGCGGTGGGCTGGGGACAGGGCTGAAGGGTGTCTAGTCTAGATGGGCACCAAAGTGCTGGGCAAAAGCTCCTGGATGGCTGCAGGAGCCTATGGAAAGCATTTCCACATATGGAAAACATCAGAAAATGGGCTGATCTGCTGTATTTAGGTATGTTATAAAGCTTTTTATATGACCTAATAATTGCATCATTAACCAGGCACCTGAAGGAGCCGAGAAATGCCCGTTCCAGCACAGGTCCATGCCCCCAAACACGCAGAAACCCTCAGCCCAGCCGTTGCCTTCTCCCCGTCCCATCACTACGGGGTTTGCCCATGCAGCCGGTTCCTCAAAGGTCTCCAGTTTGGGGTGACGTGTCTCGGTGCAGCTCGAACCCCAGCAGCACAGCACCCATCTCGCCGTGGCTCTCCCTCCCCCAGACACGGGAACGGAGAGAAACCACCACTTCCTGGCGGCTGGGTTTCCTCCAGCAAATCTCAAGCTCCCTCACCATCACACCCTCCGAGCTCTTATTTATTATTTCTCCTGCCATATACCCAGCCTGAACCGATCCCGGTTCGGAGGTCGGTGAGCTGCACACAGAAGCATTTGCCAAGCCAACATCTCCAGCCATTCCCCCTGAACTGGGCGGAATCGGAAGCCAGGATGCAGGCTGCCACCTTTTGGCCAGAACCAAAAAGATTTCATATTATTATTTTATGTTAATTAAGCACAGCGATGAAGTAGCTTCTGAATTATACCCAATTATGAAACTTGCAGATAATTCACTTACCTAAGCTTACATACGACTTTCAGATGTAGTCTCATTTTTGCTTTTGGTCTGGATTTAATGCTAGCAAAATTTATTGCGATTACAGAGTGACCCCCTCTGCCAAATCTCACCCCTACCAGGTTTGGTTTTTTTTCCCAAAACCCCAACCAGAATAACAAGGCCCAGACACAGCGGGAGTTAAATAGAGGCGAGGAGCTGTGAAGGACCCCCAGGCTGAATACCAGCAGTCCCAACACCAAATCTCACCAGGAAAAAGCAAAGATAAATCTACGGGTAATTCCAAGTGGATAAAAACGAAGCTAATTTCAGAAAGAAGGTCTCTTGCAGGGTACTGCTACACCTTGAAAGCTGCAACATGAAGAATGCTGCGTTTACTGAGCTGATCGTGCCCCCAGGACACTGCCGTGGACGTGCATGCAGCTGATTGAAAAGCAGATCCTCTCCCCGCAAACAGCTTCTGCCCTTCTCGCCTACGGGATCTCAGGACATCAGCATGAAAAGAGGCCAGCCCGCCTCGGTCACCGACGCCAGCCCCATCCGCCGGCCTCAGAGGGGATGTGGAGCCGAGGGACGCGGCGCGGGACCCACCCCGGCACCCCGACGGGCCTCGGCGCTCGGGGTCAGCCCCAGCTTTCCGGGGTTGCAGAGCATCCCTCTGAAGCCACAGCTTCGGACTGCCAAAGGCGGCCGTGAGTTCTCCAGAAAGAAACTTTCGTGCAACGTAGACATCCTTTGTGCCGAGCTTTGCCCAGGCTGCCCCCAATGTCTGGCCTCAGGTGACCCTTCCACACGGCGGCCAAATCCTGGACGCCGGTGATGTCTCAGTGGGTGACAGCACCCAGCCGGTGCTCCAGCTGGTCCTCTCCCCATACCTATAGGATACGTAGTGCCCCTAAAGACCTTAGAGAGCCTAAATAACAGCAGGATTAAGCCTAAATGCGCTCACGCGGTCCAGCGTGCCTCAGGCTCCGTGCCCACGCGGGTGTCTGGGTGTATGGCCACATGTCCCCTGCTGAGCTCCATTGACCCGCTCCCTGCGCCTCTGGGCCCTACGCAGCGTTGGGGGATCCCCTGCAGTGAAAAGGGCTGAAGGAGGCATCAGCTGCAGCTTTGGAGACCTCGGGGTTGCTGTTCCCTCCGGCTGAGCTCCGGGAAGGCGTGCTGAGCCCGTTTCCCAATGCGGGGCACGGTGGTGCAGCTCTGGGCTTCAGGCTCCATCGGCCTTGGGCTGCCGACAGACCCAGGACCCTGCCTCGCTCTTTTTTGCACCGTGCCACAGGCGACTATATCACTAATCTCATCCTTTTCTATTTGTGGTACGTATTGGGGATTGCTTTGGATGGTTTTGAAGTAGAATGAATTCAGTAAATGACATTAACGTGGAGGCAAAAGCTGCTGCTGCACAAGGCGGAGAGGCTTTGGGCGGGCAGGGCAGCCTGGCTGCGGCTGCCTTCGTGTCTGGGCAGGCGGTAGCAAGCAAGGGGACAGAATTTGTGACAAATGCCCAGTCCCCCGTGCTCGTCTCCATCACTCAGGGCTCAGCGCCGTGCACCACTGCACCCGCTGCTGCCAGCACCGGTGGCTGTGCCGTGCCGCGCTGCTCTGCCGGGTGCCGCTGGCGGTTGGTCACATCTTCCCCGTCCCAGGGACCTCTGCCCAGCGGCTCCTGGCCCTGCGATGTGTTGGCCCAACCACTACATTTCGCATGGCCGTCGCAGCGAGAGGTCCGCAGCAGCTCATCCCCGTGCGGGAGGGCTGAGCGATGCCTCCCCTTCTCCCCGTACGCCTCCAAAGCAAAACCAGCCCCACCAAAACCTTACCTCGGCCTTGTGCCACCTTCCCCAGGTCTGCGTGGGAGCAGGAGAGCAGAGAGGGCATCCTCGTCGTGGCGGGAGGATGCAGCCCCTCCGTGCCCCCGCTCGGGCCTTTATCCCCAGAGCTTTGCTTCCTCCTCCTCGCCTGGATGCTCAAGTTCAAGGTAGAAAATGGAAGCCCCTCCGGTCGGCGGCTCCTACCCCTGGGGGACCCGCAGAGGCAATGGGACCCGGCAGCCGGGGCAATGCTCAGGGTAGCACCTGAGGAAGGTGGGTCCGGTTTCCCCAGCCGCCCACCACCGCCGTTTCCAGCCCGGTGGTTTTTTTCTGTCTTTCAGTTTGCTCCTCGCCCCTTCCTGCGCCGCGGGTCTCGCTCGATCTTCCTTCCTGTCAGCGCAGGGCTGCCGCCTATGCAAATCAATGCGCGTTATCTGCTGAAAAACAGCAGCGCATGGTAACTGCTTGTAGCCGGTACGAGCCCTCGACAGCGGTGGCGCAGGGTCTGGCCCAGCGGGATGCTCGGTGCATGGCCAATTCCCCGGCCGCGGATGCTTTCTCCTGGGAGAGCCACAAAACCAGACTGACCAACATCCAAATTACACCGAATTCCCTCGAAGCAAAGCCAAGAGCTCGCCCCGGCCTTGGAGAGCCGAAGGTTTTTGCTATGTACCCTCCTCGCTAGCCAGGAATGCTGAGGAGATCCCATGGAAGAGGCTGGTGTCGCAGCAGCTCTGCCCTTCGCCGGGCCACGCGTGGCAACGTTTCCACAGGTAAATTCAAGTTGTATCTTGAACGAGCAGAATAAATGGGCAGGGATAAACTCCCCTTCCTCCAAAGCCATTTTTCTGCCAGCGCTGAATGTCTTCTCGAATTGTGAATTTCTCTCTAAAGAGACGGATCGCGTGGCACCGAGGAACGCTGCGCCCGCACCCAAGGAGCCAGAGCCGCCGGCAGCGGCGGGACCGGCAGGATCTCCCTCCCCAGCTCCGCTCAGGCAAGTGGGGTTGATCGTTATGTTGTGGTTTTGTTCTACAAAAAACCTTAATTTGTAAACCCTGTGACAGGTTTTGCTGGTATTTAGGCAAATCCTCTTAATTCTGAGATGCTGGGCAGAGAAGTCCCCTGGAGGCAGGTGGGCAGGGTGGCACAGCAGCACTGTGGCAAATAACTCTGCTTTCCGCGAGCCCCGGGGGCAGAGCCCAGGGAAGAGGGGCAAGCACCAAAATAACGAGATAATCACACGCCACGGTGGGGTTTGCTGGCATCCCGGTTTATACCCAGCGGCTCATTTTTTGGGCCGAAAGCTCCCACCGCCAGGGTGGTTTGGGAGAGGTCGGAGGAATCAGAAGTGAGGGATGAAAACAGATGAAAATAGCACGTCCTGTGAGGAGACCTGCCCTGGTGGGATCTAGCAGGTGGCTCTAATGAAGCTGCATCTAAACCTGTAATTACACATCTGTCCCTTCATCAAGTCCAGCTGAGAGGGGGTCGATGGATGGTGGTGCAGATGGTGGTGGAGATGCTAATCATAGAATCACAGAATCGTTAAGGTTGGAAAAGACCCTTAAGATCATTGAGTGCAACCGTTAACCCAGCGCTGCCAAGCCCACCACTAAACCATGTCCCTCAGCACCACATCTCCCCGGCTTTTAAATCCCCCCAGGGATGGGGACTCAGCCCCTGCCCTGGGCAGCCTGGGCCAGGGCCTGACAGCCCTTTGGGGGAAGAAGTTTTTTCTAACATCCAACCTAAACTGCCCCTGGCGCAGCTTGAGGCCGTTCCCTCTCGTCCCATCGCTTGTTCCTGGGGAGAAGAGACCGACCCCCCCAGCTCCAGCCTCCTTTCAGGCAGTTGCAGAGAGCGATGAGGGCTCCCCTCAGCCTCCTCTTCTCCAGGCTGAGCCCCCCCAGCTCCCCCAGCCGCTCCTCCCCAGCCTTGGGCTCCAGCCCCTGCCCCAGCCTCGCTGCCCTGCTCTGGCCACGCTCCAGCCCCTCCATGGCCGCCTTGGGGTGAGGGGCCCAGCGCTGAGCACAGCATTCGAGGGGCGGCCTCACCAGTGCCCAGCGCAGGGGCACCATCACCTCCCTGCTCCTGCTGGCCACACCATTCCTGATACAAGCCAGGATGCCACTGGCCCTCTTGGCCACCTGGGCACACTGCTGGCTCATGTCCAGAAATGACGGTGGAGGTGGTGGTGGAGATGATGGAGCTCTCACGGTGGAGAACTGCTGGGGGACAGGGTGGGCTCACAGCCCGATCATCTGCACATGGTGAACCGTGTCTGAGGAGGAGAGGTGGGGGCAAGCAGGAGTTTGGCCCTCCAGCCACTGCTCTGGGCTGTGCCTCTCCCAGGGATGCTCTCCGCCGGTCCTAGGGCTGCCCCTGGTAAGGGGATAAAACCTTTCCTCTCCCAAGCGTGAGGTCTGTTGGTGAATTCCCACCCCGGCAGGAGGCCGGTGTCAAGAGGAGATGGCCTCTGGGAAGTCCCATCGGCTGTCACCGTCCCAATAAGCTGTGGCTAAAGGTCCCTCACCCCAAAAATGACTGTGCAGGCAGTCGGGGCTGTACCACAGCTTTCACAATTATTCATTTATGTTAATTAATGCATCTGAATGAATTTGCAAACGTATATAATGTCCCTCGCGTATTTTCCAGGCTGTTTACTTGAGTCAAACCCAAATTTCCCAACACGTTTACTGAGTTCAGCCTACGGAGTTCCCAGCAGGTTGAGTTTGACCCGTCCCTCCGCCAGCGCAGCGTCTCTGAGCGGGCCGGCGGCACTCGGGAGGTGGCCCAGGACCCCCAGGGGTGGCCAGGAAAGCCCCGGAGACGACTCCGCTTATTTTGGGTCGCCCGGGTTTCTGGGCGAGGGGGGGATCAGGGACCGGTCCCCGAGCTCGGCCCCACGCAGACATCATTCGGCTGGGGATAACGAACCGCCCCATCGCCGGAGGGAGCAGGCGGATGCTCCTTGGGGACAGCCGGGTTTCCACACCGAGGAAAGGCGCAGAGCAGGTTACCGGAGGACCCGCGAGCCTCCCGCTGTCGCAGCGCGGGGTCTACCAGCCTCGGGAGGCCGCCGGGTCCCCGGGACGGGAGGGGGACAACCCCTAAATGGCCTCCCGCGGGGGACACGCTGCTGCTTTCAGGCTTTTTAAGCGGGCGGTGACCGAGGACGAAGCCGGCGGCCCGGGCGATGGCTGCACCGCCCTCCCCGGCCGAGGCCCGCTGCCTGCCGCCGGCTGCAGGCAGCACGTGGCCCCGCTGCCCGCCGTGGTGGGCGGGGCCGGGCGGCGGTGGGCGGGGCCGGGGAGAGGGATGGACAAGTGAAGCCCGCCCAGCCGGACACAGCCGAGCCGAACCGAAGGGAACCGAACAGAATCGGACCAAGCCGAACAGAGCCGAACGCAGTCGGGTCCAGCCGAGCTGAACCGAAGGGAGCCGAACCGCGGTGAGGAGCAACTCGCGACGCCGCCCGCCCCTGTGAGGGGCCGCGGCTCCGCGCCGCCCTGGGCACCGGCCATGGGCCCTCGCCGCCCTCCTCCCGTGCCCGGGGAAGCCCGCCCGAGCGGGGCCAGGCCGGGCGCCCGCACGGCGGTGCCACCTCTGCGTTTCTCGCCCTGGCAGAGCCCCGGGACCGCCCGCGTTTCCTCATGGCCGGGAAGAAACCGATGGTGGTGTTGGAGGCGACCGGTGAGTGCCCGGGGAAAGGCCCGGCCCCTGCCCGGGGGTTGCTGCCGCAGCTCCGAGAGCCGCGGGGCTGCCGGGCTCTGGCCCAGGCCGGCGGGAGGGCGAGGGCTGGGCCGTGGCCCAGGGACCGGCCCCGCTGCTGTGGCGGGGGAGAGGGGCTCGGAGCCCCGCAGCAAGAGGCAGGGGTAGCGATAGCTGCCGGAACAACCGGGCTGTGGGGTCCCGTGGGGGTTCAGGGGCTGGCAGGAGGGTGGGTTGAAGGGGCTGGGTCCTTGTGTCGTGGGCAGCTCCGTCTCGGAGTCCCAGCTCCTTCGTGAGCAGAGCCATGCGGGGAGCCGGGGCTCTGAGCAGCTCTGCACCTGCAGGGGCTCGGCGGGATACGTGGCCCGGGCTCTGCTGGAAGATGGGACCTTCGAGGTTCGCGCGGCGACGGAGAGCCCCACGAAGAAGGAGGCCGAGGAGCTGAAGCCGAGGATCAGGACGATGAGCCATCGCTGGAGGTGGCCGTGGCGGGTGCTTACGGAGCCCTTGTTGTAACCAACGTCTGGGAGCACTGCAGCAAAGAGGAAGAAATCGCGCAGGTACTGGCGCTTGCTTTAACTGGGATCGCGTACGGAATGGACTGGGAGGAGGGGATCGAGGGACAGCCGTGTGGCATCGGGGTGGGGGTCATGGGACAGCTCTCGGTGCAGCCTTGCCAGCCCTGATGGTTCAAGCGGCCAGCCCAGGGAAGTCCCAAGGCCTCGCAAACAAACCGGGTCCCAGTTCTTGCAAAACCAGAGCTTGTTCCCTGTTCCCTCGCAGTCAGGTGGCTCCAGGATCTGGTGCCTTCAGGGAGCGGTTAAATGCCTCGAGTCTTGGCATGGCGGACAGCACTGCCTGGGAGGCAGAGTAACTGGAGCGGGAAGACTCAGCTCGGCAGAGCACTGTCACTGCCTGCAGTCCTGTAGTTCTCTGCACTTGCAGCTTTGGGGCCAAAATGTGCTGCGGTATCAGAAATCCCAGGGCCTTCCCTGAGGGCAGTGTTCGCCCTAGGACAGATTTCACACGGTGGCACGATTGCCCTGCCTGGAGGGCAGCAAACAAAAGATATGTTAGGGCAGGTATGTTGGCCCTGGCAGATCTTTAGGGCTGGTGTTTGTGTTCTTGGTGGAGGAGCTAGCACCAAAGCTGGAGGGTGTGTGGGCTTTCTAATGTAGGCTGGTGTAAGCAGAGGACTCAGCTCCACCTGGGCAACTCGCAGGGCTCGCTGGGTCCACTCAGCCCTGGTTCCAGCTGAGGGCTCGGGGTGCCAGATGCTGAGGAGCTTCCTCAGCTGGCGTGTGTTGGATCCTGCCCAGCGCAACAGAGGGGAAAGGGGTTGTGTGGGGATGACGAGAGCCCCCGCATGTCCCAAGGGAGCCATTCCCCTCTTGGTGGCTGGCTTCACCCAGGGAAAGCGGCTTGCTGACCTGCCGAAGTGCCTCGGTCTGCACCATATCGTGTATAGCAGCCTGGAGAACGTGAAGCAGCTGATGGGGGGCCGGCTGGAGGTGTTCCACTTCGATGGCAAAGGCGCGGTGGAGGAGTACTTCCAGGAAGTTGGTGTTCCCACCATGACCATCTGATTGCCGTTCTACTTCAAGAACTTCCTCTCCATCTTCAAGCCGCAGAAGGTCCCGCAGGGAGATACCTTTGTCCAGGGTAAGACAGGACCTCTCGCTCTCCAGGTCACCATCCTGTAGTTCTCACCTCCTCCACTGTGCAGAGGCTCACTAAGGGGTGGTGAAACCCCTCAGCCTGATGGGGAAACCACCAGGGCTGCAGACAGATGGGGAAATGGAGCCTGTGCCAGCTTGACCACAGCAAGCTGCAGCTGCATTCTGGTCCTTCAAACCTGGTTGGTGGCCTGCAAGAAATAAGTGAGATCCCAGTCCTGTTTCTGGTGCTGAGGGCTGCTCTGCAGATCCCAGAGTGTCTCTGGACACCCCAGCTCCCTGCAGTTGGGATGTCGGAGGTGGGGCTGCAGATCCAGGCGAGTCACGGTGCTGCTCTGGGCACTCATGGTCTCTTAGCTGAGCCCTACAGGTGCTTTTGTGGCTTGCCATGCTGATGTGCGGCTCTCAGCTCTTCGTCACCTCGTGTTCGGAGGCTGGGTGCCAAAAACTCCATCCATACCTCCTCCCAGCTGGGCTGCACTCTGACCAGGGTCAATCTCTCCCGTACAGCGCTGCCCGCGGGGGTCACCCCCATGGACGGATGGCGGTGGAGGACGTTGGGCCTGTTGTGCTTTGCTTGCTGAAGTTCCCGGAGGAGTGCATAAGCCAAGTGATCGAGCTCAGCACCGGCAAGCTCACCGAGGCAGAGTACGCCGCTGTCCTCTCCCAGCAGATGGGCAAGACCGTGGAAGCCAGCAAGGTAGAGAGTGTCACCGATGAGTGCTGTCCTGCCCCAGCAGCAAGGTCAGGAGCTGCCAGGGTGGAGGGCCCTCGTAGCTCGGTGTACGGCTTTGGTACAACCTAGCACTGGTGTCCAGGATCCGTCCCGCTGCCCCTGCGTGCGGCTGGAGCATGCATTGGCACCAAAACCACCTTGTCGGTATTGGCATGAAGACGACTTGCGCTCATGGAGCGTGCGGGCGCGCCCGGGCAGGGCTGTGCCCGGCTCTGAGGGATAACCGAAGCGGGAGGTCTCCAGCAGAGCCAGGGACTGGGCAGTGGCTAGTGAACGGGTCCTTGCTGCGTGCCCTGCCTTCAGCAGGCCTTCCCCAAGGGCCTGGCTGTGTCACCAGGCCTTGCTGTGTCACGCTTACCGCGCTCCCGGCCTCTCCGTGCCCTGGGACTTTTTTTTTTTTGTTTGTGCTTTGGCTGTGCTGCTCCCCTCCGGCAGCCAGTACAACAGAGGAGGGGTGCGGTGGCTCTCTGCTTTGAGAACAAAGCACGTTTCAGCAGGAACAAAGCACCTCTGATGCTCTCTGCCAGGGACAAATCAGCAGCTCCCTTCTTCCCAGGCCCCCAGCACAGGGCAGGAGCACGGTGGTCCACCCTTCGATTCAGGCAGGGAGGGCGGGTGCTGGGCTACCAGGGGCAGCCTGGGTTGCCCGGGCTCTCCAGAGCTCTCCTGTGTCCCCCAAGCCCGTGTTTCTAGCCTCCCTCAGCCACGGCTCGTACCCCGCTGCAGGGAAAGGCTGCTCCAGGCCTCAGCCGCTGCGGAGAGGGTTGCAGCCTCTGCCTTGTGACAACACTGGTTTTTTTTCCTCGATTCTTTTTTGCAGATCGCACCAGAGGCGTATGAGCAACGTGGCTCTGCTGGGGCCAAGGAAACGGCCGCTAGGTTCCGTTTCTACACCCTGCAGCCAGACCACAACGTGGACCTGACCATGAAACTCACCCCCAAGGCCCACACCTTCCGCCAGTGGGCGGCAGACGATAAAGCCGCCTTCTGACAGTTCCTTCCCTCCTCTTCCACCCGAGCTTCTGCAGCAGGGAACTGGCCAAGGAGGTGAGCCACGCTGCCTTTCCACTAGTGAAAGGCTGACCCTGCTGGAGCCAGGAAGAGCTTTGGGCCACGCGTGCGCTCCAGGGCTCTCCTGCGACTTGGTGGAGACTGTTTAGACCAGCACAAGTAGAAAAAAGAGGCCAGGCTGCAGGCGGACAGGTGGGAGAAGCGCTGCCTTTGCACGCTGTCTTCAGGGAGGTGTTTGTTTAGTGAGTCTGGGTGTTTTCACGGCTGTAGGGTGGTGGCGGCTTGTTTTTCCCAGGAAAACCCTAACCCTGGCAAAAGGGGACTGCGCAGTGACTGCCCGTGCTGCGTAACATGAAAGCTGAGCCTAATTCCTCAAGTCAGACAGCTCTCGGCTGTGGCCTGGCCTTTGGGCTCCCAGAGCTAATTTCAATCGCTGCCGCCATGAGCCGAGTGAAACCTTTGCGAGACTGTCCAACCTTTGGATTTAGGACTTAAAAAGCTCCTTTCCCCACACCACCGTATGCTTAAGGTAGCGCTGGGATAAGGGCAGTCTTTGCCTGTGCTTAAAGTCAATCGCAGCCACCAGGGAGATGCTCAGACCATCCAGCCCCATCTTCTCCTCGCCCGAGAGAAGACCTTCGATGCTGGGGGAGAAAAAGGGGGTGACAGACAAGGTTGGAAGAGCAGACAAGGCAGCAAGGCACAGCACGTGTTAAATACCTTTTTATCAAGTCAATCTTATTTACATGGATACAGAATCACTTTACAGACAGTTTAATCAGGAGGCAACGCGTGCTTTATTTCAGCAAATTAAGAAGGGCGAGACTACGACATGTCCTTGGTTAACTGGTCGATTAGCATGTGGGCAGATGGTGCCTGCACGGTATAACTAACAACGGCGGGCTACAGTAACCATGAAAATACTCACTGCAAGAGCTCGACTCCACCTGGAAGGAGCGATCCACTTCACTTGTATTCTCACACATGTAGGAACAATGACTCTTTGACCAATCATTGATGCTACGGGTGTTGCGTTAATGTAATAAAAAAAAAACTTTTGTCCCAATCTGGCAAAGGGCTTGGTGATAAACTCGTACCCATTCAGAAGCGGCAGCGTTTGTGTTGTAACTTTAGTTATCGGAGGGGGAAAGGGAAACCTGAGGCAAAGTGCAGATTCCATCACTGCTCTTTGTGCAGGAAATCAGCAGGACTAAGAAACCGGACAGCCGGGCTCTGGCGAGCCCCAGCCACAGGGAGACTTCCCCCTCGGAGACATGCAGGACAGCTCGGAGGGCTGTCATGAAGACAGGGTTCAAACTCCCTGACCCACCAAGTCTCCTAGGAGAAAAGCAGCAGTGACAAGTTCACCGAGCACATCTAGCATTCGGAAGGGCAGCGGAGTGAGCAGCAGCCATCTCGGCCTCCAGACAGCAAACTGCTCCACTCCGTGCTGGAAGGACAAGTTTTATTTCACATTTCCACTGTTTTGGATTCTAAATAATATTTCAACTTTAATTTTTACCAAATAAGCTTCCAGCAGCAGCAGGGACTGTGGAGCAACCTCGAGAGCGCGCCACATTTCTGCAAAGCTGCCGTTTCCCTTCATTACCATTTCCTAGGACGGCGGGTGGGTTTTCTGTCTTGATGATTGTTGGTGCCTCAGTGGTTTGTAGCCCCTCCAGCTGGGATTCTCCCTGTGCTGCTGACCGACATCCTTCACTCTCCAGAGCCCGCTGCCAGAAAGATTCATCCCCGACTGCAAAGATGATCTGCTGCTGCTGGCTCTTAGTTTCCAGTAGAACGCTTCCCTGCAGTTGAAGCAAGAGAAAAATTCAGCGTTTCCTAACCAAATCGGCCTAAGGCAGCAGCCCTGCTTTGCTTCCCGCCTGACCTGCCATCACGCTTTGTCAGCCACGCGGGACAGAGACAAGTTTGAAGCCTGGGGGAAGCTGAGCCCCTGGAATCCAAGACGCCGGTGTCTGCCATAGATGATTTCAAGTCTGCAGTGCTCCCTCGCAGCCGGCCAACACCAACTAAATGGCACCCTGAGCTATAACGCTGTACTCGTTTGTGTGGCAGGGGCTTTGCTGTGCTTTACAACAAAGATCGATTCCTTCCTGGTGCCGTAAGCCCACGGTAGGGGCGAGTCCAGCCTGACCGTACCGGCACCGGAGGCTCTGCAGGCCCACCTGCACCTCCCGGCAAGCCCGGGCTTTGCGGTGGTCGCAGAACTGCCCGGTCCCGGCTTTACCAGCTAATGGGAACACCCTGGGTGCTTTGAATCGGGTACAGCCACCGAGTGGACAAGGAAGCAGAGCTGCAGGGGAGGCCAGCAACCTCCCTGAAGACATACTCGGCCTTTTTGCTGCAGCGACAATGCAGTTTAGTCCCTGGCTTTTTGCTCCAGGTCACAGGGGACAGCTAGGGCTTTTCACACCAGTGGCTGGAAGGCCTGAGGCTAAGTGAGAAGCAGTGCTGTGCTTTTGCTGCTTCTACCTCCCAAGAAGCGCAAGTTCTGCTTAGTGCGGAGGAAAGACGACAAGAAAACACAAGAGGCCTCCTACCTCGGATGGGGTGTCAGGAACTAAACATTTTCTTAAGTTTGGAAAGGAATCCCTCCTTGTTCTCCTCAGCCTCAGGCCTATCCCCGCCTGCGTCAGCGCTAGCCGTGGCCCTGCCACCTGGACACAAACAGCAAAGGGCTGCAGTCAGATAGATCTCCCACCAGTAGCCAGCACCCCTGACAAAGTGAGAGGGTTATTTTAGATGGGGAATGGTCAAATCAAGGCAGCTGGTTTTGCCTGCATCCTCACATACAGGGCTGCGCCCAGCAGCGAGCCACAGTGCTGGACCACTTGCAGTGAAAGCACTGGAAAGCCCAGACCCCAGAAGTGGAAAAGACGACCATGAGCCCAAGTAACGCCATTCCCTTCCCCTCTCCCCAGCCCTCTGAGCAGCGAGGGAACTCTCATGCTGCAGAATCAAGTCAGGGACCCCACAGGCTTTGGGAACAAGCGCCTGGAATTGTGAATCTGCCACTAAAACCAAGTTGTCAACTTGACCACCGCCAGCCGTGACTTTACAGAAACAAAAAAAAGCGATATTGGTGGTTCCTGGAACAGTCTGTCTTCCTGTTTCATGGTCGTGTCGTGACGCTTTAGAGCAAAGCAGTGCGAAACCATACCAGGAGCCTGCCCCAAGTAATCCTCATGCAATGCTCAGACAAACAGCATCAAGGAGAAAATGAACTCAGGCTAGAATGAAAAAGGCTACAAGTATTTCAGAACAAGTGTCCAAATAAGGAATCTTTCTGGCAGCAAGGAGCGTAATTTTCCTATATAAACAGGTCCTGAGAAGTTGTTTGTCTCTGAGAAGTGGCTACAGCAAGAACAAAGGGGACCCCTTTGCTAATCTGCTTTTTCTACAGTAAAACCGTCGATAACGAGACCCCCGAATCCTCCTCGAGCTTTCTTTGCACACAGAGAACACAAAGTCCGGTCCTCCCTGTCCTCCCACAGCTGATTGCCGAGCTCAGACTGATGCAATGGTGTGAAATCCTGAGGCCTGCGGCAGAACACGCCTCCATCCACTCGGGGTATTTCTGCTTCCCAGAGCAAGCACACGCTTTCAGCAACAGCCCGTCTCTACTCCGCAAGCTACTGGCGTTGTTTTTAATCCACCTTGCTGCTTAATTGTGCTAAAAACTTGCTTTTTTATAAATTAAGTTTGGGAGCATTTTTCTCCTTTGGCACATAAACTTCTTTAAAAAGCTGGAATGAAAGTTTTGTGCTCAGAGATCTCTCCCCTTCCCCTCAAGGCTGACCTTTAATGCTTACCCTCAGTGGAAAAGACATAATTTCTGTGTTATGAAAGCACTTATACAACATAACATCAGTATTTGGCGGACACTGCCTTCCGATATCCTGAACTTCAGCCTATATTCCTCGGGCTTTGGCACGTGTAGTAGCGAGGACCCGAGTTCCTGGGATCGTTTAGCAGCTTTGAAAGAATCTCACCTTTGCCTAGCTGTATGCAGTCATAAAGGCCCTTTTTTGTTTCAAACATAGAAAGAAATCACAATCCAACCAGATTTAAGTTCATCGTTCCAATACAAGCAAAGAAAAAATTGTTTCCCAACAGCACCAGACAAAGCTCTTGCCTTACTGTGCTACCATATGGTTTTTTTCTGTAGCTGCTATTCCTGCCAGGTACCTCACCGCTGAAACTTAAAACACAGAATTGCTGGATCAGAATTGTTAACCTGGAGCTGAAAGAGCAGCTTTACAAAGCTCCCAGCTGGCTTCCCTCCCTCCATCACGCTGGACGCCGTCTACTGAACGGAGCCACCGCTCGGCACCAGTGAACGTTTCTATCCAAGATTCCCCCGCGTGCGCAGAATACGGCTTAGAGCGACCTTGACAGCGGTACTCCCCTTCAGCTTTCAAGGAGAAACGTCCCCGCTGCGGTCAGAAGCACAAGAGATTAACCCACACAGAAAACTGGCCTGAAGCACATTCTCTTTTTTCTACCCCTGCCACTAAGACAAGTTACTTCTGGTACAGGGGCAGAAGCGGGGAGGGGAAGGCTTTCATCACCACAGCGAGCTCACCACAGCTTGTCAGGACCCTGCAGCATCTCAATACCTGCTCTCTGTTCATGCACGGATGTGCCCAGTAAGTATTACAGAGCAAAGCTTTCTGGGAAGAGGCTACCTCCTTGCTTTGTGCTACAGCCTATTAACATCACACTACAACTATTTCCGACACAACGTGCTTGGCAGGTTGCGCTGAGGCGCTGTCTCAAGGTGACCTTGGCTCGCCTTCCTCCCCAGGAACCCTGAGGAAGCACTCCGCACTCCCACGCCAGCTCCGTGAGGAAGAAGCGCCAATTCCCACCGCTCACCTGATGCTGTATTCGTGACTCCGTTCACCGTGCCGTCCACATCTGCCTCGTCCTCGGCATAGCTCATCATTAAGGCTCTCTGGCGATCCGTCAGCCTCCTGCAGGTCGAAGACAGAGGTGTGGGTTACGGCTGTCTTTAGGGACAGATGTATCTACAGACCTCCTTAACCTCCTCCAGCAGCACGCACGAGAACCAGCTACTGGAAGCAGAGGATTAATACACCTGGCATACACTGCGAATCCCTACGGTGCTCTTAAAATGAGCAATCTATAAAGAATAAGCCTCAGGGGAAGAGAAGAGAGATGACCCACTACATTTCACCAAACTGCAGTGAAAAAACAAGCGCTAAGAACTGTGTGGAGCTGCGACAGAACACACATCTGGTGGGGAGACCTCAGGAAATTAACTCCCTTGCCAAGTGCAGCAGTACAAGCTCAAAAGTTTCCTTCACCACAGGAGCAGGGGGTGGCCGAGCAGTCTGAAAAGCAACCACCGAGGACTTCAGATCCTTTAAGCTGTAGGTGTGAGAGCACAGACGTGGTATAAGCCGCAACACTGAATTTACATAACCAGGATCCAGACAGAATCGCAGATAGCCAGGCAAATACGCAGGTGAAGAACTAGTTATGTATTTCCAGGGTTTAGGATTTTTAGAGCTGGGTTGCCAAATGGTATTATTAAAAAACAAAAAAAAAGAAACAAAAACTGGAAAAAAAAAACCAACCACACATCAGAATTAAAAGCAGAGTGAGAAATTAATGATTTTGATAAAGCAGTAAGGAATTTTCACAAAATCTTTCTGAACGTTTTTTTGCAAAAAGTTGAGGATTTCACAGAAACTTGCGTTAGCTCTACTTACTGAGGAACTTTTATCTTTATGTGAATGTAGTGGTCTCCATAGCCGTAGCTGTTAACCTTGGGAATACCCTTCCCGCTCATTCGAATTTTCTGGTCTGGCTGGATACCAGGTGGTATCTATGAACACAGAGGGCTCACGTTTATTACTCTAGTTTAACCATTTATATAGTAATTACATTACACGTCTACAACAATTAACTACTTCTCCAGCAAGCTTCGAAGTAGGATGGGAGAGATCTGGTATGTTCACGCATCTGGACACATTCCGAAGCTGACAGTGATGACGGAAAAGCTTTTGAAGGAAGGAGTAAAGAACCTGGCACGGTTTGTAGACCCTGGATGGGATTTGTCCAGCAATCCACCCGGCCCTTCCCTTCCCTGTCCCTACACAGCGACAGGAAAGGAGGCGTGACCAAGCAGGTCACAAACTACCTGACGCACAATCCCAAAGAAGTCTGAAACGCGATACTGGCAGACTTCAGAGATTCGCACCACCTCTGCAGCAAAGGAGAGGTCTCTGCTGTCCCACATCGATTTATGCCCAAGCTCTTCCGCAGAACGGTACTTACTGCGATATTGATTGTCTCGTACAAGCCTTGACACCTGGCTGTGCCTCCCAGAACAGCCTGTGCTATTGAAATAAGGAGGTCCGAATGGATATCTGCTCCATTTCTTCTGAACACAGAACTTTTTTGAACCTAAAAGGCAGGCAGTTCCAAAGAGAAGTGAGCACAACACCCTGAAGTTCTCACGGTAAACTGCTTTGAAAGTTCTCGGAAGAAAACATAGCAGAATGTTGTAGTCAGACCCTTTACTGTTCACAAACTGCACAGCTAAGAAGCCTAAATGAACGTTCAGTCTTTTAGAAAAACAGAGATCTTGGCATAACCATAATTAGCCAGAGGCTTAGGCGGATGCCTGCTTCCTATCTCGGCAACTCCCTCCCCTAATCCTGTTGTTAATTTATCGGTGTCAGGATGATTCTGCGGAGACAGACAAGACGCTGGCTTGTCCAGTACCCTCGACAGGAGAAAGCCAGAAGAGAAGAAGGAGGCGAGCACCTTTGCAGCGGCCTCACAAGCTGGAAGAGAATTCAATCCCCCTGCACCACAAAAAAGGTGCTAAAAAAAAGTTTTCATCTTGAGAGAGACGTGCGTGACAGGAGGAGAGGGCCCCAGCTACAAAACATGCGCAAAGCAGCACTTAACGTGTATCTGCAAAGGGACGGGACCAGCCAGCCTCTCCCGGCGTTCCCCCAGCCCTCCTCAGCGCTCCCGCTGCTGCAAGCGGACAGCTCCTTCGCATTTCCAAGCCAAAGACTCAAGGCATCGCGAACCTACTCTGCGTTTTGATGCATGCTACCGTAAGGGCCTCGTCCTGGAACAAGCAGCGCAATTCTTCGTGGGCAGACTTAACGTTACGCCGCTTGTTACAATGCGGATTTTCTGCTATCTCAGAAAGTTCACGTGGATCACGTTACCTCAGCTGTTTCAAAGGATCACTCGCTCTTCCTCTTCCGTCCCCCATTCAGTCGGGTCAGACAATTGCAAAGGGAACAAGCAACCAACTTAAATAACGAAAACGGCCAACAATGTAACGATACGTACCCTGAACGTAATGAAAATTTCTTTCTTCCCCACAGGCATCCGAACTGTCTGCCCATCCTCAACGCCTGCAATCAGAAAAAAAAGAGGGAACGTTACCTTGCATTATAATCCACAGGTTAACTTGAATACCTACAGCTTTTCTCTTCGGATCTCTTGCCGTCCCCAAAAGCCTGCCACCGCAGCAGCACCTGCACATCCAGGAGCGGGAGGCACAAGACCTACCAGCGGGCAGCACGGTAACACTCTCCACAGGAGCCGCAGCCAAAGGAAGGAGGTGTCGGCACACGTGCATACCTCCGCGGTGATCGCTACGCGCCAAGCGGGCTCGGTACTTCAATCCCTTACAGAATTCTTTAGGGAAATGCATCAGACTAAGGAATACCGGGCAGCCTCCACAAGCTGCAGGAAAATTGCAGGCTGCTCACCCAGGGCGATCTCAAAGCAGCAAGTCTTCAGCCCCACCACTCGTTTTGTCCTCGTTGGTGAGGAGGACCATCAGCACTCTTTTCCGAGCCAAGCTTTCAAGATTCCCACCCTCCCCGCAAGCTTTGTCAAGGACAAACGAAAAGACCCAAGGCAACAAAACCTTTTGAGTTTCACTCTTCAAAAGCTGCCTAGAAGGATCCATGCAAGAACCAAAACCTCAGCTCAGGAAGAGCAAAGCAAACATTTATATCCACGGCCAGAAAGTTCACCTCATTACTAACCCTTTCAATTGCCAAGCTATCAACCTGCTTTGCTCTTAAGAGAACTTCTCTGCAGCAAAACTTCTTACGCTGCTCTCGCGTTCGTACCTGGCAGGGAGCAGCCACGCTGTGGAGGCAAGCGCCTTGCTGTCGGCCAAGTGGAAGCAAGTAACTACGGTTATTTAACAGAGAGCAACGCGCAAGTACGACACTAACCAGCTGGCACGGGAACCATCACTGTCTTCTTTTGTTTGGTTTGCCCCGTTCCTCGACATACCACACACGGCGTTGTTATGATGGAACCACGGCCACCGCATCGTCGGCACGTAGATCGCATTACAAAAGGGCCGGTATTTATTGTCTCCTAGTGAAGAAAGCACAGATCGTACAAATATTTGGTACCGATGGTACTTTTCTCTTCCACTGGCCCAGGGCATCCGAGTCCCTCTAACTGCACGTGCAACCTGACAGGACAGCAATACCTTCGGCAAGGGGCGGAGCAGAAAACTGGCTCAGAAATCCAAAGAGGATTGTGCTGCTTGTGAGAAGCTGGATGGGATCCAATTGCCATCGCATTCCGATTTCTACTGAAAACCATCACCGTGAGCAAGCATCTCATGGCGAGGGGAAGGAAAGCACAACGCTTTCCATCTCTAGGCTTTAATGCGCAAGCAGGAACAAAGCTCCTTGCAGTGCTATTTCACAAAGAACTACAACCATCTGTGTTTTGAGGAATCCAAGGACAATCCACTTGCATGAATTATTGCCGGTGTCCAGGAAAACGTTATGGAGACTAAGCTATGGGCTGAACTCTGGAAGCCACCCATCAGATTGAAGCACATGAGGAAACGCTGGGAAGAGCTTGTGGTCTCCTCTGACCAACTACAGCTGTGCTGCGCAGAAAGGTACTCTGGTCACAGACCGATTGCCGGTACCCATTTTGACGTGTGGAAATTGAAAGCCTAAAGCTTGATCACAGAATCAGAGAACGCTTTGGGCTGGCAGGGCCCTTTCCAGGCCATCCCCTCCATCCCCCTGCCATGGGCAGGGACAGCTTCAACCACATCAGGGTGCTCAGAGCCCCGTCCAGCCGGGCCTTGAAGGTTTCCAGGGATGGGGCATCTCCCACCGCTCTGGGCAACCCCTGCCACTGTCTCACCACCCTCGGCGTAAACAATTTCTTCCTTATATCCAGCCTGAATCTCCCCTCTTTCAGCTTAAAACCATCCCCCCTTGTCCTGTCGCAGCAGGCCCTGCTAAAAAGCCTGTCCCCCCCTTTCTTGTCGGCCCCCTTTCAGCACGGCAAGGCCGCAGTGAGGTCTCCCCGCAGCCTCCTCCTCTCCAGGCTGAACCCCCCCAGCTCTCAGCCTGTCCTCCCAGCAGAGCTGTTCCTTTCTTTACTTACTGTAAGCAGCAAGCATCTTCTTCTTTCATGATTACCCTTAGGCTATCACCACCTCCCTCCACTCCTCAATTCAAAGCATCCCATTTAATGCCCAACTAATTTCAGCATTGTTACATTATATAAATATGGTTAAGTCATTTCAGACCTGTTACGTTACACAAACATGGTTTGCTGGGTGCAAGATAGATGATCTAGCCCCGAAGGCTAGTGCTTTAGCTGGGCAGAGCACTACTTTAATACAAAGAAAATCTTCCTGGTGCCTATTAACATTGAGTCCCCGTTTACTCGGCTTCACCCAAGGTAAGCTGATGCTTGTAGTGAGAATTTTTCACCACGGAAGGAATTGACTTGCTCCAACAAGGAAAAGCACAGCAGAACCCGTGTCTTAAAAAGCACTTACCATGCCAGTGCCATTGCAGTAGTGACAGCGCTGCGCTTTGGTACCGGGTTCGTGTCCTTTACCATTGCATCGCTCGCAGGAGTCGTTGATGTTCACCACAATCTCCTTGTTCACACCTTTTGCAGCTTGGGTGAATGTCAGCTCCATGATATACTGTACAGGAAACACGGACATCGAGCTACAGCTGAGGTGCCATGGGGTCTTAAGCAGACTGAAATTGGTTTAGGCCAAGTATCAAACCATGCTTAAAACACATCCAGGTAACAGAGGGAGGGGGGAGAAACGGATGGATGCACTCCAAAGGGTTCTGCCTCATTTGAGGAAGCAATAATCTGTCTCATATAAATAAAAAGGGGTAGAAAAGGATAGCAAATATTACAGGCGTGATGATTACACCGGTCTGAGGAGCAGTGGTGTACCAGAAATGAGATTTAAATATAGAAAAGAAGGAAGTAAAAACAGAAGTCAAGCGTTTTTCTGCTCTCAGGAAAACGCTGAATATTTCTAAAGGTTTTGTTTAACAGGAATGCAGCACCAGGTGAGGGCGAAGGCTTTCAATCCCAACGACGGTATCTGCTCTTCCTCAATAAACTCTTTACTTACCAAGGGAAGTCATCAGCAAAGACGACTGCACAAAATAGGAAATGCTGTTTCTAATAAAAAGGTCATTTTTAGCAAAGCCAGAAGTACGGAACGCCACGCGTTTCTGAAGGCAGCACATGAACCAACACTGTCAGTACTTAAAAAGAGCCTTTAGCTGCCGTACGAAGAACAAGACGTAGGTTTGGTTTTGTTTATGGGCTTCACTGCAAAGTTAAGCCAATTAAATTGCAAAATTAAGCCAATTAAGCAGGGAAACCTAATGCTGGAAGGGTTGTTTTATAGTTAAAAGGTATTTTGTGGTTTTTTAGCATTATAGATCAAAGCAGACATATGTAAATCAACGTACAGCAGAAGAGATGCCTCTCCAATGGTGGAATTGTTTGGCGGCACCAACTGGTGTCAGTAAACACCAGATGAAGTAGCTGAAGTCCAGAAAAAAAATAATACTGCGTCTGAAGGTGTGGAGAATGTATCCACATGGCTTGCCAAAACCACGCGACTCTCCCACCCATACGCTGGGACCCTCGCGTGCTGGCGTTCCCAGAACAAATTCCTTGCTTAAGCTTGCTCCCGGAGCGACCCGCGACAGACCAGTGTCTGTTGTTTTTCATTTCTCGTTTTCATTTCATTCCTGAGAAAATAAACACGCTTCCTACCTCTTGTGGCTGGTCAAAGACGTTCTGAAAATCGCCGAAAGGGGATCCGGAAAACTCTCCAAAGATTTTTCGGAAAAGCTCTTCCGGATCAATCGATGGACCGCTGCTCCAGTACTGCCGCCCAGCACCGGCACCTGCTGCGCCAGCATCGAAACTAGCCGTGCCGTACGCGTCGTATTGTTTCCGCTTCACTTCATCGCTTAATACCTTTGGGGCAAAAGAAGGACGCCGTCAGGACAGCGCACAGATCCCGAGCAACTGGACAGCCTCCAACTGCAGAGCAGCGTCTCTCGGGGGAATTCACGGCTCCTGGCATTACCGCCACAAACCCTGTCACCAGGAGAGCTACGGCAGCTCTCAGCAGCGTAGAATTACCGACGAGCCGCTTCTTCCCTGGTATCGCTCAGCTTGTCATCGGGAAAATGACAAAATCGTACTAATTCATCATAAGCAAGGACAACTTACATTATATAGTCCATCATTAAAATATCGCGTGAAAGCTGGGGTCAATTTGAAAACCCACGAGAGCAAAAATCAGCACAAAAGAAATTCCGGACGAGCTGAAGAGTGGGAAGAAACGGGGCTGGGGTGCGGCGCAGTGGAAGGTGCCTTGGTCTCAAAAATCTAGGAACTGCTGCCAGGGTTTGTTGTTTGATTATTTAAGCTGACCAAGAATTCCACCGCAGCGAGCACAGCATCCGTGCCAGTCACTCACTGCTAAGAGCGACCACAAATTCAAACAGCCCAACACGCATCCAGCTAAATCAGGTATTTGGGCTCAAAAATTTCCCAGAGACACCGTTAGGACAGAGGCACGCATGCCTAAAGTACAAGAAATTAAAAAACAGCCATGGTTTTCCAGGAAATGCACACAAGACGAAGAAATGTTTCGCCTCATCTACCCTCCAATCTTTCCTCCTTTTCATGAGGATAAAATCATGCACGTTACCTCATAGGCTTCTGCCAGCTGAGAGAACTTCTCTTTAGCTTTAGGGTCATCCTTATTTGTATCAGGGTGGTATTTCTTTGCCAGCTAAACAACAAAAATCAAACTATTAGAGACAGACAGAAGTAATTGACTTTAGCATATCTTACACGTCAGGAAAAACACATTAGGCGAGGCCGGGCGGTCGCTATCGGTATTTTAGGGAACTAAAAGCCTTCGTTTTCCGTTACCATCCCAATATAAGGAACTACAGGGGCTGCCCCCGAATCTCTCAGCAATCCCAGGGCCTTCTGGAAAGCGACCCGAGGTGACAGCGCAGCCGGACCACGCTTCGGAGGAGCTCCCCAAACCCACGAGCTGAGCGTCCCCACCGCTACCCCCCCTTGCCTCCAGCGGGTCCAAACACGGGGATCTCAAAGCCTTTTTGGTTCCTTCCCGTACAAGAGGGGCTGCGGGTGGCTACCACCCCTCCAGCGGGCTACCGGCCCTCGGCCACGGCCCGGTGGTCGCCCGCCTGCCCCGGCGGGACCCCCGCGGTAGGACGTGCCTGGTAGTAGGCCTTCTTGATCTCCTTCTGGCTGGCGGTGCGGGGCACCCCCAGCACCTGGTAGTAGTCCTCCTTGGAGCGGGCCGCCGCGCTGCTGTGGAAGGAGGCGGCCGAGGCGGCAGCGCGTTTCGTCCCTGCGGGAGAGGAGGGCAGAGGGACCGGGGTGAGGGCCGGGCCGGCGCCGCCAAGGGCAGGAAGCGGGAGAAGGGCCCCCGGCCCCGCCACCACAGCCCGCGGCCCGCCCAGGCCCCGCCGCCCCCGGCCCCGCTCACCCGCGGCGCACAGCGGCAGGAGGAGGCGGCGGGCGGCGCGGGCTGAGGCGGCGGGCGGCGGCGGGACGCTGAGCCCCCGGAGGAGCCAGACGAGCGGCAGCCGCCCGTCCCCCGGCCCGCGGCTCCTGACGGCGGCGGCCCCGGCCCCGAACCAGCGCGGAGCCCTCCCGGCCGCCATCTTGGCCCGGGCGCGCAGCGCTGCGCCTGCGCGGGAGCTCCGCGCCGCCTCCGCCGCCGGTACCGGACGCCCCTTGCTGCCCATGCGCGGTGCGGCCGCCGTGAAGCGGCTCTGTCAGCCCCGGCCTCGGGCCCGGGCCGCTGCGGGCCATCGCGGTGTTTGTTTTAGCTGCCGCGGAGGGGGTTTCCCTCAGCAGAGCCCCTGCGAGCGGTGCCCCGGGCGGGGAGGCGAGGGGCAGCGGCAGCTCCGTGCTGAGGAGAGCCGGGGGAAGAGCTCGTCCCTGCGGGCCGCTCCGGGGGAGCCGGGCCCGGCCGGACCCCGCGACCGACACACAGCAGCGGGGCTCCCTCCTGCCTCCACGGGCAAACCATGGCGGGAGAACCGAAATAAGGCCTTTCCCGCAGCCGGGATGGCCGCGCCGGGGGCAGGGGCTCCTCTCCAGAGGGGAGGGTGAATTCACGCCAGGCGCCCTGCTCCCCCGGCTTCGTTACCGGGAGGTGAGGTTCCGGTAACGAAGCCGGCGTTGGGCGGCAGAGAGGCTCGGCCCAGCGCGGGAGGCCGCGGCGGCGAGGGGTCACGTCAGGCCCCGGCCGCCCTCGCCCTCGCCCGGCGGGGAAGGGGAGCGGGGCCCCCCCCGGGCGTGGGTGAGGCTCGGCGGGCCCCGGTCCCGCTCCGGCCCCGGCAGCCGCCTCTGCGCGAAGGTTTCTGTCCGCCGCCGGCTGCCGGGCCAGGGAGGGGACGAGGACGCTGAGCCCGCGGGACCGGAGACCTCCCGTTGTCCCTTGTGCGGGGCCCGGGGAACACCCGCCCCTGTCCCCGGTGCGCAGTGGGGGTGGCAGCAGGGGGTCGCAGGCCGTGGCGCCGCCACCCCGAGTCTCCGCGGGGCTGCGACCCCCGGGGCGGCTCCGGCGCCGAGGCGGGGGGGGTCCCAGCCCCGCTCACGGTGCCCCCACCGAGGCAGGCCCGGTCCCTGCGCCGGGGACAGCGGGACACACGGACACGCGTGGGGCGAGGGGGCGTGCCCAGCGCGGGGGGCGGGGCTAAGGGGCAAGGGCGTGGCCCGGGGCGTGGCGCGGCGGCGGCCGCGGGGCGGAGCGGCTGGGCTGGGCTCGGTGCGGCTCGGTGCGACCGGAGCGCCATGAACCGCTTCAAGGCGTCCAAGTTCCGGCACACCGAGGCCAGGCTGCCCCGCAGGGAGGTGAGCACCGGGGCCGGGGCGGGGGGGGGCGGGGGTCCCGGTGGGCAGGGATGCGGCGGTACCGGCAAGGCGCGGCTCCGGGTCCCGCCGCTGCGGCACCGCCGGTATGGCGGGGCTGTGCCCGGGTCCCGATGCCCAGCCACGGTGCGGCAGCGTCGTCCGGGCGGCCCCTCCTTGGCACCCGCCGCTTCCCGCCCCGGTCCTCCGCCGAGGCTCCGAGCCACGGGGCGGGGAACCCCAGCCCTGTCCCGGGACGGTGCAGCCCCACCGGCTGCCGCTGGCTTGGGGTACCCATCCCATGGCGGCAGGGAGCCAGGCTGCACCCCTCCTGCCGTGACACCCTGGCTGGGCACGGCTGGCACAGGCCGCCGGTTCGTGCCGCTTGCCGTCCCGGCTCGGCTTGGTACCTCGCCTGTGCTCGGCCCTTCCCGGGCAGCGCTGGCTTGCCCGTGCCGGCTGGGGAAACACGCACCCTGAGCGTGAAATGCTGGGCCCCGCTCCTGCCACCCCGCTTCCGCAGGCAAAGAGGAAGCGCTGGGGCCCCGCGGGACGGTGCTGGGCTCCGTCACCCTGATCACGAGCTGCGGAGCTCGGTACCGCCAAGGTCGGGCAGGTCTGGTGGGTCTCGCCAGGCAGCATGGTGGTGCCCAGCTCCAGCCTCTGCCCCACGAATAACCAGCCCCAACCGTGCCGAGCGTCGTGATCCGTCTTGGCTCATGAAGAGATGCTGGGTCAGGGGTGGATTGTGCTGGGTGAGCCACATCGGGGAGCCTTATCAGGACACCTAACCCTTCTGGGGGCTCCCCGAGCTGGACGCCCTTCACCCAGCATCTCCGCAGCACCGTGGCCGCGAGCAAGGCTGCTGCTGCGCTGCCACAGAGGAGGCGGGTGGTGGGATCCTGCCCGGGTGGCTCCCAGCCCCTGGGGCAGACAGGAGCTGGCACAGCGAGAGCAGGGTCCCTGCCAGGGACGGTCCCACATGGGGAAGGGACAGCATGGGCCAGTTGCGTGGCACAGGCTGCTCTGGTTACCAGTCATGCTGGGGTGGCACGCAGGTGCAGGAAGCTGGTACCCTTCGGTGTAGCCCATTTAGCTAGAAGGGGAGGGCTCAGGCTGGACGGGTGATGCTGCTAAAAATCATTGCGTCTTGCTGCCTTTGCAAAGAATTTGGGGACCCCCAGGGCCACCAAAATGTTCATCTCCCAGCCCTTGGACTTCAGCGCTCTCCTTCCCCATAACTTCCCCGGCCAAGCCGTCCTTGCGCCAGGCTGGCCCGTCCCGTGCTTGTGTGCCTCCGCAGACCCGGCGAGCACCCGAAACATCCCCCTGCGCTTCAGCTCCAGGAGGGGACACGGTGGTCCCTGCCCTCGAGCATCCCACCGTCCCCGTGGTGTGCCAGCCTCGGTGCATCTGCAGAGCAGGTGGCAGGGCGCCGAAATCTCAGCTGGCCGAGCGTTTGGCTGCAAACCTCAGGGTGCAGATGAGCTGCTGCCAACGGCCGGCCCGGGGAGCGTGCGTGTCTGTGTGGTGTGGGTGCTGGGACGCCTGGCCGTGGCAGGGTTATGGCATCCTCGAGGCAGGGACGTCCCTGTCACCACTACCCTGGTGTCGGTTCCCATGGCGGGCGAGCTCTGTGGGACACCGAGGAACGGCGTGCTCTTGCCGGATGCATCTGCTCTGCCTCCAGCAGCCCACACCGGGCTCGGCACACGGGAGGTGGCCTTTCCAAGAGGCATTTCCCATCCAGGCTCGAAACGTGTCCCCAGGAAGCAATGCCACGTCACCCAGCTCTGTGGGGCAGGAGGTGGGAGATGGATGTCTCATCTCCGAACCCGTCTCGGGTGTCACAGTGGGAAATGCTGCTTGTGTCCCCGGCCGAGCAGAGCAGCTTGTTTACAGAGGCGAAGGCAGACACTTGACCTGGCCGGATCAGGAAGCGCAGTGTAAACACGAAGGATCACATCTGAGTCGCTTCTCCCCTTCAGGCAGCATCTGCAGAGCTCTGCTGGCAGAGGCGCCCTGAAAGCTTGCGGTTTGTTTTAGGGATGTAGCCAGAATTGCTACCGTATGCTTTACCGGCCGTCCTGGCACGCTGCGGGAAGGATCGCTTCCCCGAGGGCTCCCGCCTGCGTGCGGGGACGTTGAGGGGCCGGGATGGACCAGCTCAGCGGTCCCTCTCCGAAACCTCGCTGCAGGGATCCTGCATGGTACCCCTGGATGCTGGGGGCCAAATGTGGCCGGTGACCCCCCTCACCGAGGGACCAGTGCAGGGTGACGGGGCGCAGATTGTGGGACCCTTCCTCCCAGGTCTTGCTCATGCTCCAGACCTGTTCCCCATCGCCGCTGCGGCCCCCAGCCCGGCTGCTGGGTGCGGGGAGAGGAACCGCTCTTCAGCAGGAGAAGGGTTAACAGGCCTGCCACCGAGCAGGCTGCTGTGACAAGGACCGGAGGAAGTGCTGCAGGAACTGCTGCTCTCTGTCAGGCCTCAAAAGGAAGCCGTGCAAGGAGAGGAAACCCGGGGCTCGGTCCTTTTGGGGCTGCGTACGCAGCTCCCTTCCCTGCGAAGGGTTCTGCACTGCTCGCGAAGTATCCGCCGCTCCGGCCACCTGCTGCAGCTTGCTGCGATGCCAGTGGCCGCTGGCGGGCGTGCAGGCATGGTGGCGGCCGTAAAACACCCGCCTTTGCTCCAGGGTTGGACTTGGCCCTGGGTGTGCCGGGGCGCTCCTGGTCCTGGTGGCCACTTGAGGCCAGGTGTCTGTGTCACCTGGAGCGGGTCTGGCTGACGCAGGGCATCCCGGTGCCCCGCAGGGGCAGTGCTCAGCCGTGGAGTAGCAGTGAGAAACACTGCAAAGGGGGATTTTGGTTTCGGAGCTGTAATGAAGTTCCTTGTCCATATGGGAAGCACGCTACCAGAGGCATTTATCTGTCTCGGTCAGCCACAGCCCAACCTTGTGGTGCTTTGCAGCCCCAGAGCCTTTGTCCCATCCCAAATTCCCTGACAGCAGTTTATTGCAAAGTCCTCTGAGCCCTTCCTACCGTGCGAGAGCCCAGGGCTGGGACAGTGTTGGGGAGAGGCAGCGCTGGGAGCCGGGATGCTCCTGCCTCCCATTCCTGGCAAAGCTGACCTCAAAGCCCCCAGCCCCAGCGAGGGGCTGCGCTTTTATGCGTGAGCCACATTGCCCCAGCCCTTCCAGAGGACAGGGCCCTGTAAAGTGCCTCCAGCACGACTCTGTTGGTGTTGGCAGCCTCCAGGTAGTGCCAGGTCCATCGGTGCGGGAGCTCCGTTGGGGCTGAGGGTCTCTAGCAATGCTGCGCCAATGCTTCGTTGTCTCCCCTCCAGCCGTGATCCGGCCATGGCGTCGGGTTCCTCCGAACCAGAGACATCTTTTGACGTGGGTTTTCTCTCCTCCATCCCAGGCCTGGATCGGGGGTATCCGGGCTGGCTCCATCGCATCCTGCGGGAGTCATGTGAAGGCCAGCTGCCGCTGGATCGCATTCAATGCCGAGGCAGCAGGTGAGGCACAAGGGAGGGTGTGCCAAGCGCGGCAGGGGGCATGGGATGGATGGATTTGCCCTTGTGGTTCCTGCGGGGCTCATTGCCAGGTCAGCCCCGCAGACCCCAGGAGGCACGAGGGCGAGTGGAGGAGGCTTTCCCCGAGTTCCCCCAAAGGTGCTGACAGTCCCGCACCTCTTGGCTTGCATTGCAAAGCTGGGTGGCCCCTCCATGTCCCAGGCTGGGGGAATTCCTGGGAACGCCGTGGGGGTGATGGGCAGGCTGGTGACCTGCTCCTGTGTCCTCTCCTGCAGGTGTGCTGGGCATTGTGCCGCTGGAGTGCGAAGATGGAGGCAAGAGGACCGTGTCTCAGCTCTGCTGTCACTCAGGTGAGTTGGGTGTCTGCCGGCCCCGGTCTGGCTTGTCCCGTGCCTCTGCCATGCTCTGCACCGGGGCACCAAGGGTCGGGTACCAACTCCCATATCCACAGGAGGCGTTTGGCCCTGCTTGCGCTGCGCGGAGGGGCTCAGGTGCTGAGTCCCAGCCTGGGATGTTGTGTTGGAGCTGGAGTCCCCAGGGACCATCACCCACGGGCAGGGTGACCCTGACAAGTCTCACGTGCGTGCGAGGCATGAGCTGACTGCAGCCATGCTGACCACGCAGGGCTCTGCCAGGCTGGGCTTTTGCTAAGGAGCCAAACTGATCCGCGTCCCTTCATCTCTTGAGCTGCAGTGAGGTCTGGACACGTAGCTCTTGCTCACGCTCTTCTTCTAACACACCCTTCCCATGTTACTCATTGCACGCCCCGAAATTCCCAGTACACCCAGTGTCGGGCTGGCGGAGGAGCTGGTGATGGCATCACCGTGGCTGTACCCGGCTCCAGCAACAGGAGGAACAGGCCAGACCGGCGGCTACGTGGCCCTGAGCAGCTCTGATGTGGGCAGAGCAAGTGCTGCAGGGGAAGAGGCAGCTGGCAGCATTGTCGCTGGCAGAGCAGCACACGCCATGGAGGCGGAGGGCTCTGCCTCCTGCCTGGGTATGGGGAAGGAGCGGTGAGGAGCTCAGGGTACCCCTCTCCTGGTGTCGGAGCAGTGCCCGGGAGGCACAGACCACCCGTTTCCCAAAAAAATTGCACCAGAGCAGCAGGATGGGAGCCAGTCCCAGCGCCGCCTTCCTGCGTGCGGTGCCTTGGCATCGCTGCAGTACGGTGCAGCATGCCCAGCCTGTGCTGCCTCCGCCTGGCTCCGTCCCTGCCCCAGCAGCGCAGGGCTGGGCACGGCGAGCTGCACTGCCCTCGCAAACGGGCCAGCAAGCTCTGCTGCTCCCAGGGGAGCGCTGGAGGGGCGCGCGGGGAGCCAGCACAACGTTAACGGCTTCTTAATGAGATTTAGCATGAGCCCTTTGATGCCGGCCATGCCAGAGCAACGCCTCCAAAGCAGGAAAGGGATTTTTCTCTCCTCCCGGGGAAAATGCAGCAGAGCGAGCTGCTCGCTTTTCGTGCCTCCTGGGCCTGTCTCTCCGCAGCCTCCTGGAAGCAGAAAAGTACACAGTGACCTACTTTCCCGAGCGTGCCAAATGCATCCGAGGGGCTGCTGCTGATGGTGCCAGCCTTTCTCCTGCGGGGCCCTGCTGCCGGAGCTGCGAGGAGTGTCCCTGCTGCCAGCGCGCCAAGCCGGGGCGTTACAAAGGGAGCCTTGTTACCAGCACGGCCCCAGCTGGCCGCAGCCTCGCTCACCGGCATCCGGGCCGGCACAGACACCCTTGTGCTGTTCGTGCTTCTCCCTGTGCCTCCTGGGGATGGCCGTCCCGAAATGAGAGCCAAACCTGGGTGGCGGTGGGTTAGACGGGGAGATGCAATTGCGTGGTGCTGCCCTTCAGGGCTCCCGTCCCCCCAGGAAGGGGTGCGAGACCCTGACAGACAGCGTGGAGGGGCTCAGGCTCTTGCAGCAAAGCTGAGCTGCTCCAAAATGCCTCAGTGGGGCTGGATCTGACCCCAGCTGCCCGCTCCTGCCTGCACATGTGTGTGTATGAAAAGGGTCTGAGGCTGGGGAAGAGCAGAGGTGGGCAGACGCACTGTCCGCAGGGGTACGGTGAGGACAAACCCCTGCCCTTCTCCTTCCAGATGTGGTGACGGACTTTGACTTCTCGCCCTTCGATCAGCTCCTGCTGGCTACGGGCTCTGCTGACGAGACGGTGAGTGTTAGGTGCCACGGGTCCTGAGAGGGCACCCTGTGTCCCCCAGCCTGTCGCTGGGATTCACTGTAGAGCCCGGAGGAGATGGAGCCGGAGCGATGAGAATAAGAGGAGCCTGGGGTGGAGGGTGCCAGCCTTGGGGAGCGGCGTGGGATATCCCCAGATTGTGGGGGACAGGGCAGATGGTGTCAGCCAGGGATCAGCCCTCTCCCACCTAGGATGCCCGCAGCTCTGATCCCACCGAGCTGCCGTGAGGGGTCACCTGGTGTCCTCAGGGACCAAAGCCTGGAAAAGCAGCAAGCCCAGGTCCGGCTCGCCTGCCTGGGGACTGACCCACCTCTCCTTGGGGCTGCAGGTGAAGGTGTGGCGCCTGCCCGAGAGCGGCCAGGACTTGCCCAGTGCTGCGGGGCTGACCCTGGGGCCCGGGGGGGGCCCGCTGGACGTGCTGCAGTTCCACCCCACGGCGGACGGCGTCCTGGCCAGCGGCGCAGGGAAGCGAGTCACAGTTTGGGACGTGGGGCAGCAGCAGCCGCTGACAGGTAAGCATGGCTATGCCTGACAGCTCCTGCCCGCAATACTTATCTCCACCGTGCTGGTGCCTGGGCTCAAGAAATGGGCTCAAGTCCAGACCTCGGTGTCACTGAACAGGCAGCACGGGTGGCTTTTTGGGCAGGGAGCACCGCAGCCCCTCGTGCATGTGCACGGGCTCCCCTACGCTCTGATGTAGGGGTGTAAAAGGCTCCTGGACTGCCCAGGGTGTCTGCAGCAGCTTTGCTGGGGATCCCCTGGGATGACAGGTCTCTCTCCCTGCATGTCCCAGTGCGTGGGCAGACGTGGGTGCTGTGGGCTGTTGCTGACCAGCCTTGCCCAGACCTCAGCTAACCCGACAGGGAGAGGAGGCTGGGTGGCAGCACGGGGGTGTAAGTGCCCTGCAGCTCTCCCAGGGCTCCTGCCCTTCGGATCGAGCTGCCAGCGGCATGGGGATGCTCCCTGCCTGGACACGGCAGTGTCCTGCTGGATCCTGGCCCTTGCTCTGGCTGCCACCAACCCTTCAGAAAGACCAGCTCATTTCCCCTGGGAAGCGCTCCGGTGCTGACGGGTGGGAGAGCGATGGCTCCTGCCCATACGCCTGCCTCCTCCGCAGGAGGAGCCCTGCTTGATCCCGGTCCTGAGCCTGCTTTCTTCCCACAGCCCTGGACTCCCACGGGGACCAGCTGCAGAGCCTGGCCTGGAAGCGAGACGGCCGCCTCCTCGGCACCTCCTGCAAGGTGAGCGACTCACATGGGCGACCTCCCTGCGGCACAAGCACGGCCGGGCTGGCTGCCGGCTGCACCCTGGTCCTGGGCGGCACACAGTGATCCTGTTTTGGGGAGAAAGGGGCAAAAATGGGGTCAGCTAGCAGCACCAGAGCCGAGGAGGACGGGAGCACTAGATGGCGCCTGCTGCTCGCTGCCCGCGCGCTGCCAGACACGCTAGCGCACGGGTTGCGCGCAAGGCCTGCATGGAGGCCAAGCGTGCAGGCCGAACGAGCGGGCAGGCTCCCAGGCCAGCTGAGCACACAGACCGAGTGTGCAGGCAGAGCGAGCGGGAAGGCTTTCATGCTAAGCGTGCAGGCAGAGCAAGCATATGGCCTGAGTGAGCAGCCTCCCCTCTGTGCTAAGCGTGCAGGCCCAGCGTGGAGGCTAAGCGTGCAGGCCAAGCAAGCTGCCAGGGCCCCAGGCCATGCACAGAGGCCGGGTGAGCAGGACTGAGCGTGCAAGCCCAGCTGAGCATGCAGACCAAGCCTGCAGGCCGAGCGAGCAGTCAGCCCCCCTGTGCTGAGGGTGGAGGCTAAGCGTGCAGGCTGAGCAAGCAGGTGGGCCCAGGATGGAGCATGGAGGCCGGCCAAGCGTGCAGAACGAGTGTGCAGGCTGAGCAAGTAGTTGGAGCCCCGTACCAAGCGAGCAAGCTGAGCATGGAGGCTAAGACCCCCGGCTGGGCTGTGGGGTGTGGGTCGGCCCCCGAGCCATGCCGTGTGGCCCCCAAGGCCTGCGGCACCGCCGTGTTGTGCCATATGGGTCTGGCTGGCACAGTGTGCGCTCCCCAAATAGCACCCTGGCAGCCAGGCTGGCACTGGGGCACCTCCCTGCTGCCTCTGTGCCCCAGCCAGCCCTTTCCGAGGGGCATCCCGCGCCCCGTTTGGCTGTGGGGTGCCGGGCAGGGGAGGGCTCGCTCCCCTGCCTGCAGGATGCTGGGGAACGCTCGCTGGCAGGGCGGCATCCAAGAGGTTGGGATCCAGCCCTGGCTCTGCTTTGGAGGCTCCCCCCTTCTCTGGGAGCAGTTTTGATGGTGTTGGGGGAGGCTGTGGGGGTCCTGGGGGTGCTCCCCTGCCCGTGGTGTGGGGCAGGCCCTGGAGGATGCTGTGCGACCATCCACAGCGGCAGGCACTGCAGGCAGGAGAGTGATGGGCAGGAAGGAGGGGGGCTGCTCGCTCCAGCCTTCTGCCTAATATGGCCTGACATCCTGCTGGTCCCGGGGTCCTTAACCCTCCTCTGTTTTCTTTTTATCTCAACAGGACAAGAAACTGCGGATCTTTGACCCCCGAGCCAGCCCAGCTGCCTCCCAGGTACTGTCCCTCCCGGGTATGCTGGGCGACGTGGTGCAGGCAGCCCTGCCCGACCAGGGTGCCCGCTGCCTGCCGCAGGGTGGGCTTGGTGCCCCAAACTGTCCCAGCCCTGGCACAACTTGGGAGAGGCAATGCGACGGCAGGGGCTGAGGGCAGGGGGAATGGGCAGCCTCCTCCTCGGGCC
Source organism: Nipponia nippon (assembly GCF_047370975.1). Taxonomy (NCBI): domain Eukaryota; kingdom Metazoa; phylum Chordata; class Aves; order Pelecaniformes; family Threskiornithidae; genus Nipponia; species Nipponia nippon. Next base: position 2,402,351 of record NW_028262369.1, read on the forward strand.
CGGTGGGGTTCGGCACAGGGGACTCCAGGCCTCCCTCCAGGGCTGGCAAGCTCCCCCTGTGCACCGGCACGCTGCTGCTGGGGCTGTCTGCCTGCGGGCAGTGATCCCGAGCCCTGCGGGCGGGCTGCGAGCTCCCAGGCTCTGTGCCGCCGTGCGGGAGCTGAGCGAAAGGCTCTCCGGGATGAGGACCTGCCAAGGGTGAGGGCTGGGCAGCTGGATCCGCACAGCTCAGCAAATAACAGCGATTAAGAAATAAGTAGAGGACTTAAGCCTTGACGTCGAGTTTAAACAGCCTCTTATTAGAGGTTTCCTGTGGCTTGGGGGCTCTGGCTGCCGGCGGCCACCATCCCTCACTGCAGAAGGGGCTGGAAGCCTTTGGGAGGGGAGGGATGCAGTGGAGAGCAGGGTGCGATGGCCGCAGCGGGCTCTGCCGCTCCTTGCGCCTCTCCTGCCACCGGCGCGTGTGTGCCCATGAGCTCGGGAGGCCGACGGTCTCCGGCGCCTGTGCTTGGGCCTGGCGGTAACCCCGGGCACTGACCGGAGGGAGCTGGTGCTCCGGCGCTGCGCTGCACCAGGACTGTCCTGCCACCGGCTGCCCCTACGCGGAGCCCGGGTGCTGAGCTCCCGTAAGGCCCCTGGGTGCTTTCTGCGGGTACGAGCAGTGCCCTGACCCTTCAGGCAGCCTTATAAATACAACGCCACAATATAGAAATATAAACCCAGCGGTTACGCATGTAAGCGAGCCAGGGCAAAGTGAACCCACCCTCAAGCGGCCCCCGTGACGCTCTCCTGCTCCGGGTGCCGCTCAGCGTGGCTGGAAGTTACCAGTCTCTGCTCCCAAATTCATCCTGCACCTATCCACCGATGGCCCCGGCCGCTGCTCCTCTCCCTGCCTGCCCCTCGCTTCTCCCCCTGCCAGACCTGTCTGCTTGTATAACGGCATTTCGGCGAAGCCGTGAGCGCGATGGGCTCGAGCCAAGTCTCCTGGGGAGGGTGGACTCTGTCTCGCTGAGCTATTAAAAATAACGTGTGAATGATGGTGGCTGTTCAAAGCAGGCAGCTCACTTCCCTCCGCTGCTGTCTGATCCAGCCCGGGGCCGGCGCTCGGGCTTTGCCAAGAGAAATATGCACCTTCGCTGCCGCGGCCGAGCGCTGCCGCGCCGCAGCTCTAACCCCGGCCGGCTGAGAATTGATGAAGATGTTTAGTCTTGGAGAAGTACTGTGCTGAAGGGGAAAACTTTAAAATGCCATAAATCCTCTGGAAGTTTGCACAGGGCTTGCTTAGCCAAGAGGAATAACACTCCTATGTTTTGTTTTTTCTTTTTTGCCCGGTTGCTGGAGGGCTGGGTTATTTGGAAAGGCTCCTTCTCCCCAGGGCCAGCGCGGTTACGAAACCGGGTGATGCCGGGGCCACCGTGCGGTGCCAGCACCTCACAAGCTCCCGGCTTTGAAGTCGCCCGGTTTTTCACAGCGGTGAGCAAGGTGAGCGGCGCGATGGGTTTTCCAGATGGGCTGGCCCCTGCGGCGCCCTGGGCTGGGTTTCCTCCGCAGCAGGCGAAGGGCTCGGGCTCGGCACCGCTGCCGGCTCACCCTGGGCCCTTTGCAGCACGCTCTGCCGAAGCCGGCCTCGGCAGAGGGCTGCTCCTCCGGCTGGTTTTCTTAATTTGCCAAGCTTGCCTCATTAAACCGTTCCTTTTTTTAGAGCAGGGGAAAAGGATGAGAAGGAGCTAAAATAAGAGCCTCGGGAGCGGGGAGGAGGGGTCCCCGCCGTGGTGCCGTGATGCCCGACGGTGCTCTCGGGTCTCGCAGATGCAGCACACGCAGGGCTGGGGACCGAGGATGGATGGCGAGGAGGGTGAGTGGCAGGCTGCCCGCACCCCGCGGCCGTGCCCCGGCGGGGGCCTGACCCACATCATTCCTGGCTATGTCCATCGCAGCTATTTTGGGCACATCCCAGCAGCGGGCAGGAGCGTGTGACGCAGCGAGAGCGGCGTGGCTGGGGTCTGGGTGACCCCGCTGGGTGCCCGGTATGTACCCAAGGCCGTGATTTCCCTTGGGAGAGCAGTGACCTCATCCTGCTGGATACCCAGCCCCTCATTACTGCGCCTAGGCTGGAGCAGGGAGCTGCAACTGCAGTGGCCCCTTGGTGAGCATTAGGGCTGTGCTTGCACCCCGTTGCTGCTCAGCGTGCCTCCTCGGGGCCCCTAAACTGGCAGCGGAGATGCCAGGGCCACCCCTTTGCTGCAGCGGGTCCTGCTGTGCTTCTCCATGTGACCGTGCTTCTCCGTGCAGTTGCGCTCCCCCTGCCTGGCTGGGGCTGGGTCCGAGCGCCGCTGTCCTTCTGGAGCCGTCCCGTGAGTCCCATCCTCTGCCTCATCCCCTCCCAAGGCCACGCTGCCCCGGCCGCAACCCGCCCTCCCCTCCCACGGGCGCTGGTGGTCGCCCTCCTCGCCTTGACCCTCTCGCTGGAAGCGCGTCACATCCTCTCCCTCGCGGCTTTGGCTCTGCCAGGGGTCAGCGCTTCGCCGCTCCCACCCTCGCCCACCCCACAATGCCTGGGTCCCCAAACGTCCCTCCCATGTCCCCCCGGGACCTGCCCGTGGGGTGCATCGTGCACCAGTGTGGTGGGACGGGGGACGCAGTGCTGACCAGCGGGTCGGAGCACCGGGAGGGCACCTGTAGCCCGGCGGATGCCCAGGGTGGGTCACCAGCACCAGGGCAGCAATTTGGCTATGGCGTGGGGTACTAAGGTGGCATCTCTGCTCGCCTGCTCCCCCAGCCGCCCTTTCCTCTGGGTCCTGGCAGGCCCTGGGTCCCCAGGCTGGGTCCCTGGGGCTGGCGGGGGCAAGACGGGCACGCAGCACCCTGCCTGCACAGCGGGCTGGGGTCTTGCCTGTCGTCTAAAGCAGCGCTCTCCAAAGCCGGGTGCACAGGGCAATCCGTGGCGGGGCAGGGAGAAAATATTAGACCTTCAGCTGTACACGCATATCATTTATACATCAACCAATATACGGGGGTGCATCCTCAAAAATATTTACTGACAGGGGTGTACAATCAAAAACAGTTGGAGACACTGCTGGAAAGAAGGGAGGTGGCTCCTGGGAGCAGAAAGCTGCTATATGGTGGGGACCGTCCCGCGCCGTGTGGGCAGTGTGGCCGCACGTGAGCCAACGTGTGGATTTGGCGCGGCAGAGCCTCATCTGCTGGAGACAGCATCGCTCCGGGCCAGCGGCGTGCGGAGCCGATGGGCCGCATCCCACCCCCGCACGCTGCGCACTTGTGCGAGGGGCTGCACGCATCTGGCCGGCACCTGGCTCCCATTACGGGGCCGGGGCGGGCGCCACCGGTGCTGGGTTGCGGGGCCGCTGCAGAGCGCGGCCAGTCTGGGATGGAGAGGAGCTGGCTTCGTTCTCACGAGAAACTTCCCCTGCCGGCGTTTCAGCAGGACCGGGGGCGAGGGAACGGCTGTGTGCGCCGGGTGAGCACACGCTCCTGCTCACGTTTTAATGAGCTCTGTTGTAATGAGTGGGACCGGGGCTGAGGGCGGCTGGGGACAGCTTAGAGGGTGTCCCCGTGGGTTTGTCCCCACCGTGGGTTTGTCCCTCCACCTTGTAGGCCACGTCGGGGGCAGAGCTCAGTGCCTGGGAGCACCCGGGGCTCGCAGCACCCTGCCTGGTGTGGGGCAGGACCATGCTGTCCCCGCCGCGGAAGGGGTGCCGCACCGCTGCCCATGGTCCCAGGGGTGGCAGAGGGACTCCAGCCCCTCTCCCAAACCACGGCCACCATCCCATAGGTCACGTTAGCCCCTGCCATGGTGGGAGAGCATGGCAAGGAGAGGGTCTCCATGGGCAGCGTGGCTGTGGTGGCAGGGCGATGCTGTGGCGAGGCGGAGATCCAGGCTGGGGTAACCCAGTCGTGCCCACAGCCAGGACGCCACGGACCCAACGTGTCACCTCTGCCCAGGATTAGCCCGGGGCCGGTTGGGGACCGCTCACCGGGGAAAGGAGCATCAGGACATAGAGAGACTTTCAGCCTTCCTCCCCCCAACCCCATCGGCGCGGTATCCCACGCCAGGGTCACCCCGGGGGTACCTGACTCCCAGCCTCGGCAGCGGCTTCCTCCGGGCTGGGGGAAGGTCCGCAGCATCCCACATTCCCAAGGAGACCGTGGGAAGCTTTGAAAAAGTTGGCCTGGCTCTGGGCTGCCTATTTATAGCACCGCGCGCTCGGCGCTCTCATGCTTCTGTTCCCCAGCGTAGCTGCACGGGACTGTTTATATTTCCTCTGCTCTGCTTCCCCCTCGGCCGTCCTTCCCAGGAATGCCGCTTGGTATTGCAGACATGGGGAAGTCGAGGAGGATTCGGGATGAGCCAGCGGCATCATGAGGGATGCGGGGGGTGCACCGGCTCGCCCTCGCCTGGGTGCCCTTCCCTCCTGCTGGGGCTGGCCTCGCCGGCTCGGCAGGGTGCAGGCACGAGGGCTCAGGTCGGTGCCTCGCTTACCTGGGGCTGGGGCTCCGGCACGGCATTTCAGGAGCCCCCCAGCTTGCTGCCCGGGCCGGGGCTCCTGGCAGGCTCGTACTCAAGAGGGTGAAGGTGTTTTGGGGATTTGATAACAGCCTCATAGCAGGCCTTGGCGGGGCCGGTGGCTGCAAGAGGAGATGAGATGTGGGAGAGGAGGGATGGGTGCTGTGGTCTGCCCAGCCCCAAGCCTAAGCATCCGTGCTGAGGTGGGAGCCTCCGCAGCTGTGTGGGCTGTCCCGGTGGGAGCCCGCTCGCCTTCCTGCCCTTGCTGGGCCGGCACCATCCTTGGGGACATTGCGTTGGCCTCGGCGAGGGCAGGAGGGGCTGGATGGGCTGGATGGAGGCGGGGGGCTGTGCTGGCAGCAGGGTGGGAGAGGTGGCAGCGATGCTGCCCTGGCTGGTGGGATCGGGGAGGCGGCGTGGGCAGGAGGGGGCTCACCCCGCTCCCTCCCCACCCATGACCCAGACGCAGGGGCCAGCGTGCCGTGCGCGGTGGTGGCTGGGATCCCTGCGCTTCCCCGGGGGCAGGTGACAGCTCAGGGTCTCCCCAAGCTCTGGGCAGAGACCAGGAGCAGGGCTGGCCTGGGAGAGGCTGCTCGGCTCTCCTGGCCACCTCTGGAGTAACCGGGATTTGGCAAGGGAGGGATATCACTCACATTCTTGTGCTGGGAGGAGGATGCTGTGGTTAACCCCCTCGCTCCCCAGGAAGCCGCTCCTCCTGCCCCCCACTGCCTCGGGTCCTGGGGTTTGGAGGGAGCGATGGCTTTCCCCACAGGAGTGGACCCATCCTTCTTCTATGGACAGAAGGTGTCTGTTCCCAGAGCCCACCATGGCACCCTGGCCTGTGGGGACCCCTCCTGCCCTGGCACCCGCTGGCAAAGGGGTGGCTGAGCCCAGCTCTGGTGCCTCTGCGCCCACTCAGGTCCCTCCACCTGGGTTGCTTCCCACGGGGATCAGATGCCCGTGGTCTGCTAGCCATGCCCACGCTCTGCCAGCCATGGGTACAGGCAGGGCTGAGCTGTCCTGGCCCCTGCCAGCCACAGGGTCTCTGCCAAGGGCAGAGCTGTGACCCCCCCAGCTACCTCCTGCCCATCCAGCCCCACGGCTCTGCCCTGGGCTCCCCATCCCCGGCTCTCCCTGCCCTGCATCCCGGCTGAGGGTAACGCTCCCCGCGGAGGCAGGGATCACCGCAGGGATCGCCCCGGTGCCAGAGCAGCGTTTGCTTTGTCTCGGGCTCTCCCAGGCAGCCGAGGAGCCGAAGGCGGTCGCTCCCTGCGGGCAGCTGTTACCAGCTCACCCGACCCCGTCGCGGCATTGCTGCCAACAGCTGCATCCGACACGCCGGCCCTGCTCCCCGGCGCTGGCCCCCGGCAGCCCCTCGCATCCCGCAGCGGAGCGCTCTGGGGCTGCACAGGGAGCAAGGCTGGGGACCCCTGTGGGTACCGGCACCATACCCCAGCCTGTGCTGGGAGGGATGGGTTGAGATGGGGAGAGGGATGGTGCTGGGAAACCCTCCCCATGCAGCTGATCTGGCTCTGAGAAGGGAGCGCAAGCTCTCCCCAGCCTGGGCTGCCTAAAACCAGCTGGGCTGGACCCACACAATGGGCTGGAGGAGGCTGGGCTGCCTCGGCGCTGGCGTGGCCGGGGAGCTGGGAAGCCTCCTCTGCTCCCTGTGTGCCGGCCCGGAGCTGGTGGGCTCCTCTCAGCCTGCTGGGGGGCTGAGCAGCTCGGGAGGGATGCCCATCCCTTGGACAGCGGCTGGTCCCCTGCTCCAGGGACACAGGGGGGTCCCAGCATCGCCACGGGCTGGGTGCCAGGGTCTCTGCCCAGCTCTGCCAGCCCCAGGGCTCTCCGCTGACCGAACCACACCAGTGTCAGTGCCAGGTCACGCCGCCCCATCCCTGCCAAAACCCTCAGCACCAGGGGAGAGGATACAGGGTGGGGGGTCCCCAAGGACCCCCCCCCGGGACTGACTGCCATCCGGCTCCGCACGCTCACCTCTGGCAACATCTGCACAGCCGGGTGTCTGAGCCACCACCGAAAGCAGAGTGCCCTGGCCCCGGCCTCCCCGCATACTTGCTGCCATACGTACTGCTCAGCCGGGATGGAACTAATGCAGAAAACATGGCCCCGCGCTGCAGCCGGCACAACGTGGGCTGGGAGCGGCAGCGGCATCGCCCTGCCCTCTGCCAGCCCTGCCGCCCGCCCCGGGGGGCTGCCACCCACCACCATCTCTCGGGTGCTGTACTGGATGGTCCGGGGGACCAGCAGTGCGCAGGAGCCAGCGGAGCTGGCGCGGTCAGCTATCGAATCTCCAGCTGTTGCGTTTTGGCTGCCACAGCCGCACGGCTCAGGTGCCGAAGTGCTCTCCCAGCTGACAAGCGGGCTGGCCCCGGCTCCCGGGGTTTCCATCCCTCTCGGCACCGATCCTGGGACATGTTCCCTTCTCCAGGCCCTTCTCCCCTCCTCGGGAGCTGGCTCTGGTGCCAGCGTGTCGGAGGTGGGGGACGGGCCCCTCCTGTCCCACATCCTGCCCCCACGGCTGGGAGCGCCGGGCTCGGCTTGGCCAACGCTGCCTCTTCCAAGCGAGCTGCGCTGGCTGGCGAGCGCCGTGTTTGTGCTGGCAAGGAGGCTCGCGTGCCGGAGCCAGGGGGAGGATGAGCTTGGCACCGCGTGCCTTCTCCCACCCCGGCTGTGGGTCTCTCCAGAGAGTGGGCATCCCTCTAGGGCCGGTGGCTGGGACTGGAGGAGGCTGCTCCTGGCAGGGCTTCTCTGGTGGCAGGGTGGGAGATACGGCACCTCTGCACACCCTCACCGGTGGCAGAGCCTCGCTGGCGGTCACAGTGCGGCCGTGGCCAGTGGTGCACGGTTCTCACACCGAGGGGGATGCAGCTCATGGGATGTGGCTCCTCCAGCACCCACCTGGGGCTGTGGACGTGTGGGCACCCTCCTGTGCCCACCCCATCCCTCCTGCCCCCACGCCGGGTCCCCCCTGCCCTGCGCAGAGGTGCCGGAAGCGCCGCGCTGGGTTTAGCTCTGGCAGAACCCTCTGCTTTTCCATGCCAGCTCTGAAATCGTTAGCAGTCTTTTATTAGCGCTTCGCAAATGAGAGTGAGGGGGCTGCAAGCACTGCCTGCGCCGTGGGGCGAGCGCTGGCTGCCGGCTCCCGCTGGGACGCCAGGAACCGCAGGACCCATCTGGGGGCCACATGGGAGCCGGCAAGCAGCCGCCGCCGTCCCCGCAGTAACTCTTCCCCTCCCGTCCTCGGCAGAGCGGGGACACCAGGCTGGGGCCGGTGGGCAGGACGAGGCGGTGGCATGGGCTGGGGGTCCCAGCCCCACAGGGAGCCCAGGGGAGAGGCGGAGCAGGGCTGCAGGGGGTTAGGGCGGTGTGGGGAGCGTGGCCGGGCTCAGTTTGCCGTGTGTTTCGGTAGCATCCGGACACACACGGGGCACCCAGCTCCTGCAGCCAGGATTCAGCATGGATCAAGAGCCCAGGGATGCAGCCAGGGAAGTAAGTCCCTCTGTCACCATGGCCGTGGCCAAGCCTCTTCTCGTGCCTGCTGGCAGCTTCCTCACGGCACGCTGGCCCCTGAGCCCCCTCGCCGGGTGTGAGGAGAGCCTCGGGGGGGCAGGGAGCCGTCCTGTGCCCCCTCACACTCACATTACCTGCTGCCACCCTCTGCTCCTCGCCGGGAGCCAGGCCAGCCGCTGCACAAAGCAACCACGCCAGCACCGGCGCAGGGTGGGGGCTCTGGACTGTCACCGCTTGCAGGCTGTCCCCACTGCACTGTCACCATGGGCATCTCTCAGCGGAGTTGGGAACCAGCACTCGGCTCCATGTGCTCAGCTCTGGGGCGGTTCACGGCCACCACCGGTGAAGCATGCGTCCCGCGCGGTGTGCCTGGTGGTGATACCGACGGCTGTGTCTCCTGTGCCTTGCAGAGTGTCCTGGGACATGAGAACAACAAGGACTCCCGGCTGCTCTGGATGGGCTCCAGCGATTACCTCATCTCCGTCGGGTTCAGCCAGGTACGGTCCTCGCCGCGAAGGTGGCCCCGGCACTACCTGGATGTCCAGCCCCACTCCCTGCAGTGGCTGTGCTGGGGGCCCAGGTGCTTTTTGGGTGGCCTGTCCCCCATGAAAGCAGGAGGTCCCCTCCCCAGGTGACCTGGCCCTTGCTGGGGACGGAGGGAGGCTGGCTGGTGAGGGAGGTGGTGCCATGGGGCCAGCCCCGGTGCCCACTGACGCCATGTCTGTGCCCCTGCAGATGCGGGAGCGGGAGGTGAAGCTATGGGACACGCGGCGGTTCAGCGGGGCGATGCTCACCGTGGCGCTGGACACCTCGCCCGGGTAGGGACAGGGACTCGCTGCGGGGTGGGAGGGCGGGTGGTGGGGACGCAGGGCGGCGTGGCAGGGATGCCATGGTCAGAGACCCGTGGGGATCGCGGTGGCGGAGCAGGAGACGGCACAGAGCTCCTGGCACCGGCAGCACCCAGCCACAAAGCCGGGGACAGCATGGTCACGTCCCCGGCGCCATTTGGGTGGGATGGGAGGGTGGTGGCAGTGCTGAGGATGGTGCGGAGGCGTTCCCAGCAGCGCTGGGGTGGGACGGGTGCTCCGTGGCACTGTGGTGGGTGGTGGCACTGCTGCGGACAGCGCCAGCAGTGTCTGTGGTGGTGGTTAGCTGGGTGGGCATGTGCACTGGGGCGGCACGACAAGATGCTGCGGGCGAGCGAATCCCTTTGGTGCTGCCCGTGCACCGGAGCGGCTCGGCCCCGACCCCCTGCTCATGGTGGGGCCACGGTGCTTTGTGCCATGGTGCCGTGGTGGCTGCCCAGCCAGCCGTGGCCAGGCCAGCGGCAGAGCTGTGCTCACCGGGCATCCCATGGGGAAGTGAAGAGGAGCTTTTGTGGCCGTAAGGGGTCAGCGCCCCTTGTCAAGGTGTGATGGAGCTGTCTCCTGTCTGCGGGGCACCGCTGAGGCGAGGAATGCTCCGGTTAGACCCAGCCTGGCCTCTCCCACGCCGCCCGGTGAGCTGGCCTGGCATCACGGTGCGGGTGAGGAAACGGGAGAAGGAGGAGGCAGTGCCTTCATCCCGCCAGGGTGACGGGGATCTGGGGCAAGGTCCTTGCCGGGCTGCGCTGGAAGCTGCTGGCTCTCCCCAGAGCTGCTGGCAAAGCACAGGGACGCCGGGACCCTCGCCGCACACTGGGCTGGCTCCGTGGCGGGCCAGGATGCCGGAGCAGGCTGGGTGGTCGGCAGCCGCCAGTTGCCGATATGGGGCCTCTGGCAAGGAGCTGAGTGAGCCGTGACAGCGGGGCTGGCCCTTGGCTGCCCTGCCGGCGTCCCCCACACTGAGGTGTCAGCTCCAAGCCGGTGCTGGCAGCAGGCGGGACCGGCAGGAGGGGAGAGGATCGGTCGCGGGCACGGTGAGGAGGTGCTGGCACGGTGGCTGGGGGAGCAGCCCCGGGTGGGAGCAGGCGAGGAGGCTGATGGAGCATCCCTCGCCCTCCTGCGAGCTCCCGGGATGAGTGGTGAGCGGCTCTCCTGCTCCTCGGCTCTGCCGGCACAATGGGCAAAGGCAGCCATGGGGTTGCCACATCCAGCCTACGTGACCAGCCATCATTAGTGTCCAGAGTGAACACTCCTGAGGGAGGCCGGGACACACAGCATGCTGCAAGGGGACGCTTTGGGGTCCCTTATTGCTGCTGGCGGAGAATCCAGTGGGAATTACCCCAAATCCCGCTGCTTCTCGCACCCCGCGCGTGTGGGCCTCCCTGCCGGCACTGGGCCGGGGCGAGCCAGCCCGGCTAAATTGGATGCAGACGCCAGGCTGCGCTCAGCCCCCTTTGCTCAGGCTGGAGTTATTTTGGCTGCCGGGTTTATCGGCCGTCAGGAATGCGGCTGGCGGGCGCTGCCTGCGCGTCATGCCGGGGCTCTGCCGGGTTGCGGCTGTGTGGCGGGGTGATACGGAGAGGGGCTGGGGGTGATGGGGGCGAGCAGGGACCCCCCCTGCTGTGCCGGGGAGCTGCCAAGGAGCGGGAGGTGCTTTTTTTAGGCAGCCGCGCCGGGGCCGGCCGCGCTTCCAGCCCCAACCGCTCCCCGCCTGTAAATCTCGCAGAGATGACAAATGGCGGAGGGGGATTTGGGCTGGCTCCCGGCAGAGCCGCTGAGCGGGGGCTGCGCTCTCCCTCCGTCCCGATCGGGGGCCGCCGGGGTGTGATGCTGGGGAGTCCTGGAGCCGTGGCTAGGGCAGGGGGTGGAGGGTTTGGGGGTCACCAGGCCCCCTCCGGCGGCAGTGCCCCAACAGGGGAGCTGCCCAAACAGGCTGCTGCTCCAGGGACAGCAACTCGGCACGCTGGGGATGGCAGAGCCGTGGGGCTGGGGTGCCGGTTGTGGCTCTCCAGCGTGGCTGTGGGTGCCCAGCGTGGGGCATCGAGGACCATCTGGCAGTGTGGTGACGCCAGCCATGCCGTGAGCCAGGCGTGAGGAGCCGGGCGCAGCAGCAGCAGCTCATTGAGGCTCTTTGAGGAAGCAATCAGTGGGCGGGCAGGAAACTCATACCATTCATTACTGACGCCGGGCCGGCAGGAAGGGGAGCCCGCGTCCCCACCGCGTCCCCACCGCGCCCTGCTGCGGGGGCCCGTGCCCGCCGAGCCGCCATCATGTGTCCCAGGCACCCTGTGGCACCCCAAAGCGGGGCCATGGCGTGCCCCAAGGTGGGGGACACCCCCGGCACGTCCACCCCAATGCCCACAGCCGCACCGAACCCTGCGGGGTGGCTGCGCCCCTGCCCAGCATCCACGGGGGAAGAGGGCAGAGAGTGGCGGGGCACGGGCCCCATTCACCCCCACATCAGCAAGTGCGTTTTGGGGGTCGCCCATCCCAAATCCTGAGCAGTCGAGATCATTGCGACCGCATAAACCTCATTTTCAAAGCATCTTGGCTGTGCCGGGGCCGTGCTCGGGAGCTGACCCCTCGCAGCGATGCCCAGACCCCCGTGGGAGCTGGTGGCGGGAGGCAGGGGTGGCCCCGGCCCCTCTCCACACCGTGGCCCTCAACGTGCCGCCTTCACGTACCCGCCGCTCCCTTCGACTCGGGTTTTGTCTCCCCCCCCCCCCGGCCCCCTTTAATTAGATCAAGGAGCAGCAGGGCAGGAGCCAGGAAGGGGCCTCAATAGGTTATTGTTGCCCTAAATTGTAACCAGCACCGGCGGGGTTGGGTTACCGGCTCCGACTCGGGGTCAGCGACCAGACCCCGCTGCCGCGCGCCCGGCGGCCGGCACAGCACTGCCCGGGGACGGTGCCGTCACCGCGTCGGGGCTGGCGAGAACAGCGGCTCCCTTGTGTCGCCGCATCTTTTGGTGTCCCGAAAATGCCCCCTGGGAGGCTGGGAGGTGCCCGCTTGCCGAGCAGGGCTTGGGGTGCCCATGGCGTGGCCGGCTTGGGGCTGCGGCTGGGTCGGTAGGGCCGAGGTGACTGGCTCGGCAAAGGTCCCGGTGAGCTGTGTCCCCATGGTGTGTGCCGGCGCTGGGCAGATCCCCACGGGCCAGGACGGTGGTGGGGGCTGAGAGATGGGCACGGCTGGATCCCCACCGCCCTTCATGGTGCAAAGTCCGCCAGAGCTGGGAGGTGCTGGAGCCGCGACCTGCCTGCGGCAGGGAGCCAGCACGGCAGGATGTTTGCGGAGGGATTTGGGGTTGTTTGGCTCCCCCAGCGCTGGAGCAGGACACGGAGGGACCTGGATGGTTCCTGGGGGACGCTGCCCGGGGATGCTCAGCCCCCAGCACCCGCCCGCTGCCCCTGCCCTGGCCAAAGCCTGCGGCTGAGCCGGCTCGTGGGGGCCGGGCTTGCAGCCCTGGCATCTCCCGGCTCCAGCCCTCGTGCGCACCAAGGCTTATGACCCCACCGAGGCACGTGTCCCCACCGTCCCCCTGCCACCTCTCCCCGGTCACCAGCCATAATGGCACCTCGATGGCCATTCCTGCTCCCACCCCGCCTGGCCCCGACGCTTTTTCCTGGGACTTAGGAGCCCTTTTGGGTCGTGCTGGGCGTTTTGGGGGTCTCTGGCAACACCCACCCCAGTGGTCAGGTCTTGGTGGCAGAGCCCTGAGCAGGACAGGTCCATCCCTGTCCCCATCCCTGTCCCCATTGCCATCCCCCTGCAGACCCCTGCCCTCGCCCCCTCCTCCCACGGGTGCCTGGGCTGGCGGCCATCAGCGGGGAAGGGGCTTTGTCCTTCTGCTCCCGCTTGGCTGCCAACCTCAGACACGAGGAGCGGGGAGAGGCCACCCCATCAGGTGCCACCCCAGTGGGACCCCTCCCCGCGGGGGCGAGATGCTCCTGGGCGGCTGCACGAAGGGGTTAATGCCGGGGCGGCCGCCCGGCTCCGTCGCCTGCCCCAGTAATTACGGTGTGTAAAAATAGCCCATGCCGCTGGTGGGGCCGCTCAGGCGGGAAGGCAGCAAGTGGCGGCAGCGCCGAAATCGCTCCCAGATGGGCCACAGCCTCAGCCCACTGCCGCCTCCGCGGCCGACCGGTGCTCCCCAGCCCCGGCCTCCCCAGCTTTCCAGGAAGCCGGCGGGATTTCTGCCTCTCCGCAAACCCTTCCTGGCAGCCGACGCTTTGCGGCAACGCGTCGGGCTGTGGGACGGGCGCACGGCTGCCCTCGCCCCAGGGGAGCGGGGACCCCCGGCACCCTGCACCGAGGCAGCATGTGTCCCCGGGGCTCTGCTCCGGCCGTGGGGGCCTGGGGGGCCCAGGGGACCAGGCTTTGGTTTCCACGGGGCCATGCCCGGGGGCCGGGGATGTTTCTCTGGAGGCCGGAGACCTCCAGGCTTGCAGCCATCGGGGTGCAGGCGGGAGCTGGGCAGGGCTGGGCCAGCACCGTGGCCAGTGGGACTTGCCCCGGTGAAGCCGGTGGCTCCTCCAGTTGTGGCTCATCCCCATCCTGCCGGTGGCTTCTGCCTGGGGCTCTCGGTTACCGGCCCCGCTGGATCGCATAGCGAGAGGGATTTTTTTTTTTTTTATGGGTTCATTTCAGGGGGTTTTGCAATCTTTCCCCGGTGCTGATTCAGCTCAGAGGAATTAGCAGTGCTGCACGCTGTGCCGCTCCGAGTCGCTCCTGGCGCACGCCAGGGCTGGCAGTGGCCAGGGGGACTTTTGCACTGGGGTTCGGGAAGCCACGGGGGCTCGGGGGCTGGAAGGGCACGTTTTGGGTGCTGCTGAGCTCCTGCAGAGCCGCCTGGGTGCAGATGTGGGTGTCAGGGTGGGGTCCGAGCCCCACGGGGCACCGAGCCCTGTCCTGGCCACGGCATCCCCGTACCCCTCTGTGCCGAGGCCGAGCCCTGCTGTCCCCTCCTGGCCGCCGTCGCCCGCATCTCCCGGCTGGCACCGACAACCTCGGCTCAGGGCTTCCCCGCTGCGCTGCACCTGCCAAAGCCAAGCACCCGCTTTGCTCCTGCCATACCGGCGCAGCCGCTGTGGCATCCCTGACGCAGATGTGGTTGCTTTGGAGCTGCTGGAAGTCCCCCAGGAGCGATGGGACCTGCCAAGGAGTCGTGGGGATCCCCGGCACCCACCTGGCATGCGGGGGTCCCCCGCAAACCTCCAGCTAATTGCAAATGGGGAAAGCAGCTTCGTTAGGGGAAGGGCACATCGTGAAGGCAAGCAGCAGGAGGGAAGGCAAGGGGCCAGGGGGGCTTGAGGGCCGCTGTGAGGTCCCCGCTGCCGGTCCCCTGCAGCCCGGGGGGGTGAGGGGACACGCTGGGACCGACCCTGCGCCCGGCTGGGCTCGGGGGGCTGCGGCGGCGGCCGGCCGGAGGCACCCAGCGCGAGGCCGCGGCTCCGCCGGGGATTTTTCTTCTCTCCTCCTCACGGGGCTGGAAAATATACAAAGCTCGCAGTGAAAATATTTACACAGCAGCAATTTTCGGAGGAATTTGGGATGTTAATTTGAAAAATCTGTGGGGAGAGGACCACAATGGGCCCTTTGAGCGGGCGAGCGTGGCCATCGCACCGGCCCTCCCGCGCCGGCGAGGGGCCCCTCCTGCCGCTGCGCCGGCCCTAATGGGAGCCAGCCCTGCCGGAAGCCCACCTGGGAGCCAGGGGGGCCCCGCCAGCCGCCCCCGCCGCCGCCCCGCGCCCCTAATTGCATCCAGAGCCTCTCCCTCCCGCCGTCGGCCCCGGGCGAGCGGGACCGGGGCGGTTGTGGGGTCAGGGCCATATCCCGCAGCAAAGCGGTGCCTCCCGAAGAGCAGCCGGCCCCCGGTGCAGCCGACAGCTCGCGCGGCACGGCGGTGACCCTCGGTTCCGCTGGCGGCAGCCGCGGCGTTTCAGCCCGCTTTTTGCTCATTCTCTCCAAATCAAACACACCTCGGCAGGCAGGGCCCCAACCTGGAAAATTCCAGCTCAAAAGATAAAGGATTGGAAAACGATTAAAACCAGAGGGTTGGAGCAGAAACCACTTGGCAGCGGGAACCTGCCGAGCGCCGGCTCCCAGCCCTCCCCACCGGGGCCAGCACACGAAACCGGCTGTTCCTGGGGCTGGGGGCTCACCGCAGGGGGCTCCGAGCCTTGGCTCGGGCTGCAGCCCCCCGGTTTGGGGGGGAACCGAGCAGGCCGACGCTCACCACGGGCGCTTTGGGGGTCCCGGTGCCGCCGGGGGGTGACGTCAGGAGGTTGGGCTGGGCTGTTTGTCTCGCAGCCGGCCCCGGAGCCATCTGGCAGGCGGGGAGGGATGAAGTAAGGCTGGATGATGCGCAGGGCAGGGGCTGATTCGAAACTCGTGGCCTCTGTTTTGGGAACACCTCCTCAGCGCCTGCGGTGGGGGGCAGCGCCGTGGGGGTGAAGCCTCCCCAGCGCCGCCACCCAGAGCCGGGAAA
Organism: Nipponia nippon; assembly: GCF_047370975.1. Taxonomy (NCBI): domain Eukaryota; kingdom Metazoa; phylum Chordata; class Aves; order Pelecaniformes; family Threskiornithidae; genus Nipponia; species Nipponia nippon. The sequence continues at coordinate 2,417,757 of NW_028262369.1, forward strand.
ACTCCCACCTCCCTCACCCTGACTCATCCCGGCACACGCCAACAACAACGGGAGGACGCGGTCAACCTTCCCGCTCCTCCGCGGGGGACACGTCACCCTGCCCGTCGCGCTGCCCGCAAGCTGGGGGGAGATGGGCAGCACCTGCAAAAGTGCTGAGGGCTCTGCAAGAGGTTTTCATTGTTGTCATTTTAATTATTTTTTTTTTTTTTTTTTACAAAAAGACACCCTTCTGGTCTGCCTTACAAAAGAGACGTACACAAACCTGTACTAGAAAAAAAAAAAAGTGTTTTCCCAGAAGAAATGGGAAATAACCGTGTATAAATACTCTCTCCGAGTTCTTAAAGCTTCAATTCCCAGTTTGCCTGCTCAGCGCTTCCTTTGGCCCGGGGGTCCCGAGGGTCCCAGCACCTCGGCCGGGCCTTATCGCTCACATCAGCTTCCCGGGAGTTGAGAGTCACGGGCCGTGCTCCGCTAAAGGACCCTTGTTACCAGCACGTGGACGTCCCTTAGCCGAGTCACTGGCAGCTTTCTTTTTAGCAGTAGCTAAAAAAAAAAAGCCCACCCAAACCCCAAATTAAAAACCCCCCTCTCTTTCGCTACCCACGTTCTACGTAGAGGCGCAGAAATCAAGGCACTGAGCGGTAAAATTAGCGTCTCCTCCCGAAGCGCGGCCGCCTCTCGGAAATTGCACGTTATGGGTTTGGGGTTTTTCTGCCTTAGTTCAGTTAACTCCTCGCCAGTCCTCGCCCCGGCGGGACGCAGCCGGGTGCCACCGCTGGAGCTCAACCCTCGTCTGTCCGGGGCTCCCCTCGCCCAGCAGCCCCGTCCCACCCGGCTCAGAAATAGGAGGGTTTGAGCCCCGGGGTGTTGTTGTTGCTGGGGTAGTGCGACTGCATGAGCGGGACCTCGCACTCGGAGCCGCCGGAAAGCATCGCCGCCTCCGGCACCTTGCGGCCGTGGCTGCTCAAATCCCCATTTTCCAAGCAGGCTTTCACCCCTTCCAGCTCCAGCGGGCTGGCATCCGCTCTGGCGCCAGCGTGCGCCTTCGCCCGGCGGTGCCGGCGGTAGTAGGTGCCGGCGGTCACCACCACCACCAGCAGCAGCACGGCGGCCAGCGCGGGGACGATCATCAGGGTCAGGTTGCTGTCCTTGCTCTGGGTGACGGGCGAGTGCTGCTGGTGGCTGACCGGCAAGGTCTGCGCCTCGGCACAGTGCTCCTCCTTGGAGACCTTCTCTCCCAGGGGCCCGATGCAGACGCGGTAGGTGCAGTTGGGCTTCAGCGCCCGCACCGTGTACTCAGAGAGCGAAGCCGGCAAACGCAGCATCACCGGTCGCTTGTCCGGCCCGGAGAGATTTCGGTAGCTCAAGCGGATCCCCTTCAGCTGCACTTTGGACTGGACGTAGTTCTGCAAGTCCACTTTGAGGGAGGTGCTGCTGACCTGCGTGATGCTGATCCGCCGGCCGGGCGGCGGGGCCTGCGTGGCCAGGGACGGCGTCGTCCCCTTCACCTCTGCCTGGCAGTACGCCCCGGCGAAACCCTCCGGGCACAGGCACTCCAGGTGGTTTTGGGCACCCAGGTGGCAGGTGCCGCCGTTCAGACACGTGCGAGGGGGACAGATGGGTGGCGGGGGGCTGGTGGGGGCCGGGGGACCGCTGAAGGGCACCGGCGTGGAGCTGCCCTGGGGGGGCCTGGCCCCCGGGGTGGGAGCGGCAGTGCTGGGCTGCGGTGCCGGGCGGCCGCTGGTGGGGAGCGGCGCGGGCGGCGGCAGCGTGGTGGTGCGCGGGGTGGTGGGGGTGGTGGTGGTGGTGGTGGTGGGGCAGCCAAAGTCGGCGTACTGCAGGTGGTGGAGGAGCTTGCCGGAGTTTTTGGGGGGGAAGTGGCAGCGCGTCTCCTCGGGCCGCCGGAGGACCACGCTGCTGGCGTTCACCCACTGCACCAGCCAGCTCATCTGGCAGATGCAGTTGAAGGGGTTGCCAGAGGCCGTCACAGCCCGCAGCCTGGGGAAGAAGCTGGAGAAATCCCGAGGGATGGTGTTGATGTTGAGGTTGCTGATGTCCAGCTCCTGGAGGTTGTGAAGGTTGTGGAAGTCCTCTGCCAGCAGCTGGGAGATGCGGGCGTTGCCAGCCAGGCTGAGCTTGGTGAGGCTCCCCAGCCGCCGCAGCACCGCCGGGACGCGCTCCAGCAGGTTGTCGGAGACGTCCAGCTCGTGGAGGTTGTTCTGGGCCTGGAAGAGCTCCTCGTTTAAGCTCGTCAGGCCCAGCCCCGCGATCTTCAGGGACTCGATGTTGACAGCGTGGAAGGCCCCCGGTGCGATGGCAGGGATTTTGTTCCAGCTGATGTCCAGCAGCAGGAGGTTGGGCAGGTTAAGGGGGGGCACGGCCCAGAGCTGGTTGTTCTGCAGCTTGAGCTCCAGCAGGTTCTCCAGCGTGTCAAAGGCAGCGGCATGGATGTGCTGGATCCTGTTCCTCTGTAGGTAGAGCCGCTCCAGCAGCCGCAGCCCGTGGAAGGTCTCGTTGGTGATCTCCTGCAGCTGGTTGGAGGACAGGTCCAAGTTGACGAGCTCTGTCAGGGGCTGGAAGATGTTTTTCTGGATGCTAGCGATCTTATTTTGTGAGAGGTCCAAGAGCTGGAGGGCGGGCAGGCCGGCGAAGCTGTCCTCGCTGAGCATCGTGATGCCGTTCTCAAAGACGTAGAGGGAGAGGGTGTTGGGGGGCAGCCCCCGGGGCACGGTCTGGCCCCGTCTGGCCGCGCACAGGATGGTCTTGGGGTCTTGGCACTGGCAGCCCGCTGGACATGCCCCAGCCAGCTCCCCGAGGGCCAAGAGAAGCAGCGTGCAAAGGATCAGCTGGTTCATGGTGTCAGCTCTGCGGGAGAGAGAAACCCAGCCAAGGTTAGGGGCCAGGCCCTGCCGGGGGGGGGAGCCCCGGGCTGGCAGGGCGGTGGGGTGCCTCAGACCCCCCGCTGCTGCCCCCGCACTGCTGCTGGGGTGAGAGCTGTCTCCCTGTGCCCTGCCTGGGACCCTCCGGCCCCAAAGGGACCACGGAGGGAGCGGGGAAAGTCCCCGCTGCGCTCCTGCCTCCTCTGTGCTGCTCTGGCCCAGGACAGAGCTGGCGAGAGCGAAGCGGCACCACCCCAGCCCCACGCTCTCCCCCTCCCTGGACCCCCAGGATTTAGGAACATGGCACCTTTGTGCACCCCAGGCTCTACCATGAGACGTGTCCCACTGGCCTTGGCCTGGCCTCTTGGTACCGTCTCCGGTGGGGCACCGAGACCCCCGGTACGTGGCAGGGCAAGGGCCCCTACCTCCCCGGCTGCTCTCAGCAGGGTGCAAATCAAACATGGGGGATGTGGAGCAGCCCGGCTTGGGAGCCAGGGGAGGGGTGGGAGCCTGGCTGGCTTTCCCGGCACACCGAGCACCGCTTAACCCTTTGCTTGTGCCGCCGTCCTGGCGGCTGCACCCACGGGGTCTGTTCCTGCCCAGATTGCCAGCAGCAGCAATCCCCTCGGGGACGGGGGCACCCAGAGGTGGCCCCCACTGTGGGGTGGCCTGGGCACAGGCTGTGGGGCCGAAGGAGCCGGGTGCTCCCCTGCCCCACGGGTCCCTCCTGTGCCCTTCAGAGCCGGCTGCGTCCCCACAGAGTCCCGGGGCTCGAACTCACCCCCGAGCCGGCTCCTGTCCCCTGGGGGCCGCGGGTCACCTTGCTGTTCCCCTTCCTGCTGGCACCCTGGGGACCCAGCGCAGCACCCTGGGCTGCGTCCTCGTCCCTCAGGGACGGGGTCAGGGACAGAGGGGACGATGCTCTTGGGGTGTAAGTCCCCCTGCCCCAGCCCCCCGCAGGTGCCCCAGCTGATGTCCTTGCTTCACAGGCGACTGGTTCCTCTCTCAACCTCTTCTTTCAGCCCTTTTAATGACACTCCTAATTAGCACGGGTGAGGGGGGTGGCAGCAGGGACCCGATGCCTCCTGCCACCCTGTCTCAGGGGCAGAGGCAAACCCCACCAGGCTGCTGGAGGTGAGGGTGCCACCAGCACCCTGTCCTGCCAGCCCCTTCCCCCGCCATCGCCTGCTCCGAGCCGTTCACAGCTCCAGGCAAACCCCCCCTGCGGCTCGCAAGGGGCCCCCGCCGTGTGCGGGGGGCTGTCGGGTCACGCAGCAGCACGTGCCGCCTGCCCCGGCCGCCCCTCCGCCGTGGGGGGCCCTGTCCGGTGCCGGGACACCACATCCTGCACCGGTGGCTGTGGGAGGGACTGGACCCACGCTGTGTCCCCAGGCAGCGGAGCCCCCTGTGCCACAGAGGCACCGGCACTCGCCTGCAGCCGGACGGGGTTAATGGGGTGGCTGGCTCGGTCCTGGCCTCCTCCCCGGGTGGGGTGCACCCGAGGGTGGGGTGCGCCCGCGCCACTGGGCAGGGTCACCGCAAGCTGCCTGAGTCACTTGGCCCAACTGGCCCTGCCCCGCCGTGACCCGTGCCGTCAGCCCCCCCGACACCAGGGAGGAGCTGTGCCCTGTCCAGGGGGTCACCGTCACCGAGTCCCCTCCCCAGCACAGCCCCCAGCCCCTTCGCTGATGCCACTGCCACGTCCCACCGCACCCCAACATCATGGCCAAGCTGTTGGTGCTCGGCATGAGGACCGAGCAGAGCCGAAAAAGCATCATGGAGGCCTTGTGAAGCACTTTTGGGGGCTAAGGGGGCTGGGGGCAGGCCCGGCGCCCCTCACCGCCACACCAGCCCTTGAGGTGGCTCCGGCAGCCTGAGGGTGCTGGTTGGCAGGCAAAGCCCTGGCGCAGGGTGCCGGGCACGCCCGCGGTGCCACCACCGTGCCAGGCCGCCCGGGTGGGCAGCCAGGCCGGGGTTGGTTTTGCAATGCCAGGGTCGGGTTTCGCTGACGTGTCAGTACTGCAACCAGCTGCTGACTCCAAGTCTCTCTCGTCCCTTTAATTACGCTGGCATTTCCTTCCCTCCCCGCCTGCCAGGCTCCCCGCTCCGGGCAGGTTCGGCTGGCCTGGCTGCGGCCACAGCCACACATCCCCGCCTCGCCACGGGCGCCGGGCAGGCCGGCAGGGTTGCTCCACCCGCACGCCTCCACCACCTCTCCTTCGGCATCACCCAGCTCCGCCGGCACGCGCCGGCATCCCGCCCTCGCGCCCTGATGCTATTTTTCAAGGCAGTGAGGGGTTAACCCAGCCCAGGCTCGCTGGGGTGCTCACCCCTCCAAAACGGGGGGGCAGGGGAACAGCCCCCCCAGGCCCCGGGGGGGGTCCCCAACACGGAGAGGGGGCCCTGGTTCTGCCGGAGGTGTTAGGACCGCCCTGCCAGCGGCCTGCTGCTGCCTTGGCTGGGCTCCCCTGCGCCTGCACCGCAGATATTTGCCGAATTATTCATATTTTCCGGCTGCGGGGAGGATCTGGGCTCAGATTCCCCCAGTCCCGGCTCAGCCTTTCCCTGCCAGCCTGCTGGGGTGGGAGGGCCGCGTCCCCCCTCCCCGCCTGCAGCCCCCCAGGCCGGGCCGTCCAGCTGCCTGCCCAGGGCGAGGGACTCGGCAAGGGACGCCCTGCTTCGCACCCACCACGTGTTTTAAGGACGAGGCCGATGCCGTCACCACACCGCGGGGTGACACCTGCGCAGGAAGGGCCGGAGGAGCCCTCCTGGGCGTCCCTTCCCCTCCCTGCGGCTCAGGGACGCGGCTGTTCTCCCCAGGGACCCCGGCACGGCCAGGATGTCCCTTCCCGCACCGGCAAGCGAGGCCCCGCGACCGAACAAAGCCACCGTTGTTGCCGGCAGGCAGCCAAGCCGGTGGGCTGCCTCCTCGGCCAGCGGGCACCGGCACAGGCAGGATGGGGGCCCTGCACGAAGCCAGGCCCTGAGCTCTGTCCCCGTCACCGCAGGGAGGGACGCAGTGCCAGGCAGGATGCAGGCGCTGCTCCCCTCCCTTACGCCCCCCCAAAACAAGCCCATGTCGGCACGTGCCCCCTCCCGAGACCCAGCCGGGGGGAGATGCAGGATTGAACCCTTAATCCTCCTCCCCTTCAACCCACCCTGCGCCGCCGCAGCTCCCACCTCCTCCCAGGCTCCCCTCCCTATTTAATTAAAGTTTCCGCAGCAGCCCCAGAGGAATGCAGGCCTGGTTATTGCATTCCCCAGGGCTCTCGCCGGCCCCTCGGTCCCGCTTCTGCCCCTTTGACCCAGCCGCACTCCCCGACTCAGGTGCAGGCAAGGAGAAAAACCAGCAGAGCCGCTTTACCGGCAGCCAAACCGCCTCCGGAGGAGGCCAAACGCCGGCAGAGGTTGGGAGGAGGGCGGCGATGCTGCCACGCGCGGCCCCGGCAGCACGGGCAGATTCCTACGGCGTGACTGGGGCGGCCGTGGCTGTCCCCGAGCGTTTCCTCCTGCCGCGTCCCGCCGGCAGAGCCAGCCGGGCAGGCAGCGCTTGCGTCAGGGCCACCCGGCCTTGGCGTGGTGCGGGGAAAAATAGTAATTAGTGTCATCCTTGACGGTGGCACTGCCCAGCGCCGTGTGGGCAGTGGCACGGCCCCGGCTGGGTCAGGCCAGTCCAGCTGCCCCGGTCACGGCAGGATGAGACCTGTCGGCATGGGGCACGTCAGCTGGAGTGGGTGTGGGGGGGACACGAGTAGGGTTTTTTGGTTGGGAAGAGGGGTCTTGGAACTGGAGCATCATCCTTGCTGGGATGCACTGGCTCTCGTGGCAGCTGCCAACCAAGGGAGCCAGGCAAGGGACACTTACCCCACGGTGGCCCAAAGTCACACCTGGACAGGGTGGCGGGGGCCAGCCTCCCCCGACGCATGCCGGTTGACGATGAAGCACGCAGGGAGCTGGCGGCAGGAGAGGCGGTAGGGCATCCCCGCCGGCCAGGCTGGCCGGTGGCCCTGCTGGCACGCGTCCCTCTGCGCCAGCCGAGGGGGAACCCTTGCTGGCACTGCCCGGGGACCCCGCTCGGCCCCGCAGTGGGTCAGCAACCTGGGACGCCGGCCCCTGAGGACAGGCAGGGCCAGGGCAGCCAAACCCCACCCCGGCCGAGCCCTCCGCTGAGGAGGGGGGTGGTGGTGGTGGACACGGCTGCCAGCAGCTCCCACCTCTGCCTGACCCCAGAGGGCGAGCCCTGCTGCCACGTCTGCCGGGACAGGGCGAGCATGGGATCAGCCCAGGAGCGTGCCAGTCCCATGTGGGTCCTGGAGCCCTTCTGCTGGCAGGGTGGGTCGCAGCCACCCAGCCACAGCTGGAGGAAACTGGGCTCCACGTTAGCCATGGCCACATCTCTGTGATGGGAGCAGCACCAGGCCGAGGTCCCCAGGCCAGACCCCGGCACATCCCATGGCAGGACAGACGCAGGCAGGGACAGGGGACCTGGGGCCCTGCCTGCACCCTCATCCCTGCCTGCCACGGTGCCGCCACCCCAGCCCAGCCGAGCCCTCGTCACCGGCCCAGGCAGGGGACAGCCAGGTGCCCCCCAGCTCGGCCGAGGCCTTGGGGGGAGCCAGGCATGCCGACCCCCAGCCGAGGCCTGGAGCGAGGTGCTGGCCCCGTGTACCCTGCCTGCAGCCGAGGCCCGGGTGACACCCTGTCACCCGCGGAGGGCAGCCGGGCGTGGGTGCCCCGTAGCCCGGCCGAGGCCCACCGGGCTCCCTCAGCCCCGCCCCCCCCCCCCCCCCCCCGGCCGCCCAGCAGAGCCCCCTCCCGCCGGCGGGCCGCCGCCCCGCGATGCCCCGGCCCGGTGGCGAGGGGAGGGCCGGGGCAGCGGCGCCGAGGACGCGGGACTCACCGGGGCGGCGCGGGCCGGGGCGGTCAGTCCATGGCGGCGGCAGCGGCCGGCGGCCGGGCGGGCGCTCCCCTCTCTGGCGGCGCCGGGCGCGGGGGGCGGCTTTAAAACCGCGGGGGGGCGGAGCCTGCCCTCCCGCCGCCTTCCCATTGGCTGGGGGGGGACAGGGGAGGAGGGGTGGGGCACGCGCTGCCCCCCCCAAGGCTCCTCCCACTGCGCACCTGGGGCCCGGCACGGGGCGGGACCCCCCGGGACCCCCCGGACCCCCGGCAGCTCCAGGAGCACCCAGGGTCACCGAGACCCCCCGGACCCCCGGCAGCTCCAGGGCCCCCAGGGTCACAGGGACCCCCAGAGCCCCCTGGACCCCCGGCAGCTCCTGGAGCCCCAGGGTCACTGGGACCCTCAGGATCCCCCAGCAGCTCCAGGAGCTCCAGGGTCAACGGGACCCCTGGACCCCCGGCAGCTCCAGGAGCCCCAGGGTCACCGGGACCCTCAGGATCCCCCGGACCCTCGGCAGCTCCAGGAGCACCCAGGGTCACCGGGACCCTCAGGATCCCCCGGACTCCCGGCAGCTCCAGGAGCACCCAGGGTCACCGGGACCCCCTGGACCCCCGGCAGCTCCAGGACCCCCAGAACCCTCCAGGGCCCCCCAGGACCTCCAGCATCCCTGGGGCCGGGGTACCTGGGATCCCAGCATCCCTGGTGTGTATAGGGATAGGTGCAGGTATAGGTGCCTCCCTCATGTCCCCGGCATCCCTGGCACCTCCAGCACCCCCAGGCCCCCGGCACCCCAGGGACCCCCATCAGGGGCTGGGTGTCCTTGGCACCCCAGGGACCCCCATACCCAGTGTACCCAGGGACCCCGGCACCCCCATGCCCCTGCCACCGTCTGCTGGGGGACAGGGGGGCAGTGGGTGGCCCTCGCCATGGCTGCCCCCACGGCCCGGTGACGGCAGAGCTGTGCCGAGCACCGCAGGACAACACTCGCCGTTCGGCACCGTGAGGACGGCACGGGCCGGGCTGGGACAACCCAGGGTGCCCTTGTCCCAACCCTGGGCCCTGGAGGCGGTGGCAGTGCTGGTGACGGTGACTGCAGCCGGGCAGGTGACACCGGTGCCTGCCACAGCCACCCCGGCGGTGTTTGCCTACGTTGTGCCAACAGTCCTGGGGCAGAACCGTGCCACCCAGCCACCCTGTGACAACCCACGGCAGCACCGGGGTGTCCCTGCCACGGGTGCCCCTGCCCTGGGGAGCTGCCAGGGCTGGGGCAGGAGCGCAGCACAGTCTTTGTTTTACCATATTTCCTCAAAGTTGTTTGGCGTAAAACACCGGCACGGCACGGCTCCCTGCCCTCGGCACAGCCACAGAAATGTCAACTCGAAAGTAACAGATTGTCCCTTTGTTCGGCGCAGAGCGGCCTGTGGAGCTCCCTCCTCTGCCCCTGCCGAGGGAAGGCAGCGAGGTGGCTCCGTGCTCCTCGTCACCGCTGTCCCCTTCAGCCACCGAGCACTGCCCTGGTCGTGGCCACCTCTGGCCACCGAGCATCCCCGTGGTCATCGTCCCCTCCGGCCACCGAGCGTCCCCCCCCAGCTATGGTCCCCTGCGGCCACCGAGCGCCCACCAGCCACAGGCTGGGCCAGGGCGCAGGACAAGGAGCAGGGACGCGCTCCAGCTGGCGCAGCCCCGGCCACGGGGCGCTCCCGGGGCTGGCTGGCACGGCAGGTGCCAGGCGAGGCGGGTGGCGTGCCGGGGTGTGCCACGCGCCCGCCCCAAACTGGCTGAGCCGGCCTAGCCAGCCCAGGGGCTCCCCTGCGGGTGCCAGTGGCTTCCCCAAGCGGGGCCGGGTGCCATCGCTGGGCGCAGGGCACAGGGCTGGGAGCGAGATGCCCCGCGGCTGGGCACGGCTTCGCGGCGGGCACCACGCAGCCGGAGCTGGAAGCAACCGGTGGTGCCAGTGGTGCCGTCCCGCTGCACACCCGTCACCATGGGGCGGGACAGTGAGGGTGGTGCCATGGGGAGCTGTAAGTCAGGGGAGCAGCCTGGCACGCCGAGGGTACCCCCTGGCACCGGTGCTGCCATAGGCGGGGCCTGATCCTGCCCCGTGCTTCCCCAGGACAGGGTTTGGGGTGTGCACCAGTGGGGGAAGGTGCAGGATCCGGCCCCGCGGCCCTCAGGGTGCTGCGCCAACGTGTGTCCCCGGCTCAGCACCCTCCTTCCCTTGCAGGGCCGCCATCCCGCTGTACGACGCTGACACGGGGCTGCTGGTGTTGGCGGGGAAGGTGAGGTCCCACGGCCATGGGGCGCGTGTGGGTGCAGTGGGGTGCTCCCCGCAGCCCCGCTCATGCCCTGTCCCCTCCGCCTCTCTTCCAGGGAGAAAACCTCCTGTACTGCTTCGAGGTGGCACCCGCGCAGCCGGCGCTCACCCAAGGTAAGCAGGATATGTCCCGCGCTGCCGGCAGCCCCGAGGGCCTCACCGCTGCCCGCGCTGCCTGCTCCACGCCTGCCCTGCCCGTCCCCCAGTGACCCAGTGCCGGACAGAGGGCAGCACGCGGGGCCTGGCTGCCGTGCCGCGCCTGGCCCTGGACGTCATGGCCTGCGAGGTGCTCCGCGTCCTGCAGCTCACCGACACCGCCCTCGTCCCCGTCAGCTACGTGGTACCACGCAAGGTAAGGGAGGCACTGCGTCACGGGTGCCTGGTGACACCTCATGGGTGACATGTCATGGGTGCCACCTCAATGGCGCTGGGTGACAAAGAGTGCCCGGGTGCAGGGGGACCCCGCTCCCCACCCTGAGGGGAGTGGGAGAGGAGGGAAACCTGGGTACTGGAGGCTGAAACCGGGGTGCTGATGGCGGGTAATGGAGCAGGAGGGTGGGTGCTGGGTGCTGGAGGCTGAAATCTGGGTGCTGATGGCGGGTAGTGGTGACTGGAAGGTGGGTGCTGGGTTCTGGGCGCTGAAATCTGGGTGGGTAATGGAGGCTGGGTTTGCTGGGTGCTGGATTTGGGAAGCTGGGTGCTGCGTGCAAGATGCTGGGTGCTGGAGAGTGGTTCCTGACAGCAGGGTGCTACCTGCTGGGTGCTGTTGTGCAGTGGGTGCTGGGTGCCAGATCCTGAATGCCGGGTGCTTAAAGTGGCTTTAAAGCGTTTGAGATTTGGGTGCTGGGTAGCAGCGTCTGGGTGCTGGAGGGAGGATCCTGGGTGCCAGATCCTGAATGCTGGGTGCTTAAAGCTGGGTGCTGAAACACGAGCACTGGGTGCTGCAAGCCATGATGCTGGGTGCTGTTTTGGAGGCTGGCTGCGTTCAGGGGTGCGCAAGGCAGCCCAGCGCCGGGCAGCGTCTGACACCTACAGGCTTCGGCGCGCAGCTCGTGGGGACGGGGCTCTGTGGCTGGAGGGGCTGGGGTGCCCAGGGGTGCCCAGGGGTCCCTGGGGGTGCCAGGGGGTGTCCAGGGGTGCCCTGGGCCAGGCGGTGCCAGCTGGCAGCAGGATGGGGGCTACAGGGTTTTGGGGACACCCACCTTGCCCTGTCCCCTCTCCTGCAGTCCATCCAGGACTTCCACGAGGATCTCTTCCCTGACTGCGCCGGGACGCTGCCGGCCACTGGTGCCCAGGCCTGGTGGGCGGGGGACAGCCAGCAGGTCAGTGTCACCCGGGTGGGCGTCCCAACCAGTGGCATTGCCCGGGGCTGCCACCGGCCCCTGCCCACCGCTCTGCCCGCCGGCAGGTGAGGAGGGTGAGCCTGCACCCCGCGCACAGACCCACGGAGACCTTCAGCTCCCCCGTCATCGCCAGCACCCAGCTCCAGGCAGCCAACACCAGCTCCACTGATGCCGACCGGAGCGTGAGCACGGGGCACCGGGGAGCGCGCCGGGGTGCCAAGGGGTCGGGGGGTCCCCGCTGCTCTCGTCCCGCAGGGAAGGGGAGGGCTGGGACACCGGTTCCCCCTGCTCACCCGCTCTCTCTCCTGTAGGAGGGCAGCGGCTACTCCTCGCCCTCCTCGCTGGCCTCGCCGAGCAGCGCCGCCACCTCCCTCTCGGCCAGCACCGGCCCCTCCAGCGGCTTCGCCAGCAGCCCCAGCCAGAAGTCGCTGCAGAGCATTTTGGGTGAGCGGGCGGTGGGGCGGGCTCGGTGTCCCCCCCAGCTGGGTCTGTGCCGGGGTGGGGACACCCGGGGTGCTCACCTGTCCCCTGCCTGCCCCAGGGCCCAGCTCCCGCTTCCGACACGCGCAGGGCAGGGTGCTGCACCGCGACACCCACCTCACCAACCTGCGGGGGCTCAGCCTCACCACACCGGGCGAGTGTGACGGCTTCTGTGCCAACCACCAGCGTGTCGCCCTCCCCCTGCTCTCCGCCGGCGGCCAGATCGCCATCCTCGAGGTACCCCCGGTGTGGCACGGCGGCCGGCACGGCGCCAGTGGGCGCAGTGCAGGTGACCCCCTGGCTCTCTCCCCCAGCTCTCCAAGCCGGGCCGCCTCCCCGATGCAGCCGTGCCCACCATCCAGAACGGCGCGGCGGTGGCCGACCTCTCCTGGGACCCCTTCAACCCGCGGCGCCTCGCTGTTGGTACGCACACCGTGCCCGGGGCAGGGCACCGGGCTATTCCCCGGCACCGGGCACACCAGATCACTGGCTTAACCACTGCCCATCCCTTTCGGTGCCGCAGCGGGTGAAGACGCCAAGATCCGGCTGTGGCGGATCCCTGAGGGAGGGCTGCGGGAGACGCTGCAGGAGCCCGAAGCCATTCTCCGAGGTGAGGGGTGTGCAGGGAGGCACACGAGCACCCCACATTGGGGACAAGCCACCCCGGCGGTGTCCCCATCCTGGTGCAGATGGGGATGGCCACGTACAACTCACCCTTACCAGGTCACACGGAGAAGATTTACTCCATCCGCTTCCACCCTGTGGCATCCGATCTCCTGGTCTCCTCCTCCTATGACATGACAGTGAGGATCTGGGAGTTGAGCACCGGGCGGGAAGCCTTGTGCCTGCGGGGACACACCGATCAGGTAAGGGATGACACACTTGGGGACACCTGAGGGACGTGTTTGGCCAGGCAGGGGACATGAGGGGGACACCCCATCCATCCCCCCAGATCTTCAGCCTGGCTTGGAGCCCCGATGGGAAGAAGCTGGCGACGGTGAGCAAAGACAGCCGGTTACGGCTCTACGAACCCCGGTGCAGCCCTCAGCCTCAACAGGTACGGTCGCAGCGGCGGGGACGGGATGGAGAGCTGGGGGTGCGGGCAGGTGACCGCGGCAGGGGGAACCCCCGCCGCGGGCACCTGCCCGCACCCCCAGCTCTCTCCGAGCAGGCAGGGTGACCTTCACCCCACACAGGAGGGTCCGGGTCCCGAGGGGAGCCGTGGAGCGCGCCTGGTTTGGGTTTGCGGCGGCGACTACCTCCTGGTGTCCGGCTTCGATAGGTAAAGAGGGGGACGCACACCGGGGCAGGGGTCCCCAAGGGACACCATGCCCCCTCCCCCCCATATTGTCACCTCCCCGCAGCCGCAGCGAGAGGAGGATCCTCCTCTACCGGGCGCAGGCTCTGCCCGAGGGACCCTTGTCCGTGCTCGGCCTCGACGTGGCTCCTTCCACCCTCCTGCCCTTCTACGATGAGGATACCAGCGTTGTCTTCCTCACCGGCAAGGTGAGGCTTTGCCCCCCCAAAAAACTGGGGGGGCTACCTGCCTACAGCACCCCAACAGTGCTGAGAGACCCTCTGTGCACCCCCTGCCAGCCCCCATCTCTCTCCATCCCCAGGGTGACACCAGAGTCTTCCTCTACGAGGTGACACCCGAGCCCCCCTATTTCCTCGAGTGCAACAGCTTCACCTCCAACGAACCCCACAAGGTAAAGGGGGGGGCCTGCCGGGGCCACGCTGCCTGTCCCTGACCCCCCTGCCTGCACTGCCAGACCCGCGGCAGGCCCCGCTCACGCCTCCGCCCCATCAGGGCTTCGTCTTCTTGCCCAAAACGGCGTGCGAGGTGCGGGAGGTGGAGTTCGCCCGGGCGCTGCGCCTGGGGCAGAGCACCCTCGAACCGGTGGCTTTCCACGTGCCACGCGTCAAGGTAGGCGGCGGAGACCCAGCTGTGTTTGGGGGGGACGAAGGAGGCAGAGGACCCCCCCTCAGTGCCCCTTGCCCCCACAGAAGGAGTACTTCCAGGACGATATCTACCCGCCGACCCGCGTGTGGTGGGAGCCGGCCCTCGGCGGCAGCGCCTGGCTGGCAGGGCAGGACGGGCAGCAGCGCCGCACCAGCCTGCGGCCGGCTGACATGACGCCAGGTGGGTGCGGAGGAGCAGGGGCGAGGGCCCCGGGCCCACGGGGATGGCCATGGGGTGCATGGGTGTGGGTGAGCCACGGGGCAGAACCCTTCTGCCCCACAACGCCGCTGCTCTCCCAGTGAGCGAGGCCCCAAAGGAGGCTCCGGCGCGCAAGTTCGTCCCTGCGTCCGTCTACCTGGAGGAGAAGTCTGACGAGCAGAAGAAGGAGGAGGTGGGTGCTGGGGCACCCCGGGACCACCACCCTGCTGCGGGGGGCCAGGGCTGGGGGAGATGCTCCGGGCCCTATGGCTCTGCCCTTCCTCTCTGCAGCTCCTGAGCGCCATGGTGGCCCGGCTTGGCAACCGGGATGACCCGCTGCCTCAGGACTCCTTCGAGGGGGTGGACGAGGACGAGTGGGTAGGTGCTGGGGGGGACGACACGACGACCCCCGGAGCCGGGGCTGCCTCCCTCACCCCCACCGGGCCTCCCGCAGGACTAGGCCAGACCCCGGCACCTCGGGGACCACGCCGGGGACACCCGAACCCGCCCAGGCCCGGCGGGGAGGATGAAGAGGAGGAAGAGGAGTTGGGCGGGGCGCGGCGGGGCCCGGCCCGGCTGAGGGGAGACGCGGCAGGGCCGAGGGCCGCGCCCCGCAGCGGGCCGGGCAGTGGCGTTGGACCCCACGCCCAGCGCGGGCAGGCCCCGCTATTAAAGCCGCTGCACCACCACCCGTCTCCTGCCGTGACTGCGGGCCGGGAATGGGGGGACCGGGGGACAGGGACACACGGGACCGGGACACAGGGGACCGGCCCGGGGGTAGGCCGCGGCCTAGGCCTCGCCCGCCCTCTGCGCATGCGCGGCTACCGGCGGGACATCCGGGGCGGCGCGGCCGCCAGAGGGCGCTCTGTCCCGGTGGAGGCGGCGCTCTGTCCCGCGTTGCCGCTACCTCGGTGGTCTCTGCGACCTTCGCTCCTTGACCCCGTGACCGGCGGGGGCGGAAGCGGCGGCGGGGCCATGGTGAGAGGCGGCGGGGCCGGGAGCGGGGATCGGGCCCGGGGAGGGAGGGACATGGCCCGGGGAGGGGGAACAGGGCCCGGGGAGCAGGGGACTGGGCTGGGCATGGCCCGGGGACGGCGGGACAGGGCCCGGGGAGGCGGGGGATGATGCTGAGCAGGGCCCGGGGACACGGCAGGGCCCGGGGAGGTGCGAGGAAGCCGGGGACAGGGCCTGGGGAGAGGGGACGGGGCCGAGGGGGGGGGGACAGGAGCCGGGGGGGGACAGGGCAGGGCCCCGGAGGGCTCAGGGAGAGCGGACGGGGCACAGGGCCCGGAGGGGACGGGGCCCCGTGGCGGCTGTGACAGCAGGGTGTCCCCGCAGGCCAAGTACCTGGCGCAGATCATCCTGGTGGGGGCCCAGGTGGTCGGACGGGCCTTCATGCGGGCGCTGCGCCAGGAGTTCGCAGGTAGGAGCCGAGCTGCCATCCCACGGCGCTGGGCACCGCACGGTGTCCCCACAGCCCGGCCCGGGGCACGGCCGTACCCCCCCTTCCCCATCCCCTTCCCCAGGGCACCCCGCTGCCCCCCGTGCCCCCCAGGCTTGTCGCAGGGTGACAGTCAGCGCCCGCATCCTGGTGCCAGCCTAACGGCGTTTGGGCTCCCAGCAGCCATGCCAGGCGCCAGCACGGACCTGGCACCGCTGTCGGGCTCTGAGACATCCCAGCAGCCCCAAAGGGCAGAGCGGGGTGGTCCCCTGGGACCCTGCCCTGCCTGCTTCTGCCTGCCCGCAGCCTGCCTCGCTGTGGGCACCGACAGCAAACGAGTGGCCACCTCCCCCCGGTTCCCGCCACGGGGACCTCGTCCGGGTGACCCCCGCGGGCTGGAGGCAGTGTGAAGAGGGCAGAGGGGTGGAACTGGGATCTGAACACCTCGGAGCCCACGGGCTTTGTCACCCGGCCCCCGCCCGAGGCCTGGGGGTCCCCGGGGGGGCTGTGTTGCGGGGACTCACGCTCTGGGTGTCTCCGGGCAGCGAGCCGAGCGGCGGCAGATGCGCGAGGGCGCTCGGAGAGGCCCCAGTCCGCCGCGGCCTCCAGGATCATCGGCATCAGCCTCCAGGAAGCCCAGCAGATCCTCAACGTCTCAAACCTCAACCCGGAGGAGATCCAGAAGGTAGAGGCTCTCTCGGAGCTGGGGAGGGACGGTGCTGGCAGGGCCCTGCCCTCCCCGCGGCCGCTGCCTGGCGTAGGGCTGACGGCTGGTCCCCGGAGGGAGCGTTGCTGCTCTCCTGGGCCCAGTTAATCCCAGTCTGAGGTTTCCCTGCCCCAGCTGGAGGAGCATGCCAGCAGCTCGCGGGCGTTAGCAGCCCGCCTTGTTCGTCCCCTGCGTGTGCCTGGCGGTGCTGCTCAGGGAAGGGGCCGTGGGCTCCCCAGAGGTGCCTGACCGGGAGCGTGGGGGTCGGGCAGAGCCAGCCGCATCCCCGAGATCGCACTCGTCACCTCCAGCACCGCCACGGGAAGCGGGAGGCTGCCGCGGTTCAGGGCTGGGGAGGGCGGAGGAGATGAATCTGATGGGGAGCTTCTCTTTGGCAGAACTACGACCACTTGTTCAAGGTGAATGACAAATCAGTGGGAGGCTCCTTCTACCTGCAGTCCAAGGTGAGCAAAGGGAGGAGAGGAGGGGGGCTGTGCTGGCCCCCAGCACCTTCCCCTGCCTGGGATTTGGGAGAGAGCGGAGCCTGAGCATCGCCGTAGATGAGGTGGGGAGGGGACGGCCCCGTCCCTCCATGTCACCCTGTCACCCCGTCCCCGTGTCCCGCAGGTGGTGAGAGCCAAGGAGCGGCTGGACGAGGAGCTCCGCATCCAGGCCAAGGACGAGAAAGAGAAGGGGTGGAAAGCCGAGACGTGACTCCCGCCGTCCCCACGCCCCGTGTCCCTCACCCTTAACTTATAGGTAGCCAATAAATACCATGTCCTCCAGCGCCTGGCCTGGCTGCTCTGCGCCCCGGGGAGGGAGAGGGGACTTCCCCACCTCCGCCCCGGAGGGGATCGGCCCCGCGAGCGGCTGGCGGGGCCGGGATTTGCCCTGGGGAGGAGGAGGAGGGAGGCGGCTGGGGAAGAAGGGGTGTCCCCGGGACACCCAGGGTTGCCAGGGCTCAAATGGCACCTGGGGAGACTGCGGGAGCTATTTTTGTGGTGGGTTCGGATGCTTTTGGCCCGAGTGCACGGATACCTCTGGCTCCGTACCACAGGAACGCCGGGAATGCCGTTACCTTTCTCCCACCGCGGGTGGGCAGCCGGGATGACAGCTGGGTCGACGCAAGGGGCCGTGGAGGGGACACACCGAGCTGTCCCCACCTGCGGCTCATCCCGCAGACCCTGGCAGGGCTTCACCAGCACCGGGGCTGCCCAACCAGGAGCGTGGGGACCCACCGGGGGGTCAGGCAGAGCCAGCCGTGCCCCCAGATCACACCCAGCACCCCTCCATCCCCTGGCTTTGTCCCCACCTCGGGCTCAGCGTGGCCCTCGCCACCATCGCGGACTGAAACAGGAACTTACTTCAACTGCACTTTATTGTTTTCTTAATAAACTTCCTCTCCCCTGGAGGAATATAGTGTTATAGTCGTTAGCTTATCCCTTACTTCTGCAGTCCTTAAACGCTATGCTAACAGCGATGGAGCCCAACAGGAGGAAAATAAAAACAACCCAGAAACTACGATAGAAAGGCACTTCGAGACCGTTAAAATACTGATGTCCTGGAATGTGCAACAACAAACCGACGAAGGAGCGAGGAGACGTACACCGTACACCGGCCGGGGCGGCCTGGTCGATGGCCCGCGGCCATGCTGGGGCTGTGGCAGCACCGGGCGGCCGCCGCGCCCCGGCCCCAGGAGGGTGAGGGCAGGGAGACCGGCTCCCCGCGGGGCGTGCGTGGCCGGGGGGACTCCTTCCAGCGGGGAGGGGGGCAGGATTGGGGAGACCCCACGCTCCGGTTCAGAGAAAGCCGTGGGCGGCAGCGGGAGGTACGCGGGACCCCCTGCGTGCGCTGGGGGGGCTCTGCCCGCGCACGCTGCCCACTCCTGGCACTGCGGCAGCATCCTGCCCATCCCGGTGCTGCCCGGTGGCCCGGGGGGGCTCATCGGGGAACCTCGCCGGGGGGCCGGTGCGGCCCGAGGAGCGTGTGCCCTGCCGGCCGGTGCCAACGTGCCACCGGCAGCAGCCCTGCTGGCACCTGGAGTCCCGCCCGCGCTGCCCGCTGCCTGCATGCGCTTGCGGTACATGGTTAGGTATGAACGTAGCTAAACAGGGTGGCTCTGCCCCGGCGCGGAGCCGGCGTGGCGAGCGGCACACGCGGCCGTGTGCCTTGTCACGGGGAGGGCCGGGGAGGCGGTGGGGGGACAAGGGTGGCCGGAGGGATGCGGGCGGGCACCGGGCCGGGGTGTGCCCAGCCAGCTGGGCCTGGCACGGCAGGGACCGCAACGAGGTGCCATGGCCACGGCCCTGCCCGCAGCCATGCCGGCCAGGTGGGGTCGGACGGCACGGCCGGGCACAGCTTGGGGCTGCAGGAGCGGTCGGTCCCCAAGCTGTCACCCCACTGTCCCCACGGCGGGAGGCTGGGGGCTGTGGCCCCCCACGCCGGCACCAGCGGTGCTGAGGCCTCGGGCAGGGAGACGCCGAGTCGGCGGCAGTGGATGAGCCCAACTGGGGCCCCGTCGGAGCAGGGGGCTGGTTGAGAAATAAATAGCGGCGTCTCCAGCTGCCCAGGCTGGGGGGGAGCAGGGGGACCCCCCCGTACCCCCGGGGCTGCCCCCGGCGTGGGGTCACGGCCGGCTCCGGCCACCGAGGGATTATTGCTTTTCTCAGAAGAGTCCATTCTTCTTTCGTGACGGTTAAAAGCACGAGCGAGGCCCCGCCGGGGCTGGGGGGCTGCTGGGGGGAGGAGGGGGCAATACCCCCACCCCCGGGGAGCGGGATCTGCCCGCCAGGCCGGCGGCCGGCCCCGGGCATCGTCGGACCCCCTCAATTGACGGCAGCAGGTTTGAGCAGCAGGGAGCCGGGGGGGATGAGCACCCAGCCAGGCGGCAGCGCCTCGGGGCTGCCCCCCGAGCTGACGCCGGCCGAGAGGTCGAGCACGGCCCCTGGCAGCAGCGCCAGGCTCTCGGGGGGTGCCCGCGGCCGCCCCGGCTCCGTCCTTTCACACCTCTCCTTCCGACTCTCCGGCCCTTTGCCCGCCTTGGGCAGCCGCCCCTCGGCCCCGCTGCCCTTCTCCCCCTCGGCCTTGGCCCCGCCGGCCAGCAGCGACATGACGGGCAGCCCCAGCCCCGCCGGGAAGGGCGAGGGCAGCAACGGGCTCTTGGCCAAGTTCAAGGGGCCGCCGTTGAGGGGCAGGACAGGGCCCGGCAGGGCTGGCAGGGCACCGGCAGCCCCACAGCCCAAAGCGCTGAGGTCGAGCGGTGCCGGCGCCAAAGGGATGGGCAACGCCGGCAGCCCCGGGGGAGCGAAGAGGGCGGCGGGGTTGGGGATCACGAGCTGCGCCCCGTTAACGTAGGGCACCTCCGCCGAACCCAGGGGCGTTTTGGGAGGCGGGTGGACCTTGAGCATCTCCGGGTGCTCGGGAGAGACGAAATGGCCGTGGGCTTTGATGTGCTTGCGGAGGGAGCTGGGGTCGGTGTAGCGCTTGTGGCAGCCCGGCATCTTGCAGGAGTAGGGCTTCTCCACGTAGTGGGTGCGGGTGTGCTTGAAGCGGTCGCTGGAGTTGGAGTAACGCTTGTTGCAGCCTTCGTAGGGGCAGATGTAGGGCTTCTCGCCTGCGGGATGGCACAGCACCGGGTCTGCCGGGGCATGGCCGGCCCTGCCAGGTCCCCCGCGTCCCCCCTGAGCCTCCCTGCTCCCCCCAGGCGAGCGCGGTGGCCGGCACTGACCTGTGTGCGAGCGGTTGTGGATTTTCAGGTTCTCCAGGCGGGAGAAGCTCTTGTTGCAGGTGGGGCAGCGATGCGGCTTCTCGTTGGTGTGCGTCCGGATGTGGATCAGCATCTTGTACCTGCCAGGGTCCAGGGGGGAACATCACCAGGGATGGCCCCAGCCCCCAGGGCATCTTCTTGTCCCCATGCCCTGGCTACGGGGTGAGGGGACAGCAACATCCAGGCCAGCACGGTCATCCAGCCCCCCCAGGGACCTCGCACCCCACGCCAGAGGGCTGGCTGGATGGAGACCTGCACAGCCCCCGGTGCTGGGCTCCTGTCTCCCCACAGCGACTCAGAGCAGCCCCCCAGGGACCCCAGACCACCCCCTCCCGGTGCCCGGAGCCCCCCCTGCCCACCTGGCATTGAAGCCCCTGCCGTGGCGGGCGCAGCCCTCCCAGTGGCAGCAGTACCCCGCGTCCTTCTCGGGTTTGACATGGAAGTCATTGACGTGGTCCACCAGGTCTTGCAGGAGGTCAAAGAACTGGTTGCACTGTGGGTGGGAGGCTGGGGGTGAGCATGGGGGGGGGCCAGGACCCCCACCAGGGCCAGCCCCTGCCCCTCACCCCCCCAGCTCCTCCCCATACCCCATCCGCAGCAGCATCTGGGGAGATGGAAATGGCCCTTTGCACGGTCCCCCAACCCCATATCACCCCCCCTCCAGCCCCACATTGCCCCCCCCAAGCCCCATAGAGCTCTGCCATGGCCTTCCAGCCCCACATCCCCTCCCCAGCCCCAAAATGCCCCCACGTGTCCCCCCCATTCCCACCCCCTGCCATCCTTGCAGTGCCCCTGCGTGGTCTCCCAGCCCTTTATCGCCCCCGCCAGCCCCATAAAGCATCTGCACGGACCCCCCCAGCCCCATAACCCCTCCCTCTCACCCCCCAGCCCCTTAACCCCCCTCCAGCCCCCCCATTGCCCCCCCAGCCCTCCCTGCTGACCTTGGACCAGCGGCAGACGAGCTGCTTGGGCAGGGGCAGCTCGGGGGGGAGACGTTTCTCCTTGCTGGGGGGTAGGAAGGCGGTGGGGGGCAGGTGCAGGGCCCCCCCCGCTCCCAGCGGTAGGAAGAACTGGAAGGAGCTGGGGAGGCCGTCGATGTAGCGCAGGGACTGGAAATCCTGGAGCAGAGCCCAGGGAGGGTGGTGGGGGATGGGGCCGAGCCAGATGGAGACCCCCAGAGCCCCCCATTTCCCCCCAGAACCCCCCCCCCCAGGGATGCAACTGGGATCGGGGGGCATGGGGGGGCCAGGCAGGACACTGACCCCAGGGTGTGTGTACACACTGCAGCGGGGCTGTGTCACCGGCAGCACCGGGCACGCTGCCGAGGTCGGGAGCACCCGTCCCGGGCACAGTCCCCACCGCTGGGGACACCTCGGGGGGGGGGGGGGGACACGGCCATACTTACATGGGGGGTGAGGGGTCCGGGCAGGTCCCCGCTACCCTGGCGCTCGGGGGAGAGCGAGGTGCTGCCGGCCGGAGACTCCCCACCGGAGCGGGGCGAGAGGCTGAGGTCCACCACCGGCACAGCGGGGAAGTGCCCGTCCCGCGGCTCCACCAGCCTGGAGTGTGCCAGGAGGCCGGGGGACGGCGAGGCCGGCACGGCACGGCGACCCCCCCGGCTCCCTCCTCGGCCATCCCCGGCCGGCGGGGCGTCCAGGCGCTGGGGACCGCGGGGTCGTGGACCGGGGGGACCCCGCTTCTCCCGGGCGGCTCGCAGCTTGGAGATGCTCAGCTTGAGGTCCAGCGGCTCCTCCAGCGAATGCATGGTGCCGGGGCAGGCGCTGCGGGGGACACGCGAGGGTCACCGCGGGGATGGGGGACACCAGTGCCACCCGAAGCATCGCCCCAGCCCGGTCCCGTGGGTGGCAATGCCCGTCTCTGCTCTGGGCCGGAGGCCGAGTGGGTGCTGGCGGCCACGGCACTGGCACGGGGACGGTGCCGTCCCTTCCGGCCACCCTGCCGCGGCCCCCTCCCGTGGCGGGCAAAGGGCAGGGCACAGCACCGGGGGCCCCCCCACCGGCCCCTCGGTGTCCCCAGCGTGTCCCCTCCGTGTCGCTCAGCCCCAGGGCCAGCACAGCCCCTTGGCCCATTACCAAACATTGCCTGGGATTGCCAAATCCCCCGGGCACCCACGGCCCTGGAGCTGCAGTGTCCCCGTTCTGCCCCCCCCCCGTCCGTCGGTCTGTCTGTTGGTCCCTGCGGGCCTGCCCCAGCGAGGCCTTTCCCAGCAGCAGAGGAGGGCGGTGGCGGCCACCAGCCCGGCGGTGACCCGGGCGGCCGAGCCCGCTGGCCCCAGCCCCGGAGGCGGCAGAGCTTCCTCCCCCGCCGGGGCCCCTTCCCCGCCGGCCAACACCGCTGCCTGCCGGGGCCGGGCAGGGGCTGCCTGCGGCACAGCACGGCACAGCGCGGCCTGGCGCGGCGCGACTGCTGCCTGCAAGCACCCCCCACTTCCCAGGACATGGTGGGGGACCCCGACCCCCCCATGCCACTGTCCCCAGGGTGACAGCTTCGCAGTGCTAGGCCACCCGCCGCCCCCCCCAAAACCGCCACCGCCATGGCTTGGCCGCCACACATCCGGCGGGTGGCTGAGAACGGGCAGCTCAGTGCAGGAGTGAGCGCCCAAGCCCAACCCGCAGCAGCGCTGATCCGGTTCCCCCCCCCCCACCCCGGCCACCCGCATGCCCGGGGCAGGGTGGGGGCACCCGAGGGGCCGCGGCGGGGGGCACGGCGCACCCAGCACACGTGGCAGCAGGCCTCCCCCCCCATCCCCACCCCACCCCGCCCCGGGGGGCCCCGGCCCCCGCCCTGCCCTGCCGGCGGGGCCCCCCTGCGCTGGCGGGGGTCCAGCCCGGCTCAGACGCTGAGGAATGCGGAGGAGCCGCGGGGGGTGTGGGGCCCGGCCGGCAGGGCTGGGGACCCCCCGCTTGCACCCCCCCACCCCCAGCAGCGGTGCCCCCGTCCCAGCCATGGGGCTGGCCCCATGGGGGGGTCCCTGGCCTAAGCTGCCATGGCGGGAGGAGCTGCCCCATAGCAGGGGCCCAGCCCTTGTGGCAGAGCTGCCCTCCTGAGCCCCCCACGGCCATGGGGCCTGCCCCACAGCAGGGGCCCTGCCCTCCAGGGGGGCCCCCACCTTGCACCCCACAGCAGGGTTCCCTGCCCTATAAGAGGTCCCCACCCCGAGCCCCCCGTGCTTCTCAGGCTCCAGCCACCCCCCATGTGTCCCACAGCCTGGTGGCACAGCTCGAGGACAGAGAGACGGGGGGCAGCACCCCACAGCTGGGGTGTTGGAGCGGCACCCCCAGCCGAGGAAGCGAGACAGGGCCCCGGCAGCCCCCCAGAGATGGGGGTCCCACGGGGGGGCTGGGCAAGGCATCGGGGCTGGTCCCACCACAGCGGCCGTGTCCCCATGTCCCCAAGGGACGGAGTTTGGGGGGTCCCGGGACGGGCGGTGCCGGGTGGGGGGCCACGGCCAGCCCCGGGCGGGGCGGGTGGGAAAGGGGCCTCCAGCCGCTGACGCCACGGCTCCCAGCGCGGCCGCGGGCGGGCAAGCAGGCAGCTGCCAAACCACGCGGC
Source organism: Nipponia nippon (assembly GCF_047370975.1). Taxonomy (NCBI): domain Eukaryota; kingdom Metazoa; phylum Chordata; class Aves; order Pelecaniformes; family Threskiornithidae; genus Nipponia; species Nipponia nippon. Next base: position 2,441,317 of record NW_028262369.1, read on the forward strand.
CCCGCCGCCGCCGGCGCTCCTGGGAACCAGCCCCGCTCAGGACCGGGGCGTCGCGGGGCCCCCGCCGGGATGGGGACGGGGACAAGCCCCGCGGTGGCTTGGCCGGACGCCCCAGCACCTGCGGCCCCCGCACGAGGCCCCTGCCTGCTCCTGCCTGCTTTTCCCCCCCGCCCCAAGGCCTCTCCTGCCTGCGCCAGGCGCTGCCAGCCCAGCCCCGGCCCAGCTTCCCCTCTGGCCGCCCAGCAAGCCCCCCCCGCCGCGCCAGTTCAAACCAGTCCGGCGTGGTGCTGGGCCCAGGGGCTTCCCAGTCCAGGCGGGCGCCACTGGGACAGAGCCCGGGCGTGGGGGGAGCCCCCTCGGCTCCACCGACCAGGCTGGGGTCCCCCAGGCCCCCCACGCTGCCCGGCCAGCCGGCATGGCCGGGGGACCTGGGGTGACCCCGGTGCAGCCGGCGGGGTGCCAGGTCTCCGGGCCACCCTGCTGCTGGCATGGCCGGGGTGTCCCCCCTCCTCGGCCCCAGCTGCGGCACAAAACCCGCCAGGAATAGCGCGGGCGGCCACGGGGCAGAGACGTCCCGGCGGCGCGGTGGGCTTGGGGATGGTAGCAGCGAGGGATGCCAACGCCGGGCCCGCGTCGCCCCGAGAGGGGATGGTGACCCCGAGGTTTGGCAAGCTGGGAGCGGTGCCAGCGCTGCAGGCAGGCAGGGCTCGGCCCCCCCCTCGCCGCGGCAGCACGGCTCTGCCGGCACTTGGCAGGGCTGGCAGCGGCAGGCTGGCACTGCCACGAAGGTCGGGCAGCGCCGGGAGCCCCCCGTGCCGGGGTGGTGTGGGTGGGTTCGCAGGATCCAGCCCTGCTGCCTGGGTCTGTGCCAACGCCACTGCCTGGGTCAGCGTCCCCACGGCCACTGGCAGGACATGGTTGCCACGGGACCCGCCGCCCCATCTCATCCCACCGCCGGTGGCACTGGCACTGCCGCTCCTCACCGGAGCCCACCGGTGCCCGCCGGGGCTGGGAGGCCACGTCCTGCTGGTGGCTCCAGCTTGTCACTGTCCCCCCGGCACCCGCCACCCACGCTGATGGCAGCCCCGAAAGGCATCCCCAGGAGCAGCTGTGGCTCTGTCCCCTGGTCCCCGAGCCGAGGGCCGGTGCCACTGTCCCCCCTTCCCGGGCACGTGGCGGCTGTGGGGACCCCGGCAGGGGGCCGAGACCAGCCCACTCCCCGGGGAGCAGCCCCACGGCAGTGCCACCAGTGTCACATGCCCTGTCACCTCCGCGAGGGGACACGGCCGGACGGCATGGGGACAGGTCCCCAGTCGCCCGGCGGATCAGACCTTCGGGCAGACCCGGGTTGGGGGGACAGGGGGACCCCGGGTGGGGGGGCTGCGGTCACAGCAGGGTGACACAAAGGCAGAGGGAAGGGGAGGTGGCCGCTTGCAGAGGGGTTTCTCCACACTGGGCAGGGGACGAGCCCCTGCAGCAGTGCTCGGGGACGTTGGGGACGATCGGTGGCAGCCCTTGGCCCCCGCTGCTGGTGCCTCAGGGAGGGGGGTCACCCCAGCCGGGTCCCCCAAAACCCCGCTGTGCCGGCGTACCCTCGCTCGGCCACCCCACACCTCCGCCCCACGAGGCCACGGGACCAGCAGCCCCCGGTGACAGGGACCCCTTCGCCCTCCCAACACGGCAGGGACACGGGTGGGTCCCCAGGGGTGGCCACGATGGGGGCCAAAGCCACCGAGCACGTCCCCGCCGCAGCCCCCGCCCCGCAGCCAAGGTCAGGACACCCGCCCTGGGCACGGGGGGACAGCGGGTGACGGCCACCCCTCTGTCACCGGTGGGCAGCTGGGGGGTTCCCCCTCTTTGCACACACCCCCCCCCCGGGGGCCCCTGCCGCCTCCCCCCTCCCCCCTCCGGTGCCCCGGGGCTGCAGCGGGGCCACGTCCCCGTGTCCCCCCCAAACCCCCCTCCACGGCGGGGGGGCTGCAGGTGCCCGGCCAGGGACCCCCGCTCCCCCTGGGGCAGGGTCCCGGCGGTCCCCGGGTGTCCCCCCCACCGCCGGTGGCGGCGGCGGCATCATCATCACCATCATCATCATCATCACCCCCCCCCTCCTCCTCCTCCTCCTCCTCTCCCCCCCCCTCCCCACGGGCGCGGCGGCGCGACAAAGCGCCGGGCCCCGATGCGCGATCGTACCTGCGGCGGGGGCTCAACGCCGGCGGCGGGCGGGGAGCGGGGCGGGGAGCGGGGCTTGGCGGAGCGGGCCCCCCCGCTGCCGGGCCGCCGGGCCGCTCCGCCACATCTGCAGGGGCTGGGGGCGGCGGCAGCGGCGGGGCTCTGCCTGCCCCCCCCCCGGTCCCCCCCCCCCGGGTGGCGGCGGCGGTGGCGGAGGGCGGCGGCGGCGGGGCGGGGGCTCTGCCCGCCGTGATTTATGGCCGCTCCGCACCGACCGGCCCGGCCCCGGCTGCGGGCGGGAGTTGGGCGGGGGCCGGGGCCGGCCCCTCCCCGCCGCGGGGGGCACCGGGGGGCACGGCGGAGGGGAGGGGGGGGGGACACCCCGCCCCGTGGGGGGGACACACGCACGGACACGCGGGGACATCCCCCCCCCCCCCAAGGTCACCCCGGTGCTGGCGCAGGGCCGGGGCCCCCCCCGGGGGGGGCCCGGGTGCCCCCCCCCTGGGGCCGGGGCGGGGGGGGGGGGGGGGGGGGGGGCGCGGCGCCCACCGGAGCGGCCGGGGACGGCGGCGGGGGGGCGGTGGTGGTGGTGGTCACACCGGGGGGGGATCCCCCTCCCCGCAAGAACGGCGCCCGCCGCGTGACGTCACAGAGCGCGGCTGGCGTCACGCCTGGCGGGGGCCTCCCTGCATGACGTCACCCGGGGGGGGTGACGGGGAGGAGGGGGGGGTGTCCCGGGGCGGCGGGGCCGCGGCTCCTTCCGGCGGCAGGATGTGGCGGGGCCGGCCCGGATGCTGCAGCCCGCCCCGGCGGGGGGAACTCCCTCCCCGGGGCCCGCGGGGGCGGGGGGACGCTGGCCCCCGCGGGGGGCCGGGGGCACGCCCCACCCGAGGGGGGGGGGGCTATGGCCCCCCAACAGCCCCGCCGCAAAATGGGGGGACACACGGCGGGGGCGGCGCTGGCCCGGGGAGGGGGGGGGGGCTGAACCCACTCGTGTTTGGGTTTTTTGCGGGGGGGGAGCTGCTGTGTCCCCAGCAGTGACCCCTCCTCCCCGGGCCGGCGGCTGCGGAGCCGCTGCCACCACGTTTTCCTCCTTTATTCCTCTTTTTTAAATTTTTTTTTTCCCCAAAAATGGGGGGGGGGGTGAACCCCCATGTCTCTGCCCCCGGGCTGAGGTGGGGTTTGGGGGGTGAGTGCAGGGGGGGCTTGGATGCCACCCACGGCGGCGGTGGCCCCGGTGGGGACGGGGACATGCGGCAGTGACTGGGTGGCTCGGTGTCCCCTTCCCTTCGGGCCACCGGTGCCCCTTCACCGGGCGCCAGCGTCACCCCGCTCCCCCCGTCCCAAAGCCCCCCCGGATGCGGGGCACCCCGGGGACACCCCCGTCCCCCGCCGCACGCAGGCAGGGATGGCCGCCGGCACGGTTTTGGGGACCCCTCCGGCTGCTTGGCAGCGGTGGGGGGGGTCCAGGGGTGGCAGGAGGCCACAGCGGGTGGCAGGGGGCCACGGCGGAGGGCGGGGGTCCCTTCGTGCCCCCCAGCTCCGGATGGTGGCCCACTGCCCGCGCCGAGCAGCCGGGCGATGCCGCGGCCTGGCCGGATCCTGCCGGAACACTGGCTGCCAGCACCTGGCCCCCAGCCAGCCTGGGGGAGACACGGTGGGGGGGGACAGACACATGGGTGTCCCCGCACCGTGGGGGGACACCCCAGCCCCCCGCGGCGAGGCCTCCCGCAGAGGGGACGGGCAGGGGCCCAGCGGGACGGGGACAGGCAGGGACCAGGCAGAACCTGTCCTGCCAGCTCCGGAGCGGGGCTGGGCTGGGGGGGCTCGGGGGGCGTGTGCTGAGCCCACCCTGCGCTGCAGGGCCCGATCCTGCCCACCCAGGGGGCCAGGCCGGCTCTGGGACCCCCACCCCCCCCGGTGGCTCCCCGTGTCCTCGCTCCGGTGGCCCTGACCCCACACAGGCAGTGCTGGGGGGGGGGATTTGGGCAGGGGGGGAGTGGGGATCTCCCGGCCCCCCGCAAGGCCCGGGGGGTCCCCGAGGTCCTGCATGGCTCCTGCCAGCCCCCCTGCCAGCCCCCCGGTCCCCGCCAGCCCCCTGGTCCCTGCCAGCCCCCCGGTCCCCGCCAGCCACATCACCCCTGTCACCCCAAACCCCTGAGCCCCACGGCAGCCCCAGGGCGCAGGCAGTGCTGGGCAGGGTGCCTGGGCTGGGCTGGGCTGGAATGGGATGGGACGGGATCAGGTGGAGTGGAACAGGGTGGGATGGGGATAGGACAGGCCGGGATGGGATGGGATGGGATGGGATGGGATGGGATGGGATGGGATGGGGTGGAAAAGGCTAGGATGGGACAGGATGAGATGGGACAGGATGGGAATAGGGCAGGATGGAATGGGATGAGGTGGGATGGAATGGGACAGGATGGGATGGGGATAGGATAGGATAGGATAGGATAGGATAGGATAGGACAGGACAGGACAGGACAGGACAAGATGGTACAGGGATAGGACAGGGCAGGATGGGATAGGATAGCTTAGGGATAGGACAGGATGGGATAGGACAGGATGGGATAGGATGGGGACAGGGCAGGATGAGATGGGATGGGATAGGACAGGATGGGACAGGATGGGGATAGGGCAGGATGAGATGGGACGGGATCTGATAGGGTCAGACGGGATGGAACAGGATGGGATGGGGACATGACAGGATAGGATGGGATAGGATAGGATGGGATGGGGACAAGACAGATCAGGATAGGATGGTATGGGATAGGACAGGATTGGACGGGAATAGGGCAGGATGGGATCAGATAGGATGAGATAGCATAGGACAGGACAGGGATAGGACAGGATAGGACAGGATGGAATGGGACAGGTTCGGATGAGGTTGGACAGGATGGGACGGGATGGCATGGGGACACGACAGGACGGGATAGGACAGGATAGGGACAGGACAGAATGGGATAGGATAGGGACAGGATGGGATTGGATGGGGACAGGATGGAATTGGATGGGGATAGGGCAGGATGGGATAGGACAGGGTAGGATAGGATGGGATGGAGTAGGATAGGACGGGATGGGGACAGAACACGATGGGATAGGATGGGATGGGACAGGGTGGGATGAGGTTGGTCAGGATGGAATGGGATGGCATAGAGACATGACAGGATGGGATAGGATGGGATGGGGACAAGACAGGTCAGGATAAGATAGGATAGGGATAGGATGGGGATGGGATGGAGACAAGACAGGTCAGGATAGGATAGGATGGGATAGGATAGGATAGAATAGGATAGGATGGGATGGGATGGGATGGGGATAGGGCAGGATAGGATGGGATGGGGACAGGACAGGTCAGGATAGGATAGGACAGGACAGGACAGGACAGGATAGGATAGGATAGGATAGGATGGGATAGGATGGGATAGGATGGGATAGGGACAGGACAGAATGGGATAGGGACAGGACAGGATGGGATTGGATGGGGATAGGGCAGGATGGGATGGGATAGGATAGGGTAAGGATAGGACAGGATGGGGACAGGACGGGATGGGATGGGACAGGACAGGTCAGGATAAGATAGGGTAGGACAGGATGGAACAGGATAGGGACAGGACAGAATGGGATTGGATGGGGATAGGATAGGATGGGATAGGGTAGGATAGGACGGGATGGGGACAGGACAGGATGGGATGGGATAGTATGAGCTGGGACAGGACGGGATGGAGCCAGGGCAGGATGGGGTGAGGTGGGATGGGTATAGGACGTTATGGGGACCGGACAGGTTGGGGTCGGATGGGACGGGACGGGGAGAGGAGAGGTCGGGGTGGGCTGGGAGGAGGCAGGACGGGACAGGAGCCCCCCCGCCCCGTGCCCGGGGGGGGGGGTGGCGGTGCCGGGATCGCTCCCTCCCCGCCCCCCTCCCCCTCCCCGCGCCCTCCTTTGTTTACATGGGCCGGTGCTGGCGGAGGCGGCGCCGCCGGGGGCGGGGGGAGGCGGCGGCGGGCGGGCGGGAGCCGCCGCGCTCGCACCAGCTGTTTCCCGCCTTGAGCCGCAGGCAGAGGCCGCCGGAGCCGGAGGAACCGGAGCCGGGCCCGGTTGCTTCTTTCCCCCCCCCCCTCCCCTCCCCTTCCTCCCCGGTATGGAGTACTTCATGGTGCCGGCCCAGAAGGTGCCCTCCCTGCAGCACTTCAGGAAATCCGAGAAGGAGGTCATCGGCGGGCTCTGCAGGTGGGGGAGCGGGGGAGACGGGGTGGTGGGGGGGACGACCCCCGGCTTGGCGGGGGAAAAAGGCTTAAAAATGGGATTTTTCGGAGGGTTTGGAAGGGGTGGGGTGATGGCGGTGGGGGTGCGGGGGGAGCGGCGCGGCCGCCGCAGCCCCACCGCCCGCACGTGGTCCCGGCCGCGCACATGGGGCCGGGCGGCCGCGCCGGGCCGGGGGGAGCAGCGCCGGGCCCGCGGCCCCCGTGGGGGGCGGGTGGGCCCCGGGAGGGGGGAAGGGGTGTTGAATGGAGGGGGGGGGGGGGTCCGGCGGGGCGTGCGTGGGGTGGGGGGGGTGTGTGTTTACTGCCGGGCCTGGCCGTGACTCTGCAGCCCTCCCGGAGGAGGCGGGTCGCGGCCGGGGCTGCCGGGACATGTAGTGCGGGGAGGCGGCGGCACAAAGCCCGGGGAGAGGGAGCGGGGGAGCCCCGCTGGATCGGGGGACTCCCCCCCCCCCCGTACACACACGCACACCCCGGGCGGGGACGGGGTTGGAGCCACGGGGCTGCTCGGGGCCTGGCGGGGAGGCGGCGGCGGGCGGGCCCCGGCCACGCGTGGGGGGCGGCCCCCGGTGCTGCGGGCCCCGCGGGGCGGCCGAGGATCCCCCCCCGGCCCCGCTCCGCGCCCCGCCCCGCCGGGGGGGGGGGGGCCCTGAGCGGCCGGGCCCTGCCGCGCCTGGGCGGGGGGGGGGGGGGGCAGGCAGGCCCACGCCCGTGGGGCAGCCCAGGCCCGTGGGGTCCCCGTGGGGCAGCTCGGGGCTCGGTGTGGGGCAACCCCCAGCAGCCAGGCCCCGCTCCACGTGTGGGGCGGCCCAGGTCCCTCCAGGCCCAGCCCACAGGCTCCTCCGTGGGGCCGGCCCTGCCCCACGGGGGGGCCCCCCCCGCGGCCCTGCCCCACCTCCCCGCCTCGGGGTGCCCACGCCTGAGGGCCCCCGGTGGGTGCAGCTGTGGGGCAGGGACGCGGGGCGGCTTCAGCGGGGTCCCCCCACGTTAGTCACTGCGGTGGGCTCGTAGCCTGGGTGGGAGGGCAACCGCCTGGGGCAGGGAAATGGGGCACCATCCTGCCCAGTGTTGCGGGGCTGCGTGGCCCCACCGGTGTGGGGCCGAGCTCTGGGGGGGAGCCTCGCTGCCTTTCCACCGCCCCGAGCCCTGGGGATGCCCTGCCTGGAGCTGTGGGAGCTCGGGGCTGCCCTGCCTGCGAGCTCGGGGCGCTGGAGGACACCCTGCCTGTGAACTTGGGTATACCCTGCCCGGGAGCTCGGGGACAGCCTGCCTGCAAGCTTAGTGAGCTTGGGGATTGCCCTTTGTGCAAGCGTGGGGACGCCCTGCCTGCGAGCTCGGGGATACCCTGCCTGCGAGCTCGGGGATGTCCTGCCTGTCACCTCAAGGAGCTCGGGGAACCCTGCCTGCAAGCTTGGGGACGCCCTGCCTGCGCGGCCGTGCCTCCCCTGCCCACCAGCACAAACCAGAGCGGTAGTTGTGGGCAGCAGCAGGCAGAGCAGGCGTCTGCCACGGGCCCGCCGAGCCCCCAGCCTCCTCGCCAGGCAGCGGCGGCTCTGACACCCCTGTGGGTTTGTTTCCATCCAGGTCCAGGCGAGCGTGACGTCCCCGCCGGGCTGTGCCGGGGCGGGAAGGACCAAATTCTACTCGCCCAACCCAAACCCCGCAGCACCGGCACTGGCCTGGGGACACCCTGGGGGCTTCTCTCCTGTGCCAGGGCTCCGATGGGTGCCACCCGCTCCCCCTGCCTTTGTCCTGCCCCATCCCTGGCGGTGCTGGGTGCCACGCCAGCTTCTGAATCCATGTTTTTTTTCCCCCTTTCCGTATTTCGCTGTCACTTCTCAGGTCTCTTCCCAGGAAGAGCAGCTGAGGCAGGTTGCGGGAGGTCTGCCGGCGAGGAAGCAGGCTCTTCCTCCTTCCCCGGTACTTAAGAAACCACTTCCGCGCTGCCCGGTCCTGGGCCTCTCCGTCCCATTGCCCTCGCACGGCCACGGCTGGCGGTCCGACATCCCGGAGCGGTGCTCCAGCCACCTCCCCAGCTCCAGCAGGCACCACTGCAGGGAGTCGGGGGACAGATCCTGCCCGTACGAAGGGACGACGTCCCTGAGACCTGCCGGGGTTTAGCATGTTTTGGGGATGAGTTTGGGGCTGTTTTTTGGCAGGGGACAGCAACCACCGGATGGGAGCCCTGTGCCACCATCCCACCGCAGGCAGCTCTTGGTCCATGCGGCAGATGGCTGCTCCCCGCGAGTGGGGCAGACCCCCAGGCACCCATCCCAGCTCCGCACCCCCCAGGACGCCCACTGGGAGCTGCACGGGAGGGATCCAGTGCAGCGGGTGCTTGGCACCCGGTGCCAGCCTGCACCGGGACACTGCCTCGGCGGCTGGGGACAGATGTCTTCCCAGCCCCTTGGGCTGAGCCGGGATCCATCCCCGTCCCCCTTGGGCTGAGCCGGGATCCATCCCCGTCCCCCTTGGGCTGAGCCGGGATCCATCCCCGTCCCCCTTGGGCTGAGCCGGGATCCATCCCCGTCCCCCTTGGGCTGAGCCGGGATCCATCCCCGTCCCCCTTGGGCTGAGCCGGGATCCTTCCCCGTCCCCCTTGGGCTGAGCCGGGATCCTTCCCCGTCCCCCTTGGGCTGAGCTGGGATCCTTCCTCATCCCTCTGGGCTGAGCTGGGATCCTTCCTCGTCCCTCTGGGCTGAGCCGGGGTCCGTCCCCATCCCTCTGGGCTGAGCCGGGATCCGTCCCCATCCCTCTGGGCTGAGCCGGGGTCCGTCCCCATCCCTCCAGGATGAGCTGGGATCTTTCCCTGTCCCCGTGTATCTCGGAGGAGTTGAGGTGCGTTCCCTGGTCGCATCAGGCGATGGGGTGGCCTGGGAGCCCCCGGGTGCTGCCTGGGCACACAGCAGTGCTGCGAGCAGGGCTTGGCTTTGCCCCTTAGACCTCCCAAACCTCCACGGTTCCTCCATGGCCTCGCAGGGAAGGCAGGACACTGGGCTTTGCTTTCCAGCCCAGTGCTGGCAAGGCGCTGGGTAGGACGGTCCCGTCTCCCCATCCCGGAGCCACCGGGCACCTGGGCGGGAGGCTGAAGCCTGTCTTATCTCGCCTCGCGCCGGCAGCCCGGCTCTTGTGTTTAGTCTTCGGTGCCTCGCGGCATCCCTGGCGCCGGCGGCCTGACTTGCAGCCGGTGGGTGCTGGGTGCTGGCGTGCACCCTGGAGAGAGCTGCTGCTGGCAGCAGCGGGGAGGCGAAATGGCCGGCGGTGTGGCAGGGGCTGCCGGTCGCGTCGGTTTGGCGTAACGGCCAGCTATTGCCCCGGTGTTTGGCTTACTAATTGCCGGCGCTGGCCACTGCCTGGCGGGCTCGCCATCCCCGTGATCCAAAACCCTTGCCAAGATTTGGTCACCCTTCTCCTTGGGCTGTCTCGGGGAAAAAGCGGGGTGTGGGTGAAGAAGCTGGACCCCCACAGCAGTGGGCTGTGCTCGGGGGGCCCCGTGCCCTGGACCCATAGGCATTGGCCTTGGCCGGCCGGAGCCCTCCCCGCCGCCATCCCCGCTTGCTGCCGGCGGCGTCGCCGACTCTGGGAGGCATTTCCCGGCCCATCTGCGGGGCGAGGGCGCGGGGGGCGAGGAGGCGGCGGCGGCAGGAAGCAGGCAGGAGCTGCGGCTTGGGGTGGGACGGGGGCTTCTCTGCTGGGAGCTGTCATCTGGAAGCCATCAGCGGGGCGGGAGGGAGGGAGCCGCCTTCCCGGGGCCACACACACCGGCTGGCCCCGTGGGGACACAGCCGGCTGGCCTGCAGCCTCCCTCGCCCGCCTGGGGGTCCCCGCCGTGCCCTGCCTTCCCCTCGGCTCCCCTTGCTCAGGCTTGCTGCCGGCGCTCATGTCCGAGCCGGGGGGTGCAGTGGGGCCGCCATTCGGTCAATGCATCCCCCAGAGCTTTGGATACAGGGCTGGAGAAACCCACCCACCCGCTTTTGTGCTCGCCAGCGCCATGGCCATCGTCCCCTCCGTGTTTCCCGTGGTGGCTTGGCATCGTCATTGCAAAACGAGGGGGGACACGGCGGGGGCGAGCCGGCGGCAGGGGTGCAGCCCCCTCCTCCCTAACCCCATGCCTCTCTCGCAGCTTGGCCAACATCCCGTTGACTCCGGAGACCCAGCGGGACCAGGAGCGGCGGATACGCAGGGAAATCGCGAACAGCAACGAGAGACGGCGGATGCAGAGCATCAATGCTGGCTTCCAGTCTCTGAAAACCCTCATCCCACACACGGACGGGGAGAAGCTCAGCAAGGTGAGCGGGACGTCACCGAGGCTGCGGCGATGTGGATGCCAGTCCTGCATGTGGAGGTTTTCGGTGTTGCTTGTTGGGCAGGACAGGGCTGTAAGAGTAATTGGGGGTATTTGCATATGTTAATTCAGCGATGGAGGTCTCTCCTGGGGAGGTTTCCTCGGTGGGAGTGGGTGTGCATCGCAAACCTGGTGTCCTGGAGCGGGCTGGGTGCTTGTCACAGCACCCCAGGCCCTGGGAGCAGGGTGGCCTGTGCCTGGGTGATGAGGTGGCCCCGCTGCGGAGGGGAGCGGGGCAAGGAGGCGGCACTCGGCAGCCGGTCAGGTTCCCGAGATGCGTGAACTGGAGGTTCACCGTGGTGGAAGTCCCAGGGGAGACCCGGGGGTGAAGCAGACCCTGGATGGAGATGCGGGGGCCGGGCAAGGAGCAGTGCTGCTGCCTCTCGGGCAGGGAAGGATCTCGGTAGGAGCGGGGCTTGGGGGGACACCGGGGTCTCTCCTGCCTCAGCGTGCCCCTCCCGGCTCTCCTGCAGGCGGCCATCCTCCAGCAGACGGCCGAGTACATCTTCTCCCTGGAGCAGGAAAAGACTCGGCTACTGCAGCAGAACACCCAGCTCAAGCGGTTCATCCAGGTAGGGCCTGCCGCCGCGCCCCCGGGGACGGGACGGGAGGGGATGGGACAGTCCCAGCTGGCCGGGGAGGAGATGTCATTGCTGTTCCTTGAGGTCAGGGCGAGACCCTCTGCCCTAAAGCCAGGAAATGGAGATGTTTCACACCCTCCTGGCAGAGCAGGGGAGCCCTATTCAACCTGGCATCCCTTACCTGGCAGGGAGAGAAGGGCTGGGGTCCCATTTTCTATTTGGGATGTTAGGGTACGGCCCGGTGGCAGCTCCGGCTCTGGGGTGGCCCAGTTGAACCGCCCTGGGTGTCGCGGTGTGAGAAGCGGGTTTGCACAAGCTTGGCAGGGGGTGAGGTCCAGGGGGTGGGCACGCACAGGGCGCAGGAGCCTGCCCACCCCCAGGCTGTGCCGCCCCTATAGATGAAGGCATCGACCCTTTGTGCTGCCCGTGTCCCCAGGGAGCCCCTTCCCTGCAGGGAGCTGTGTTGGGGGGTGGCTGAGGGGGTGGCATCACCCAGACGTGGTCTGGATGGTGGGGAGAGCATCAGGGCCAGTCCCCCGTCCCCTGACGCTGCATCCCCACGGCAGGAGTTCAGCGGTTCCTCCCCAAAACGGCGACGGGCAGAGGACAAAGACGAGGGGATCGGTTCGCCGGACATCTGGGAGGACGAGAAGGCCGAAGATCTGCGGCGGGAGATGATCGAGCTCCGACAGCAACTGGACAAGGAGCGTTCGGTCCGCATGATGCTGGAGGAGCAGGTGAGACCACGCGGGGCCGGATCCGGCTGCGGCACTGCCGCCTGTGCGGCACCGCGCTGGCTGTGCACAGGGCAGGCTCGCCCTCTAGCGGGCTGTGCCACGGTCGTGCCGGAGCCCTCCGGGGACACCGGCGCTGTTGCAGTGTCATGGGCCATCTGCTCTGGCCACCTCAGCTCCATGCTTGGCCATGGGCTCTCCGGCTCTGCTGCATCCACCCCGCGGGGACCCTGCCCGGTGGGGCTCAGGGGGTGCGGTGCCAGCAGCAGGCTGGGCTCCCCACTGACGTCAGGGCTCTCTCGGCCGGCAGGTTCGCTCCCTGGAGGCCCACATGTACCCCGAGAAGCTGAAGGTGATCGCTCAGCAAGTGCAGCTCCAGCAGCAGCAGGAACAGGTGAGGTTGCTGCACCAGGAGAAGCTAGAGCGCGAGCAGCAGATCCGAACCCAGGTGAGTGCGCGGATGCCGCCGTAGCCCACCCTGGCCGTAGCCCACCCGTGGGGACACCCCGACAGCCTCCCGCCCCCTGAGCAGTGCAGCCAGGCACGTGGGCGGTGAAATACAGGGGTTCGGGGTGGTTCGGTGATGTGCCTGGCACCTCCCATCCCTTAGGGCTGGCTGGGACGGACGCCAGTGTCCCAGCAAAGCTCTCGCCCTCGGGGAATTGGGCTCTCACCCTCAAGGGGTCTGCGCTCATGGGCACCCCGTGTGTTGTGGGGGGATCATGGCTTGGACCATGCTGTGGCGGCTTCCAAGCGGCTCCGTTCCCTGGCACGGAGGGCTTTGTACCTGGAAGGTCGCTTTCTGGTGGGCAGGGATTCAGCTTGGCATTAGCGAGCCCGCAGCTTTCCAAGGCTGTGCCGGGAGGTGCTGGGTGCGGCTGCCCCCAACTCGCCCCCCATGGTGCCACGTCCCTCCCTGCTAGGCTCTGGGCACGGGTGGAGAGCAGCTCCTGCTCCGGTGAGCTGTAGTCCTGCTCCAGCTCCCGCCGGGCACGTTTCCTCGCCCTCGGGCGATGAACGGGCATCCCTCGCGTCCGCGGGTGATGCCAGCAGTCACAACGGCACCACCGCCAGCGGCTGATGCAGCTCATGCTCCCTGTGCCAGAGTGACTGGTTTGCGGTGGCGTGGTCTCCGGGAGTTCACCTCTCACTGGGTGACTCCCGCTGAGTTTTGGGGACCCCCAAACCCCTCCCTGCCACCCTCCAGGCTGGGAAAGGGGGAGCAGGCGAGCTGGCAGGCAGCGCTGCTGGGCAGGACTGCAGGGATGGGAGCCTTCAGCCTTTTCCCCTGGCACAGTCGGATTTGCTGACGGTGGGGGGAGCCTTACGCCAGCCTGGTGCTGGAGGCGAGCGTGGTGCCGGCACCTGGTCCTTGCTCGCTGCCGCCCTCGAGCTCAGCCCAGGGGGATGCCGGCCTGGGGAGCTTCAAAGGGAGGGAGAAGAACCAGCTTCCTCCCTCTTTTGGCTTCTGCGGAGCTGTGTCCCCGCAGGATCCCCGCCGGCCGCCTCCCGGGGAAGTTCAGCCTATTTTTAGGTGAACTCTCCTTAGCCTACTACTAGGGCGGATCTTCCCATCCGCTGTTTTAATGAGGATCTCCAAGGGGTGCAGCGGGTTCCTGGCTGCGCAGGTCGGGGCGGTGGGAGGGCTGGCACTTGCCTCTCCTGGCTTAAAAGCCCAAATCTTTCCCCCTTCGGGATACAAGGAATGCTTCACGTTCCGCTCTGCCAAAGCTAAGGTGATGGCACTCTCCGCTGGCATCCTCTCGCGTCCATCTGGGATGGGTGAACTGGAGCAGCCGAGCTGCTGCTTCAGCTTTTATGGGCTCTGGAAGGAGTTTGGGCTCCGTAAACAAGCGTGATCAAGCTGACCAGGGGGGTTTTTGCTTCTCTCCCCAGCTCCTGCCATCACACGCTCCCCCAGCGCCCACCCACCACCCCACTGTGATCGTTCCAGCGCCGCCTCCCTCCCATCACGTCACCGTGGTCACCATGGGCCCGTCCTCGGTCATCAACACAGTCTCCACGTCCCGGCAAAACCTGGACACCATCGTTCAGGTAAGGGGGGGACCGAGGAGGATGGCGGCAGGGGGGCTTTAGGGGGTCCCTAACCCCCCTTGCGTGCGTCGGAGCGGGGGACACGATGTCCTGACGGCCGGTGGTTGCCCTCGGCAGGCGATCCAGCACATCGAGGGGACGCAGGAGAAGCAGCTGCAGGAAGAGGAGCAGAGACGCGCTGTCATCGTGACGCCGGCGCGCGCCTGCCCCGAGCCCTCCGCCTCCGACACCGCCTCCGACACCGAGGGCAACGACAGTGACTCCATGGACCAGAGCAAAGAAGAGCCCTCGGGGGACGGGGAGCTGCCCTGACACCCCCTGGCCGGCAGCCGGGGAGGGGAGCCGGGGCGGGGGGGGGAAACGTCAGAGAATATGCTGAAATTTTTAAAAAATACAACGCGATTTGGGTCTCTTTTATGACCTTTTTCCAATACTGTAAAGCAGAGTGCTAGAAGCAGGCAAAGGTCACCCTTCAGCTCCCGGGGGGGCGGCTCGGGGGGGGCGGGCGGGCGCTCGAGGGGGGCCACAACGGGACGCGGGGGCAGTGGGATGGCGGCGGGGGGGTGTTGGGGATGGGGGGGTCGCAGCCCCCCCACCCGTTTTATCACACACACACCCCCCCGCCGACCCACGGGGAATCCTGCCAAGCCGGCAGCAGCCCTGGCGTTCCCAATGATGTTCCCTTGGGCCAGGGCCTTCGGTTGGGATCTTAATTTCGTTTTTTTTTTCCTTTTTTGTGTTGTTTTTTTTTAATTAAATGTTCGTTTTTAAGCAGGGGGGAGATGCCAAGTGACACGGCAGCAAAGGTGGGACAGGGACCCCCGGCTTCAGGGTACAACCAGCCCCACCACGGCTCCCGCACCCCGCATGGGGCAGGGAAAACCCCTTTGGAGAGTAAAAAAATCCCAGGATTATGCCCATCGGAGCACAGGCAGGAGGGCTGGCACGTGTCACCTGCCCGGCATTTCCAACGCCTGCCTCCCCAGCACGGGGATTGTGGTTTGGGGGCTGATTTTACACCCCCATCCCCGTCCCCATCCCTTCCCGATCCCCGTCCCCCCCCATCCCGCTCCCATCCCTCCTTTAAGCACTTAATCCGGTTTGCGGGGTCTGTCAGCTCCGAAGAGCTTTTCTATTTTGTGATTGTGTCGCTTGGGTCTGTCGTGGTGGGCGGGGGGGTCCCCATTTTGTGCGTCCCCCCCCTCGCCCCCGCCGCCCCCCGCCCGGCTGTAGGGTTTTAGGCCAGTCGTGTGTAGAGCCTCGGTGGTATTTGGTAGGTTCCCCCCCAGCCGCAGCTGTTTCTCGGTTCCTTTCCCTTTTTTTTTTTTGTATTTTTTTTACGATTTTCAGGTCTTTGTGTTGATTGAGAAGCTATTCTATTTTGTTAAGAAAGTGGAAAAAAAAAAAAGAGGCTCGTGCCTTTGTAAAGAAACAAAATAAAGTTTGTACTTGGTTTTTTAGAAGCTTGGTCCCGGCGTTAACGTCTGAGGGGGGGGGATGGGGACAGGGCTGGATCTGGCCCCTGGGGGCCGCTGGACCCTCTCGGGGAACCTGGGACTTGCGGGGTGGGCAGGGGAGTGCTGCCTGCACTGGGAATTGCAGGCAGGGAGCAGGCAGGAGGCAAAGGCAGAAGGATGCTGGCCCTGGCGAGGTTTCCTGCTGAGCGGCTGGGCTATATTTAAAGGCTCAGCCCTGCCAGTGCTGCCTGCATGTGCTACGAGCGCGTCGGGGCTCAGCTTGCTGCTGAGATGGGGGATTTGGGACTGGTTTTAGGGAGGCCGCTCGGCCGCGGGGGGCCGGGGTCAGGCTTTGTGTGTCGTTTCCCCCCCCCCCCAAGGATGGCACCCAGCCATGGGGGCATCCATCTCTCCCCATGGCTTTTTGGGGGGGGGCACCCTCCAGTGCTGAGGGGTTGGTATCCCATGGTGGCTCAAGGGTGCCCCAAATCAGCCCAGGACAAGATGCCCGGGGCCACCTTCCTTTGGGGACAGATTGGGGACACCACAGTGCCACAATGCTCGGCTTTCCCTCCTCCATGAAATCCTGCTCCTGCCAAAAAGGGGCTGGGGACAGCCCCGAGGGGCTGCAGGAGCTCGGGGGCACCGACCCCGTGCCAGCACGATGCCAGGACGGGGACAGTGACCCCGCATGGGCAGTGCCACCCCAGGGACCCCATGCCAGGAGGTGGCCCACACCATCACAAGCCTTCCCGCTGCTGCAGCACTGCCATCGAGCCCCGTCCCCGGGGCCCCCCAGGAGCAGGCAAGTGGTGTAGGCAGCATCTGTGCCGGCAGCTGCCTGCCTGCCTGCCCTGCCCCGCCGCCGCCGTATAAATAGAGGCAGCGAGCGGCAGGGAGCTCCTGGCAGCCACCATGAAGGGCCTCAACCTGTTCTGCTGCTGCGTGGCCTCGCTCCTGCTCCTCGGGACTGCAGGTACGGCTGCTCGCCGGGCTGCGGGGTCCCCACGAGGGTGCGGGTGACCAGTGGGGCTATGGGTGCTCACTGGGGCTGTGGGTACCCGTGGGGCTGCAGGTCCCCATGGGGTTGTGGGTGCCCAGCAGGGCTGCAGGTGCCCATGGAGCTGTGGGTGCCTGTGGGGTACAGGCACCCAGCAAGGCCGTGGGCACCCATGGGGCTGGGGGTGCCTGTGGGGCTGGGGGTGCTCGTCAGGGCTGGGGTGCCCATGGGGCTGCAGGTGCTCACGGGGCTGCGGGTGCTCACTGGGGCTGTGGGTACCTGTGGGGCTGTGGGTGCCAGTGAGGCTTTGGGGTGCCTGCTGAGCCCAGCCGGCACCCCAGGGCTGGGTGGATGCCAGGAGGAGCAGGATGGGGTGGCAGGGGTACAGCCGTCCGGGCTCCCTGGCAGCTCTGCAGGGCTGCAGAGTCACCCCACAATGTCCAGAGGAACACAGTGGGGGGCCGTGGCCAGGAGGGGCTGGAGGGGGTCACGGGCTGGGGTCCCCCTCCGGAGCCAGGGTGGGCACAGGGGCTGTGCTGCCGCCAACGTGCCTGGGGTCACTGTCACCCATAGGTGCTGAGGTGGCTTGGTTTTGGGCTGCAGGGACTTGGGGGGGCTGCCGGAGCACCCCGTAGTCGGAGCAGGATGGGGTAGGCTGTTTGCCCTGGGGGTCTCCCCCCCACCCAAGGACTTGCCAAGCAAGATAGCACTTTGGGTGGCCCCGGACCCCTTCCCCAAGCTGTCTGGTCCCTGCTGAGCACCCCTGTCCCTGGCCGGGCGTCCCTTGGGGCCGTGCGGTGGGGCGGCATCGCCGGTACCCTTGCTTGCCCTTGAGTTAATTTGGGCCAGTTCTCTGCCTGGCCAGGCTCCGGCGGCCGCGCTGCTGGGAGCGGGGTGGCTAAGTATGGAAACAGCCGTGTAAGGGGACACTGTGCTCCCTGCAGCCGGCCTGGCCCCCCCGGCCGCTGGCCCCCCTGCGCTGCGCCGCCGCGGCCCCGCGCACGGGCACCCGCAGCTGCCGCCTTCCAGCACCCGGCACCCCCAGCCCCGCCGAGTTTTGGCCTTTTAAGGGCATCTTGGACCATTCTTGTGAATAAAAGGGGTTTGGGGCCACCGACGCATCCCACCGGTGATGGGGTGACCTCTGCGGGGCCGCGGGTTGGGTCTGGGGATGGGGCGGGATGGGAAGGTCCTCTACAGGCACGGCTGGTGGCTGGTGCCACCCTAGGCTGGGCTGGTGGCCCTGTGGGTCATCGGGGGCTTGTCACCATGGTGGGTGACCACTGGCCCAGCTCTTGGTTGTGCTGAGGCCGGCACGGAGACTGGCATGGCCCAAGCTGCGGCCGACAGCGAGGGAGCAGCCTGGGTGATGCCGTGGGACTGGGCATGGCGTTGGGCACCCGGTCACCAGCACCCTGCTGAGCCCAGGGCCAGGATGTCCCTGCCTTGGAGGAGGCTCCGGGGCTGGGAGTCGCATTGGGGTCTGCAGCCCCAGCTCCAAAGGGCAGCTGGAGCCCCCCAGGTCCCCACCTTTGGTGTCTCCTGCTTATCGGGGGGTCCCGTATTTCACCCTGGTCCTGTAGGTTTGGGAAAAAGCAGTGGCACACCTCCTGCCCGTGGTTCTGCTCCATGGGGATCAGTGGGGTTTGCATGATAAGTTTTGCTTTTCCTTTGGTACCAAGCTGGGCTCTCAGACCCGGGCGCCTTTGGGGTGCAGGAGGTGGCTTGGGGGGGGGGGTGTTTTCCCATTTTTGGGCCTTGTCTTCCCGTTTAACTCCGCTTTGGTGAGGAGAAGGCTGGGGGAGCCCAGTGGGGAACCGGGAGCTTCACCGATGCATCGTGGAGGGGTGCAATCCTGGGGGCAAGGGCAGGGTTTGGGGTGGCTCCTCCAGCACATGGGGGCATGGCCGGGTTAACCATCCCAACCTCCACCTCGGCCTAGTGGGGGATCTCCGGGGTAAAGCTGCTCTTTTTTTTGTGGATACCGGCCGAGCGTAGAAGTGGAGGGTCACCGCCCTGCATGGCAGAGTGGCTGCAGCTGGCGTTTGCTTGAGCCCAGCCGGGTTTCTGGCCACGGTGTCCCTCTGGGGAGGGAGGACAGGGACACACGGGGCTGTGCAAAGCTGGATCCCCCCTCCAGCGGCAATGTCCCCGGCTGGGGGAAAGTTGGGTCCCCGGGGGTCTCCGTGGCTGGCTGTGAGGGTGCAGAGTCCCCTGCCTCCCCGGCTGAGGCACCGTTCCCCTCTGCGATGCACCACAGTGCCGGGACATGCTGCCAGGGCCACAGCGCCTGGAGGGTTTGGTGATGCCTGGGGCTGCTGGGATCCTGTCACCACTCCCAGAGGCCAAGGGTGGGAAGTGCCCTGCACCCACACTCATGCAGCCCCGCCAAAACGGCCCACGGCCCACGTGGCTGGGGCTGGCAAAGCTCCCTGGCACGGCCGGGAGCCCCGGCAGGGGCCAGCACCCAACACGGGGCTGGGCAATAGCTCAGGGCGAGGGCACTCACCTGCTGCTCCATCCCTGCTCCTGCCCAGGGGAAGGTCTCCTTCTCCCTGCACTTGCACCTCGGGCAGAGCCCGGCCATCCTTTCCAGGCTGGGTGGCCCGTAGTGAGTCCCTGTGGCCACAGGAATGGGCCACAGGCACGGGCCACAGGCACACTGGTGAGGCAGTGCCCAGCCACCACACTCGACACCTTCGCCATGGGGAGCCCTTGGCCTCCTTGAGCCATTAGGACAAGAGGGAACGGCCTCAAGCTGCGCCAGGGCAGGTTTAGGTTGGATATTAGGAAAAACTTCTTCACTGAAAGAGTAGACAGGCCCTGGCCCAGGCTGCCCAGGGCAGGGGCTGAGTCTCCATCCCTGGAGGTATTTAAAGAACGGACAGATGTGGTGCTCGAGGACATGGTATAGATGGACTTGGCAGTGCTGGGTTAATGGTTGGACTCGATGATCTTAAGGGTCTTTTCCAACCTTAACGATTCTGTGATTCTATGATCACGGATTTGGGTGGGAGGGCTATGCCGGGCTGTGCCGTCACCACCTCTGAGCTGGGTGAGGAGTCGAGGAAAGCCCTGGCACGCTGGCATCCTCCTGCAGCAAGTGCAGAGGGCACCACGGGGCTGGCACAGACCTCTCCTGGAGACAGCGAGCGCGGGCCACCATCCCTGGGACTCCTCATCCTGCCTCAGCCTGGGAGGTGCCACCTTGGGATGGGGTCCGTCACCATGTCCTCATGGCATCTTGGGGTGTTCCCCCTCACCCAGGACAGAACACCTTGGGGTGGGCTCCACCACCGGAGTTGTGTCATCTCGGGTGGGCTCAGGACCCAGGGCACAGCAGCCATGGGGACTCCCCACCCTCACCATCCCAGGCAAATGCCCCCCAGGGTAACCAACTTCCCCAGAGGTGGGGGACCTCTGTGTCCCCATCCCACCCCACTGGACTCACTCCACCCCGCCCCAGCATCGGCACAACCGCGGGCACCACTGCCGTTGGGTGCAGGGGTGGCCACAGTGAGGCAAGGGGCTTGGGGTGCCACAGGCACCCACGGATCTTGGTTGCTTGTGCCACCTACATCCCTGTCACACCCCTGCTACCTTGCCTGGAGGAGACCCCGGCCCCCGTGGGTGCCCCATCTCTCTCCTGTTGGCTGAGTAAAGCAAGGCAGATGTCGGGGAGGTTGGCTGTGCTGTGACCACCCTCTCCCATCAGCCATCCTTGTCCCGGTGTGTAGGTGACAGCCAGCAGGGCATGACGGCAGGGACACCTCGCACGTGCATGGCCCCGGTGGCACAGGGGCACCAGCAGGTCCCCACGAGATGGCACTGGGCTGGGAGGGCTGCACTGTGTCTGGGGACAACACTTAGCGGGCTGCACTCTTGCCACGTCCCTGCCGTGTCCCTGCTCGCTGATCCGCCAGCCCCACGCAGGCGCCAGCTCCCTGCGCTGGGAGCACAGGCTCACCAGGGTGCCAAAACCCCAGCCCGGCTGGCAGGTCCAAGGGTGACCGAATCGCTCATAAAATCGCCCGTTCCCCAGGCGCTGCAGGAATAGCAGCAGGCCCTGGTGCCTTGGCAGGCCTCCGCTGGGCTATTTTCAGCTCACGGGGACATTCCCCTTGTAAGCGATAGCCCAAGGAAGCCGGTGAGCTCGTGTGCCGGTGGGGGCTGGCGGAGGGGCCGGGGAGTCTCCGGCCAGGCACCCCGAGCCAGGCCGGGGTGTTGGCAGCGGCAGCATGGCCCCGGTGCCAGCCGGGCGCGTGGCTCGACCCTGCCCACCTCCCCGCTCGTGGGGGCACGTCGTGGAAAAGGGCTCAGAGCTGCGTGGCCCCATCCCTGTGCGCCGGCTGAGCTGGGATCCCCCGTCCTGCTGCTGGGGGTACAGCTGAGACCCCCCGGGGCTGGGTACCGCTGCTTGGCATGGTCAGGCAGCGCCTCTGCTTGGCCATTCCCAAGGATTTGAGGGTCTTGTGGGACAACGGATTATCAGGCATTGACAAGTCCAAGGGTTCTCCCTGTCCTGCCCAGGTGACCAGGAATCCTTGGGATGACCAAAGAAGAGGGATGGGGAGTCTTCACCTGGGAAGACTCTCACTGAGCGCATGGAGGATGTCCCTTGGGGCCACCGGGAAGCCCTGGGTGGGTTGGTGAAGCCTCCCATCACTGGAGGCCCGGGGACAGGACCAGTGTGACCTCTCAGGAGTCCCTCCTCCAGGGGAAGGGGCTCCTCCAGCCCCAGCCATGGCACCACGCTTCCCTCGGGTCCTTCATCATCCCCCCAGGCTGCGGACCCCCCAGGGGACACCGTGGGTAGATGTTCCTCGACATACAGTGTGACATCTACCTGTGCCAAAATACATGGTGTTTTCTTGCTGTCTGCTCCCTTACGGCCCCAGATCTTCCCCGGCCAGGGAGCGGTGAGTGCTTCATCTTCCACCGCCTTGATCTTCGTGTCTTCTGCAAGTCAGGAGTTTGGGTTTTCTTCCAGATCTTTAGGGTGGGTGCCCTGTGGGGAGGCAGGCGAAAAAAACACCCCGCAGAAGTGATTCCCCGTGTTCATCTCTCAATTTAGAAAGCTCCAAGCCTGGTTTTAATCCCTTTGGTGCATCCTGGTGAGGCTTCTTTACCCTTTCTTAATCAAAATATCATGCAGTTCTAGCCGACTATTTACAGAAATCAAATTGATTTCTATTTTTTTTTCAATTAAACTTAAGATCTCCCCTACAAATGAGCTCAAGTTAGTCTGACAAAGCTGTTTCCTATACTCCTGCTGGGCTCCGCATTGAAAAACTGGAAAATGTTTGCTTTTTGCTGGTGCCTTGGGATCACGAAGCCTCTGGGCTGGGATGCTGTGGCCGGGCGTCCTGGGCTTTGGTGTGCACAAGGGTCTGGAGAGCCAACCCCATCCTTGGCCGTGCTCGTGCTCATGTCCTCTGGGCTGCTTGAGCCACTTCAGGGCACTTTCGTCTCCCAGTCGGTGAAGGTGTTGCCCTGGCTGGCTCCAAACTGGTGCTGGAGCCAGGCTCCTGCCTGCCAAAGAGCTGCCGTGTGAAACGTGTGGGCAATAAAACACCAGCGCTTCCTCCGCAGGGGTCGGCAGTGGCACTGGGCTCTGCCGGGATGGTGCAGAGCGGGAAACTGAGGCACGGGAAGAGCGGGGAGGAGATGCCGTCCTCTGCCATGCTCCGGCCGAACGCCGAGGGGGCGGGCTGCAAGGCTGGGGTGCCCAGGCCTGAGCCTGGGTGAGGGGCACGGCCGCTGCTTTGGGCTCTGCCTCCCGCCTGGGAAGGGTTACCGGCTGCAGAAAGGTCAGGCTCACAGGGCTAATCCGCCTTGACTTACTTTTCCCAGCAGCCAGGCTGCTGGCTGGCAGCAGCATGGAGCATCGTAATCCCGGGGTGCTGCACCCCCTCCCCAGCAGACCCCTGCACGGCAGCCGATGGCCAGGGCAGGCAAGGGCCAAGTGTCGCGGGGCTGCAGCTCCTTTGGGTCCAGCCGCTTTCCCTGAGGTTTTAAAGGGCTTCATCAGAACAAAGCACAGCCTTCGGGGTTCCTTCAGCCTTGCCTTTCCCTGAAAAGGAAGGGATAGACAGGTTTGGGGTGCGAGTTCCCCCCAAAACCCCACCAGGAGGACAAGGGGAGAGCAGGACTTGCAGGAGATGGTGGATAACTCTGCGCTGCAGGGGTTGGGATCCGGGCAGGGGAAGGGGGCGTGCGAAAAGCCATCCCCGCGGCGCTGCGCATCACCGGCCCCACGCTCGGGGCTCCTATTTCTGCTGGAGGGGGAGAGCGTCCCTCCCAGGGCCACCTGTGCCCATCTGTCCCTCCTAGCCGGCCCCTGCCCTGGCGCCGTCCTCGGGGGCTGTCCCTCCTGGAGGACCCATTTCGGCACTGGGGTGTTGCTGTTCCCGTGTGGGGATGGAGGGAACACCGTGGCAGGGTCATGTTCAGCCTCTGGCAGCCATCTCCATCCTTTCTGCACGGGCTTTTCCTGGGTGCAAACCAGCCGTGGCATCCTGTGGCACGCAGAGCCCCGCCATGAGCTCTCCATCACCACAACTGTGCCCCAGGGTGCTGGCACCGTGGGGGAAAGGGTCCCCAGGTCCTGACAGCCCCCCCAGCCCCTGCGTGAGATTTGGGGCAGCGCAAGTCAGGGACCCGCTGGGAGGTCAGGTCCCCAAAAGGAGCAGGGCAAGGGCTCCTCTCCGATGCCACCGGGCTGCTTGGCACAATGCAGGGTGTGAACAAGGGGAGCCCTGGTGTCACTTTACAACGTGGCTGTCCCCGCTCCCTCCCGGAGTCCGCGGGGACCCGCAGGACGGGTCCCAGGTGCGGCCGTCACCCTCGGCTGGCAGCGGGGCGAGGGGCTGGGGCCAGCAGCCGAGGGGGCTGGGGCTTCACCATCTGCACCCCACCGAGCCGCTCCTTCTGATTCCCCCCTACAGTTGCTGGGCCGTATTTTTAGCCTCCGGCGGACGCGCGGAGGGTGTTAAGCCCGTAACCTTCGGCCCATTTCACTGCTCATCGGCCGGCCATCTGCAGATCAGCACAATTTGCCTTGTGATGGATTTGGAGACCATGTAGGGGAAACAGGAGGGAGAAGGAGGTGGAGAGGGGAGAGGGACTTTATATAAGACCTTGAAGGTCACACAAAATAAAGCCCGTGACCAGCACATCGGCAGGAACATCCCAGTTGGAGCGCCTGGGGAATATTTCCCTTCTCCTGTGAGGGATGGCTCACGGTGGGTGCTGGGGTGGCCGTTGTGTCTGGCCGCGGTGGGTGATGGCCCCTCTGTCCCCCTGCATCGGGTCAGAGGGGACAGGCAGAGCCCGGACAAAGCCCTCGGGATGCGCGGGGTCTCCTCTGCCTGGCCCTGCTCACCCCCCACCCACCTTGACCCTCCCCAAACGCCTGCCCGAGGAGCTGCACTCCCCTCCCAGCCCTCCAGGTCACCGGCTATTTTGGGGCCAAACTGAGAATATCCCCATCCCTGTCAGGCGAGGGGACCCTCAGGAGACCCAGGCTGGTCTCCAGGGCCAGGCAGGGGCACGCTGGCCCCCGGCCACTTGGGGCTTTGCAGGTCAGACATAGCACTTGGCAAGCTGGGCACCCTGAGGGGTCCCAGGGGAAGGTGACCCAAAGGAGAGGGGTGCTCTGGGTGGGAGGGAGGTGGGTGGGAGCTGTGTGGAACCCATCTCCCTCCGGCTGGGAGCTGAATTCGGAGCCCGGAGGCACCTGCGAGCCGCGGGCCAGCAAGGGACGGAGGAGGTCGGCGAGGGCAGAGCAAGGGTGACCTGCGCATCCGGTTTCGGCAGGGCGAAGGGCCGCGGGGACGGCGGCGGCTCCGCCGTGCCAGGCTGCACATGAGAGTGACTGGAAACCCTGGCAGGCTGAGGCGTGCCCCGTCCCTCCCAGCTGCCTGCCGCTGGCACGGCTCGTTCCCCGGTGCGAGCCTGCCGCTGCCGCCTGACTCCCGGCTAACAGCACCACCGGCCCCGGCACGGATAGAGATGCAACCCCTTACCTGGCATCACTGGCCACAGTAAATTGGCTTGCAGTGGGCTGAGTGGTCTGGGGCTGGCACTGCGCCGACCTTGGCTCCGCTCCTCCTGTGCTCGGCCACCACGGTCCCCCATGGCCAAGCCCAACGAGCCCCAGTGCCGTGGTTTTGCCAAGGCCCTGCCGATGCTCTGCAGGACACATGGCCCCGCGGCTCCCCAGCACGGATGCGGTGCAGGAGCCGGAGGAGAGGGCTGGCTGCCAGCCAGCTGGCCATGCCCTGCGCTGCCCGTGCCCAGCGCTGCCCGCTCTGCGCCCCGCAGCCTGGGTGGAGGTGGCATTTTTTTCCCGGTTGGCATCTGCTTGCCAGCTGGAGTACAAAGGAATTATTTTCCTCTGAAACGCTTCCCTGGTATGCAGGCATTAGACGTTTCGGGGGATTATTTAGACTAGCAGCAACTGTTTGTAACGGAGACAGTATAGCCGGTGATCTTTTATTTTTGGCACCCGTTGACTAATGTTAAATTGCAGTCGGAGGCCTATGGAAAATACGGATGGCTTCTCCCGGGCTGCAGAACAAACTCATTGTGTCCCCGCCAGCCGCACAGCGCGGCAAATGCTTTCCTAGTGAAGGGATGCTCACAATAAATAGCTCCTGAGCCCTGCTGCTGGGGTCAGGCCCTGCCTGCGCTCGTCTGCCTGCGGAAAGGCAGGGCCCTGCACCGGGGAGCCCCTTGCCCCTTCCTCCCCATCGCCCCTTCTTCCTCCTCCCTCTCGCCCAGCCACCCGCCATGGCCGGTGCTGGTGATGCTCTCCCGAGGCAGGGCTGGGGAAGGACCCTTTTAACCTGCCAAGTGCCCACAGCCCCTCAAGCTACGCTTTTCGTTATTCCTTTCCCCCCCCATTTTTTAGGGCTGCTTTGCCTCCTTCCTGCAGCGCTTCACGGCAGGCGGCAGCCACAGCCCCGGGCAGCCATGGCCAGCGCGGCCATAGGGCCCCTGCTAGCATCGGCTCTGCCCCCCCCACCAACACCTCTTTGCACCCAGCTTCTTGCGACAGGGCCAGAAAATTGAGCTGGAACTAGAGAAAGTTTAGGAAAGAATTTAAACCTCTTGGTAACAGCCACAAATCTTCCCTCAGGGCCCCCCCCGGTGCTGACGGGGGGCCGGCGGGTGCCCAGGTAGCCACGTGCCGGCGCGGGTAAGACTGACTGAGCTGTTCTCATCGTTTAGAGCCACACGGCCCCGGCACGGACCATGTCGGCGGTGCTGCCGAAAGCCCCTTGCCAGCCGCAGAGCCCAGGCTGGAGGAGAAGGCAGCCGACGGCAGCCCTGAGGAGGACCAAGATGGCAGCCCTGCCAATGCCTCCTTGCCTGGCATGGCTGAGGAGGGACGTGGCAAGGGGGAGGAAGAGCCGGCGGGTGGCCCGAGTGGGGACCTGGGGCCAGGGGATGGCCAGCTGGAGGAGACCACCAAGCAGAAGGGCCAGGAAGGGCCCAGTGAGGATGCCATGCTGGGCGCCCCTGAGGCAGCACGTCATGAAGGGAACCACTGGCCTGGCCCTCAAGATGGCTTCCATGCCCAGGAGGATGAGGAACCCAGCACCAAGGAAGGAGCTTCTGAGGAGGAAGGGCAGCCTGGGGAAGAGAAAATGGAGGAGCCAAGAGCAGTGTCTGCTCCTGAGGGGGGAGAGGAAGGGGGTGAGCAGAGCTCAGAGGAAGATGACGAGCAGGAGGAGTCTGAGGAAGATGAACATGGCGAGTCTGAGGAAGATGGAGGCGAGGAAGAGTCTGAGGAGGAGGGAGAGTCTAAGGAGGAGGAAGAGATTGAGGAAGATGGTGCTGGGCCAGTAGGACCAGAGGACAGAGCTGAAGGGAGTGAGAAGGAAGCGGCCGGCCCTTTGGGCAAAAATAGCCGTGGCAAACCAGCAGCTGCTGGCAAGGGAGAAGCCGGGGATGGCCCTGCCAGCTGCCATCACCCACCCTGCGGGGATGCAGGAGACCCCGCAGCAGCGGTGGAAGACCCACCGGCAGCAGAAGACCCGCCGGCAGCAGAAGACCCGCCAGCAGCAGAAGATCCACCAGCAGCAGAAGACCCGCCGGCAGTGGTGGAAGACCCGCCGGCAGCAGAAGACCCGCCGGCAGTGGTGGAAGACCCACCAGCAGCAGAAGACCCCCCTGCAGACAAGCCATCACTGGCAGAAACGGAGAGCCCACCTGGCCACAGCACCCACCCTGCTGCCGCCGAGCCCCGGCACAGCCAGATAGGTTGGAGTCTTTTCTTGTCGGTGTGCTGTAGCAGCGAGAGTGACCTACTATCAACCCCCGGTGGAGCTGAGCTTGGCACATTAAACCGCGCCTAGTGCATGGCCCTCTCCTAACGCTTGTGCTTCCTATGCCTGCCCCTAACTGCTGCACAGCTGGGCCGGCCACGGGCGATGCAAGCGCTCATCGCAGAGATACCAAAGCTGGCCGACATTTCCCTCACTGTACTTTAAGCCCATGATTTCTTCTCTGGGTTGTGGACACGGATAAGATTTTTAACATCCAGGCCCCTTTCAGCACCCACAGACCTCTTAAAGGCTCTTTATCCTCCACCCTCAGAGTCCTCCAGACCCCTATCTCTCTTGGTGCACGCTGCCTGCGCTGGTGGGTCTCTTGTCCACCAGCCCTTGCCTTGTAGGGAAGATGTGAAGAACTAATTCAGACCGATGAGTGCCGAAGCACTGTCTCTGGCCGCGTTCGGTCAGTGAAAGGCTAGCTAAGGAAAAGGGACACCCCCTACCACGATTTCCTAGAAATGCTTGTGGACTTTGGCCCACGGGTTGGGCAGCGACCTTCAGACCCAGCTGAGTCTTTTTCTGCTTTCATCTGTAATGTCCCAGCTCCAAAAGTTCCCATTTGTGCCGAAAGGGAAACCCAGTTTGGTCTCTGTGGCTTTACTTGGCAAGTCAAAAGGTCTTCCTCAGCCCAACACTCGGTAGACACTCAACACAGTCCCAGGGCTTGGCGGTGTCCCGCTTGGCCCAGGCATCCCCAGCCCAGCCAGCCAGCACACTTCTGTCCCCAGACCTGTCCCCAAACCCCCACTAAAGCCCAACCCAGCTCCCGATATCAAAAAGGACTTGGAGCTGCACTGACCCCTTGGTGTGCCAGCACCTCCAGGGCGAGGACACCTCTGTCTCCCTGTCTCGGGGACACCGGGGTGCCTACCCCAGGCAGAGGCAGCTGCCTCAAGCTCCCAGGGCCTGGCACAGAGCCATGGGGTCCCCAGTGCCACCCCGAGCCAGGGCCCCATTCAGAGAGCTCCAGCCTGATACAGGGGCAGAGGCGGGAGAAGCAGGGGGGAATGATCCCACTGGCAAAGGCAAGGCAGCTGGGATGGGTCAAACTGGCTGGTCTCTCAAGAGCCAGCCCCAGCCTTGCACATCCTCATGTCTCTGGCTCAATGTGCAGTTTTTGGGGGGAGTGGGCAGATGGAAAGACAGAGCAGAGTGCGCCCGCAGTCGAGGCTTAGCCCTGGAGGAGCTGCAGCTGCTGGGGGAAGCGCCGGGGCAGGCAGGGGCCCCATCGGGCAGCAGGTGCCGTGCGTGCTCGCGCTACGCCCCAGCCCTGGAGCCCCTTCCAGGCACGTCCTTCGCATTCCCCGCGAGCGGCCAGCCCTCGCTCCCCCCAGAGACACGGCGTGCCTCCCTCGTCGGCCCCTACTCGGAGCCAAGCAGTTGCCCACGATGCTTCCCTCAGCAGCCACAGCCCTGGCAGCCTCCACCAAGCCTCCAGGAGCCTTTGCAAAAGAGAAACCGTACGGCACGCCAAAGGCAACAGCAGCTGCTGAGGTGCCCGGCGGGTCCGTGGGCTCGGGGGGGTGTGTGCTCCCCCATGCCCTCTCCCTGGCAGTTGCTTGTGTGAACTCCCGTGTGGATTCCCCCTCCAGCAGTAACAGGTCTCCTTGCCTTTTTCCTGCAGAAGAGGTTGAAGATGCCAGCGAGCCGACCAAGCGCGACCGGTCCCACTTGGAGAGCACCCTCAAGCTGAACGAGGACAAACCTGCCGATGATTTCTCAGGTGAGGGGTCCTGGGTGGCATTGAGCCATGTATACCTTGCTCCTTCAATCCACGTGATCCCGGCAGAACAGGTTCCTCACCATTCTGCTGCACCAAGAGCACGGATGGGATTTTCCTTCCCTAGAGTGTTTCGGTTTTAATCTTATTTCTTGTAGGTCCAGCAAAACCATATCTTCAATAAGAGGCCTTTTGCTGCTCTTGGGTTAACATATTTCAGGTATTTTAAAGACAGCCCCAAAGGTGTACAAGAATTAGGAGGCTACAAGATGCAGATAGCGAATCAGCCCAAGCCAGACACACCCCTGCCCAGAGAAGCCTGGGGCAACTTGTAATAGTGGGTTGGGATTTTTATTCCAATTATTTATTGGGTTTTGCTATTATAAGGCTTGCTTCTGCTGGCCCCACAGGCAGTCTGGACAGGAAAGAAAGCGATAAAAGCTGTCTGTGGAAAAAACTCCTTTCTTCTAGCAAGCAGCTTAGGGGTTGTGCCAGGGGTCCCTGGCATCAGGGTGGAGGGCTTTTTGGGATCACGGGTGTTGAGTGCTAAACCGCATTAACGAGAGATGTTCCTTCCATCAGCTGCTGGCACGTGCAAGTCTGGCAGCAGATGGGGGCAGTGCCCAGCAGGGGAGGGGCATCAAAATGCGTGACTGGGATCAGTTTGGCCAAGATTTCAACTGTGAGCCAAGTCCCTTGATCCACAGCTGAGTCACCCTCAAGATCTGCAGGGAATGCCCGGCAGCTTACCTAGGAGGGACTCAACCAAGGTGGTGGGGTTTGCCTTTCACCTGTCCGCATGCTTCTGCCCTTGCAGGAGTACTGCAGCGGCTGAGGAAGATCTACCACTCCTCCATCAAGCCCCTGGAGCAGTCCTACAGATACAACGAGCTGAGGCAGCACGAGATCACAGGTAACACTACGGGCACCGGGGTCTCCAGCACCATCAGGTCATTGGGATGCAGATAACAGCGCAGAGAGCAGATCACGGAAAGGCTCGGGTAGTTCATCTTCCTTTGCAGCTTCCCAAGAAGGCCACGAACATGCTGGGCTTAGAGGCCGTGCCCTAGTGAACCCAGCGGCAGGCATTCCTGCATCTGCCTTAGCCCATCTGCTGTCAGGATCATCTGCGTAGGCTGAGCATTGAACCCTGCCTGCTTCGGGTCCTCCACCTGCTCAACATCAATGCCCTGTACCCCTGCCAAGCAGAGATCACGACCCAACGAAACAGGCTTGGCAAGGAAGCTTAGGGCCTCTCAAGGCTGGGGATGAGCTTCCTGGGGGTGGCTGGAGCTGGCACCCTTCCTGCTCAGTACAGGACACAGCCATGCAGGCAGGGTATCCCTCAAGCTCGGCAGCCTTCACTCATCCTGGGAGTTAGAGTTGCCACCCCTTGGCAATACCAGACACATTGGATCAGGTGAGCAGGTCCCCGTGGCCACAGGCATTGGCTTGGGCTGAGCCCCAGCAGTACACGTGTCCCTCCAGAAGAAGAAAGTGCAGCCCTGGGCTCAAAGATGCTCACGAGCTACAGGAAGCTTTTGTGACCCATATGACACAAGCAGACCCATTTTCCCAGCACAGATGGCTCAAGCCCAAGTCTGAGGTCCCTGTTCACCAGGGTAACTCCCCTGTGAGCCCCGACTCAAGCCCTGTCCTGAGCCGGGGCCAGATGCCCCCTGTGCCTTGGCTGGGCAGGCAGGGGATGCCCGAGTCCCTGCTGCCTGTGGGCTGTATACCCACATCAGCATCCTGCCAGGGTCCCTCCTTGTCCTAAGTTCTGCCTCTCTCCCCAGGTGTCCTCTGGGCTTTGGCCTCACACCCCCTGTGGCCATGCCCTCCCTCCTGGTGAGACAGGACCCAGTTACACCCTCCGCACCACACAGACCTTCCCTTTGCAGCTGGGCTCCTCTGCTCCATCAGCACATGGGTCCTGCGTTCATTTGGGCAAACCCCTGGGACACATCCCCTTAGAGCAGAACCCCTGTTTTCCAGACACCCCCACTGCAACTCCTAAATTAGCATCAGACATTTTGTAAGCAGGCTTGAACATCTCCATACCCAGCCGGCTCATCTCCAGCTCAGAGCCAATGGGGAGCACAGGGGACCCATGGGGCAGGGACAGGGCTGTAGAGTCCTCAGCACCAGCCCAGATCCTGTCCTCTCAAGACACAGAGCACCCTGGACATCATCCACCACCCACCCGCAGGTGTTCTGGAGGGGGCGTTTGTAGGTCCCATGAGACATGAGCCATGCCTAGCTGCCTCCTGCAGCCAGCTCCGTGACGCTGCCTGTGCCTGCCTCGCTCTGTGCTGCTTGCCAGCAGCTGGGGACCACGATCTGCTTGCCATGGGGGAGAGCAACCGGGAGGGTCACAGCAACACGCCATGCTGCAGCCAGCACAGGAGGGGTGCCCCATGGACCCTCACCCCACAGCTGCTGTCACCCACCCTGTGTGCCAGCCTGTCCCCTCCCTCACGTGGTCAGCACAGCACTGACAAGTGCCATGGGACGGAGCACTGTGAGCTGTAGGGCCGGCACCCCGGTGCGGAGCCCCACAGTCTCTTCGGCAGTGGCACCGTGCAGCGAGGAGGGCCCAGCCATGCCCTGTCCCAGGTGTCCCCATCCTGGAGCTCACAGACTCAGCAACACCCTGACCTCCTCCCCAAGCTGCTTTGGTCCATGTTGGTGGCGGTGCAGGCATCAGCATTTACTGTCAGCTCATCCTGGGATGCTGCCTAGGAGAACATTTGGGGTTACAGGGGCAGCTGGCGAGCTCCCAGCCTCTAACGCTCGCTTTGCTGTTCAGTGCCAGATGCAGCCCCCAGCCTCAGTTCCCAGCGCGTTTCCGTGCTAAGGACATCCCACCCTGCCCTTCGGCCATCCCGTACCCGATCAGCCACCTCCCTGCTCCCTTTTTGGGAGAAAGCAAGCCTTCCTCAGGCCCCTGCTGCCTTCCTCCCACCCAGCTCCTGAGGAACAACCACCAACCCTTGTGTTCTCCCAACCCAAGGCCACTCAAACCCAGCTCCTGAGCAGGACTCACCACAGACAGCAGCTCCTGCTGTTCCTCAGCCTCACCTCACAACTCTCCGCAGCCCATTCTCCTTCACCCCAAGGAACAACCATCCCTCAGCTGACAGTCCCCAAGGTCAGCTCCCAGCACAAGCACCCAGCTCACCCCGTGGGGTCCCACACAGCATCCTCCCAGCAGCGCAGATGCAATCCCAGAGCTGGTAACCCATGGTCGCAGCTTCCCAACACACACCTTACAGACCAGGGAAGGGCACACGGACACCGTGTTGCCTGCAGCCCCTGTCTCAACCACAAGAGGCCCTGGTCATACTCCCATCAGAGATGTTTCTCCTACCACCAAACTCCTTGAAGCACCTCTGCCACCCCAACCCTACCCTGGCACATACAACTTCAGCCTGAAGATCTAAAGCCCAGCAGTTTGCCTTTAATACTCACAGATCCAGCTTTTCCCAATCCCTCATTAGCAGTGTAATTAGAGAAACCTGCAAATTAGTTAGAGGGTTGATCCCCTTTGACTTTACAAGGTGAGGATATGGTGGGGCTGAGGGAGCCTTCTCAGCCGCTTCCTCTGCATGGTGGCCCTGTCCTGAGCGGGTTCATCGCATCGGTGGTGCCCCTGCAAGCCGGGAGATGCCCCCAGCCTCTCCCCCTGCGCCCACCGCCGTGGCAGCAGGGAGGCTGGAGGGTGCAGAGCTGCCGGCTCAGCTGGCCGGGAGGAGCGGGACAGCTGGGAGAGCGGCGGGGCAGGCCTGTCATGGAATATGTGTGACCTTTGGAGGTGTAAGCCAATATAGAGGGGTGCCATCGCAAGCACCTTTGCCCCGCCATTACACGGCAGCCCTCCATTTTGTCTCCCTTCTTATCGGCTCCGCTCGCGCGCACCAGCCGGTGTAATCCAAGGAGCCCCTCTGCTCCCCGCAGCTCGCAAAAACACCCGGGGAGATGAGTACCACCTGTCCCGGAGGAGCTGCGACCACCACCGTCAACCTAAGACCCTAAATTGTTGGGGTGCATCCCAGAAAACTCACCCCACACCCCCTGCTTACAGCGTTGTTTAAGCCTGGCAGGTGCCATCTCCTTTTTCCCGCCTGCCGTCCTCCCGTGTCTCTGCTCTGCCATCCCACCTGGGTGCATGCGTGCTCCGGCTGGGTCCGTCTGTCTGCTTGGTCACCCCGTAGGGACTGTCCCTAGCTCAGGGGTGAGGGACTCTCCCGGTCTGGTGATGGGAAGCTTGCTGTGAAGTCGTGCCTGTTTGTGGTGCATGCTGGTGGCCTTAATTATCGTATATGCGCTGATTAGCATGTCCGTATAGGGAATGACTTCCCAGTTGCCATCACCAGCCACCCTATGGCTGGATACGGGTAACCACACCACTGGGGTGGTCAGGACACTTGTCGGGGCTGGTTGCTGCCTTAACCACAGCTTGTTGGGCTCCGTTTGCTCGGTGAATGTTGCTGGGGAAGGCAATAACTCGGCTAAGCGGGGCAGAGGGTTGGGGTGCTGTCTCAGATGCGGCAGCTCTCCTGGGGCTGCTCCCCCAAGCCACATTCCCAGTGTGCAGGGCAGACCGGGGTTTAGCGCTTGTCCTGGTAGCTGCGGGTCTCGTTGCTTACAGACTGTAACTCCTTCTCTCCTGCTGGGAATGTGGCCGTCGCTGGCTTTTCCTGCCCACGAGAAGGCCAGGGCCAGTCTTCAGCTCCCTCCTCGGCCTGGGCCAGACCCAGGCAGCCGCGTCCCTCCTTCGACTCACGGTACCTTTTCTCTCTCCCCGTGTCCCCTGCTAACAGCTTACCCTGGACGCACCCTGGGCTCCTCCGCCACAGGTTGGTATCGCTGCCTGCTACCTGCATGCTGCCAGCGCTGCCTGAGCTCTTTGCTGGCCTCAAGCTTTCCTGTTCACCTATTCAGACGTCCCAGGCACTGAGCAGACCCCGGTTATCGGCATCCCATGGCACCTGCTGGAGCCGGCGCCTCTGGCCCTACCAGAGCTTGGCACGTGTGTCGCTGCACTTGTCTGTCCCCGGCCTGACTCTGTGCACCCCAGCTTGCCCAGGCTTTGACACCTTTCCCTCTTGGGTTAAGACTCAAGAGGCTGCGTATTCCTCTAGCGATGGTTCAAAGGCGTTTGTGGTGGACCTGTGGGTCGATCTCCCACCCATGTCACAAACCGGAGGAGCCCAGCAGATAGCCCACCCTGCAGGGGAGCTCTTCCCACCCTTCACCCTCCTACGTGCAGAAACTTTCCCGAACGTCCACCCTTGATCCTCCCCGGCTGCAGTTTAAGCCGATGAGCCCGCAGC
Source organism: Nipponia nippon (assembly GCF_047370975.1). NCBI lineage: Eukaryota > Metazoa > Chordata > Aves > Pelecaniformes > Threskiornithidae > Nipponia > Nipponia nippon. Next base: position 2,475,319 of record NW_028262369.1, read on the forward strand.
AGCTGTCCCGGTAACACAGGCTGGCCCCTGTGCGGTGGCCTCAGCCCCCTCGGGAGCCAGAGCTGGCTCCTCTCCCTGCCTGTCCTGCTCGGGGTGCGCTGCCAGGTCCCCCCCAGAGAATCAGGAGATGGCAGACGGGCCAAGAAGCACCAGCCAACACCCAGCCCTTCCCCTGGGTCTGGTGCTGGGCCATGGGGACAATGTCCCTGCTGCAATATGAGGCAGGGAAATCCCATCTTCTGGCCCTTCTGTCCTACCCCACGGCTCCCGCTGCCGGATCCTGCCGAAACGGGCTCCTCCACACCCCGGTCCTGGACGCGGCAGAGCCCTGCCAGTGCCTGGAGGGCCTCTGGCTCCCTGTCATACCAGCATGCCGGCAGCGGAGAGGGTTGTAGATATATATAGCGTATTTCGATAGCTGTCTTATCTGCATCTCTAGCTGCAGGCGCACACACGCGTGCGCGCGTGCTGCTTGTGTGGGCGTACGCGCGCGGGGAGCACGACGCGGAGGCAGGCGCAGGCGGTCTGCAGCCACGTGTGGCTTGTCCCTCCGTCTGCGGGCACACGTGCTGTGCGGATACTCGTGGCTTTTCGCGAGCAAGCTGGCCAGCCCTCCAAGGGCCGCCGGGCAGCGCATCCATGCCGTAGGCAGAGCGGCCGGCGGTGTTTGGGGTACAGGGACAGGGTGGCAGCGTGGGCAATGCTGGAAGAGTCTCCCCAGGTGTTTTAGCCTTCCCGGGTCATTTGAGGACAGAGCAAGACCTTTGTGTCCGTGGTTCAGTCTGAACAAGGAGAGGAAGGAGGTTTTTCTGCGTCCTCCACTTTGCCTAGCGTCCTCAGGACAGACTGGCACAACGGGGGGTGAGCCGACACCAGGCAATTCTGCCGGCCTTGAGGACAAGGAGGGACAATACCCAGCCCAGGGTTAATCCCAGCCCAGAGCAGCAGTGCTCCCATCCAAGGGCAGCCTGGCGTTGCAAGCAGCATGGAAAAACCTCCCAGAAAGCCACTGCTCTAGGAAAAAAAAACCTTTTCGGGCATCCAAATTGCTCCTAGCTCAGAGCTGAACAGTCCAAGACAAATGCAGGCTCTGCGGAGGGAGACGTGACCTTCCTGGCCTTGTTTGCCAGGTGCTTTGCGGGATCACAGCATGCTCTTTTCCCTGCAAACCTGGCAGCTTAGAGAAGCTGTGTTTTAAGCTGCTGTGTTTTAAGTAGGACCACTGATGAAGGGGTGCAAGGTTTGAGGACCCCCCTGCTTGCAGGCAGGGCCTGATCATGCACCAGCATGCGACCGCTTCTGCGAACGCCACTGGGACGTGCCTGGCTTGAGCTGGCATGAGCTTGAGCTGGGATGAGCTTGAGCTGGGAGCGAGGCAGGCTGGGCTGGGAGCGAGCAGCCACAGGGTGGCTGGAGAGAGCTGCTGTGATGGAGCTGCTGTGATGGAGTCGCTGCCATCCCTGCCCTGCAGCAGGCAAGGACCGGCTCTTTTTACCCCTGGCCAGACCATCAAGGTGACCCATATCGGTGCTGAACAGACAGAGCGGAGGGACGTAGCAGGGACAGATGTCACCCTCCTGGGTGGGAGACGCTCTCTGGTCCCCCAGCCCCACGGCCCGGGCAGCAGCAAGGAGGACCCATGCATGGCCTCACATCCTCGGAGCTGCTGTGCTACCCGGAGAGCTGCAAGGATCCCGTGCTTGGCACTGCCCGCAAAGCCCGTGGGGTGCCAGTACCCCATTCCCAAAGCAAGGGGTGGAGATGGGCTCGGCGAGCTGTCGGTGACGCAGCAGGGGGGCTGCCGATGTCACTGCCCGCCTCGGCACAGCGGAGCAGAGGTGGGGATGCGAAGTGGAGCCGGGGCGCGCGGGCTGCCTGCATTCACACAGCCACGCCTGGCCAGGAACCTGTTACGAAAGAGCACGCAGGGACCCGCCTCAACCCACTGGCACAACATCACAGGGAATCATCATCATCATAATCATCCGAAACCCAATTAAAGCCGGCAAGCGAACAGAGCAGCAGCGATAGAGTGGCACAGAGGAATGATTAATAATGAAAGTCCGAGGTTTCAACATTTGTTTTTGTCCCGTGTGAGAAGACAACGTTGGATCCCCGTGGCTCGCAGGCAGGGAGCAGGCAGGGAGCAGGGCCTTCCCCCAGTTCGCATGTGGCTGCCCTGCTTTGGGGAGGAGGGTTGAGCTGCAGCTCTGCCCCGTGGAGAGATGTCCCCGGGCCATTCCCGTCCCCGGCCGTGACATGGTGGCCCTGCGATGGGGAGATGCAGGCAGGAGGAGGCTGGCACGCCCTGCCCGACTCCTGCACCCATGCTCAGATGGGTTCGGTGCGGACCTGCCATGCAGTGCCCTCCAGCACCCTCGGGAGCAGGAGCTCAGTACCACATCGGCTTTGCGGCTCCCCTGTCTTGGAGATGGATCCCCGGCTTGCTGGAAAGCTGCTGGCTCCTGTGTGGGCAGCAGCCACGGAGCAGCGGGGTCTCCCAGCCACCGCAGGGAAAATAGCTCTGCTTTAGGAGTGGGGCCAAAGGGAGGGTACCGAGGGCAGCACGGGTCCCCCAGGGGGCCCTGGGCCACAGGGGAAGGCTCAGCTCCAGCTGAGGGGCGGCAGACGCCCCGGGGACTCTGCTGGGTTGATGTCGTGGCAGGGTGGCTGCAGCTTGCTCTGCCCTCTGCCATCTGCCACCACGGTTCTCCTGGCACCGGGTTCATCTGGCTACATCAGTGCGGGTACACGAATGGGGATGGGGAAGGTTCCCACCAATGGGAACTCACTCATCCAGTTTTTACTTCCATTTCTGGCCTGACTTGGGCTCGAGCTGACTAGCAGGCTCCCGGCCGTCCTGGGCACGGCTTGGGGGCTGGCACAGGCCGGGGGCTCCTCTGGCTCTGCCGGCTGCCTGCCTGCCTGGGGGCTGGGGGCGTCCATCAGTGTGGGCACAGGCTGATTGCACAAGTCCCGCTCGAGCAGGGATCGCTCCTGGGGCAGTGGCCATGTGTGTCCGGCGACCTCCGAGCTCCCAGACCGACCGCGTGGCATCAGGACAGGTCCTTACGGGCCCATCGCCAGCCTCCTTGAGCCCCTTAGCAAACTGCAGGACCTGCAGAGCGCGGGCTGGGGACTGTAGTTCATTCTCCTCCTGCCTTTCCCCAAGCCCAAAGCAGGGACCCTCTGCTTGACCGGAGGGCAGGGAGCCACGACCTGAGGGGCAGATCCCTGTGAGGGTATGGTGGACATGCAACGCAGGCAGCCGGCCCAAGGCTCGCACCGCGCTTACCAAGCACCGTGCCACAGTGTTGCTCCTTAAACCACGCCAGCTCCCTTTGCACGAGGCATTCGCCCAGTTGCAGCATGGCCACCTCCTTCGCATGTCCCGTGCTTTGCGGTGGCTGCCTTCGAACAACACTCCACCCCCCAGCCAGCCCCAAACTCACTTTGGCTAAACCAGAACCGAACCAAGACAAGGTTTAAAAGACCTTCAAATCCTTCTGTAGTCTAAGAAAGACCAAACCTCAGAGAAGGTCGGACAAGGTTTGCTCTTGCTGCAGCGAAGTGGGGTCTCCTGCAGAGCATGGTGACGTCCCGCTCCTGCAGACACCGGGGCCGGTCGCTGGGCGATGCCTTGGCTCGCGAATGGCTGGTGGCCCCAAAAGGGTGGCTGTTTCCCCGGCAGCATCACCGTGCCGCTCAGATGGGATGCTCGTTACAGCCGGGAGTTAATCGCGCAGCGGCGACGGCTATTGTTTCTTCACTTCCTCTTGTTATTTCCCCTCTCCGCAGATGGGGAGATCACTTCCAAGCCAATGGTGCTATTCCTGGGACCGTGGAGCGTCGGCAAATCCTCCATGATAAACTACCTCCTCGGGCTGGACGACACTCCCTACCAGCTCTACACAGGTACCACGCTCACTGCTCCCTCCCTGCTCCACCGAAGGTGTGCTGGCACCCGCATTTCTGCACCCACGCGGTCAGCAATTCCTGGCCGCATCTCTTCGATCCCTCCCCACTACGGCAGGTAGGTTGTGCCCAGGTGGCCAAGAGGGCCAATGGCATCCTGGCTTGTATCAAGAATAGCATGGCCAGCAGGACCAGGGAGGTGATGGTGCCCCTGTACTCGACACTGGTGAGGCCGCACCTCGAGTACTGTGTTCAGTTTTGGGCCCCTCACTACAAGAAGGACATCGAGGGGCTGGAGCGTGGCCAGAGGAGGGCAATGAAGCTGGTGCAGGGTCTGGAGCACAAGTGTTATGAGGAGCGGCTGAGGGAACTGGGGTTGTTTAGTCTGGAGAAGAGGAGGCTGAGGGGTGACCTTATTGCTCTCTACAACTACCTGAAAGGAGGTTGTAGCAAGGCAGGGGTCGGTCTCTTCTCCCTCGTAACAAGCGATAGGATGAGATGAAACGGCCTCAAGCTGCGCCAGGGGAGGTTTAGGTTGGATATTAGGAAAAACTTCTTCACCGAAAGGGTGGTCAAGCATTGGAACAGGCTGCCCAGGGCAGTGGCTGAGTCCCCATCCCTGGAGGTATTTAAAGAACGGATAGATGTGGTGCTTGAAGACATGGTTTAGTGATGGACTTGGCAGTGACAGGTTAACAGGCAGTTGGACTCGGTGATCTTGAGGGTCTTTTCCAGCCTTGACGATTCTACGATTCTATGAGGTTGCGATTGGGGTCCATGCCGCCCCGCTGCAGTGCCACGTGGAGGGGGAGGTTCCCCGCCGCGGCACAGGGCCTGTCCGCCCTCCGTGGGGAGGAGGAGGGCATCTCACCCTGCAGCATCCCTATCCTGCAGCACAGGGTTCAGCGCCTCTGACCCCGACCACGAGAGCAGCGGTCATGCCGCAAGGGCAACTCGCCCTTGTCTTCTCACCTTCTGTCCTCATGTGGAGCCAATTAATTCACCCTCCCAGGAGAAAATCCATTCCCCTTCCCTCCTCCCTGCTCCCATGGATGTCATCTTGCAGCTGAGGGCAGATGTCCATGGCCAGCTCTGTGCCGGGGTAATGAGGGCTCCCAGGAGGTGGTTCTCCAGGGCGTCTTGTGCAGTCAGGCCACTTCCAGAACAACCAGTCCCCACAGAAAACAGCCCTGCTAGCATGTTCTCAAGAGGTTTGGCAAGAATTTCATGGCCCCGCTGCTCGCCTTCCCCTGGCATCTCTTGGCAAGCAAGTGATGCTCCTGAGCTCCCCGGCTAGTCCCGGGCCAGCCCTGTCATGTCCATTGCCTGGCATGGATTTCACAGCTCTGCTGCTCCTCTCGTTGCTGGGCAGGGGCAGAACCCACCACCTCCGAATTCACTGTCATCATGCACGGCCCCAAGCTGAAGACCATCGAGGGCATTGTGATGGCTGCTGACAGCGCCCGCTCCTTCTCACCCCTGGAGAAGTTCGGGCAGAACTTCTTGGAGAAGCTGATAGGGATCGAGGTGCCCCACAAACTGCTGGAGCGAGTCACCTTCGTGGATACACCGGGCATCATTGAAAACCGCAAGCAGCAAGAACGAGGTAGGGGTTTAACTGGGTTCATCTAAGGGACTCCAGAAAACGTGTTGTAATGATGTGAGATGACAAAGATGGCTGAAGCACAACGGGGAAGCAGGGCTACAAAAGGGGTCTTCCGTTGGAGGGGATGGTGGCGTTTGTCTGCCCATGGCAGCAGCTGGGGCCTGGGGAACATACCCGACTGTCATCAGCTAGAGCAGCCGTTTCTGCTGTTGGAGGTGTGACGGTCAGGCGTTTTGGCAAGGTGTTTCCTGGGGACTCCTCGGGCTGTTGATTGCCTGCCTTGGCTCAGCATTTAATGCCCTGTTTGTCACCCCTGGAGCCAGGCTTTGCCGATGGCTGGTGCTACAGCACCATCCCCACAGCACCTGGGATGCCAGGACAGATCAGCTGGGCTTCTTGACCCACTTGGTGCTCACTGGGGAAAGCAATGATGCGGCCGATATCTGCTCACAGGAGCAGCGGGAACCTATGGCCAGCAACAGGGAGAAGGAAGGTTTGGAGGTGAGGCTGAGGGAGACACGCGGGCCCAGCCACACAGGGATGGGTTTTCATGCCAAGAAATTCTGAAGTGTTTTCAGCACATGAGAAACAGGTTCTGGGCTGCATGGGAAGTCTGCTGTGTCTCACACCCTGTCCAACCCAGACGGGGCGTGAGACACGGCAGGCTCAAGGTTTATCTATGCCTTGACCTGAAGGGACTCATCCTGCGCTGGCCATTTCTGCTGGATTTCTCTCTTTCCTCTCCTCAAGGTTACCCGTTCAACGACGTGTGCCAATGGTTCATTGACAGAGCTGATCTCATCTTCGTTGTCTTTGACCCTACGAAGCTGGACGTGGGCTTGGAGCTGGAGATGCTGTTTCGCCAGCTGAAGGGCCGCGAGTCTCAGATCCGAATCATCTTGAACAAAGCCGACAGCCTGGCCACCCAGGAGCTCATGAGAGTCTACGGTGCCTTATTCTGGAGCCTGGCTCCTCTCATCAATGTCACAGAGCCACCCAGGGTGTACGTTAGCTCCTTCTGGCCCCAGGAGTACCATCCAGATACCCACAAAGACCTGTTCCTCAAAGAAGAGATATCACTCCTGGAAGATCTCAACCAGGTGATCGAGAACAGGATGGAGAATAAGATCGCCTTCATACGCCAGCACGCCATCCGGGTGCGCATCCATGCCCTTTTGGTCGATCGCTATCTACAGACCTACAAGGACAAAATGACCTTCTTTAGCGATGGAGAACTGGTGTTCAGGGACATTGTGGAAGATCCTGACAAGTTCTTTATCTTTAAGTCCATTCTGGCAAAGACCAATGTCAGCAAATTTGACCTCCCCAACCGCGAGGCTTACAAGGACTTCTTTGGCATCAACCCCATCACCAGTTTTAAGCTGCTGTCTCAGCAGTGTTCCTACATGGGAGGGTGTTTCCTAGAGAAGATCGAGAAGGCCATCACTCGCGAGCTTCCCGATCTCCTGGGAAGCATCGGCTTGGGGAAGAAGCCCAACGTTCTCTCCTGCGACATCACCGGCTGTGGCGAAACCCCAAAGAATCGCTACAGGAAGCCCTAAGGTGTTCTGTAATATAACCGTCCACGTGTTCCTACCGGTGAATGAGCTTATGTCTTATCTGTCCAAGAAGCCACGGTTTGTTAACCCTTTGAGTGCCACACTGGCAAAGGCTACTGTACGATGAGGACTTTGAGTCATTGACATCGATGGCAGGGGAAGATGGGTGGGCATAAGAAAGAGAATAAAAACTGTGAATTCCTGACATTTTATCTTTGTTCTTTCAAGTAGAAGGCAATGTTTAAGCTGTAAGTATGAGCAATGCACGGTGAGCTAGAACTGTAGCTGCTTTTTCACTGGTGCCAAGAATGCGTGAACAGGAATTTCAACCTCTGCATCCCCGAAGCCGGCAGGGAGCGAGACCGAGGGCACGACGTGCGAGCACAGGGGAGAGCGGTGACACATTAACCTGGGGCATCACCGGCAGCCCCGGGGGCAAAGCGCTGGGCAGGGAAAGAGAGGCCAGGTCCCGGCTGTTGTTTTCAGGCACAAACATCCTACAAAAAATTGTTCTTATTTTTCTTTCTGAGGCTTTTAGGTCGCCTGGTGAGTTCTCCTTTTGCATAACAGCTGAGCTGAGCTTCTGCAGCCTTCACCTGGGTGTTCGCCTTAAGAAGGAGCTTTCGCAGGGGCGTTTGTAGCTCCAGACAGGTAGCCATGGTGGAATTTGCAAGTCCATGTCAGAGGAAGAAGTGGGCTGGAAAGGAGCTGCCGGCACTGGCTGAGCTGTGCTGGAGGAGGAGGGCCAGCACCCCAAATCACACAGTCCCACAAGGAGCCGTGAGCAGGTTTTCCTCCCCCTGGGCCAGCACAGGGACAGGGCATTTGGTGCCTGCCTGTGCCACCAACCTCAAAAACCCACGCTGGCAAGTCAAGCCTGAGGATCAGCAGGGCTCCGAGGGCGAAGGGTTTGGCAGTTTGACCTTGTTCAAGTCCGTGTTGCTGATTTCTCAGTCAGACCCCCGTGTTTTTGTGCTCTGTGGAGGGAGGCAGGAACGGGGCGTCCCTAGCCACATCCTTTTTGCCCATGGGCTGATCTCTTCTCCCTAGGACAAGCCAGGCAGGTTCGTCCGGCTTGTTCGCCAAACTTCCCCCATTTTAGCCATGATTTGGTTGGCTTGTCTCTGTGCATCAGTGCTCAGTCCTGGGAGGAGAAGGAGTACTGCTTCGGAAGCACCCGAGCAGCGTGAGGTTCCCTGTGGACAGCTGACCTTGAAACCTGGCAGCGAAAGCCGGGGGATCAGGGGCGGCCTCGTCACTTGGCCCTCACAGCCAGCACAGCTGCCAAGCCAAGCACAAACCAACCAAGAGGTAAATGTTGCCCTGGATGGAGACCAGTGCCTTCAAGCCCACCAACAACCTGCTGAATGTCCTTTCTCCTTCCTCCTGCCAAACGACCACAGCCAGCGCTGCTCTCCAGGAAACCTCTGGAGCAGAGGGACTTACCTGTGACAGGAACGAGAAGGCGTGGAGGTGCCATGAGGCAAGAAAAAGGCAAAAGGAATGAAAGAGGGAAAGAGAAAGCTGGGAATGGAAGGCTCTGTTGCAATGGGAAGGGTGTGAAGGGCAGCGCCCATCGTCTCCACGTGCCCAACAGGACGCGGGCTAAGGCAGAAGGTCCGAGGGAGCTCCATGTCCCCGGCACTGATGCCAGGTGCTGCGAAGAAGAGGTCCCCTCGAGTCCAGGTGAGTTTTGGGGAACGCCAAGGGACTTCCATGCTCTTTGCCTCTGCTTCGTGGTAGGACCCTACCTTTGAGCTAATGAAGATGGGACCCAAATCTACGTCCAAGCATGGGAAGGGGCATGGCTCATACAGAAGGATTTTGCCCACAGCGCAGAGGGGACTGGTGGTACGATGAAGGCAAGCAGAGCATCGGAGCCAGCAGCAGCCAGAACAGCCCGGAGAGAAGTGATGTGCTCGTGAGCCAGTGCTGCGAGGTTTCAAACCTGCCCCGGAGCCGCTGCCCCACTCCGCTGCTGCTCCTTCTTCCTTCTTGTACGTGATCCCGCTGCTCATTGGTGTCCCTCTCTGGCTCACCTGCTCCTCCTCGCCTCTCACTCTTCGCTGCCAGGCTAGTCTGCATGGTTTTCTTAAGAGCTAATGGAATAGAAACGCCGACAGAAACAGGCTAATATTGTCACTGTTCCTGCCGTCACGCTGTGTGTCACTGTCACAGCCATCAAACGTTTCTATTTGCAAGCGCCGTATCGCGCCATCTCTTTCCTTGCTGCCCCGTCCCCCCAAAGCCCGTGGGCTCTGGGGTACTCGGGGTAAGGTCCCTGTCCCAGGAAGGAGCTCTGACCCTCCCTTACGGCCTTGAACCCGAAGGCACCGTCGCTCTGCTCTCAGGCCGCTCCCATCATTCTCCCCATCTCTTCTCTGTTTTCCTTTTCTTTTGCTTTATTCTCCAGCACTCGTTGCCTCCTCTCCTCCCTTTCTCTTCCCTTCAGCACCCGCACGCCCTATGCAAAGCCCTGGGTGTCCCGGATGGGGCTCCTCTGTGACAGCCAACACCTTTTTTCCTTCCCCGATATCGTACGTTAGGGTTCTCTTTCCAAAGCGATGGCAGCGTGGTCCGAAGCTGGGTTTTCTGCTGCCTGTGATGTGCGCTGACTCCGCTCCGCGCTGGCTCAGGGAGATGCCGACACGGAGATGCCTCCTCTCCCATGGATCCAAGTGGCTGTCGGTCCCAAGAGGACTGCGGTCCCCAGCCCAGCTCTCTCCGAGCTTTCTTAGGAGAGCTCTGGGAACCTGGGGGTGGAAATGGGGAGCAGGGAGACCTTTTCGTTTTGCCAAGAAACACCAAGCTCCCGCAGTCGCGGTGCCGGGGGGGTGAGCATCTCGCCCGAGAGCATCGCAGGAGGGAGGGAGCTGGGACACAGGCCCACATAGATGCCCGTGATCGCGTGCATTAGGATAAAACTGTCAGCTTGAACACCAGCCTGTCTAATAAAACCTGGTATTTTCCAAACAGACTCCCTGGAGATGCTTGTTTTGTTTCTCCTGCCGGTGCGGTGCGAGCACTGGGGCTGGGGTGGCCCTGGGGCTGCGGCTGCAGGGAGCGAGGCAGGAGCTCCCATCTCCTTCCCCGCACCCCGGCCTCGTACCCGGCCCTCGCACGGGACCCGCCGGCCATGCCTGAGCCATTCGGTTGCTTTTTCCAACCTGGCTTCCTGTGCCGTAGGTACAAACCGGCAAAGCGAACGCCAGCTCCTTTGCTTTGCGCTTCAGGGCAGCGCGATCCTCCCTGGTGGGACAGATCCTTGCTCCCACCCGCACCAGGAGATGCCTCTTAACCCCCCTTTGTGTGCAGTCCCCCTCCTCCTCCTCCTCCCCTCGCAGAGGCCCTGCCATGCTGAGTGCTCAGAGAGAAAAGCCAACCCTCCCTCCGCTCGGGACCACGGTCCCCCGGGGCCCGGCACAAAGCTGGCTCTGATTCACCCGCGGGGGCTCCGGCACAAAGCCCCGGGGAGAAGTAGGAGCTGCGGGGCTGGCGGCGAGCGCTGGCAGCCGCGGGGCTGAGTCACGGCTGTGGGCCCACACGTGCCGCGGCAGGCAGGCCGCCCCGTGACTCAGCCTCGCCGGCAGCGCCGCGCATGGCTCGCCCGCCTCGGTGGGCTGGTAGCCCGCAGGGATGCTCTGTGCAGTGGCCGCTTCTCCCCCCTCCGGCATCGCTTTTGCATCGTGCCTGCCCTGGCTGCCGCCTCGGGAGAGCCCCACGGGGATGCCCTGGCCGAGCGCTGTGGGTGCCGGGTGCGGCCTCTGTCCTCTCCCTGGTGGCAAAAGCACCCGCAGCCATGGAGGACCACAGAGGAGGGCAGGGGGTTGGGGACCATGGCAGAGGGAAGGGGGTTAAGGACCACGGCACAGGGCAGGGGGTCGAGGACCACGGTGAACCCCAAGGGCTCTCGCCAGCCACCCATCGAGAGGCGGATGGAGGCACCATCCCACCAGAGGCTGGGGCTCATGCAAACCGCTTATTATAACCCTACTGCCTGGCCTGTCTGTCTGTCTGTCTTTCCAACTATCTGTCTCGCTAATCAAAAGAGGTTGTTCCAAGAAAGCTGGAAGAGGAGAAGGAATGTCTCACTCGGCTGTGGCTTCCTTTGGAAAGTCTGGAAAAACTGTGGCATCTCGCCGTGCGTGAAGGTCTGCCTAGCGAGAAGCACATTTTGCTTCCAAAGCTGCTGTAAAGATGTGAATCATGAGCTGGTAACGCTCCCGGCAGAACGAAAACTGATTCCACTGAGACGCGGTGCCGGCAGCGGCGCTGCCGTATCTCTTGGACGAAAAAGACAAACATTTATCTTAGAGGCATCGCTGGGGAAGAGCCGCCGGTGCTGCCAAGAGCCCTGCAGCGGCCGGCTCCTGCCTGTGCCCGGGGTGCTCCCACCAAGGGGAACCTCGAGCAGGTTTCCCAAAGGTCTCCCAAAGCCCGGCGGTGGCATTGCCAACATTCAAACGCAAGCCAAGGGGTTTACGGTCCCCGCTGCTTTGGTTGCCCTCCACAGCCTCAACCCCTCGGCAGCATCTCTGCATTTCAGAGATGAAAATATCCCATATCCCAGCGGCTCGTTTGCGACGATGTCGATTCGATTTCTGTTTTTTTATAGGCATTGCATTAGACGTTGCAGGGAGAGACGAGGAGGGGATGCCTGAGCAGATCGATTTTTCTCACTGTGAGCTCGAGGCCAGAGCTTCTTGCGGGAATGAGCTGAACTCGGCACCTCTCCAGCCATAACCGCCCCGTGGCAGAGCACCTGCCTTTGACCACGCACAGGGAACGTGGGGATTCATTGCCCCTCTCATTGGAAAAGAACCTAAAACCTTTGGAAAGGTCTGACGGGAACCGTGGGGGAGCCCCAGTGCCACCATCCCCGTCCAGCCTGTCCCCTGCTGTCCCCACGCACTCGATGGGTGGCGGGGAGCACACCCAGCACCCGCTGGGGCCAAAACCCCACCAAACCTTGCCCCTGAAATGCAATCACAAGATCCCTGGGGACACGGCATGTTTACCAAACCTCTCGCTCCCTTCCCAGGTGGCCCCCAAAATCTGCCAGCCCGGTTGTCCACCACGAAGCTGGGGCTGCTGCCCTCCCCGCTGCTTGCCCGACCGGCTCAAGTCGCCGCTTATGGGCCCCAGAGCAAACAAAACAGCCTTTCCATGCAAATCCCTCCTTTTCGGGACTTTCTGCAGCCCGAAGGGCTCCCTGGATCGCACCATCCCCAGCCTTCGGGGTGTCCCCTCCCTGGGGCGTCGCGGCAGGGGCCGGGTTTAGATTTCATCACCACTTCACTGCTCAAAGTCAGAAGAGTTTCAACATCAAAGCGCTGATGAGCAGCGTGTGGCTTCAGGTCACATCGGCTGAACGCCCCCCGGCTCAAGCCAGAGCACTACATCTGCGGAGAGCCCCAAAATCAATATATTTTGCCCAAGATGTGTATGCGCCGGACACTGAATCATGAGGGCAAGTGACGCCTTGTCCTGAAGGGCGTGCGGGTGCTTTGGGGACACTTCCCTCAGTCAGTACCCACAGGAGGAGGATCGCCAATTTGCAGGCTGAATTGGGACCCAGAATTGGGGTTTGCATGTGCCATTGGCCCTTCCCGGTGGAGACGAGGTGAAGGATAGGGAGCAAACCCGCCAGTTGGGATGCCTGCCTTGGGAAGAGCCTGGAGCTGGGTGACCAGCGATGCCCTAGAGGATCAACACCTTGAGAGAGATGGGAAAAGCCTGGATGTTGGCCCCAACAGGTCACCGTTTGCTTTAGGAAGCCTGGGTGACGTTCAGGGCAAGAGGCGGAGGAGCCAGGGCAGCTCGGAGCCCTGGGAAGGTTATTTTCACCCCATGGGGTGTCCAGCAAGCGCAACCCCTGCAAAATGGGGGGATGGAGGGCTGGTGGTGAGTGGTTCAACCGAGACGCTCACGTGGATGCTGGAAACGAAAGAGGTAGAAGGGAGGTGGGCCAGGACCTGGGGGGGTCCATTGAAGCCGAGGAGAGCCCGGAGGGATCGCAGGGTGCTCAGACGCTGCTTTCCCCTGGCCAAGACAAGATGCTACGTTACAGTCGATTCCCAGGCAATTATTATACATATGCCCAGCTCCCCTGCACGTGGTATTTCATTTGGCCGTTCCTTTTCTAACGCGTTCATTAGTGGTCATTTAATTACAGGATGCAAAAATGAGCTGTTCCGAAAGACTAATATACATATGCAAAATATGCAATGAGCAATTAGTGCTACTCATGAGAGAGGGAGTCGTGGCAACAACAAGAAAAATACAGCAACGTCCCAGCAAACCTGAGATCCAACCTAGCCCAGCCAGCCCGCCGTGACCTGGAATTATCCCAGCGGCTTTTCGGGGCGCAGGGAGAGAAAATGAAACGCGGGTGGGTGAGCTGATGGCGAGCGGCCATTTCCTACCCAGGGGCATCCGAAACCACCCTGTATTCAAAGCAAGGGCTGTCAGAGGGGATGGGAAGGGGCTGTCGGTGCCGCTACAACTTAAACTCTGGGTCTAAACTCAGGACAGGGAAGCTCCTTGCTTCCCGGCGACTCTCCGGTGCTGTTTGCCTGGAGGTGGGGATTAATGGGGCTGAGCGTGCGAACCGAGCGGTCCCAGGGATGGGGAACGCTGCTGGGTGCTTCCCGGTTGCTGTGATTTACTGTTGTTAATATTAAATTCAGCGCTTTTATGCAGGACGGAGAAGTGTTTAGGCAGAAGCCCAGCTCCTGTCCTATCTGTCATTAAAAACATTGCAATTAAACTGTAGTGGAAGGAAATAAGAGTAAATGCATCCTCTGTAAGTGGCTTCAGCTTTCCACCGACATCTGTGTCCCACCGTTACCTCTTCGGTGGCCCAGCTGCTTCTGTTTTCCCTCTTCCCATGACCCGTACGTTGCTTTTTCTCCTTAATCCTGCCCACAGCTCCTGACGGCGCGGGCTCGAGCAGGGAGGAAAGGAGCCCCAGCAGCCTCTGACCCATCGCGGCCGATGGAAATTGCACATCAGCTGCAGCTGCAGCCCCAGCTCCGGCCAAAGCCAGGGCTGTGCTCCGGGTACTTGCTCACCTAGTCGGTCCCCAGTGCTCTCGTTGCTCCTTTGCTCCCGGCACCGGGGCAGGGTGCAAGCTGTACCCGGTCGGAGCTAAATGCTAAAGCTCTGCCAGGGAGGGGGCTTGTCGGCAAAGCCGGGCACATGAGCACGTTGCGCCCTGGGAAAATCAGAGAGGGTCCTCAACCCAGCAGGCTGGCAGGCACGGGGTGCTCTCCGTACCTGCTCGCGCCGTGCTGGCACTGCGGAGCCAGGCAGCCTCTCTGGCTCGGCCCCATCTCCCCCAGCACGACACGGTGTCTCCTTCAGCCAGAGGAGCGCAGCGCAGCCAGGAGGTGCCACCGGACCCCGAGACCCCCGGGGACGCCGGGAATAGGCAGCGCCACAGCACACCGGGCTTGCCAGCACCCCTAAATGAAACATTTCATCCTGCTTTGACAAATCTTTTTGTCGCGTTCAAGCAGAAAACTGAAGAGTTTCAGAAACCGTGAAGAAGCGTTTAGAAGCTCTGGGGGTGCCCGCAGAGCCCCCCTCCCCTCCATCAGCGGAAAACCAAACGCCTTGTGCTTTCTGCTTGATGAAGGGTTGCTACTGCCCCGATAGAAAGGGTTTAATAACTTTTTTCCACCTTGCAGAGGATCTGGATGGGATTTTGAGCAGTTGAGTCCTGCTCCTGCTCAAGTCAATGGTGACTGACCTCAGCCGAACACTCCCCAAGAGCCAGCCCCGGCTATCGATCCTGCAGGGCCCGGCGCAGCCCCGAGCTCTGCAGCAGAGCCGTGCCGACAAGCGCGACCATGGGGCAAAGCAGAACACCGGGGTGGTGGTTACTGAATCCCGGGACAGGGCTTTCCCACGGCATTGTCTGCCTGGTTTATTCCGGCTGCGGTTCTCCCCGGGCGAGGGATGAGGCAGGATGCCGTGGGGTGGGACGTGGGGCTGGCAGCAATGGGTCAGCCTTCGCCAGAGGACACCGAGGGGAGCCGCACCGGCGGGGACCGAAGGGGGACCCTCCTCTGCCTCTCCCCAGTGACTGATGGGACTGCAACACCGCCAGAAGCCGTGGTTAAGATCTAGGGAACACCAGGAGAGACAGGTCAGGGCGGCAGCAGCGTAGACCCAGGTATGCCACGCCACGGCAGGTTAGAAACGGCGTGGCCGGTGTCCCTGTCCCTTCCACAGCAGGTCCTTAAACCCCTGGCATTGCCTGGGGAAAGGCAAAAAAAACCGAAAACAAAACGTGGGGGATTGCGGGAATGCCGCGGCTTCACCCGGTGCCGGATGGCAAAGAGCGACGGCAACGATCCCTGCGCCGCACCGGGGCACCGGCCACAGCCCCAGGCTCTGCCACCGCAGCAGAGAAGGGAAAGACTTTGCTGGGACTGCAGTGCCGACGAAGGAGGGGTTTTTTCCCATTGCTTGCAAACATCGTCATCTTGTATATAAACACAAAATGCCAAAATGTGAGTCAGCTTAATGGCAGTTTGGCTTCCGCACAGAAACAAGCCGATAAATGGCAGAACTACAGTTTGCAGAGGTGATTTATTCCTGTTTTAGGGGGTTTCAACAAGTCGCTTCATGGCAAGTAGAATATACTCCTATGATATAAAAAATAAAAATTTAAAAAATTTTAAAAATAAAATAAGTTTTTAAAAAATTATATATTTTTTTTTCAATTAGTTGCTTCCCATCGATGAGGAGAAACCTTTCAGTCTCAGCTAGTGGCCAAACATACCTTTTTTTAGCTTTGATATACAGTAGAGAGCGGAAAGAAATGCAGACAGTATCTTAGATTCAAACTATATAAAGGTGTTGGTTTTTTTTTTTAATAGCTGCTAAAGAAGCTTTGTGGCCTAATGCTGTGATCCGGCACAAGAAAAGATCCTATTCACATGAGGGAGCAGATCTGAGACCGCCTCAGGAATCTTAATTCCTGAATTTCTCAGCTTTTTTTTTTTTTTCCCTAACATAAAGAATCTCAATGAGCCAATTCTGGAGATTTTGACATAATGTCATTTTTTCGGTAACAAATGCTACAGTTTAAACTCCACTCTGTAAACACTCAGGCATGTACTTATATCTACACGTGTAAATAATCCCATGCACGTCAGCAAAACTAACTACGTATGTCAAGTTAAGCGCGTGTGAAAAGTGTCTGCAGGGTTCAGGCCAGCGATTGCAAAACAGTTTAAACTGTAATCCTCCATTTGCATTAGTTTCTTGAAAAACTTTGACTGTGGGCTTGAAGTTCTTCCCGTCGTGTTGAGCCAAAGGTGATTTTTCTCCCCAGGCAGTCTGAGCAAAAACCTTCCCGCTGTTTTTAAGTTGTCAGGCTTCAAAAATCACATTTCCCACTAAGGACACTCTGCCCTTTCAATTTACAGAGTTCAACGTTGACATCTATTGTGTAAATAAAGCTAATTAAAGACAGTTATTATTTGCTATACATAACTCTAACACCACAGTCCGGGAGATTTGGCTGCTTTTGCTAATTAAAGCAGAATCTGTAGGCACTGGGAGCATCCTTTATTCCTATAAACGGGGTGTTAATTTTTCAGGCTAATATATAATTTAAATAAGACCTCAGCCCCCAAACTCTACGTGCTCATCCTCTTCCAGGATGCTGAGCGGCACAAAAGTGGTGGGCTCCAGGTTTAAGCTCTGTTTTCTCAAGGAGAAAGACGTCCACCCATGAACGGTGCTAAATCATCGCTGCCGTGCCTTGCCTGGCTGGGAAAAAAAATCAAGGCAGCGACTGGGTGTTGCTGAAGTTTCCGTGGTGAGCGAAGCACGCCGCTTGTTTAGGGGAAGAAAGTGGGTTGCGGGCTGGTTTGCAGTCTGGCTGAGGTTAGGAAGATGATAATCTCTCTCCGAGAGCCCTGCCCGCATTTCTGGCTTGTAAGAAGAAGTTGGAGGCTGTAGCAAAGCGATGGACTCGGTGTCTCCTGGTCTAAGAAGCCCGGCTGCGAAGGGAAGACAGGGCAGGGTGAAATACCCGGTTAAAAATCAACGCACCTCCATTCAAGACAAGCTGCCTTTGAAGGAACATGGCACGTGCCTCCAGTTTGAACCGAGCGCAGCAAGAAAAGGAAGCAAGAGATCCAGATTAAGGGTAAATCCTTCATGAAGAGCTTAAATGGTCCAGATAAAAAATAAAACGTGGCAATCGTTATTTGGGTTATAATAAATTGGGATTTAATAAACATGTGTTACGACCGTGGAGGGGGAATAGAATATTTTCCTTGCTCTTCCACGGAGCCAAAGCTGAGGAAGGAACTGAAATGAGGATGGTAAAGGAGAGATGAGCAGGCAGGAAAAAGCCACTTAGCCCAATAAATCTGCTTCTCAGCCCCCACTTGCCTGCTTTATGGCCAGAGCCTTTTCTCTCCCTACGGCCACATGCCTTCGCCTCCCGAAACCACCGCAGGGGTTGGCAGGAGCACGTAACGTCCATCAGCGGTCCTCGCGGAGGAGCCGGCAGTCTGGTTCTGAGACCCGGAGCCCTCGAGGGAGGCGCGCGCGCAGGAGCCAGCAGTTAGCACCGGGCATTTGCCACGCACTGGCGCAACGGCACGTCTCTGCTGCCGCACGTCGTTACAGGGGAGAGGGGAGGTTGCTCGTGCTACCTTGCAGAAACATCAGCTGAAGATGGTGGAATAATTTTTTTTTTTAATATTTTCAGCCACGCTTCAGTTTTTTAACTTATTCAGGAGCAGGTTCTCCAGGCACCCAGGAGTTTAATGTTAATAACTGAGATGTTTTGATGAAACGCATAAGACACACAATCTGCTTGATTGTTTCTTTGTCTGTCTGGACTGAAGAAATACTGAAAGGCAAATTCAGCTCCTTCTTTTGTTTTCTAAGTGTTCTAGGAAATAATTTACCAAATTAACAGGCAGTAAGTGGGACAGTTTCAGGCACGCGGTGACAAGATGGGGTCACACACAGCAGCGCAGCAGCCACCTCTGTCTGCACCAAGTTCCCTTTTCCAGATATCCTTCGGTAAATAACTCATCTGTCTAAATCTACCGAAACATAACCTCTGAGCCGCTCTTGCAGGTACAAATCGTGCAGAGCCTCCGAAAGCTGCAGCCTGGAGGAAACCTTTGGTGGGAAATTACCGAAAGGCCTGCGATGGGTTGTGTTTTTTCCCGACTGCGTCACGAAGAGTTCAGCATGTGCCACGAAGCACGAGGGTTATTTGATTTCTGCTTGTCAAGTGCAACTGCGGGTACTCCCGTTATCCAATTCAAGGAGATTCCCGGTTTGTAAAAGGATTAGGGCCCAATTCCTAAATCCTGATTGCATCTAGCCAATAATTGCTGGATTGTATCATTTCTCCCTCGGCGATCTTCCATTGCGTCCTATATACCACTTTGTTTTGCCCCCCAGCTCCCCTTTTTAACAAATATTTGCTGTGTTTTCAGTATCGCGGAACCGATATTTCTCCTTCGCCGCAGAAGCATGCATTTTCTCTTACCTCTATCAAAAGGTATTTAATGTCTTTGTCTAGTCCACAAACAGCAGCACCCAGACCTGAGTGACTTCACATTTTATTTCCATAACATAGCGCAGTCGTCAGGGCAGCAACATAGGTAAAAACGACTAGGAGATGCGATAACCATCTCTGCCAAAGTGGTACGCATTAGTGTTTTCAGCAACGTTTTCTTCCCATCGTGTTCCCTGGAAACAGAGCCGGGCAGGCGGCAGAAACACACATTCGCGCTCTGTTGTAAATGCGACTGTTTGGAAGGTGCGCGCTGCTCTTCTTGCACTCACGGTCCATCGATAATCCTGAATACTCAGAGAGCATCAAGTGCTCCGTGGATATTATTCGTGAGTGTCAAAATGCTAAAATGTAACCCTTCCGTAATTTTTAAGTCCTTGACTCTGAAGGCCCAACAAGAATCTTTTACTGTGGTCTTGTTTTTGTGCAGCGTAAATAAAACCTTTAAGTCATAAAGCGTGAAGTGCAGCAGCGATCGGTTTAGAATGAAATCGGTTTTTAATCGATACAAGTGCAAAAGAGATCCCCGAGCAGTAGAATCAGTGCCCTGCGTTGGGCCACCCCAATTTCAGCCACCACACTAACGTGGCAGGGGGCAAATTGCCCTGTATAATTTCTTCTTGTTTCATCAAAGGCTTAATCCTACCACCGCAGCAATAAATTGAAATAATGACTGGTTCCTGTGTTTGAAGAAAGGAGAAGGGTACTCTTCCTGAGCTTAGAGAACACAAGTGTGTAGAAACCACCTTAAAAACAAACTAAAAATTGATATAATGCTTTGTCAGTGCCTTCCACTTCACACTTGTCACATCACTGCTAAATTGCTCAGATATATTTGCTCCCGTTGAAGCAGCAGGGGTCATCTCTACTCCTAGAGAGCACAGCAGTTGCAGCCACGCGGGTGAAATCTCAGGTACAGCTGAGAAGAATGCTCTCTTCTATCCTTTCTGGGGGGAAAAAAAAAAAAAGAAAACCCCCCAAAATCCAATATTACTGAGTTGGGTTATTTTTTTTAATGATTCTGGCACCCGCAGCGCCGAATAACAGATTTGTAGTTAAAATACACTGTGACAGCCCAAGCCAGGGAAAGAGAAAGTGAATCTATTCAGGGATGCGGTTGGGAACGCTCTGCTACTCTCAAAGCGAACGCTCGGCTCAGCCAGCCACGGCTCTCGCCGTATCCATTCCCAGCTCAGCAGCGCTCGGGGTCACCTTTCTATCGCAGATCAACCGAGACAAGGGATCAAGTCACAGAAATGCCACAGCAATCCTCTTCTCCCCAGAAACCTAAATTTAAAACGGGCTCGGTACGCGCAAAGCAAATATTTTACTAAGTTTTCCGTTGTGTAATTCCTTGCGGCACTTACAATGCTGTAGCCAGGATTTTCAGTGGATTTGCAGCAGGTCTTTCTTCCAAACCTGCAGCATGTGCACAAGATGATTGCATAAGCCTGTAATTGTGCCGGTAAATTCTCATCCCCACCTCTTTTCGGTTGAATAATCCAAAATAATGAATATAAAACGTGTTGCAATTTGCAACTGCACTGTTGCAAAAATCAGAAAATGGTAAAAAGTTGTGCGTTGCAACGTTCACACCCATTGCAGAAGTAACAAATTTTTCCAAATCTCTATCGTTTCCTCCACAGTACTGCAGGAAAATCCCATACCAAGCCAATCCCATTCCAATCCAATCCCATTCCCTACGAGGAAACTTGCCTGCAAGGTTATATGAATAGTTTAGACTAGTTTAGTTCTGAATAGTTAGCCTAGTTTACAGTCGTTTACTTCTGAGGGTCCTTTTGCTGCTCCCGTAAAAGAGAACTCCCCTATCCATAAGGATCTTCCCACAGAAACTCTGCTATGGAGACAGGCTGTCTAAATGAGAACAGAAAGGTTTTATTCTCTGTTTCTCTATAGCGTTGGCTTCATAAACCTTCTTTTGCAAGAAGTTGTGATGTCATACAGGTAAAGGAGAATACATTAAGATCTTCGCAGCTAGAGGGGAGCAGGTGAAGAGCACAGGGGCATCCAGCCCTTCTTTCGGAGGAGACGGAGAAAAACTTTCCGAGAAAGTAAAATACATCAGTTGTTCCCTCAGTCAAAGGGTTTTTCTCCCTCAGCCCAGTAATGGTTGGATATCTCATCTGCTCAGGGTTCGAAAGGGTTTTTTTTGTTTGCCTGTGAGAATGGCCTGATTGACAGCCTCCTGAAACTTTATTTTTCATGGGTGTCCTTTTGTAGTATGCTAAAAATGACTGATGCCACATCTGCAAAATAAAAAGCTGAGCAACCTGAGAAGGGGAGAAGGGGTGAATTAACACTAGGATTATTTTTCTACTTCTTGGCCTGACTTGGAGCCATAGCAACTCCTCCCTAATTTATATCGTATAGGGACTATTTTTACACGCCTTTTCACTGCCTTCCACCTACTCACGGAAGTCCTGCCGATGACTTTACAGTGTCACTTCCCACTATTTGATTGCAACTGTTGGTCATTTTCACTGGTTTTCGCTATTTTACGCTGTGCCATAAAGCAGAGTTACGGCATGGCAGCGAGAGTGACTCGACTCTACTTTGGGAACCGCGGAGGAGCCCCGCTGTAGCTGATCTCCAAGCCGTGTTTTATAGCTTCCACCCGTCTTCTTGCTGTCATTTCTTAATGGCTTACGGCTTTGCTTTAGCCTGGTTGTAGCCGGTCCCTTGGCTCCCTAATTTCAACATCCTGAGAAGCTGCAAGGAGGTGGAGCGGGAGCTTGATGCTGGGCTAGTCGAGGTGACATCGACAACTATCACTTGTACAGTCCTTCTCCTGCTGTTTACTCCTCGGTGCTTCCACACCCTGACAGTCCCATTCATAGCAATCTTAACACTCCTATTTCAAGTAAGAAAATGCCTTTTTATTCATTTATTTTTTTTTTTTAAAAGAAGCAGAGTGTCATGCAAGTTCCTCCACCGAGCGTCCGCAGTTATAAAAGCAGGTTAGATGTGGCTGTGTTTGCAGACGACAGTGGTACTTCCTCTCTTCGGAAACGGAGCAAGTTTCTATTTCAGGCTTTGCTGACTCAAGGGTGAGGTACCCAAGCTGATTCAGCAGCTTGGCAAAGCCAGGAGAACTTCTGGTTATGAATGGAACGAGCAATAAATTTTGTCTTCATCTTACAGAAATGTATATTTGAGTGAAGTCACCTCCTGGTGACGGACATTTTGCCAAATAAGCGGTATAGTCTGCACTGCTTTCAGCGTAGAAGGGCACTCGAATGAGACAACTGGAAAGCCCGCAAGTAAAATCCCGGTCCTACGGGAGCCAGTGATTCCCACTCAGCTGGACCAGGTTTTATCCTCCCTCTTGAGGTCCAAGTCACATAAAAAGTACTGCTTACTCGCTTATTTTATTGGTGCATCTCATCTGGGATACGAAATTGTGTCAGTCACATGAATAATTTGAACTGCAATTTCAGAAGGATGAAAATACAGAGCACAAACCCAACCTGGCTGCCCCGAGGACGCGAGAAGAATGCACCAGTTACTCAGCTTCCGTGGCTTCATATGGAAAAGATGTCAAAGGTAATCCTTGTGCTGCTCTTTTATGGAAAAGTGAAATAAGGATCGTGACACTTTTCTAATTTTAAAAACCAAACCTCCAAAATATTTCCTAACGTTTACCTGTTAGTCTGTGAACAGAAGTCAGAAAAGTTGCTCTTTTTTTTTTTACATCCATAACGTGACTTTTTTCAGCTAGAGGTTACCAGGATCCAAAACAAAGCTCATGACGAATGCTGCACACGTCGGCAAGGATGCAGATGCAGAAGTTTGTCATAAAGTGGGATCCTGCTATTTATTAAGGTAAGAAAGTAGGGAAGGGGGCACCTGGGCTGCCTCCCTTGAATCTTTCTGTCTCTGGATGGACAAAACAGGTTTTAACATATTTTCCTCCAATATTTATGCTGTTTCCAGAGCCAGACAGGATGAATAGTCTCCACCCATGGCATCCATGATGCCTTTTCTTTCAAGCTGCAAGTTTTCCTTTGACAGCACACAAAAAACCCCACAAGCTTCTACATCACATTCCTCCTCCCCAACTCCACCAACTCCGCTGGCATTAATGTATGCTGTTGTTCTAGCCAGCAGTTCCCATGTCATATTCTTCTGCCTCGTGAAGGCGGTTTGTGAAGCCTAAAAAAGCACCACGTGGGTTGTCACATTTCAGAACCCCCCCTAAATAGTTTCGCACAGCTCCATCAGGTAAGCAGCGAAGTACAATATTATGAACGTCAAACAAAAGCTAATCGTTAGAGCTGACAAAGCTGTGCCTCCAAGAAGGGAAGTAAATTCAATTCTATAGACTAAATACGTATATTTAGTGGCATGAAGCTAAAAGAAATGTGAGAGTAGGATATGCATTTGCCCAGCTATTGCACTGAAAAGTATTTCCTTTAACTCGGTCTCTGGGAATGGAAACCAGTCACAGAGGATTTTGGAGGGGCAGTCAGAGCTCTCTGCAGGAAAACAGCACAACCCACAACCACTAAGACACTAAAACGAACCCGGGATTCAAAATCAA
Source organism: Nipponia nippon (assembly GCF_047370975.1). Classification (NCBI taxonomy): domain Eukaryota; kingdom Metazoa; phylum Chordata; class Aves; order Pelecaniformes; family Threskiornithidae; genus Nipponia; species Nipponia nippon. The sequence goes on from NW_028262369.1 coordinate 2,498,523, forward strand.
TACCCCCTGGTAGTAAGATGTGCTAACTGTGGTTGCTAAGAAAGTGACCCAGAGGAAGCATCTTCCTTAAAGGATGCTACAAACATTACCCACACAGATGCTGCCTTAGAGGGACACGCTGACTGTATTATATTCCGTGGGGTTAAACAAATCCTGGATAAAAACAAATCAGAAGGCAGGGGGAAATAACGGATATAACTTTAAACCACTTCTTGCCCTCTAAGACAAATTTTACTCAGACTTGAAATAAATACAAGCAATACTGCTTACATGTATTTAATCTGCTTCCAGAATTGAGCAGAGAAAAATCTTCAAGAGAAAAGCAAAGTGAAAGAATAGTGTCTGTGACACAATACTCAATTAAAAAAATTCAGTCTTTCGGGAGGCAGCACTAGGTTTTTTCCCAGCCGGTACAGAGCCAACAGAAGTCCACACAAGGTAACGGTTCTCCTTACTGCATGCATGGTTTGTGTTTGCACAGAACTTGCTCATGAGAGAGGAGGCTGGGGAATGGCTGGGCTGGTGAGCGCTGGGTGCCTGTTTCACCCAAAGATCAAAAGGAGGAGCAGGATGGGGGCCTACGAGTAACAAACCTAGCAGGAGCTTCCTCGGGGAAGAAAGGATTCTGAACAATCTCAACACCACAATCTGAAGCTTACCAAAGGAGGGTTTTGACAAGTCAGATGTCTTCTTCAGTCCCATCTCACTGTCCTTGGAACCAGTACGGAAAGCTGGGAAAGAGGAGACTACTTCATTAGCGGAGATCAAAAGCAGTCGGACTAGTAGCCGGACAAAATTTGGGATCATGTGGGTCACTCAATTAAAACTTGTGACGTAGCCAGTATCTTTGATGTGATTCTGTCTATTCTACGAACACACACAGTCCTGCTTTATTGAGCACAGGGGGAACAAGACGCACTTCTCTTGCTCCTCAGTCTGAGCTTGGTTTCTGCTTGTCCTCTTTCTCCCGCACACACGTACCTCCATGCCTGACGCGTCGGCCTCTTCTGTGCGCGCGCAGGGAAATACATATGAACGGCCTCTCTCTTCTGTGCGAGCACGCTCGGGCACGTGAACTCGCCGGGCAGCATACACGCACCCGAACCACCTCCTTCCTGCGCTCTCCCTTACAGCTGCACACACACAAACCTAAGAGTTTTATTTTGAAGGAAGGTACAATCCCACGTCTTCATTTTAGGTACTCTTGAAAATCGAATTAAAGCCTACCCGAGCAGGTTTCAGTAATAAATACCAATGTGAAGGGCCTCAACTTTTACTATACTCTAGGCAAACGATGCTTTACTTATTTACCGCCCATGCACTCCCAATCACCAAAGAAACTGAACGAAATCATGACTTTGTTGATACCAGAGAAAAAAACTCACATCTTCGACCGGAGGAAAATGTACCCTGGTGTTCTTTTCAACGCCATCCTCATTTACTTCGAAATAATACGGGCTTAAAATATTTCCTGTTTCCCCCCCGCCAGATTTTAGCTCTTTGTAGTTTCTACCCTTTTTGGAGGGGTGTTAAGAAAATGCAGCTGACCCAGACTGGCAGTTGAGTAAGGATGTCATAAGCAATAACAATAAGCCAATACTATCATAAAGCGAGGCAAAAAAAATTTATGCTGGAATTTCAGTGCCTCTTATATCTCAAAGTCACCCAGCCTCTGCAACTACGTACATTTTACAGGTTTACATAACAAAGTTGAAAAAACACAGGCAATTTTACCTTAAATTCTTTGCTATTGAGGTAAAAAACTTATTCCCTTTTTCCACCAAACTTCTACAGTATCTTTGAATCCTCAGAAGCTGTCGCAGTTATTTAATCCTCTAGATTAAATAAATTCGCCATCCTTTATGAAGTAAATATGTAACTTCAAGTACATTTAGATGAATCAATAAAAAGGCTGCAAAGAAGTCTTAGTAAATGTATCAATTAATAGCCAAGCCCAGGAGGCCATCCTTCCTTTCTGCTCCGTCAGCTAAGGGATTTCTTTCTTCCCAACAATGTTTATGCAAGAGTGGCACGGTAAGCAGCACTTGCTATCAAATATTGATCAGCCGAGCCATTAGTTGGAAGTCGAGAGACGGTTATGTCATAGCAAAACCAAAACAATTATCACTGTCGATTGGACTTTTTTATTATAGATTATTTTGGTATTGGAGTATGCCAGGAAATACAAAATTCTTGAAAATAATAGTAATAAAAATGCATTGTACAGCATGGTTACTGCACAGTAAGTAATATCTTTACAAAGGAAATGGAAAAAAATACAGGTTTCAGTTCCAGTAACTATGTGACCACATATTTTCTATTACTATTTAAAAAAAAAATACATTTTACCAAACAGTGTCGTTTTCAGAGGAGAAGGGACACGCTGCGGGGTAGGAGGCACTGGTGGAGGATCGCTGGAGTCAAGCGCTTTGCAGGAAAGGCTCACCTGGAAAAGAGTAAATGATGGATTGAGGGAAGCAGGAGGCACAGCAGGGCCCGGGCTTCTGTGGGGAGAAACCGGCCAAGCAGCAGGGCCATGAGCTGGGGAGAAACTGGTGGGAACCTCACCTGTGAGGAAGGGCGAGGGATGGAGAGGCGGGGAGAGGAGGGGAAGGAGCTGAGGCGAGCGCGGAGAGAAGCGCTGCGAAGGAGGGAGAGATACGGGCCATCTGGGAGGACGAGATAACCGAACTGAGGGAGCGGTGCAGGCGACGCGGCGTCAGTGATAAACAAGCGAGGAAAGAGGAAAATAAGGCAGCAAGTTTCCAGCAGGCTGCGGGGATGCGGAAAGGTTGAATTGTTTGCTGAAGCGCACGTTGTTCGCGCATGGCAAATGTCCGCCGCGCCAACGCCGCCGCTTCCCCGGCCCCCCCCCCCCCCCCGGAGCAAACCCGGCCCTGAGGGCGGCGGCGGGGCCCGCCGGGAGGCACCCACCCGCCGTGGTGGAGGGCGGCGGGGAGGACACCCCGTGAGGGACCCGCCCGGCTCCCGCCGCCGCTCCCCCCCCGCCGTCCCGTCCCTGTCAGCCCGCCGAGGGGGCGTCGGTGCCTCACGGAGGAATAAATCACCCCCGCGCCCGCCTCCGAGGGGACGCGCCCGGCTCCGCTGCCTGCGTGTGAGGGGACCGGCTCCCGCCCGCGCCCCTCGGGCCGGGAAGAAGGCGGGCGGCGGGGGGGGTGCGCGCTCCCGCCGCGGCGCCGCGCCCCATTGGCCAGCGCGGGCGCGCACCCGCAGCCCCGACCCCCCCCCCCCCGCTTTTTCTCCGTGAGGAAGATGGTGGCGACCGCCCGCGCTTGAGCGCGCCCCCGCCGCTCCGCTCCCCTCCCCTCAGACGGCGGCGCGCAGGCGGGCGGGCCGGCCCCCGCCAGGGCACCGAGCTCCCCGCGGCGGCGCGGCACCACCCCGCCGGGAGCGGGGACGGGACCAGCCCCGCCGGGCCCCGCGGCAGGCGAGGAGGAGGAGGCGGCCGAGCCCCGCGCCGGGGGCTGAGGGGCGCCGCAGGGGCACTCGCTCTCTCGGCCGGGCGCTGCCCGCGGCGCCAGGAAAGCGCGGGGCGGCGGAGGGCCCAAGGCCCCGTTGGCGGGGAGGGCCGCGCAGGCCGGCGAGGGGCGGCCGCCGGTGCCGTCCCGGCTGGGCGGTGCGGCGCGGCGGGAGCCGGCCCCCTTGGCGGCGGCCGTGAGGGGAGCGCTGCCCGGCGGGCGCGGGGAGGAAGCCGCGGCCAGCTGCAGCCGACATGGAGGAGCGGTCCCCTCCCGGCGGGGGCCCGACGTCCCCCCCGCGGGACTGAGCCGGCGGGGCTGCGGGAGCGGGGCCAGCGGCGGGCGGCAGCCCCGGCCCTGCCCGGCCGGCGGAGGCGTGCGAGGCGAGGGGGAATATGTGGGGCTGCCCGCGCCCCAGCGCCCTGCGTGCCCGGCCCGGCGAGCGGCGGAGCGCCGCGGCGCTGCCCGGCCTCCCCTCCGCGCAGGCGGCGGTGGCGGCGGGAGGAGACTAGAGGCGACTCTCCGAGGAGCGCCGGTGGCTTTGCCAGCCCGAGAGACCCAACTCCTGAGCGGGCTCTTCAGGAGGAATTGACAACATGGCTTCCCCACCGCACCAGCAGCTGCTGCATCACCACAGCACCGAGGTGAGCTGCGACTCCAGCGGGGACAGCAACAGCGTGACGGTGAAAATCAACCCCAAGCAGCACCAGGGCTGCTCCTCTTCCAAGCACTGCAAGTACAGCATCTCCTCCAGCTGCAGCTCGGGGGAGTCGGGGGGCACCCGCCGAGCCGGCAGGGGTGGCGGCAGCGGCCCCGGCCTCCGCCGGCAGAAGAAGCTGCCGCAGCTCTTCGAAAGGGCCTCTTCCAAGTGGTGGAATCCCAAGTTTGACTCCAACAACCTGGAGGAGGCTTGCATGGAGAGATGCTTCCCGCAGACCCAGCGCAGGTTTCGCTATGCCCTCTTCTACATCGGCGTGGCCTGCCTTCTCTGGGGCATCTACTTCGGCATACACATGAGAGAGAAACAGATTGTTTTCATGGTGCCGGCTCTGTGCTTCCTCTTGGTCTGTGTAGCGTTTTTTGTGTTCACTTTCACCAAGACTTACGCCCGCCATTACGTATGGACTTCGCTGATACTCACCCTCCTGGTTTTTGCTTTGACTCTCGCTCCGCAGTTCCAGACTCTGAAACCTATCTCAGGAAGTGGTGACATGTCCAATCGGACTCCCCTGGCAGATCCCACCGACACTTGTCTTTCTCAAGTAGGCAGTTTTTCTATGTGTATTGAAGTGCTCTTGTTGCTTTACACGGTGATGCACTTACCCTTGTATTTAAGCTTGTTTCTGGGACTGTTGTACTCGGTCCTCTTCGAGACCTTCGGTTATCACTTCCGCGATGAGAACTGTTTTACACCTCTTGGAGCCGGTGCGGTTTACTGGGAGCTGTTGAGTAAAGCCTTCCTGCACATCTGCATCCACGCCATCGGTATTCATTTATTTATCATGTCCGAAGTCAGATCGAGAAGCACATTCCTGAAAGTGGGACAATCTATCATGCATGGAAAAGACTTGGAAGTGGAAAAAGCCCTGAAAGAGAGGATGATTCATTCTGTTATGCCAAGGATAATAGCCGATGACTTAATGAAGCAGGGGGATGATGAAAGTGAAAACTCCGTCAAACGTCATTCCACCTCAAGCCCCAAAAACAGGAAGAAGAAGCCCTCCATACAGAAAACCCCCATAATATTCCGTCCCTTTAAAATGCAGCAGATAGAGCAAGTGAGCATTTTGTTCGCAGATATCGTTGGCTTCACGAAAATGAGCGCCAATAAATCTGCCCACGCTCTGGTGGGACTCCTGAACGACCTCTTTGGACGTTTCGACCGTCTGTGCGAGGACACTAAATGCGAGAAGATAAGCACTTTGGGAGACTGTTACTACTGCGTAGCTGGCTGCCCAGAGCCCCGGGCAGATCACGCTTACTGCTGCATCGAGATGGGCTTAGGTATGATTAAAGCCATTGAGCAGTTTTGCCAAGAGAAAAAAGAAATGGTGAACATGAGAGTCGGTGTTCATACCGGGACAGTCCTGTGTGGCATTTTGGGAATGAGGAGATTCAAGTTCGATGTGTGGTCCAATGATGTCAATTTGGCCAATCTGATGGAGCAGCTCGGGGTGGCTGGAAAAGTCCATATTTCGGAAGCTACTGCAAAGTATTTGGATGATCGTTACGAGATGGAGGATGGAAAGGTGACTGAGCGAGTTGGTCAGAGCGTGGTAGCTGACCAGTTAAAAGGTACGTGCTTTTATTTTGTGCTTGGAATTTTTTTTTTGTCTTTTATGAGGGAATATATTTTCCCTCGTGCATGTTCTGTGCTTGCTGCCTTGCAAATTGAAGGTGTTTTACGTTTAACTCCACGTGCTGGTGATCAGAAACACCGTGGGAATTACGGAATAAAAGATGCCATGGAGATAAGCGTGAAAGATCTTCTGTGGTACTCAAAACGTACTTAGACTTCAAAACTCCTTAGCGCTCCTTCTGAGAGTATGGCATCGGAGGGAGGAGAAGGTTAATGTGTTTGCTGTCTGCAAGAGGTTTTTGTTTTACTGTTGTGTGTCATCCTTTAATTCAGTAAGTAAACTTGTTAATTGACTTCATGTGCCATACATAGAGCATATGTGTTTTGCGAAATTATGTATATCTGTGAAAAGTTTTTTTTGGCATTGGGAGAGTTGGGACTGCGAAGGCATTTGGGAAAAATGACAGCTGGATTCACAGAAAGAAATGAGCACTGTAGATTTGGCAGTTTGATATGGCAAGTTGTTACAGTTTGAAGTTAGGCTGGAAAAAGTTACTCAGGTGGTTCAGTGAGCTGGCAGAGGCTCTCGTTTCTGCAGCTCTGAGGATTTGGGGATGAAACTGCAAATTTGCCTTTCGGAAAAGAAAATGAGGGATCCTTCGGCTCCCCTTACGGCTTGGCTAAGGGTCCGATTTTCATTTTTTCTACAGAGTTATTAATTTTGAAATGAAACCCTTGACTGCTTTCTAGCAGCACTTAGAATCGCGTGCAGGAGGATTGTACACGCTGAGGGTTTAATTGTCTCTTTAGTAAAAGCTGTGTCTCTGGTGCTGTGCCTTTGTCTCGCGGAGGTATGGTTGTCTGCAGTGCTCATAGCCCAAGGTGGGGAGCAGCGGAATCAAAATGGGAGTGGAATATGCCGCAAACCCTTTTGTGCTATGTGAGTTTGTTCGTTCTGTTTATAAATGTACCCATTTTTATAAAGAAAGCGTGGAAAACGGAGTGGAAGAAACTGAAGGAGTCACAGGACAGCGTTGTGATGGAGGAAGGAGATAGTTGTTGCAACAAATACAAAACGAGGCCAGGATGGTTGTAGAAAGGTCAGTGAGTAAGGACGGGGGGGAGAGCATTGCAAAACAGGGGTGGAAGCGGTAATGGCAGGCCGCTCGCCTGTGGCAGGTGCTTATTTTGATGTGACACAAATACTTATTTTTGGTGAGCTAGCTGTCTGCATGCATATGGCAACGGGGCTGAAATGAGAGGCTTACGGGAAGGAAAAATATCGATGGTGACATTGGTGGCTGGAGGCCGTAGAACTGAAGCAGATGTGTGTCCCTGGGCTTCGGCTTTCTGTTTAGCTTCTAAAAATACAAATTCAGTTAATTTCTTTGAAAACTGTTGACACTGATGTATTTCAGTGGAAGTGTTCCTGCAAGAAAAGAAAGGACTGGACATAATCTCTCCATTACTCTAAGCTGAATCTTGCTCTTCTGGTGAAAAGAAACTGAATAGGTTGTAGAGAAACAACCCTGCGATATTTCCCTCTTCCACCTACCTTTACAGCCAGATGCAGCGTGAAGGCCGTGTTGTAGCAACGAATGAAATTAAGTATTTTTGCTAAATTTATAATGGTACTCGATATCATTAATCACAAAATGACATGAAGTTACTTGTGGAGTCTGATGGTCCTGCTCTTAAGTATTTTTATTTACTTGTTTATATTTTCCAGGAGATCACAAGAGCACTGTGCAGAGCAATTACACCCCATGCCCGGAGTGGTTTTTTCATGGTCTTTCTCAGACTTCTGTTCTGTCCTTGGTTTCATTTATTGCGGGAGGGCATAGGCTGCTGTGTCTCGTCAGTACAGTGGTTCGGACTTTGCAGCTTCGAATGCCTTTCGCAGGTCCCGCTTCAGCCAGGGCACTACAGATGAACAAACTGAAATGCAATCTAGATAAGATGAAGTATGCTTTGTGGACTGACATTTTAATGGTCTCTTCTTACCCTGAAACCTAGCTATGAAAGCAACTGGAGCATGTGGTAAGAATTACTTTAATGAGGAATACGGGTTGGCTTGGGTTTTTTTCCCCCCTTTCCCTTCTGTGTTTTGTTGTGGAACTGTAATTAGCTTCCATTTCTTATCAATGTCTTGTATAGTTATAGAAATCAGAGTCTGCGTGCACTTCTAAACCAAGCAGACCTCTGACGTGGCCACCTTTATCCGCAGGTCGATGGCACGTGTAGCCCCTTTCCCTCCCCTGCCCAGACCCTCAGGGGGCACATGGTGGGTGCTACAGAGTCACCCATTTTTTCCTGTTTCTCAGTACTTTGTTCTGCAGTCAGATTACTTGGCTGACAGGTAGATGGCATCGGGGGGGAAAAAAAAGGCAATGATAAAAGCAATCTAACAGCAGTGCCACAGGCTGGTGTCTAGAACCTGCTGCAGGGGAGGGTTTTGTTAAGGAGCAGCTCGGAGATTTAACAGAGTAAACTGAGATTTCACCTCTTAATTAATTGTCTGTTGCCAAGCACCTGCTCAGTTTTGTGAACGGAGGTGCTGTTAGGAAGCTTTGCTTTGCTATTTTCCCTGAGAATTCATTGATAGTAGTGATAGAGAAGAGGAAGCTTGTTGTGGTTGTTTAATTATGTCATACTCTTTTCAAGTATGAAAGTGCTGCGGAGATAACAGACATAAGCTTTGTTTCCCTACTGGTACTTCACTTCGCAGCTTCCTTTCAACCTTTGGTATCTTAATGATATCCTATTTTTTATGTTGTCTGTCTAGTATATTATCTCTTAATTGTCTGAGTAGCCGCAGTAGTCGTAGCTATCTTTCTGAGGCTAAGTCAACATGATCAAGTAAACTCTTTATAGAGCAAAATGGGAGGTGCCGAGGACTCGGTGTCCACCTTGTGCGCATTTCAGGACTTCTGTGTGCTCCTGGAGCGAGTCTTTTGGCTCGGTTCACCCAGGAGGAATCCAGGTACAACTCTACAGTGTGCACCGAAGCGGGGTATGTAGGAGTGAATTGGGCAAACTGCTTCAAAACCGTGTTCCCCATTCCATTTGAAATACTAATGTAGACGTAGCCTGACTTGTCCTAGTGCTCCTCTCCTTGTTTTTTGGAATAGATGAGGTAAAACTAAATTTTTCTTTCCCTGTGCTGTTTTGTGGTTCACTGAAATCTTAGGATGGAAATATCTTTTCTTCCTCTTTTGCTTCCTCGGCTCCTTGTTGCAAGAAGTGGGGCCCTGGTACGTCCCCTCCTGTTTCTGATTTCTGAATTAAGTAGATGGTGTCTAAAACAAACCAAGAAAGAGTGTGAGCCATTGATGACCTTACAGTGGTTTTGCCTGTTTCTGACTGCTGTTTGTTTTAAGATTGTTTAGGCCATCTGTTTTCATGGCACCTGATCCCCTCGGATGTGAGGGGAGCGCATGAGAGCAATGCTGCGGTGATATTTTGAGGTCCCTAGCTAAACCCTAGACATCAGTTCAATTATGTCTTCCATAATAATTTTGCCATGGGATTTGAGACAATTCACTTTTTCTGTTTTCTTGCTGAACTTCCTAGCAAATAAAGAAGACTATGAGATGCTGAGAGCCACATAATACATGTTAATGTGTCCCTTCTGGACTTTGTGGAGTCGGAGATCTCTTCTCAGGATAGAAAAAGTTCTGCTTGTGGAAATATTTTTGTTTTGCTCCGTTCTTCTTGGTTGTTTGCATTTCTCTTTCTTGTTACTTAGGAGGTCACAATATTGCTATTTGCCAGCCAGCCAGCAACTCTTCCAGAAATACCGGGGTCACCGGCATCTTTTTTTGAATGCTCAAAATACGTAAGCATGCTGGGGCAAGAATTTTTTCTCTGTGTTTATAGAGCGTAGCACAGCAGAACAATGATTTCATTTGGGGCATTTGTATGTATGCTGATACTAATAAGAGTCAGTGTTATTGAAGTTCCCGTTAAAATAATTCCTCAACTTTCTGCAAGAAGAGACCTCCTTGTTCGGTTTCCCTCAAGGAAGGGCTTTATCGCTGAATTTCTGTTAGAAGCCCTTGAAGATACAGCCATGCTTTTCTCTCTGATTTTGTAGTTTGCTTCGTGGTGGAAAAACCATAATGGACCTTGTGTCACCTGGCTAACCAAACCGAGTCGTTGATGGCTTCAGAGGGCAGGTCAGCTTTCACAGCACTGAAAATCCAGCGGTTCACCTGTTTTAAGCAACTGGTGGCCGTTCCTGATAAAGCATATCAAAGGTCTGCAGCTTACTGTATTGTCTTTCACTGTTCTCCATGTTTCTTTTAATATCTGCTTTTACTTTTAAGCATTTTTTTAATAAAGCAAATCAGTTATTAAAGTCACAGTTTGGCTTGATATTGAAACCTTTTAATGTAATTTAAGGCTATTATTTCTCCGTAAATAGCCTAGTTCTTTACATGGAGGCAACCTGCAACCGATGGGATGCTTTTCCCTTGGCAGACCATGGGATACAGCTCTGCCTGGTGACTTGATACTTGCCGCTTCTTCAGGTTTGGGTTACAGGGAGCGCAGTGCGGGTGTTCCTGAAAGACAAAAGTCTCGGAGAAGGTTATGAAGAGATAAGTCACTGAATTTTTCTTCCCTTCCTCCCCTCTGTGGCCGATCAAGGGGAGACCACGATTACACCCTGACGGCCGTGACGTCTTCTTTGCCTGCCCCGTCTTTCTGTCTTTTACCAGACCTGCGCGCAGAGGACCAGTAGCTGTCATGTGCTTCTGGAAGTTCATAGGTAGATGAAAGATAAGATGAAAGTTTTCCTTAGCTTTTGAGCCCAGCTTGCTGGGCGTAGCGTAAATCTAGAAGGCTTGTGCTTGTGCCAGCAGGCAGCTCTGCAGAGAGCTCTGCGCAGATTCAGCTTTGCGCTGTGGCTTGGCCAAGAGCAGCTTTAGTCTCTTAACTAGTGAGTGTTTTTGGGGTGAGTGAGGAGGTTAGGGTGCTTGTCTTGTGTCTTGCCCGCTGCGGTGCAGGTCTTCCCGTTCAACCTCTAGTTCCATCATTTTCAATAAATGTAAATCTTTAGATACTGGCTTTTTATATTTATTGAACTCGTTTGTGACAGACGTTGTAATTCTGCATTTCATGTGTTCTGATATGAGTCTGACGGTCAGGCAGCAATTGATAGATAGAACAAATGTCAATTTTACTTTTTTTTTTTCAAGCGGTAATGAAGTAAGCATGAGTATGTATTTCCGCTTCCCCACAAACCGAAATTCTGAGTGCTGACTGAGGCAGAAAATCTTAGTGAATAGTCAGTTTATCAATTTTACATAATCTGACCTATTAACTGTTGTAGTGGTTCATGATCTTACTTTCAAGCGTGAGACTGAAAATAAAATGTCATACACAGGTTGACTGCGCTCCTGTATTTAAAAAATGAAAAGTATTCAGTGACAGATAAAGAATTATAATTAGAAGTAATTTGCATGAAGGCATATTGCCAGGGAGAAGTAAATTCTACATTGATTTAACATTTTGACGTGATCTGTAATTTTACCATGTAATAGCAAAAAGAAACGGAGGTAAATAGTGAATATAGTTGCTCAACCTGGTTCTTGTCAAGTCTTCACTTGGTGAAGATGTGTTTCAGAGTTATAAACAAAAGAATGAACTTTGTGTGAAAACCTAGTGATTATTGAACTTTCCAAATATTTTACGTGATACAATGACATAACTTTTTCTGAAATTAAACCTGTGTATTTGCACATTAGTACCGAGCAGCTTTATTGCCGGGTAGGATTTGTGACCTCTGCAGGAAGGTCACAATATCTCCAGAGTTTGAGGAAGATTTGTTGAGTTGCTCTTGGTTTTGTTTGTGCAAGACCGAGTCGACAAACATCTCAATGAAAAAATATTCACACTTAAGCGGTTTTTATTATTTAAGGGAAACTTGGATGTTGGCTTTTGAGGCGTTGAGTTTTGATAACATACTTCAGGGCTACTTTGACTGCACACAGTGAAAAATAATTTATAAGCATGGTTAATATCTGTGTAAGATTCTCCGCGTTCTATGGGATGGAGACTGACTCTAACCATATGCTTTGTTTAACAGCGTGGGCTCCAGTGTCAATTATTGTGTGTCCTGACACTAATTAACAAATAAGTCAACGCAGTACTGACAGTCTGGTTGTGAAGTGTTGCGGCTCTGCCTGTTTAAGCTCTATACAAGCACTGTCAAGTGAAGTAACAGATTCGATAGACCTTAAGACATTTACACCCTACAAGAGTTGCGGTGAGCATGGCAGGAGTGGAGCTTTATTCTAGAGCATGGGAAAGATGAGCGCTGAAATCCGAGGTCCTGGAATATTGGAGGGACGCCATGGCTTCTGCTGCATTCGATGTTCATCATCTGCAGTCTTTCGTTTATGTTTCTCTCTTTGGCTACCCAAAATATAGGTGCTGCAATGTAAACAGGTACCCTACAAATAACAAATCTGAGCTCTCTTCTTCCTTCTTCCCCTTTACATCAGTAGATCTTCAGAGGTAGGTGAGGGACTATTTAAATGCAAGAGAACTTCTTTACATAAAAGCCTTGACACCGTGGCTTTTAGGGGAGAAAGATTAATGGAAAAGACAAACCAAAGTCAAAACCACATTATTTATACTCATCCTCTGTCATGAGGAGGATGCATGATTTGAATGGGTTGCTTAAAACTCTTTTTGCAGTTACTTCATAATATGTACTCTGCTTTTCCTTCTGGCAGGCAAGACATATAAGAATTTACATTCGCCACTTTAAAACAAAGTACAGTTTCGTTGGATTTCAAGTTGCCGTAGATTGTCCTGGAATATTACTAAAATTAGTAAATTAAAATAATTTTCTACCGTCTACAGTTTGTGTGTAAGCGATCTCTCTCTCGGTCCTGAATCGCAAGTTCACTCCATCCATCCTGGCTCTGTAAGGAGAGACAGCCATTCCTCTTTCTGTTACAGCTGACACTTGAAAATTCTTTGCTATTTTTAGATGATTTTCAATCTCATTTCTGTCCTTTGAAAAGAAAGAAAGAAAAAAAAAAAATTCCTAGCCTTTAAATTTGTAACTTCCAGTGGGAGTTGCTATTGCAAAGAAGGCAGCTAGTCAATAGAGTCTCATTAACACATTTTAACAGGTTCTGTTATATAAGCGTGCGTTATCCTGATGGCTGTTTCATAGGTTTGTCGGAAATTGTTGGAACTCCATTTAAAACATAGCCATGCAGGGTTGGAAAGCCTAGCTGCTTGCTCCCAAGTAATAATTTGTGAAAATCTAAAGTGGCAGCTGGGAGAGAAGTATAGACCGGAGATCGTACCATAGCGTTACAGCTTTTTCTTCACCCAGACGTCACGTTGGGGCACTGGTACTGTCTCAGGCAATCGGACAGATTCGGCTGGTTAGGCTTATCTTGCTAGGCATTTGTCAGTATGGGACTGTACCAGAAATCCGTACTGCCCTTCCAAGTCAAATTGTTTTCATCGAATGAATATTCTCTTTCATTTTTTTCCCCCCAAATGTTTTAACCCAGAGCAGTAGGCCTACTCGATATATGGCTTTAGGGATAGACTTTTTTCATGGTTCTGAAATTACTTTGTGAGGGAACAAAACGTTGTAGATACATTTCTTCAGCTAGCCTCCCTCGGACTCAAAATGCCCCTTAGAATTGCTTGAAACCTTTTTGGGTTTGTATTTGCTACAGTAACTTAATGTGGGAATTCTTAGCAAACCATATAAATAACAATGATTATATTGCGAGTCTTTATTTCACTGATAGCACTTACTGTTCTTCTTGTTGCGCTTTTAAAGCTATTGTCTTCAACTTGACTTGATAAATTTAGAAATCATGTTATTGTCATAAAATAGCATTACTTATAAAATCTCCAAAATTGGAACAGTGCAGAGGAACTAGTGGAATAAAATCCGCTAGCTAATGGACCTTTCCTTCTGTCTGCAGCTTACCATATGCAGAAACATGGAAAGAAAGGAAAATGTCTTTTGAATATCTACTAGTCAAAGAGCAATTTGCTTGCTTTTTTTTTTTTTTTTCCCCTTTTGCTTTCAGCTGAAGTTAACTCAAATTCACTTGTGTGGGTGTCATCGTGGGCTGGAAGGTTCCTGCTGGCCACCTGATGCCTTAAACCAGAGGCCCTCCCATTGCAAGGGGAGGAGAGGGGCCGCAGGGAAAGAGCCGAAAAACATCCAAATCCAGCTGTCTATAGCTAAGTCCATTAAGACTTAGTTTCGTTCCAGTCTTGGTAATTTATAGGCCTTAATAGAAAATTTTCCTCCTGAAAAGAGAGGGAGGAGGAGAAAGTGGAAAGCAAAGCCAATCAATAATCAGTAATGACAATATTAACAACTGTTCGTGTGTTTTAAGAGCTAAAATGGTGGTGGTTTGGTTGACTGTGCTTAACTGCACAATAAGCAAAAAAACCAAGTCTATAATTGAAATCAAACATGCTATTAAATATTATTTAAGTATTTAAGGAAACATAGGAAAACTGCTTCTGACACTGGATGCTGAATTATTTACATTCATTAGATAAACAAGGATATTTGAGTCAGAAATGGAGTCTTACTATTTTTTAAATGTGTGGCTTTGATGTTTGACTTAGATGCACATGCCTAATATACGGAATAGAAGTTAATTTTTTTTTTCTTTAGTATTACATTAGGTATGCTATTTTCAAAAGACCTCCCGGGAAGGTTTTGTGTAGCTGTTTCCAGTAGTTTGTGGAGTCAAATTCTTGCATTCTTTAACTCTCGTTTAACGGCCATGTGAAGTCTGTCCGGTGAGGCACCAAGTGTCTTTAACCTATGACCGACTTGGACAGACGTACAACAGATAAATCTTTTGGAAATGCTCAGGGCCTGACAGGAGCGGTGTTAATGGCAGGATGTAATGAGGAAATGTTCCTGTAAGGGCATTATTTGCAAAGAGACCAGGTACAACACGAGCTCCAAATTTCCTTTGTTTAGACAGCGGTGATGCTTAGCAAGAGCTGTCTGTGTCTCTGGGAGGTCTGCGTTTGGACTGCACTAAGGGAAGAAGCGGCCACAGGCTTCCAGAAAAAAGATGGAGACTTTGCAGTGTCGCACACGCCCGCAGTGAAATGACGCGAGCAGATACTCGGACTTTGATCCAAGGCTTTTGTAGCCTTTCCCATCTATTTCCAGTTTTTAAAACTTGGTTCTGATTTGATAACAATATGCAGGAAAGCAAAAGGATTTTGCTCCATCTGACTCCTTATGTGGCACTGACCTTGCTACTAAGATACAGGTTATGAAAGAGATTCTCGTATGTACATAGAAGTTATTAATGAGACAATATGAATAATATTTAATGTTTTACTTGCTTCTTGGCAATATGGCATCAACTAGAAGCAGTGAGCACTCTTAAAAATACCATGTGAGGATGAGAAAATTTATTATAAGTTGTTTCATAATCCCAATAAACCATTTAAGAGAAACACACACACCCCACGCCTCACCCCAGGTTCTGGAATCCACAGTAACTGAATTTTTCTGCTGAGGATGTTAAAATAACATATACATCTTAGGTTATGAAACATTGCCGCTGCCGGAATTTGCTGTGGATACAGAGGTAAACAAAAGGTCTGCTAGTCTTCACTGAAGTCACGCTTTCTTACCTGTGTCAGATACTTTCATTTGGTATTTGATGATCGTTTTCCACAAATAAGTCCAAAAGTCTTAATTACATAAAGCTGCTGTTATTTGCTTGTTAGACATACGTATATAGTGTATATATAGCATTTCAGTAAATATGTGCATCCTTAGGATGTTTCTTATGTGAAAATACTCCAAGTTGCCTTTGCAGTCTGTTATTTCTGAATAATCAGATGCTTGAATCATGTTTAATCAACTTGGAAAGTGCTTAATTCTTGTAGCATGAATGACTAGATGTTCATCAAATGGGTGGCATGTTTTCGTAAAAGTTTTGCTTAGCTATCTATATTTAATAGGGGGCATCATAAAACCTACCTGTTGATAACAGAAGGTGGGAGCCGCATTTAAGAGAGGTTTTCAGAGTGCACTGGTCTTCAGCCGTGACGGCTTCAGGACAGTGTGGGATCTGCCCAGCTCTGCAGCGCGGTTTGCAGGGGAGCAGCTCTGGAAAAGGAGGGTGGTTGCTGCTGTAGTGGAGGTGTGTGTGAATACCATCTGCGTGCTCATGGTACCTGAGCCTGCGACCCCTTAGAATCACAGAATCGTTAAGGCTGGAAAACACCCTTAAGATCATCGAGTCCAACCGTTAACCCAGCACTGCCAAGCCCACCACTAAACCATGTTCCTAAGCACCACGTCTCCCTGGCTTTTAAATCCCTCCAGCAATGGGGACTCAGCCCCTGCCCTGGGCAGCCTGGGCCAATGCTTGACCACCCTCTCGGTGAAGAAGTTTTTCCTAATACCCAACCCAAACCTGCCCTGGCCCAACTTGAGGCCATTTCCTCTCGTCCCATCGCTTGTTCCTGGGGAGAAGAGACCGACCCCCCCGGCTCCAGCCTCCTTTCAGGCCGTTGCAGAGAGCGATGAGGGCTCCCCTCAGCCTCCTCTTCTCCAGGCTGAGCCCCCCCAGCTCCCCCAGCCGCTCCTCCCCAGCCTTGTGCTCCAGCCCCTGCCCCAGCCTCGCTGCCCTGCTCTGGCCACGCTCCAGCCCCTCCATGGCCGCCTTGGGGTGAGGGGCCCAGCGCTGAGCACAGCATTCGAGGGGCGGCCTCACCAGTGCCCAGCACAGGGGGACGATCCCTGCCCCGGTCCTGCTGGCCACACCGTTCCTGATACAAGCCAGGATGCCATTGGCCCTCTTGGCCACCTGCTTTGTCTGATGTAGGGGATGGGAAAAAAGGAGATAAAGGTTACCATTTTTTTTTTTTTAATGTGCAGGCAAAGACTACAGAGGGGAAGGTGCTGGTTTCTGAGCCCTGGTGAAGCACTGGGACAACTGTTGTGCTTTGTTGCTTACCCCTGCTTGGAGATGGAGACAGTTTGGCGATGGCTGTTTGCTGTTCAGGGGTTGGTGATGATTTTGTGTCCGTAATCAGGTACTGAAAGTGAATCAGACCATACGGAAGACATTTTTGATCAGGCACAGTGTTTTCTAAGTGTTATAAAAAAAAACGCGTGCGTGATGTGGCTATATATAAAATGTAGTACATCTGTTAAGCATTTAATTCTTTCCAAGATTTCAGGAGGTGACAAAGTTGGAAATTGTCTTAAAATTTAGATTAAGATTTTTTTTTCCAAGTTAGGATATTTGCCTGAGAGGCTTCTGCACTTACCAGCGCTTCACTGAAGTAGTATATTTGATAAACACGTAGATAAACTGCATTACATATGTGTTTTGGGACTTAGGTTATTATTTGACTTGTATGAGCCTAGTATCAGCCATAGACAAGCGTGCAGCAAATACGGTCATAAATTTGTGGGTGTTGCTCTGCCGCCGCTGTAATGGAGAAGGTTTTGCGGCGTTAGGTTGTGCTGACAGTGTGTTATTTGTCTAACCCGTTTGGAGTAAAGGATTTGTTAATTCTTGCACTGCTTAGTAAGCCCAGGAGTTGGACCATGCCCCACCAATGTTTGGTGCAGCTTTTTGAACACTTAAGTCCTCCTAATTCAAATGGCACTCTGTCTTAAAGTTTACAGTTATAATTGTTTCATTTCAAAGACAAGACAGTTGTTTTTAATACCAGAATTATTGATTTGTGGAAATAACGTGATTGTGTGTGTGTGTGTGTGTTAACTGTGATCTTCGGGACATTATGGTAACACAACAGTCTGTGGGGGGGAAATACATGATACTCCATTAAGGAAATGCATTTAATATACATCGAGTATGTCTATAGTTTATCTAAATAAGACAACTTTAAATGTAGCAAATGACTTTCACAAATATAAGTAAAGCAAAATGGTGTTTTAAAAGTCCCTGCTGCTGTATTTAGGTGATTCAGTATAAAACGCACACGAAGTACAAGAGTTAAAGCTATAAACACAGACTCTGGGATCAGAAGGAGGATGGCTGGGAGTATTTATACGAGCTTTTATTGCCCTTTCAATGCATATGTAAAATTACAACTCTGCTTCAATGACTATTAGAAGACGATCTTAGGGAAAATGAGCCAGTGAAGTGTAGCTGCTATTAGATGGTCATTGAAAGGGTTCATCCTTTGATCTTTATTTATAGAATGAGGCCCTTCTCAGAGAAGAAGCGGTATTGAATTAATTAAGAAGCCTGTGCTGCTACCTGGGCTCCTTGGTTGACGAGGAGCCGGCGGCGCTGAGCCCCAGCGAGGTGCACTCTCGCGCGGTGAAGGCAGAAAGCAGCGAGCCGGTAACGCCGATAACTTATTCCAGATGTGCCGTTCCGCTCCGCGCGGCAGAGGGGGTGCGCGTTATGGAAGCAAGGAAAGAAGGGGATGGCAGCTTCAACTCAGTGCTGGGCTGTAATCTGGCCGAACTAGCAAGGGTCCCATCCCTCCGCTTGAGTTGGAAATGGCTCTGTTAGAGCCTTGTAGCATAAAGAAATAGTTTTCATTTTTTGAGCACGGTTAGCTTTTTTTGTGATGTAACTTTGCCATGTCTCATGAGTTGAAGAAAACTCCCTTCCAAATGCCTTTATTTCAAGAAAGCTTAAAATAAATGTCTTGATATATATACATTTGGATATTTTTATACTAATATGTAGTTGAACCATAACAAATGGAGGATGACATTTTACTCTGTAGTGTTTACTCTTCCCTTTCCCTTGTCAGGGGATAAAAATCTACCGCATTGGCACAGTACACAAACTGGAAAGATCACCGAGTATTTGAATAACTAGTGTGGATTAAATGTATGTTCCTTGTACATGGATACTGTGGTCAAGAATGAGCCAAGCGCTTGGTTTGAAAACTCTAAAGTCCCTATCTTTAGTTTCTTAATGAATAAACTCCTCATCTGTAGCCCATTCCTGAAAAACTGTTGTCTAGACATTTAACTGGCTGAATGTATTATTTTTCTGACTTGCCCACTCAATAATCTGCCAGAGGAGGTAAGTCATCCCTAATCAAACTCCAATTATAGCTGTTGTCAGGTGTCTCGGTGTTTGTGTTTTGTGGTGTTCCTGCTTGCTCTAATAAAGCTTCTGGAATAGTTTACTTCAGTTTCCTGTGCTGTGAAGTGTAACTAATGCTAATGTACGGTTTTTTTTTTTTTATGCAAAGCTTACCAGACACATCCTGAAAATGTGACGATGAAGTGTTGGCTTGCTGTAACTGAGATTTCTCCTGTCCCTTCTACTATGTGACTCCTAAAGCCGGGTTTAAATCCCTAGCAGTCGTACATGTGCTCACTTCTAGAATGTATTTGTGGTAGAATGAGCAACACGAAGCGCTGGTACGTGCCGAGGTTGGGTAATGAGCTCATTTATTGATAAGAAGCTGTGCTAATGCTTTGTTGATGGTGATTCCCAAAATGCTGTATTTGAGGTGTGTCCTGACATCCAGGTGCTTGCTACTGTAGCTGAGTTAAATAGTCTAAATAGTGAGCAGTTAAAAGATATTATTGTTCCATGGGACACAGGGTGTATTGCTTGATAATCCTGTCGTGAACACTGTCTGCAAATACTCTTCTTCTGCTGAGATGGGAATATTTCTCATCATGGTCCTGCATTTTCTACCCGTAGTATTCATGTTGAAGTAAGGGGGAATATAGGGGAGAATTCTACTTTTGCTTTTTAGCATGGCAGTATAAATAATCTGTAAAATAATTTGGGTCTTAAAAAGGTAAATCTGCATTTGGACATTAGGATGAGAAGAGTTAGGGGGACTGTGGAGATACCAGGCATCGCTGTTTCAAAACCAGGGTGAAGAATTGCGGGTTCAGCGCCTTCACCGGCGTGGGTGGGTGCAGTACCAGTGAGGAGGGGTGCCCACCTCGTCTCCTCACTAAGTCCTCACCGCCCAGCCCGGCGTCTGCTTGGCTCCCCTCTGCTTGGGTGGTGGGTACTCATTAGCCGGGTTTTCCCAGTTGCTCGTCTGCATCTTTTTGTTTGGTTTTCAGTTCCTGCGCTTGCGGTTGGAGCCGAGTGTTGTGCCTTCAGACTTAGAGAGGAGAAGTTGTCATGAACTATATTTTTCAGTGGTGTTTTTTTTTTTCCTTAATACAAAACAGATAATGATTTAGCTTTCTTACTGCAATGTTACGGTAGTTCTAGAAGAGAGAGGATTTTTAAGGGACATTTATTTGAGAGGAAGGAAGTGATTCTTTAATGATCTAAAGTTTTCTGATGCTGCCTAGCATTTGGGGCGATTCCTGCTGTTTCCTGAAACAGAATTTTGCTTTTTGGATGTTGGAGATGGAAAGAGCCTACTGCAGCAGCAACAGTATATCCAAGATGTTTTTTTTGTTGTTCATCTGTAATAAGCTCTGCCCAAAGTAAATTTCAAGACCTTTAAAACGTGGAGGAGCCTCTGCTTGTCCCATGTGTAGAAGTGTATTCAGTAAATATATCCAGCTAATATTTGACTGTTTTGAAAACAGAGACTACTCAGCATGACTGTTTATGTGAATACTTCTTCTGTTGCGAATGTGTCTCCGTGTGTGGAGAAATTGGAGTTTTTGAACTATCGGTATACATTGTACAAAAAAAATTACGTACTTTGAGTTGCGGTTTTATCAGCCAAGACAGCAGAGAGACCGAGCGTAATAATAACACATGAAAATCTGAAAGGTAACCGCTAATGTGAATGTTTACAGCACAGTCAGTAGGTTGCTGAGTTCCTTCATGCTTGCCTTTAAAATATACTGGTAGGAGATTTGGAGCTTTAACTACTTAATTTTTAAATATGTTGCAGTTTTTAATTTTAAGTTTAAAAAAAAAAAAAATCTACGTAACTAAGAAGTTAGTTGAGGGGGAAAAAAAAATGTTTTAAAAGAACCTGAAGTGAAAGGAAGATTAATGGCTGATTTTTGGTCCAGTGGGAGATGATCATTTCCCATGGTCTTCTGAGCACGGAGATGATGGTGCTTCTCTGTTTCGTGAGCTCAGATGCTGGGGCCTCTCCGCAGAGGCTGGTTTTCCTTTTTGGATGCTCTTTTACATTCTTGACTGCAGATTTTAGGGGCCGCATAGGAGCTGAATTTTCTCAGTGAAGCACAAGCTACTACCCATGATAACTTGTGCGCTGCTAAAGAAAGATCGTATTTGCTGGTAGATCATTCTCCCTCCCCCCAAAAAACCTGACAGCTGTTTTAAGAAGTTATTTTCAGGCTGGAACGTGGAACTTGGAAGAGAACCAGTCTCCTTTATAAACAAACTTAGCAGCCCCCCCCTCCTTAAAAATGTCTCTGTGCTTTTATTTACAACTTAATGTAGTTGATCATATGTTCATGCTGTAGTTTATTTCCCCCTTTTTATTTACTTTAATTTTCTTTAATGTTTGTTTGCTAGTAAGTCAAAAGCATAAACAACTGGAGGTAGTGTTGGACTTTGTGGTGGGAGCTGTAATCGCGTTTCCAGTGCAATTTGCTGATGTGAAATATGTTGTGAAATGGGAAAGGTAGGATTTACAGGTACTGGTATTATGATGGTTTCTAGCCCTAGAACTGAAGAGCAAAACTTACTTCTGAGCAATATCTCACATATTTTGCTGCAAGTTTCCAAGGTCCCATAGCACCATGGTAGCTTTTCTCTAAATAGTATGGCTTATTTAGATAAATTTTCAGTGTTTGTTTTCTTTGTTCTCTTGCAGCTGAAGATAAGCCCTGTAGGCATTATAGCAGCAAAATATTTTATTGGAAGGGAAGCTGTTAAGGGAAAACAGTTATTCCTAAATTTTCTTTTGTATTTTTAATTACCCATTAGATTGTGTCTTCTGAGAAGTAAATTAGAGAGGAGTTTTGTGATGGTATTTGGAAAAACTGGGAGGCAGTGGGGAAGTGGAAATCAAGGAGATGTTGGGTGACAGTGCGAGGGAAGAGATTGTAAGAAGTTGAAATCTGTAGAAAACTAACCTGAATTGCTTTTTGTGGGGTGTTTCTTGTTTAGTCCTTAAGTCACATCAATTTTGTTTCCGTAATAGAAGAAATATAAACAAAAAAAAAGATGTGAACCGAATGGAGAGAGTCCGTACGAGAGCAACCGAGGTAGCTGGATGTCTAGAAAAGAGTAATGGAGTTGCAGTTGGTTTAGTCTGGAGTGAAAAGCTGGATGGGGGAGATAGCCACGGTGTTCAGATGTGGCGACGGCCGCCTGCGGAGAGGAGAGGAGGCAGAGCAAGAAGCCCTGGGCTTAAATTGCTGCAAAAGCGCTAGGTGTGATGGGGAGCAACAAAAACAGCTTAAGGAGAAGGTAAGGAGCTCTCTGCAGGGACTGTTGTGGATGTCTGGCCTTGGGGCAGGTGAGTGCCTGGACCGGTCAGCAGGCTTTCAAGCCTTATCTTTTATTACTTCTGTGAAGATAACTTACCACCTTCCAGAAAGCATCAGAAAGCTCTGAATAGTGATCGATTGCTGCTGTAACAGCTTAGTCCTGCTGCTGTAAATAAGGATGCAGTATTTCAGCAAGATGGCATTAAAAGAATTTTAATCCTCTTTTTGAATAATTTGGTAGAAAACTGTTGCTGATTTACTGAGGGGGAGAGATTGTTGTTTTGGGGTTGTTTTTTTTTTTTTGTCGTGAACTATCTGACTCGCCCAGGACACAGAATAGAAGAGAATAGCTCCGCTTGAAGTGGATAGAGATGATCTTTTGTAATGCTAAAGCTATGCCTTTCCTTTCTACAAAAATTTAGTACCTGGGAGTCTTGGTGGCCCAGCCCAATAGCGTGTACCAGAGGAGCCCGGGGTGCACACGGGTGCAGGTTTGCCCGCACAGGTTGCGAGATGGTGATCCAGCTGTGTGTTGGTACCGTGGTACCCTTTTCGGGAACGAAAGTGTGATGTTGAACAGGGAATTTGTACGCTTGTGACAGCTGCTGAACAGAGCGAGGTGCTTCATAGAGTGAGTCTTGCTTTTTGCTTTTCTTTTTTTTAACGTGTAATCCATCTCTGCTTCTCATTACTGAAGTTTTTCCTATTGGTAAAAACTCAACATGCAGTGGTATTCAGTTTTAGCTTTATATGCACACGTGTAGGTATATAAATATTGATTTATATGATTTATATATAATATTATATAAATATATAGTATAAATATATTTATAAATATATTATATAGTATAAATATATTTATAAGTATAAATATATTATATAGTATAAATATATTTATAAGTATAAATATATTTATGTAATATTGATAAATATTGATTTATATTGATTTATTGAATTATGAAGTGATTCTGTTAGTTCAGAACTGAAAAAAAATACTGCAAACTAATGTTTTGGGGGGGTTGTTTTGCTTTGAACGTGAAAGCCTTTGGATGCTGCAGCCATATAAAATGCCAGGATAGAAGCTGGCTATCTATTAACGTTCTGGCTGTCCGCGAAGCGGTGCCTGCGCTGCCGAGGCAGCCCGTGGCCCCGGCAGGTAGGTGCGAGGGTCCGGGTCGGTGCTGCCTGCGCGTGAGCCGATCTGGCTGTTGTGTCTTCTCTGTTGTGCTTATCTGTGTTTGCCTTGGCCAGCCGCATCCAATTCCACTTCAGTTAGCCAGGCCTCGGCTTGCAGCGCCGGCGATGCCTGGTCTGGAGGTGTTTTTGTTGTAGGTACGTTCGTATGATAAGTTTTTGTCATTAGAAATGTATTTGTTGTTGGGATTTATTCCGCTCTGGTCTGCGAGCCTTGCCATAACATTCCCAGGTCTGTTTAACTGGAAACTTCACTCCTGTTGTCTAAACTTGCAAAAACAAACCAGACGTAACTATTTGGAAAGGTTGTTGTGTGAGCTGTTCTTTCTGTATATTTTCCAAATTTATATTGCAAACAGTAAGATGAAAGTGAAAAAACTAGGTGATTTGGGTGAAAGTATGAGCCACGAATAGCAAAAGATCCATTTCCCCTTCGGCTTTGTGTAAACAAGGGCACATGTGTATCATGAAACATTCTCAAATATTTTCTCTTTTGTACTTTTATTTTTTTTTTCTTATCTACGACTACAATTGCATAGGCTTGCTTATTGATAAGCAGGTAAGTATCAAAGTACCCGTATCAAAGATTAAGAAAATAAACTTGATTTTTTTTTTATTTTGACAAAGTTGGCAAGTGATGGAAACGACACATAAGTGCGAGAGAACGTTCTCTGAGGCCGGTGAGCCTAATGACTTTATTGCTAATATTTCAGACTTAATGCCTCTCTCAGCTATGATGGGAGACATCAAATAATTAAATTAAATTAAATACCATGTTATCCGTTCTCTCCTTGCAGTTATCTACAGGGAGACTAAATAAAAATACCTTAGAAAAACATGTGACTAAGATCAAAATATCCTTAGGGGAGGATCACTTCAAGGGCTGTTTTTAGGTACCGAAAACTTGAGACTGTCTCCCCCCGCCCCCCAGTTTGGTTTTGGTTGGTGTTTTGTTTTGGTTTTTTAAAATCAATTCTGTTTATTTTCATAATCGGGAAAATTGTTGCCTTGAAGTACTATATTTTTAAGGGTCTCAGGAAGTTTTAGGGAATTGTGTTGTTTATATTAATCAGTTTATGCCAGGGCTCTTACCTAAGGATTTCTTTGCATCTTTATTAGTTTTTATGTATCTTTAATTTTCTTGTTAAAGTGCACAGGGCCGTGTTTAATACAGAAACGCTGCCAGTGTATGTTTGTACCCAGTTTCCTCAATAACTTGTTCTCTTTTTGAGTTTGCAACTTGAGTCTTTTATTTGGTTTTGTTCAAGCCTGATGTAACAGCGCCAGATCTAATTATTTAAATTTCCCATTTTAAATCTCCCTACAATTTAAACGTTTTCTACTACATTGAACTTTCACAAGTCTTGAACTGATCCAGGCTGTACCTCGTATTTAATTTGCAATTTGTAATCACAGTGGGAGCTCTGTCTCTAACTCACATGGATCTATCTGTCTACAGGTTGCAGAAATGAAGGTTTAAGCTCAGACTGGGGAAAAAATCAAAGTATAAATATATTTTGCTTGCCTCACTGGGGCTGTTTTACTAGAAAGCAAGCTGTGTCGAGCAATTTGAAGTCCATCCTTACTTGGTACAGCGCGTTCCCCAGAAGCACCAGGGAGAACCGGTGGCCTGTTTCTCCGGTCTCCCGCTCATTGGGGATCAATGCAGTTGGGATAGACCTGAGATTTAGTCCAATAAACTAAATCCTGTCTTTTGACACAGAGGAAACAGGCCTTTCAATTTCTCCATCCAGTTGCCAAACGCAGTTTTTT
Organism: Nipponia nippon; assembly: GCF_047370975.1. Classification (NCBI taxonomy): domain Eukaryota; kingdom Metazoa; phylum Chordata; class Aves; order Pelecaniformes; family Threskiornithidae; genus Nipponia; species Nipponia nippon. Next base: position 2,523,649 of record NW_028262369.1, read on the forward strand.
TCAGGATTTTTTTCAGGATTGCTGGAGTTAGACGTTGTTTGCTGCAGGACAAGAGGATGCCTACCAGGCTGGTGCTCAGCCTGCGCTGGCGGCGGCCACACTGCGTTTCTCTCGGCAGGATTTTCCATTACAGGAGGTTACGTGTTTCCCTTCGGCGTTCTGCCGTTTTCCCACGTCCATAAGCTTGTGCAAATAACTAACCAGCAAATCTGCATCCCTCCAAATCGACCTCCAGGCTTGGTGTTAATGCTCCTCAGGCCGTATCCCTCGGTTGCTGCTGCTCACTTGCGCTTTTTCCTTCCCTCCCTTGCCAGCTCTCTTCCTCTCCTCTCATTAATGTAACTTTTATTCAAATTAAATTAGGGAAACACAAGGGAAAATGCATACATCTTAAGAGGCTGGTTCTTCTCTGCTAGTGCAGTGTTTGTTGTTAAGTGCTGCTTGGAGTTTGCCTTCACACAAAATTTCAGCTTTTGCTTTGTTTTAGGAAAGGGGCAAAAGCGAGATAAGGGTTTTTAAGTGGGAGAGGTAATGAGGCTTTGCTGCTTGTAATGGGATGCAGACAGTGTTCATGTGGCTGCGTGGTTTCTTGGCCTTCCCCCCTCCACATAGATTAGAATTGTTGAATTTCCAGTTGCCATTTGGAAAACTTGTTTTACCTTCTTTAATAAAATCTTAGAAATGTTTTCCTTCCCCGCCTCCAGCTTCTTACTTTTCCCCATGCCCCTTTCCTTCCTTCCAGTCCTTCCTTCCAGGTTTCCACTCTGAGATTGAAGCCACAAGAAAGGGTTGATTTAGAGTTTGGTACAACTGAAGGAGTGAAAAGCTGAAGCAAAGGGAGTAAATGAAGTCATGGGAGTAAGTAGCTGGGGTGGGATGGCTGGAAACTCGTGCAGCAGATCTGCTGACGGACAGGCGTTCCTCATCCGTCTGCAGCGGATCCGCGACGGGGGTTTCCCAATTCCTCCGGTCTCTTGTTTTCTTCCTTGCAGTTGTCCAGTTAATGTGCCCATCCCGTCCACGGACGGGATTCCCAAAGAAACAGCCAAAAACGTGATTGGAAAGGGTCATAGTCATCCTTTTAATTTTATATGGGCCGTGATCTGGAACATTATGCAGTCTCGATGTTCATGAATTGGCGGTGAATCTCCAGGCCATTCATTCTTCAAAACTTGTTTTAGCTGGTTTTAATAACATGAAAATTTAAAGATGGAAATGGCAGAGTAGCCGAGCCCCGTGTTGGTTCCTTTGCAGGAAAGGAGCCCATCTCTGGTGGGCTAGGAAGCACCCATAAACCTTTCTCAATCCAGGTAGTTTGTTTTAACTCTGGATTTATGGGATTTACGGTCGAGCAAACGGGAAAGTAAATAATACAATATCCCATCTGGAGCATCTCTTTTGCACTTGAAAATAAGTGAGTACCGGGAAGGGAAGGATCAGGATGACCATGGGAAGAGCAGCTTGCCCAGGGATAACGGCGCCGTAGGATGAAGCGGAGGGTGCTCGCCGCCTTCCCCCCGCGCAGACCACAGCCGCTGACTCTCTGGGCCATAAAAGGAAACAACATTTCTTGTCAAAATACAGCTGCCCAGCCTGCTCGCTTTCTGGGAAAAATGTCCAGTAACCCTGCTGATACAGCCTTGTGATGTGCAGATTAAAAGTATAAACATTTACTTACTCTTAACTAGAATCGTTGGCTTTTCAGAACCCATAGGGCAGGGGAGTAACGTAATGCTGCTGACGGATGAATGGTCGCCGTGTTGCGGTGTAAAGCCTAGAGAGAGGTTTAAAGTTCAAAATTGTTTGCTTTTTTTTAAAAAAAGTCTCTTATTTTATCAGGAGGCATATAGCAAAGTAATTATTTGCAAAAATCATGCATCTTCAAAGTCAATTCAGTTTTGAATAAAAAGTAGCATAGATTTTTTTTTTTCCTCATAATTTAATTTGAATTATTTTATAACACTTTTCCCTAATTGCTCAGAGAATTTTAAATTTCTATAGGCTCTTTAAATGATGCAAGAAAGCGTTCTGTTGGCATATAATGTAAACTAAGCGAGTGGAAAAGTAAATATTTAAGGCTGACGTATTGCAGTATAAATAACGGTTACTGTGCGTAATGTTTCAATTGTAAAAATATTTCTTGAGATCTGTTAGTATGCACCATTGCTTGTTAAACTGATAGTGTTTTTTAAAAGTTGCATTTATATTTTGGAAAGTCTATCTAAAATTGGTCACAAATACATCTTTGACAGCTGCGGTGCCTCAAATCCCTTACGCGTTTGTCACTCGTCTCCTGGGAAGGTCTGATCCGCTTGTCAGCAAACACAAATTAACGGGCAGTGAAGTTTATCATTCTCAGAGGTTTATCCATATTCCAGGCTGGATTTGGAGCCGGCTGCCTAATCCAAAAATGAGGAAAATGGTCAGGCGGTGGGAGGTGGCTTCGTCAAACGCCAGCGTTGGGCCAACTCAAAGGCCGGGGCCGCTGGCGTGTGCAGCGCTCCCTGGGGAAGCTCCTGTGGGGGATGCTTGCGTTGGCCCTTACGGATACTGTTAATTAACTTTTCTCATCTCGGACATCTCAGCAGGCAAGCAGAGTTTGGTTTTGCTTCCTCTCCTTGGAACTCGATCTTTAGCACTTGTGTTTTGCAAGAATAGGGTATTTATGGTACCTTGTGTCTTGAAGTGCCTTGTCCCATGGCCGCGGTTGAGGGACTCTCCTCTGGATTTCCCGTTCTTGCGGATTTAACGAAGATTATAAGTGTTGTTTTAGCACAGTTCTTGTGTTTAACAGTAATTATACAAGCTTTACTGTATCCTATCTGTGTCATCAAGACTGGCTGGCTTCCACGCGGGCACGAAACCAGTGAGATGGAAGCTTTTAGCGTGCTTTGACATTACACAACAGCTGTACGCTACTTAAAGCTAAAGTTTAGCTCAGACTGAGCCAGCCTGACATGTGAACTTAATGTTTAACGTGTTTTACTGTAGAAATAATCCTATAGGGAGGTGTCCCTCTATTGAAAAGAGTTATTATGATAACAGGTAGCACTCGCCTGGAATTCAGTTGATAATTATAGCTAAATCCGCTTTGGAAAGTTCACATTTTGTATGTAAAACATGTTTTTACTAAAAGTTTTGTAAAAGGGAATAGTGTGAGAGCTCTTTCTAAATTTCAGCTTTTCCAGCTCTTAAAATACTGAGTTTAAAATGCAAAAATTCAGTCTTGGATTGCTCTGCAGAATATGAATACACTGGAGGCTTTCAGAGTGTTTTCTTACCTTCCTGAAATGTAGTTTGCTCGGACCAGATTAATAATTTGTCAGCGATAGGCACAGTTATAAATTTTAATTATCATGGTCTCCATAGATGCTGCTGCTGTCTTTGTCAGCTCATGCTTTCTCTTGTTTATTCTATATTTAATACTGCCTGCTAATACTGAGTCATATTTTGGAGTTGTGGTTTGGAGACGCCTTTCCAGGACGACGAGCCGTGAAGCGCTCTCTTGCATTACTTTCTCTAAAAAGTAATTCCAAAAAAAAAGTAATTCCACCAAACTTCTTTTGGTGGTAACTCATATCCCCTCGTTCTCCCCCTGAGCCACCTGCAGCCTTCACATGGAATTTTTGGTCAGAGTAGCCCAATACACGATTGATTTTGCATAGCGGCACAGGGACAGCGGCCAGACAACTTCTCTTTCTACCTGGCTGCCCTCGTGATGGGATTATAATATTCACAGCGAGGGTGTTTTCCTGCTGCTAGGTGGGTCCAGCAAGAGGAGATGGAGGATTAAGGGCAACTGCTTCCATTTCACCTAAATCACCTGGTTGTCACAGCATTAGGAAAGGCAACGGGGAACACCACAAACATGTCCCCAAGTAATGTTCGTAGCTGTGTTTTCGTTGACCGAATTATATCAGTAATTTTTATTCATTCAAAAATAAATGGTTCATAAAAGCTTTTGTGGCCAAGAAAGGTCACCCAATTTTTTTTTCAGTAGTTGTTCAAATATGTACAGTGAAACATGGTTATATATTTAGCAATAAATACGTGCTCTACCACTCCCATACCTGTGATCAGGGTGATGTAGTAGCATTTTTATTATTACCCTAATAGAAATAATTTCTTTAGTAAATTATTATTTTATGTATTAGTTTCTAATCAAATATATAATTATATAATAATGCTAATGAAAATCAAGAACATTCTCTTAAGTGCTCTAAAAAAAACCAAACCTCTATGCCTGTGAACTCTGGTTTAAATAAGCAAGATAGATGCAATGGAGAGATACAGGCCACAGCAGAAATAAATCTGTATTCAGGATATGAATATACCTAAATATTTTGTTTTAAAATGACGTTTTAAAAAGCACTATCTAATGTCCTATCTTATATATTTAAAAGTCTAAAAGCTTTGTTCATAATCATCAAATGTGCTGTGCTGATCACGCAATACAGATAACTCTGAGGCTGTTTAAGACTTAACGAAAGTCTGATCTTGCCAACGTTCCTCTTACAGAATTGTTCTCCATTTGATCTGCCGCATTTCTTGCACCCTACTGCTACTTTCCCGTCTCACTAATTCAATAATTTGTTTATTTGCTCTCTCTGGCATCCCCGAATCAACATTTGGAAAGCGTTGGAAGAGTAAGGTTGCCCTGCAGCCTGCTGTACAGCAGGAAGATCCCCGGGCACGCTGCGCACTCGGTAAGGTCTGGTTGTGGTACTACAGGGCTCACCGCAAGCTCTTTTTACCTTTTTTAATTTTTTTTTTTAAATCCCTTCTACAGACAGGTCATTTGCTGTTTTAAACATACTCAGGTACTTCAGTCCACGTGGCTGTTTGGAAATGAGCTATCCAAACTCATTTAGATAGTAATTGTAAGCTGTACATTTATATCCCATTTTACATTTTATTGCCATTTGTAAATCCTAACAGTAATTGATTAGGAATGTTCTTCAGGGAGGCTAGATATGGTGCCGTCAGCTCTCTGAAGGTGCTTGCTTTATGCTTATTTCCTTTCTATTGCTAAAAAAATTAGTTTTTTCTCACCATAGTACTGACCATCGTCCAGCTGTTTGAATGCTAGAGTGATACACAGAGAAAGAATATAAGAGTGGCCGATAGATCCTTCCCTAACCTCAGGGCTCAGAAAGGGCCAGCATGCTTCGTAAGGTAGGAATCGCTGATTTGACTTTCGTGAATAATACAGATTTCTGCCTTCAGTAGTGTTAGCTCCAATAAATTTCTGTAATTTATAAAGCTTTAATACCAACAGGTATTAAAGGTTGTATGGAGTTAATTTTTTTTTTTTACATACAGGTTGTATGTAGTTAATTCTTATCCCACAGTGATATCTTGAGCAAATGCTTAATTTCTTTTATTGCCCGAGAAATGCTAAGTGCTCATTTATGCTGCAGTTGCTTTCAGGTTGAATCTTAATTTTATGTGTGTGTCACTTAACAACAGATGCTTTGGGGAGTAAAGACTCCTGTAATTAAATTTGGCATGCGTTTCCACGATAGGTGAAATAATTTGCACGCTTCTAGAATAAATATTTTCTGCAGCCCCTATTTATAATAACAGTAAACAATTGAATGTATTAGCTCTAAGTCCTACATGTTTAGTGTAAGCTGTGGCTTTTGGAACATGTACCTTTGTGATTCAAAAATATTGAGTCCTTTCTAATGGCATATTTTTGTTGTTGTTTTACTCCTCCAAAAAAGGGAAAGATCAAAGTGCAGTCTGTTCTTTCCTGCCCTTCTAGATATACAAAACAGCTGCAAAGCACAATCAACTATTGTAGTGATATGTGCCCGAGGTCTATAAATAGATGGAAAGCTTCAGGCTTGAACTGTGCTGCTAGAGAGGCCAGGGGATTTTTGCTTGGGGTTACTAAACATTCCCTCGCTTGTTTGTGGTTTAGAACCATAATTTCCTAGGCTGCTATATTCCAATTAAATTTGAATTCAAAATGATTTTACCATGAAGGCTTTACATGACTTCACTGTTCGCAGTTTTCTCATTCCCATTTTTTTTAACCTATTTTTTTTTTTCCTCCAACGCACAAGAATTTTGCAAGTTTCTAAAGGAAACCAATTTAAATACAAGAATTAAATTGTTTACCAAAAGAATATTGCTGTGATGTATGGCCTTAGTGGGAAGTTTATGGAGGTACGTACGAGGAGTGAGAATCTGAATCGTGTTGCATTAAATCGTGGTCTGGACTCTCCTTCAACCTGGAAATGTGGAGTGTGGTGCTTGATAAGAGCTTCATGTACTTTTGAATGGGAAAGTAGGCGGCTGCTGCAAGTACGCTCTGCCTCACTGTGCAAAAGAGTAATAAAATCTGTATGGCATATTTAGAGCTGTTAGAGCTGTTCCCAGATTTTTTAATTCAATATGCCGCATACTTTTTATTCATCATGTTAGCTCGTATTGGAAGAGCTGTTGAGAATGTGAGAGCGAGAGACTTGTTAGATGATGAGAGAAAAATTAATGTATTTGGCAGAAGTAAGGTGTTGGAGATAATTTGCGTTTTCAGTATCCAGGATGTGGTTGAAGCTGCTGCTGGCAGAGGTGAAGGAGACTTGAAACCGCTCGTCTCCTTTCCGCGCTCTCTCTTCCTGGAAAAACTATTGATTCCCATTGCATCTCAGCAACATTAGCACCTAACAATATCAGTAGTGCTGTCCTGCTTTAAATTTAAATGAGCGGGAGTGATAAAAATAACTACTTTAGCATTTAAAATCGTTATTTTTCAGATGTAACCTTCGTGTTTGAGTCAGGTGAACCAGTTAATCTGTTGAGTCTGTGTTCTTTCAACAACAGGACTTGAAATTTGGTTTATCGCTGCATATCAGGAGTGATTGGGAAGGTCTTGCCCCATATAGGCATCTCACTGAAGATGTTTCTTGAAGCTTTCGGTGCATAAATACAATTTCTATATATGTGGTCAGCGTTTTCCAAGGCCATGTGAGGTTGTGGTGGAAATTCCTCAGTCAGAGAACAGAGTGGGAATTTCTAATACACTTGATGTTAAACAGTGTTTCTGAAGAAATAGCAATAAAAATGTTGAAGGAAACGTATTGAAATCTCAAGTGAAAGATACATATATTCTTTTTATTTTAATGATGTACAGGCTTATAACGTTTCTTGCAGCACCCGGTTTCGTATAAGATGCAGGTGTGTTCATAGGGCTGCTGTACTGAACGGTGGTGATGGTTGCTGAGCGGTGTTTGCCCACGGTTTTTGTCAATCTGACAAAATTCACGATGAATTCAGATTTACCTGAATTGATAAAATTCATCTAGTATGACCTTTCTTTGTGAAGATTAGGGCATGAAGAGGAATTTTTAAATCAAATATGCCGAAAACTTGGAAAACTTCCTCCTCACTGTGTCTTCTTCTGCTGGATCAACGAAAATCTCAACCAAACAGGCACATAGCAGAGCTTTGAGACAAACAAAGCTTTTCCTATAGTTTTCTGTGTGGCAGCCATTTGGCTTCACAGGATAACGTAGGTTGTTCAGGGACCTCTGAAGGTGTCTTGTCCAAACTCGTGCTCAAAAGAGATTTAGAGCTGGTCGTTAGGAATCTCCCCAGCTAGAACTTGTCCTCATCGTGTCTTGTCCTGTCGCCGCACGCTTCAGAGAAGAGCCTGGGTCTTGTCTTCTCCCTACCCTCCCATTAGGTACTTGCAGTCTTCTCCTCTCAAAGCTGCCAAAACCCAGCTCTGTCCTCACCCATCGTGTGCTTCAGCCCCCTCATCATCGTGGTGGCCCTCCTGGGCATCATGCCACTGTGTCCGGTGTCTGTCTGGTCTGGGGGGAACCCAAAGCTAGACATGGTTCTCCAAGGGCCATCTCAAGCGCTTGCTGGTATGCTCTCATCGCTGAGGTCTCATGGAATAGCAGGCTGGTCTACCAGTCTATTGACTGCTCCCAGCACGTCATCGTGTCCTGTCCCTCCCAGTTTGGTGTTGGCCACAAACTCAATGGTAACGCAGAGTTGTTTTCTTACTCAAAACAAGATCTGCAAATTGAGGAGCTCCTGCTCTTTTTAGAGGAGGCAGACCAAACCTGTGTACCACCACGAGATAAGAAGTTACTCCATCTGAGAGATCTCCAGTATTTTTACCTCTTCGGCTTCAAGAAAACAGACTGTTTCTAAAGCACAGCAGAATGGGGAGGGGGAAGCACCAAACCTTGCTTTCATGTGGAGACAGTGAGGAGCAGAGAGGACTCCTTTCTCCATAACCACTGCGACTCGTCTGTGTGGAGGCAAGCATAGCAGAAGAGGCCGAGAGAGGAAAAATCAGTCTCCTGCCCTCTTCCTGCAACTTGTGTGGAGGATTTTAGCTATTTTGCAAGGGCTTGGGCTCTTCCTTAGTACATGTTTCGGTGAAGCCTGGTTCCTTGCGTAGGAGAGATTCCAGAGTGCAGCTGGAGAACTTGATCACAAAACCTCTTGCACTTGATGCAGTCGGTGGCTCTTCTCTACAGTGGAAGGGTGGGTTGAGCCTACTCAGGAAAGTAGGGATTTTCACGCCTGTTTGCTGGAGCCAGTCTGACACGTTTGATTTCTGACCATCAAGGAGCTTTCCTTATAGTACTGCTACAGGAGTCTGCAGAAAGGATCTAGAGAAGGCAACATTGCAGCTTCATAAGCGATCCTCGGAGGCCATTGCCACTCTTGGTTGTGAAGCATGTCCTGATGTCTGTCTAATCCGTCGGTGGTTCAGCTCTGTCTCCTGGGGAAGAAGCTGGCCAGAAGTTCCCATGGACTGCCAGGCTTAGAGCCTTATCCTGAGTCCTCTCTCATGGGACCTGCCTTGTGTTGTGTCTTGAGTGCAGCACAAGACTTGGAAGTTCCACTCTGCGCTCAGTTTAACACAAATCCATGGTTTCACCCCTTTTTTTTTTTTTTTTTCTTCAGGAAAAATATTCCAAAATGTAATTACAAGATTGACTCCTTCTCATTAGAATGAGAGAAGCTGAGGGGATAAAAACGTGCAGCTAGAGATGTGCAGATCCATCTGGTTACAAACAAAAGTAGAGGGAGGGAAAGGAGCATCTTTTGTTTTCATTTTCAGAAGAGTGCAACAGCGGGGTTCCTCTGGAGGCACTGCTGCCAGCAGAGCGTCAGCCTGTGCTCCTCAGCCGCGTGCGTCCCTGGAGTGCCCGAGGAGATGCTGGCCATCAGCAGGGTCGGAGCTGCAGCAGCAGCAGCGCTGCCGGTGCTCGCGGGAGCTGCGGGAGCGCGCGGAGCTGCTCCGGGGGCAGGGTGCGGGGTGCTGATCTCCTTACGTGTTGTCACAGATAATAACGACGATGAAGAGCCTCTGGGGAGGTCAGTGGATTCTTTGTTTTGGATTAGAAGAAGATGTTGTCCTCTAAGTTTCTTTTCCCAGAAAAGAGTATATGAACTGAAGTATTTTAGAAGGGTTGGTTTCGCAGGGCAGCTTCCGAATTGCACGCTCCTCTCTTTTGGTATCAGCGGCCTGCAGCATCTTTGCCCGGCATTTTTAGTGCATCAGGCAAAAATGGGCTTAGCCTTACTTCAGTACCCAGTGTTTTTACTTACTTGCTTTTGAGCGCAGTAGCTATTCTGTGTCTTCCTGAAATACTGGTTTTGTGGTTGGTTTTTTTTTTTCCTTTCCTATGAGATCTTATTTGGTTTCTGATGTTGTTATGGGCCCCTCAGTTGAACTCCTGAAATCACCTTGTTATCTTGAACAAAGCGTAGCTGTTGCGATAGTCCTCACAACGGTGCCCTGTTTGAGTTGGCAAGTCTTTTCCTGAACTTGCTGTACCCACCGGTAGATAAAGTGGCAATCTAAAAGCAACACAGGCTTCACACCAAAAGGTCAGATTTGGGTTTCACTGAGCACAGCTACATTTTATTTTTTATTTTTTTTTACCTCCAGGCTTCTGTGCTTGCTGGTTTGCCTCAGAGAGAAAGCGCAGCTACCCTGGATGTGTGCACCATGCTGCTCCAGCTGAAAAGACAAATGCTTTGCTTGTGCTTTGGTGCTAACGGGAGAGCAGACTTAACATAATCAGTTTTCCTCTAAAGTAAACAACGTTTAAGCTTCTGACACGAAAGATGAAAAGCACACCTCCTTTTAAAACCAGAGCTTGCTCCTTAAGATTGTGGCAGCTTCATAAATTAAAAAAAAAAAAAAAAAAAAATGAAGAGACTGTATATGCTTCCTATGAGAAATTGTTTTTAGGAAACACTGTATGATTTCTATATTCTATATATTCTTCGTATTCTACAAAGAGGACACCCAGCTGTTGGGCAATGCCTTCGGTAGATGGCTATGACTCAGTGGAGCCCTCCAGTAACTATTAGAAAAGCATTTCCTTTCTCAGTTGTAAGTTTACAGGCTCCCGTTCCAGTTTCCCAAGTGAACTCTTGCATGAAATTCCAGTGGCCTGGATCAATGAGAAATTAAAGCGTCCTTTCTTGGACGAGGCAGCTAATTGGAAAAAAAGACATTGAATTATGGGTTTAGCGCAAAAAGGTTGTTTTAGGTTGGATTTTGTGCTCTGCAGGAGGGTAACGCTGTTCATTTTCAAGTTTCATTTTCCTAAGAGATATGAATGGAGGTTTGCAGCCTAGGGAAGTGTCTCAAGTGGAACAAAAACTGCTGGCCACGTGTGTGACCTGTGGGGCCTTTTTCTGTTCAGCAGAGAGCTGCAGCTCTGCGCTGGGAGAGCAGTGACGCCTTCGTTAAAAACTCTAAGCTGCACAATGCATTTAATTTTTACTTGCTCGGTTTGGTACAATTTTTGATTCCCCCCCTGCCCCGTGGAAGAAGCGATCATTCTGTAAGCTCCAGTGGAAGACTGCTGCTGCATTAGTAACGCATATTTGCATGCTCATATATATTGTAATATAATTCTGATTTTTCCTGGTGTTTCTAAGATATCCTATGATGATGCTTTCTAAGGGAGAAAAATCTCTCACTTCTGCACGATACCCACAGCATTGACGTGTCTTCCTTTATATTAAAAAACACTTTCACAAAGTGTTTAATTTTAACCAGTTTTAATAAGTAAACTTTCATTAAACCAGTTTGTTAACAAAGCTTTTTAGATTTAATCTCTCTTTATTTTGACATAAAATTTGCCTATAATTTTTGTATTGCTGGTTAAGAAAGGAGAGCGTGCAAGAGCAACAGGAGTGAAGTGCACCCAGGAGGAGGGCAAAATACTCATAAAGAGTAGAGATCTCGTTGCACACAAAAATGATGTGAAAACTGCGACGTAGACTTGTGTGATTGAGGTTTTGATGTTAGTGACGGGGAATATATGTACTGAATAACCTCTGAACTCACCTGGCAGTCATGCACTCTGTTTAAAACCATTTCATGATATTGGTGTCTTTAATTCCGTTACGTCGGTGGTTTAATTTCAGTTTCCTTGAAGGAAGGCGTTGCAAATTGAAGGGTGATTTCTTACACTTGTCGATTTTTCTGTTTTGAAGCTTCCTATATGTCTGAGTTTTGCAGCTGCCTTCTATACTCCAGATACGCCGTTGCTTCTAAACCGGCAAGGGGTAATACTGGTTATCGCAGGGTGATACTAAAAAGTGTCAGCAGTTGGTTATAAAATGCTCCCTTTACATAAAGGAGTATATACAAGTGGGAGAGTAACAAAAAGCATATTCTTATTCAAACAAGCTCATAATGTTTCTTAGATATTTTTGAAATAAGAATTGCTTCTTATCAGTTTAAAAAAACCCCACTTTTTAAGATGAGTAAGCTAAAACCACTGTGATTCATCATGTTTCTCAGAAACCTTGATCCCTAACCTCGGGGAAAGAGTAATCCCACAAAATACTTCAGTCTTCATTGAGGAATTTTGGTTTTGAATACTTGGATCTTCAAATAAATCAGGAAAGACTTCATTAGGCAAGTGATTCGGTAGAAGTACAAGGAAATCACACCGGAGCGGCGCCCCTTCCAATCCTAACCGAGTTCTGACAGCAAATGGCAGCAGCAGCACGGAAGCAAATACAGGGGTCGGGGCAACGTTTGGCCTTTAGATTTCTTTCAATTTTGCTTAGTGTAGCCAAGAGCCCTTTTTTAGGCTTTGATAGGGAAGGGGGTATTTATTTCATTTCTGTGCTTTTACTTGATTTTTAGTTTTTTAGGGTCTCTAGCTTTTTTCCCCTTTTTAATGGTATGGTTACAATTAAGTACATAGCTTTCACAAGAATCTTCTTCTGGAGACCTGAAATGTGATCTTTACTTTTCCCAGTGTCCTTTACACCTTACTTCAAAGTGATTAAGCGACTTCTAATAACTCCATGTCTAAATGAGAAGGGATTTAAGTTCTGCAGGTACAGCACACCACCAGCCCAAAGCCCCAGAAATCAAGCGGGGGGGGGGGCTGATCCTCTAATTTCCATAAATACCTGGGCCTATTTATATAGGTACCTTGCAGGGCTACTTTCTTGCTATGTGCTGTAACACCCTTTGCAGAGAGGCTGGAAAAAGCCTTTCATGCTGTGTATGCGGATCTCATGGTTTAATACTCTGCTTGAAGATGCCTGGGCCCTACAAGGTGCAGGGTGATGCAGGAATTTGCATGGATTAAAATAAGTTTTCATAACTGAAACTTTCTGTTAATAAACCTGGTGTGTGGCGTCATTTAACCATAAAGAAAGCTTCCACAAGAAGAACTTTTTCCCCATTTCTATCCAAAATGTGAAGTGTTTGGCATATCCCGAAACTACTGTCCCTTACATCAGTTAATCAACAAATTACTCAGGGTAGTTAGCATGCAAGCATAACAGAAGCATTATTTATATTGTATTTTGTGTAGGTATGAGATGCCTCTTCCTAAGAGCTAGGAGACTGGCTGAATCAGTTCACCAGTAGATTAACTAGAGGAGATAGTGGGCCACTGTCTTGTGGTTTTGGTTTTTTGAGAGGAGATGAGTTGCCGTAGTGAACTATCTATTTATACCAGCTCAGAGCCCACTGATTTTCACCCCGGTTGTTTTTGCATTCCAGACACATTCCTGTACTCCCCAGTAATAACTTTTTGCCTGAGGGAAGTTTGAAATGTAATCAGCTAGTTATTAGCACGAAGTCTGAGAATGTTTTCGCAAAGGATGAAGAAATCGAATATGGGACGTGAGCTGACGGAGGAGCTGGTTGTTGGGGGCTTGCCGTGGTATGAAGCGGGCTGCCAGGTTTGGTCCAAGTGCGGAGAATAATAATAGATGATTTATGGAATATTCAAGCCTTGGAACAACAGAAGTGCTGATTGTACCCACCTCTGTTTTATGTCACGTGAAAGACTTCTACTTGCTTGTCAGCCGGTGGTGGTAGTATCGCCTTTGGTCTTAAAACTAGATTTGACTATCAGCGCTGGGCAAAGACTTGTTGGTCTCAGTACGAGGACGAACTCATTTCAAACCCAGTAACAAGCCGAAGGAACTTGTCAACAGACTTGCATTTGGAGAATGATTATTTAACTGCATGGTATTTAATGTCATTCTCACTAGGTAGGTTTAGTGACGTGATGTAACGATGATCAAGCAAATCTGTTGAGTAACAAGTGACAAATCTCAATATTCATTTCATCAGGCGGTTTACCATTTGGATACATGAAAGAATTCATTACATATGTTCTATATTTTATGGGCATGTTTCAGCTAAGTTATGATTAATCTATCATGTTACAGTATTTGGTGAAGTACAAGTTGCTAAACTGGATAGTGATAGAGCATTTGAAGGGAATGCACAGGACCAGAGAGGTAGCATGGTTTAAGTCCTGGCACGAGATACCCGTTTGCTCTAATGTCTCCTGACCTAGGTGTTTTGCTCCTGTGTGCTGGGAGCTTTGAGTGGTGGGATGAAGACCTTCAACAGCTACTCATGTGGCAGAAAGTTTGTTCTCTGTCCTTGTAGTTGGGGGTGGTCGTCACCCTTCTTGCCCATCATGTTGTCTTCTAGTAAAGAGAGATGCAGCGTACTCCATTGGACAGTGATATAATGGGAGAGGGCAGTAGAAGATGTCCTAGAAGATCCTTTGTTGTGGTGGTTTTAAACCTGTTCTGGTTTGCAGACTCCTATGAGTCTGGGTGCTCTGGCACACTTAGAGACGCGAAGCTAGCTCTCGGCAGGCTCGTTTCCCTTGGTTTTTGTTCACAGACCCCTAACAAATACTCCATAAATTCACAGAGTCTAAGGATAACAGGCTGAAACCAACTGGAAGTCAAATCGGCTGTTGGATAAGACTCTTCCAGTGGAGAGGCTGGCTGTGCCTTTCTCATCAGCGTAACTAGCCAAGAGCGCGGCACCCTTCGCGCCAGGTGGCGAGTGCCATCTTGCAACCAGCCATCGCAGGAGCCATCGTGCCCTTGAGGGTCTCCTCCATGTGTCGCAATGCACGGTCGGTCTCCACAGCGGGTTTAGTGCCGTCTCCCGGGTAAAACGGATCCGTGTTGGGGATCCGACCTGGAGTCTGAAACCGCGGCTGCCACGTGAAGAGGAAGGGTGTCGTGTCGGGACTAGAGGTTGTCTGAATGTTATACACGGAGGAAATGGAAGGAATTTCAGAAACGTTTTGACTGCGTGAGTAAACATAGTTCTGGAAATATTTCCTTTTTAACTTCGTTTTGCGACTTCCAAATTCTTTTTATTTTGGGGAGGGATTGTTTGTTTATATATGTTACTTAAGGAGGGGAAATGAACTGTGTGAAAAGATGTTACTCTGCTTGGGGGGGGAGACAACACTCGGTAGCTGTTCTCAGCAGTGGCTCTCAAATTAATCTTTTGTGCTAGAAACACTGCAGATACTCTGTGGTTGAAGTTTTCCAATTAAATTAAAAATACAGCTGTATAGTGATGCATATTTACGTGGTGGCTGCACTTCAGGATTTCTTCTTCACCACCTTACCAGTGTTTATACTACTACTATATACTGTTATTCTGAAGTGCCTCCTGCAGCAGTTTTATTTGCATTAGTTTTATTTTTCAGTACTGAATTAGTAACCATTTAAAACTGTCAACCACATGTAAACAAGCGGTGCATAAGTTATGAATAACAACTTACCTTGAATTACAGCTGCCTGTTTGTATTGCACAAGGCACCGCGTTGGGGGAATTGTGAAACGCCTGAATTCAGTAGTGCAACATCTTTTCTATTTATCTGGTTTCTTGTAGCCCATTTGAATAAATATCTTGATGCTCGCACGATTCCCACAGCCGGCGATCCTGGTAGGGGGATTGCTGGATTGCCATGTTGCTGAAATATGCTGGCTCCGCTCCCGTCCATCTACCACGTGATGAGCAACATTTTTGCAGGCTCTGTAGAAGCTGTGCTTGCTCGCTATGTAGCTCTTCAGTTCTGACCGAAGAGCAAAAGAGCTTGGATGGGGGAAAAGTTAAAAAAAAAATCATTATTAACTGATTTAACAATAATAAAATGTATTTAACAAACACTTGATCCAAACATTAATTCTTCAAACTGTGCCGGTAGGCTCTGATGACAGGTGAAAAAATGATTATCTTTTTCTTTACTTTGAAAACTGATACAGAGATGTAATTTAAAAAATTAATATCCTCTTATTTTTAACGCGGGAATTACCTGTGACACGCAAATTTATTTCTTTTGATTTGGCCCCTTAAAGACAAATCTTTTATTTTCGCTGAGTATGACTTGGGCTAATCAAGTTGATGATGTGTTATTCAAGGTAACGTCAGTGAATGTACTTAGTAAAATTTCGCAAAACGTTCTCATTATCTGGAGAACGTTTCCGTCTCACTCTTTTCAATTAAGTGTTTAGGGTTACTTGCGGAGCGCAGGGGTCGTCTTTACAAAGATGCCCCCGTGCAAATAAGCAGGTGTGGAGAAAAGCTGGCCAAAGTTTGTAGTGAGGTTTGATTGAGTAGCAGAACCAGTGGTATGCCTTTCCGAAAGCCCTGCCGTACCTCCTCAAATACTTGCTTTTATTTAGTTACTGCTTTCTGTAATAGGAAGAGGTGACAAGGGATGCACGTGGATATCCAATACTGAGGAAAGGTTAAATGAGAAGGGTCGTTCTTAGCGGTATGTGATGGATAGTTGGAAATATATGAGCTAGTTTTCTTATATGTGGTCACAAAAGATGTCTGAGATGATACGTTTTTATTTTGACTTAAGTGAAAGTGTGGGTGCTTGCCGTGTGTTTCCAATATTGTTTGATCGGTTGCACGGAAAAAAAAAATGGTGAAAACTGCAGGTGACGGTATGGTGTTTGGTTTTTACTTTACCTTTTATATGTCAGACCGTGAATTTTTAACAATGACCAACCAAAAAAAGTCCCACGTGCAGAGCCCGCCAGCTCGTAGTAGGTTTGAATACACTTCTTAATTGGTTTAGGTTTATTTGCCTGCATTAATTGATTTAGGTTTACTTGCCTGCAAGCCCGTAGAGAGCGGTGCAGTTGCACGGCTCTGCGCGAGGGCATAATTAGCCTGCAGGATTGCCCTGGCTTAAATAAAATGCTGATTTAGCACGTCAAATCCAGACTACCTGCATTATGCAAGAGGGAAAGAATTTGCCTGATTGTAGTCCTGTCAACACAGAGAGATTGCACCAGTATAACAAAATAGACTTCTAAAGTCTTGTTTAAATTAGTGCGTGCTTTTGTCTGGATTCTATTAAAAAAATGTTAGTACCGAGAGCCACAATAGCTCACTCTGTTACCAAGGGCCGGAGCAGGCTCCGGTTGCATCAGACTATTGTTTTTTATTGGAATCCTTTCGTGCGTCCTGCACGCTTGCTAGGCGTCGTTTCTAAAGCATCAATCCGAAAGAGAGGTGGTATCTCCTGGTCCTGAGTGAAATTTTCCTGGGTGGGATTTCTAATGAACTTCTAACCGCTTTCAATCTGGCCGTGCCTTTTTGGTTCAAAATGAAGAAATTCCCATTCCCGAGTGCCTAGAGCTGACAAAACTTTCACTTGGAGCCTCTTTCTCTTCAACTTATTAAATTCCGCCTGGGTTTAGCAGAGGCTGGTACAGCCATCTGTAGTTCCTGAGGTATGCCAGCCAGTATGTGGGCAGAAGAAAATTTAATATATAGGATGTCTTTCTGGAATGCTTGTGGCTTTGTATAATTGTCCCGTCTAGAGGAGTGGAATTTTTCTTGAAAAAATCCTCATCTATCCATGGATTTCTGTTTTATAACGCTGTTTCAATAGATTGAAGTCCTTGCCTTGGAGATATCCCCCGTGCAGTTTTCTGATCGCTTGTTTCCTTCCCACATTAAAATGTAGTTTTAAGTTGGAAACACTTTTTTGTTTATAATAAAAGGAAGTTTTGGAAGTATATGCTACATATCCCCAAAGGATCGCTGCACTCTTTGAGCGATCTGGAATGTCAGAACTTCCCACGTGTGCAAATTCACCAGGGAAACGTTGACAAATGCCTGACTGAGGGCTTGGGTTGAAGAGACCATATGGGACACAACTCCCAAAGGCTTCCTCCGCCATCTTAGAATCACAGAATCATAGAATCGTTAAGGTTGGAAAAGACCCTTAACATCATCGAGTCCAACCGTTAACCCAGCACTGCCAAGCCCACCACTAAACCCTGTCCCTAAGCACCACATCTCCCCGGCTTTTAAATCCCTCCAGGGATGGAGACTCAACCCCTGCCCTGGGCAGCCTGGGCCAGGGCCTGACAGCCCTTTGGGGGAAGAAGTTTTTCCTAACATCCAACCTAAACCTGCCCTGGCGCAGCTTGAGGCCGTTCCCTCTCGTCCCATCGCTTGTTCCTGGGGAGAAGAGACCGACCCCCCCGGCTCCAGCCTCCTTTCAGGCAGTTGCAGAGAGCGATGAGGGCTCCCCTCAGCCTCCTCTTCTCCAGGCTGAGCCCCCCCAGCTCCCCCAGCCGCTCCTCCCCAGCCTTGGGCTCCAGCCCCTGCCCCAGCCTCGCTGCCCTGCTCTGGCCACGCTCCAGCCCCTCCATGGCCGCCTTGGGGTGAGGGGCCCAGCGCTGAGCACAGCATTCGAGGGGCGGCCTCACCAGTGCCCAGTGCAGGGGCACCATCACCTCCCTGCTCCTGCTGGCCACGCTATTCCTGATACAAGCCAGGGTGCCATTGGCCCTCTTGGCCACCTGGGCACACTGCTGGCTCATGTTCAGCGGTTGTCGACCACCCCCCCCAGGTCCTTTCCCACCAGACAGCTCTCCAGCCGCTCCTCCCCATGCCTGCAGCGGTGCCTGGGGTTGTTGTGCCCCAAGCGCAGGACCCGGCCCTGAGCCTTGTTGACCCTCACGCAGTTGGCCCCGGCCCAACGATCCTGCTGACTGCCATGCCGTTATCGTGGCCTGGCCGCTAGCAGTAATTTAATGTACAGGGATGCGCATAATGCAAGTGCGTTACGGAGGAACTCCTGGTCTCGATACGTGGTCCAGCATTTGTTAAATGGAAGGCTAGGCAGAAGTCAAGGTTGGTTATCACCTTAGCCATCTGTTTTTGAACTTTGAGGTACTTTCTTGTCAATTATGAAGGGGGAAAAAAAGCCCAAACCCACATTTGCCCCCTAAACAAGAAACTTGAAGAAAATGTCTCTCTTTAATGTCTTCAGAAGACTTTACAGTGTTGTGACCTTATCATTTTTCTCAAAGAGCGGAGTCCCTAGCATGCCAAAACAGGCATGTTATATCTAAAATGTATTTACATCTGCTTTACATCACTGCAGCTGTGCAAAGCGGGCTGTATGTCTCCATACCATAGCTCCCAGTTTACAGTGGGCATAGTAGTGAGCAGGGCAATGTTAGAGAGTGGCTTTACTGGGACAGAGGTTGCTCGGTTTTCACCCCTGCTGCAAAGCATCCCTTTTGCTCCCCTGCATCTGCAGGTTCTTCCATGCTGGCACCTCATTCACAATCCAGCCGCTGCAGCAAATGTTCAAGTTCTAAACGGGCTGTATTTGTAGTTAGATTCAATTTCTAATTCATTATTCTTTAGGTATATTTTCAGAAGATGTATTCTGTGGTAGGAATATTACAATTTTTGAAGAAGTTTGAACCCCTTGAAAAGCCGTGCCCCTGTGTGGCTTGGTTGACTCTTGCTTTGGCAGCTGCGTTGTTCAAAAATTTCATTTTCTCCCATCATGCTCGTTCCTTCCTAGCTGTTAAAATTGACACAGAGGGCAAAGGGATAGTCAGTAAACCTGAAAAATAATGCCAATAAGACAAGAGCAGGTGCTTTTCCGCGCACAGGACTTGTTTTCACAAAGGTATTACAGAGACCAAGACTGCAGGAGAGCTTACGGGATCGAGCAGTGCGAGTGGAAGCCAGACAGTATCTTTACCAGTTGATCCCAAATATCCTAGAGCTGGAGTTAGGCCCTCTTTTTGCTTTAAACATAGGAACATCATATATCTCTTTAGATTTTGTGAGGAATCCTTAGGACAGAGATAGTCTTTTATCTGCAACACATTACTAAATTCGCTGGACTTCAAGCTTCTCCTGTGGCGCGCGCTATTTCTGACCGAAAAATCCCAGGCTTACCTTTTGACTCAAACCTACTTTTCTTTCCTATTAAGGTGTCAAGCTGTGAGCTGTATTCAGTAAAAAATGAGTTCAAAAGCAAGAGTCTTTCCAGGGAATGGGCTCATCTGCCGTTTGTTTCCAGGCCACAGTCGGTGGCACCCTGGCACCGGCAAAGCTGATGGAGCAGAAAGTAAATAAGGGCAGTTGTAAACCCCAGGATGGGGATCAGACTCGCTCGTCACCCCAGCTTCCATTTTGCCAGTAGAATTTAAAAATACATATGTAAATATATTCCCGAGCCAAGAGTGGTAGCTAGACCTTTGTGTTGAGCTGCATGTCCATGCCTAGGCCTTTTTCTCCCCCGTGCTTTTTTGTTTGGGGGTTTTTTTCCCCCCCCCACAGGTGAGAAGAAGATAAAAGAGACTGAAGGAGGATAGACCAGCAGCCTGCAACTTTATTTCTGCGTTTTAGCTATAAATGTAGATCGTGGGTTTGGGTACAGGGTTCCCCACTTAAAACTGGCAGATGTTGAATATCAAAATTACACATATGTTGTTGATCAGCATTTTGCAAACCCACTGTTGTCTGTTAGCTGGTCAAAAGTAAGCCTTTTGCTAAACAAAAGAGGCATAAGAAAAACAATGCTTTTCCATAATACAGAAGATGCCTCTGGTTTCTCTGGCTCTTCGTAGTTCTTCTTTGCAGATTATGAAGATAGGTTTGGGGTTTTGTTTTTTTGGAGTTTCTTTTGTGTTTCCAGTCTCTAAAGTTCTGTTTCTTATTATGATTGTTTCTGCTTTCCAGAGACCTAAGATAACAAGTTGGCTCATAAATTCCCTTTCTAATTTTAGCCACGGGAAATGCTGCTCCATACATTCAAAGTGCTTTTCCAGGTAGGCTGGTTTGTTAGAATCCAGGCGTTTTGGGTTACGTGCTTTTGTTTACACTGAGCTGGAAGTGGTTTCTACGGGTTAGAGGGGGGGACTTGCTTCATCGGAAAGGCAGCTTTGCAGGTTGGAGAAAATGACTTTTCTTTTATGTGAAGTCATCCAGTGTCGTCTTGCACAGTCCTGCAGAGTGAGTGACAGAAAATGCCTGGTGATACAAAAGGCAGTGATGTGCTTTTGGTTTCCAGCTATATTGCTGAAATACCTGGACGTTGAAGGCTGAAATTCCAGACCGCAGCAGGACAATTCCTAAGAGTATTTTTAGGACTTTTAAAAAAAAAAACCAAACCAAAACTCATGGAATATTTTTATGTCATTCTACATAGCCACTTCCCAGACCGGTGAGATGCGTTGTGTCTGACCTTCCTGGCACTTCCACCGCTATTTTTCAAGAAGGATGGATATCATCATGTAGAGGTTTTTATTTAATAATATTGAATGTTCAGTAAACCGCTCTGGTGTGTCATGTTGCACACAAACCATACATCACGCAGAAGCAGTAGAAATTTGCAAGCATTTTGTATAGGGGCTATAAGAATTAACATTAAAATCTTCCTTACTTGTCTGTGAAGAAGTCTGCTGGCTTGGGCTCTGCAGGGACGGGGTTGCTTTCAGGCGTGACGATGACAGGAGGAAGGGACTGCTGCCCCTAGTACCTGGAGGAGGGACGGCAAGAGAGATGCTGTGCCTGGAAGAGAGAAGTAACTCTCAGTGATGCTGGGGAAGCTAAGAGAAGAAAGTAAACCTGCATTTGCTGTACGGTTATGGAAACATGCTCTCCTCCTGTCTGAAAATCCTATTTAATTTATCTGGGAAGGTGGTGAAAAAGGTGAAGGTCTAGAAAAAGGAAAAATGAGGGAACTGTGAGTTTGTAGTCGGAAGCAAGCAAAAGCAGCGCCCCGTGGGTATGTGTGGGGTGGGAGCTATCACAGCCTCGCAGCTGGAGTAAAGATTAAACGTAAAGACAAAATATCAAGTTAAGTACTTCGTCCTTTCTCTCTGATCTTTCCTGAGGACCGAGGGAGAAGAGCACTTTCTTAGATGCTGTGTCTAGTGTTGTTTGAACACAACTGCTGGTAGCTCCTTCAGGCAGTCAGCTAAACTCCATTTGGCCCAGCTGGTTGGGCACAGCTAGCAGGCTGGGTTAGGCAAGTGCTTCCACTCTTGGAGCATCAGAGCAGCCCTGCCGAGAAGGCCTTGGGGGTGCTGGGGGATGAAAAGCTGGCCATGGGCCGGCCATGTGCTCTCACAGCCCAGAAAGCCAAGCGTCTCCTGGGCTGCATCCCCCGCAGCGTGGGCAGCGGGGCGAGGGAGGGGATTC
This sequence comes from Nipponia nippon, assembly GCF_047370975.1. Taxonomy (NCBI): domain Eukaryota; kingdom Metazoa; phylum Chordata; class Aves; order Pelecaniformes; family Threskiornithidae; genus Nipponia; species Nipponia nippon. Next base: position 2,545,427 of record NW_028262369.1, read on the forward strand.
TGCCCCTCTGCTCCGCTCTGGGGAGACCCCCCTGGAGCCCCGCGTCCAGCTCGGGGGTCCTCAGCACGGGAAGGACATGGGGCTGTTGGAGCGGGGCCAGGGGAGGCCACCGAAATGCTCCGAGGGTGGCCCAGCTCTGCTGGGAGGACAGGCTGAGAGCTGGGGGGGTTCAGCCTGGAGAGGAGGAGGCTGCGGGGAGACCTCACTGCGGCCTTGCCGTGCTGAAAGGGGGCCGACAAGAAAGGGGGGGACAGGCTTTTTAGCAGGGCCTGCTGCGACAGGACAAGGGGGGATGGTTTTAAACTGAAAGAGGGGAGATTCAGACTGGATATAAGGAAGAAATTGTTTACGCCGAGGGTGGTGAGACAGTGGCAGGGGTTGCCCAGAGCGGTGGGAGATGCCCCATCCCTGGAAACCTTCAAGGCCCGGCTGGACGGGGCTCTGAGCACCCTGATGTGGTTGAAGCTGTCCCTGCCCATGGCAGGGGGATGGAGGGGATGGCCTGGAAAGGGCCCTGCCAGCCCAAAGCATCCTGTGATCTTGTAAACTTGCTGGAAAAGCCGCCCCTCTTGCAGGTCAAGGTCAGGCTAATGACTCCCCATCCTGGGCCTGATGCCTTGGAGGGGACCTGTGGGGTTCTGCCATGGAAGCTCTGCACTCTCCTGTTCTACATGGGCAAGCAGATGTTTGATCATCTGCCTGTGCCTCTTCGGAGAGGAAGGCGCTGTGAGCGCTCGTCCCGTACGCCGCCTCTTTGCACAGCCTTTGGTGCTGCACAGTCCCACGAGTTCTGGGCTGCTTCAGAGGTTCAAGCAGAAATTTATTAATTTTTTTTTTTAATTGTTATTATTTTTTCCCAGTTACTGAAATGCTCAACTGAGATTTTTCTCTCCAGGTGATCTAATTACAATGCAGCGGCTTGCTTGAAATTAAAAATGCACCTATAGGCCTTTACATGCCTAAATTTCTGAAAACCAAAAGCCTAAAGTTGCGCTTCAAAGTCAGAGCGACTCCGGCGAGTTCCCATGTAGAATTACAACTAGCGCATGGCTTTTCCGCTCTCCCCACTGTGACAGGTCAACTGACCGAAAGATGTTTTGCAGGGATATCGCAACCCCTTTGATTACCCACTTTGTATTTACCAGGTGCCCAGGTAAGGACATTCCTCTGAGCTTTTGCTTCTCTCTTCAATTCTGTCTACAAAAGTACTTTAATCATGAAATTATTAGAAGCTTCAAGGGGAAAAACTCTGTGAAGTTATTGAAGTGTAACAATCTTTTATAGAATCGTAGAATCGTTTGGGTTGGAAAAGACCTTCAAGATCATCGAGTCCAACCGTTCACCCAGCACTGCCAAGGCCACCACTAAACCATGTCCCTCAGCACCACATCTCCCCGGCTTTTAAATCCCCCCAGGGATGGGGACTCAGCCCCTGCCCTGGGCAGCCTGGGCCAGGGCCTGACAGCCCTTTGGGGGAAGAAATTTTGCCAAAATAAGATTGAAAAATAGGGAAAAAAGTAATATAAGCAATCACCCCTGTTTACATTTAAAGTTGCACATTTCCTGGCACCACGTTCAGCTCGGTTACTGGGTACCTCTGGATTTTAAATTTCATATTCACCGGTTTTCACGTTTCTTCTCTAGTGAAATAAAGTTCCTGTCCTTCCGTTCCTGATGTTTATGCACTTTGAGCAGCATTTCACGTTCTAGGTGTATATTGTGGGCAGTCGATCCCTTGAGCAGCCGAGCGCGTTACCAGCGCGCGTCCGGATCGCTGTGCCGCGCCGTTGGGCTCTCAGGGGTCGGTGGCCTCGCGTGGCTTTTGCTGGTTCTGGGGTTCCTCGTTGCGGTGTAAGGGACCCGTTCCCAGTGAGATAGGTGAGAGCCTTGTGCTGGGGGGGAGGAAGGGGTTTGCAGGAACTCTCTGTGCAAGAGTGGGTCCGATAAAGTGAGAAACTAGTCCCCATAAATACACATTTGGCAGCTATTGAATTTTAAGAATGAGGGAGAGGATTTGCTACTGAAAATCATCTTTAGATTCAGCAACAACTTGGACCTAAAGGATACTGAAGCTCCTGGAATGATGGTATACACTCTTGTTATTTCTTGCATAAACATGAGGCTAGGTTAGTACCTGAAAAACTACGCTTTTGACAAGGGGAAAAAAAAATGCAACATGGAAAAGTTAGATGCCAAAAAGAAACTGCAATTAGAAGAAGTAAATATGTTTCTGTTCTGTTTTGGGTTTTTTGTTATTTGCCTGTCATATTACATTCCAGAAATTGCACTTAATAATTTATTTTACACCGCAAGTCGGAGTCTAATGAAATTGTATAGCAGCATGTTTTATTGTATGAGGAAACCAAACTGGAGGTCTCTGCTTTCTTTCCTTGGAGTGGCAGTGGCCGAATACCAGTATTTTCACTCCCAGATTTTTGGCAAAGTGCAAAGATGATGTCTTTAAAAAGTGCGGAGAAAACTTTTTATTGGATTTCTAAAAAGAGAAAGCAAGAGCTGGTTGATTGCAGGGAAGCAGAACCCAAAAGCGCGTTACTGCCCGTCGGTTCAGAAGTAAAGGGGCTAAAGCCAGTCCTGAACCGCAGAGCTTTTTATAACGACCTTGCTATTACCACTACTAGTTACTTGTATCAGAGTTATATAAAATGAGATATTAAATTACTGAAAGGTAGTAGCTAATATTGTTCATCAGGGCAGACTGCAGCAGGTGATTAAAATTACTTTCTAGCTGGAAAGTAATTCTTGCTCTTGCGTGGGAGTGAGAGTCGCTGTGGTTCGCACGGTGGAAGAGTTTCCATGCGAATTCTAATTTTGTGAGGTGAGATACTGCAAAAGTAGAGGGTTGTGAAAAAAGAGCTCAATTCGTTTTATAGATTTACACTTAATTATTTGGAAAGAGATGTGTTTAAATGATTAAAGTATGTAGACTAAGGGAAATGATGGAAAGATAAACAGTGAAGGAGGAGCATTAATATAAAACTCTTTAGTAAAAGGGGGCATAATCAATAGAATTTGGATTTTATTACATCGCTACAAGGAATATTACTAGTCGTACAGAACAGAGGGCTGCCTATTGGCAAGCAGCTACTCTGAAAAGGAAGGTCACCTGTTAGTTAAATGCTCTTTCCCTGTGCTGCAACCAAAAAGGTGAAGCGACTCATGGGGGGAGGAACAAGAATATATAATAAAAGTGGGATTACGTTCTTATTAAATGAATCGGTAAGACCGTGCCTGAAATATTGCCGTCGTTTTTTGGTGTCTCTTAGAAGCGGTGCTGGAAAGGGTTTCAAAAGCATTTGAAGTTTGTTAGGTAGAGCCGTGAGAAGTATGACACATTCCATTTGCCAGAAAGTAATTTTCCTGTCTGCTGTCAATAGAGGGCTAAAAAGTTTCAATTCCATACAGGTGAAGCATCAAAAATTGAAACTTGAATCCTGTCTTACCAAGGAATTGCTTATCAGTATTTGTATTAATCCCCCATCTTTTGAGATCTCCTGCAGGAGAAGACATCCTGTCTTTAAAAGATGCATGGAGGGATGCCCTCTACTTTTCTAAAAATCGCGTTAGATTGGCATGACAGCAACTTCTGTCCCGAAGTCATGAGGATAAATGAGCTGAAGGAAAGGAAATAAGTGACTTAATTAAGGACTTGAAGGGCCAGAACATCTTTGCTCTCCCTTTCCCCGTTCCTTCCCGGCAAGTGACTTCCCACCAGTTGCCTGAGACAGTTTTTCTCTGCAAACACAGCCACAGTCGAGGACGGCAGGGTCGCTCCAGCCTGACCCATCCCAGTATAACCCAGCGGCGGGCAGGGTGCAGGCAGGGCGCAGGCAGGGAGCTCCGGTCTCTGCCTGCCCTGCCTGCGCCCATGTTACTGAACTTCCCCGTTGCTCTGCAACGACCGGGTTTTCTCACGCTACGGAAACCAGGTTGAAGACTGGGATGTTTATACACAGCCTTATTTATACTTTTGTTTATTTTTGTGCATACAGAAAATAATTTGTGTGTGAGTGCATGCGTATTATTTTTTTTATTGTTATTAAGAGTATTTTTTAGTGTTTGGGATGGTTTTCTGTTTTTATAAGCTCAGAGAAATGCCACTGATAAAAAGAAAAGCTAACTGAAGGAGCCAAGTATAGCAATTCCTTCATGCTTCTAAAATTCAGCGTTAGTGGGACTAATGAACCCACTGTAGTTGTACGGAGATCTCACCTGTTAACTATTTTGCCAAAAATCGACTTTACGGACACTGCCATGTCAATACTCAAAATGGTTGAATTCCAGAAACGAGTGGTTTGGCTCAGCATGCGGGAGCTGTTACTCTTTGTAACGCTTACAGATTTTTCACAACTTGAAGACAAGTGAAGGAAATGGCTTGTGTTTCTCAAAGATAGATGATCCAGCTCATTTTTCCCCCAGGGCAGAAAATACTATATACATGAAATTAGTGCGCTGGGGGGCGGGTGGTTGTAGCCGGTTCCCCATCTTTGCTTCCAAGAGCCATCTCTGGAAAAAGCAGAAACACGCTGCAGGATAAAGCCTGCCAGAGTACAGATTTGCTATCAGGCAGTTTGAGGTTGTCTTATTTTTCAGCATTTATTTGGAATAAATTTGGGGGAAGGGAACGAGTATAAGATTAAGAATGGCAGGAGGGGAAGAAAGGCTGAGCTTTGCCTTTATAAACGGCATTATAAGCATCTCATAACACTTTCTTCACTGCCGTGCCTTGACTTACATCGTTGCGCAGCAACGCGCCAAAAATTGCACTGTGTTTGCTGGTTTTCACATAAAATAGCAGCTCCTCCATCGTTGGCTTATTAATTTAATATTGTCTCGTTACCTAATGGATTTAAACGTGCTGCGTGCTGGTGTGAATGTTTTTCACTCCGTACGCCGTTGTATGGAAAATGACAGTGTGGATTGTACTAATTCACTGGAGGAGGAGGAACACTGTTCTCGTATAATACATTTTAGTTACATCGATACAGTTCTACTGAATTAACGATCCCTTCTTTTATACCGGAATATTTCAGACCGAACGTGGGAGTTGCTTTGTGAAGTGTCAGAGAGTTGCAAGGAGTACTAAAGCAAATCAAATTTTCCTATCATAAGAAGGATTTAATAACAAACAAAGTATTAGGTAGGCAATGTTCGTCAAGTTCTGTAAAGCTGAAAGATTTTTACACCTCCTAATTTTCCAAAAGTTTACAAAAATAACCTTTTTTTTTTTTTTTTCTTACTTGCTCTCCTGAGACCCTGCCCTTCCATTCAGCGCTAGGAGAAGCCCTGCTGACTTCTTACTAAACGCGTGCTGCCATTCTGCAGGATATTGGCTTTTCTTTGTCCGATTCCAAATTACCCATTTTTGAGTAACGCTCCCTGTTCGGCGGACGTGGCGGGGCTGGGGAGCGCGAGGAGGCAATAAAGAGATTTTTATAGTCAGTTCTCGGTGCCAGCGCCCAGCCATTTTAGCCAACTTCAAACCTTGCAGCTGAAGCCTGCGGGACAAAGCGGGCGCGAGCGGCCGTCGATGCGAAACGCGGGGAGAGCGGCGGCGGGTTTGCCAGGGGAGGGGAGGACGAGGGGCGCAGGGGGCCGAGGAGCCGCGGCACGCTGCGGTTTCAGGTTGGGGCGAGGGTGGATTCCGCTTTCCCAAACCCCTTTTCAGTTACTGGCGTACCGCAGCCTTTTCCCTTTTTCCTCGGTGTTCAGCTCAAACTGGAGATAATTTTACTGTATGCAACAGATAGATGAAATAATCACGCTACGCAGCGCAGTAAGGCATAAAAAGTGCCTTTTCAAAAATACAAAGAAAATATGTTTGTCTAGAATAAAAATAGGGGACTAATAGGAGTGGTAAAATAATCCTGATGCTTTAAGGTAGCTTTTAAAAATAGGAGTAGTAAGCTTAATGCTCTAGCTTTTACCACAGTAAACGTATAATTGTAAGCTGATTGTGGTGAATTCCTTAAGTGACAACCCCCATCAATATAAGTTTTAAAGAGACAGCCCAACATCTGGAAGCCAGCAGCAGCTCAGGATTTTATTAAGCAGCACTGCCAAATAAAATCCGAGCGCTACTATAAGCGATATAAAAATAAAGATTGGCTTATAGCGTAACATCTCAAATAGGAGAGGGAGTGCTCCGGAGCTCGGAGAGGCTGTGAGAACACTGTCGCTTTCCCAGCGGCTTCGGAGCCTGAAGCTGAAATGGTTGAGGCAGAAGCGGGTTTCTGCGTTGGTTGTAGAAGTGTTCAGGAGCTGAAGTTACTGGCGGAATAAACAGAGAAACTGCAAAATTGCTATTAGGAATAAATATTTAATAACATTTATTATAATTACATAATAATATAGTAAATATTCAATAAATAAATATTACTTATTGGAAAGGTTATAGACAAAGTACTGCCTGTGTTACACATTGCAGACGAAAAAAAGGTTTATAGAATACGGTTTTCTGTCTGTAACGAAGGTTATGAGAGAATGACCTTATCGCCGCGAACAGAAACCTGCCCTCTTCCAAGGGCGGCAACTTGACATAGTTATTTCCAGCTTTCGTCCTGCGGGCGGAGGCAGTTGAGCGCAGTCGATGGCTGTGACAGTCGTGTGTCTGGCTGCAACTGGGTGACAAATATCAGAAAAAGGGAGGGGGGTGATGCACGGCCGACCCAAATACAAACCCTGCCGCCGGCCGTGAGCGAGAGGTCGGCCGCAGAATCACGGGGGACAGCAGTCTCTGGTACCGCAAAATAACGAGCGCTTTCCAGTTCTGTGAGCTGATGACCTCCGCGCTTTTCGGAGCGCATCCGTGCCCTTCCTTGCTGAGTGGGAGATTTCCCATACGCTGGCAATAAAACGAACTCGTTTGAATTCAGAAAGCAGCGTGATTAGTAGCTCCTTCTTAGTCTTTGTGCCTAGAAATAACCCAGAACTTCATAATGCAAAGTTTCAAGGAAGTAAAATAAATGATCTTCTAAACAAAATTCAGATTTTTTTTTTTTTTTAACAGGTTTTTGATACAGCGTGGTATTTACCAGCCTGGCCTTTAATATTGGATCTGCTTTCCAATTATGCTTCAATTCATACAACAGTTGCAGAGAGCGTGTGTGGGCGTACGTGCGAGAGATTGATTTTGTTCTTTAAAAATGTGAAGTCTGCACTAACTATGAAAACCCATCAGAATTTCTAGCACTTAAACGCCATTTCCTTTCTCAAAGTGCTGCCAGCGTTAAGCGATCTTCACGACATCTCTCTGTCAAATGGAGAGTGCAAGCGGAGCAATACATGCTGATTTTTCAGAAGTAGAATGTCAACACAGATATCGCTGATAAACAGGCTGCAAATCCTTTCCAGAAGTAAAGAGTTAATGCGAGACCTCAAATTACAACCTGGAAGTGAATACATAAGGTCTTAGTTCTGTTTTTCGGAAGTAGATGAGTGAAAAGGGAGTAAAGACAGTACGTGAGTCCTGGCTGTTGCTGTGTGTTGGAGCAGTCTCTTGTGTCTGGGACAGCAGATGTTGGGCAGTCCTCATTGCCACCGCTTTACACAGAGCATCTTTATATTCCTGGTGTTTGTTCCCAGCCACTGCCTTTTCGTGTGCTGTGTTCCCAAGCCTTGATAGTGCTTTGATAGTTACCTTATTTCATATCAGAGAAGTCCAAAGGAGTGTTATTTTTGTCTTTCTTGCGTTTCTGACTGTTCATTTATTTTTTTTTTTTCCTGTAGGTTTGAAAACCTACCTGATCTCTGGTCAGAAGGTGAAGGAGCCTCACTGCAGCTGTTCACAAGCGTTGCTTCCCGGCTTGGAGGCCGGAGACGGAGGCAGGGTACAGGGAGCATCGTCAGCCGAGAACGCCGGTGACTTGACAAAGACTCTCAAACCTGCCGAAAAACCTAAGGTGAGTTCTTGTATCAAACCCAAGCAGCGTGGATCTCAAACTGGGCAAACCAGGGAGAGATGTGTGGATAGGGAAACCTTACTGGTTTGTTCATGCACTGCTTTATGTATTTGTATGTGTGTGTGTATATGTATATGTATGTATGTGTATGTGTGTGTATATACATACAGTGACAAAATATAGTTTGAGGGACACAAAAATTTACAAAGTAAAATGCCTTGCCAATTGACGAGGAATCCCCAAAGTAAGGTGAACACTTTTTAAAGGTGGTTTCAAAGATTATTTTTTTTTATTATTTTTTAATATATTTCAGAACTGAGAGGTCAATGCTGCTTTTTCAATGGTCTTGATTTTCTGGGGGAATAAAGAATATGCTTTAAGCAGCTACTCTAACTTCTGTGAATTTCTGCTTTTGCTGCACCCTGCTTCTGCCATTGCTCTATCGCGCAGGTCATGTACCTGTGAACCTTTTCAAATAAGTATATAGCAGACACCCCCCCAAAAAATAACGGGATTGTTTGTGCGGTGGGAGAAAATGCTCCGGCAGGCCATGAGATTGTGTTTTGTCTGCTTGCTCTAGAAACCTATATCTGGAACTGAGGGCAATGATTTGTATGGATTCAGCTTAGAGAAATGATGACATTTTGTTATGTTCACACCTCTCGCAAGATCTCTTGACAAGGAAATCTGTGAAACAATGTGCTTTGCTTCGAAGCTTTGCTGTTACTCTCCACCTTCCAGCTCAGAACAGATTTCCCAAACAACAGATGTCTGTTCCCTGTTTTCATTTGTGCTAAGATTTCCTCCTCCGGGGTTGCCTGAGCTGGGCACGAAGGTCAGAACCACAGGTGGTCATCTGCAGGTCACTGTCCTTAGGCTTCAGTGTGTTTAGTCCTGAGCGGATCTCTTCACCACGGGTTTGAGATTTAGCTGACGGAGTGGACGAGGGGGTGACTTTCATGCTGCTCCATTTTTGCTGCTCGTATGTTGGTCGTCTGGGTTAGAAGGGCATGAGTTGGGCACGTTTACCCTGCCTCTGTGCCAGGTTTTAATTTTGGAGTAAAACCACTGGATTGCAAGTGAGATGAGCTGGAAAGCTAGCCCAAAGATATGGTCCAAAGTTAAGTGAGCTCCTTACAGAGCAAGCCAGGGCTGTCTAACTACAGAAGGTAGCTGTAACCATCTTTATTCCTCCCCAAAATACGCGCTGTGTGTGGTTTGACTGCATTCAGGTTGCTGGTGATACTTTTCCATTCCTTCTCCCGTGTAAGAAAGAATATATTTGGCATCCCTCAGGCACCACCTTTCCAGCTCTCTTGTCTTTCACTGAAGGTACTAGCAAATAAGGTAGGAAAATACATCTCGGAGCAGTCAGTGGGTGTCTGTACAAATAAGCCTGTCTGTGCGGCCCGGTGCGTGGCCACGCAGAGGTACAGATGTGACAGTAAGGGGTAGAAACTCCTTTATTTCAAGTAGTGAAAGAAGAAGAATGTACCAAGTGGAGCAGTATTACTGAGCTGCCTGTCCGTGGAGCAGAAGGGAGAGAGGAGGGATTAAAGCAGTAAAACTAAGGCTGCTGTCCTGAGAGAAAGCGAGGATGCCTTCTTAATGTCAGCCAGCAAAGTAAGCTGTAACTTGAGGACCGTGAAACTGCAGCAGGCTACAGGACTGACCTGACTGCAGCTAGGATTTGATAAAATTTGTTATGTATTAACTTGTGCTACACGCTGTTAAAATGACTCAAGTCCCAAATGAAATCTGTTGTTAAGGCTCAGCTGTGGTATGTGTTTTCTAAAACACGGGGTGACTTTACTCTGCAGAACCGTGGATACAGATGCACCGCTATTCCTAAACATTCCTAAACATCCTATGCAATGCGGAGGCATGCTGCTGGCCCACGATGTTTTGTTTACTGCCTAGTCCCCGATTTTCTGCTCTGGGACCGTCTTGGCTGGGTGTTCATTGCTGTTTAAATGCTGAATGATGGTCTGCACAGTGCGAAAGTGGCTGCCTGAGTAAGTGAAGGAGAAGCTAAAAGCTGCTTCAGAAGAGCACCTAGGACAAGCACCAGCTCAGTTTCAGCCTTCTTGGATACCCTCTCCACCGTTGTGCTAAATCTACTGCATCGAGTTTATGCTTAGAGGTACCTGGTTTTATTCATCACCATGAGCACTGTGGGTCTGGCCAGCGATTTCCTAAGCAGCCTCACAACTCTTTGAAAATAGCGTGCCTGTCTTCCCCAAAATACACGGATGCTGGAGTGAATTTTGAATGACCCCAAAGTCAGCTTTTCCCTGCGGTCTGATAAGCATCCGTATAATGCATGCCACAGACCGTGTCAGAATGCGTATAGCATAGTGATGAAGCAATCGTGCGAACGCTGAGCACTTACTCAAAAACGTGTTCTGCAACTGTAGTTGCAGCATGGGAGCACAAAGCGTGCTTGCTTCTCACAGCGTGGCGAGGTGCAGGTGTATTCCCAATTCCGCAGAGCGTCTCCGAGCGTAGATGTGCACCAGCCTTCTCTCTGCTGGGTAGTCTGTTGTTGGAGTGATTGCGGCCCCGAGAAGGCTGGGTCAAGCTTTCAAGGAATGTTAAATTTGCCAGCCATGCTAGAGTAGGTCTTACAGTGTTAAATAAATAAATATATATGTATATTAAAAAATCCCCACAAAGAACAACTGTGCAATTTAATCACAGATCATGCACAATTTTTGAAAAGGAGTGGGTTTCTTTCTTACAAGGGTTTGGGTTTTTTTTCTTTTTAAAGCCTGCAGCTTGCTGGTAGGGTCTGGAGATAATAATTTGCAAAAGAATCATGACTTACATGCCAACTGTTTTAAATACAAAGCTGTAAACAGTGTCAGTGTAGGAGGAGATGACTCCAGCTCTGCAGAAGAGACTAAGTAGGAGGGGCAAAATTACAGGCAAGTTGAAATATTTTTGTTTTAAAGGGAGTGAGTGGCCATATTGGATGCAAAAGATGACTTTCACATTTTTGGGCTTGAGCGGATGTCCTAGCGGACAAGATCTGTTAAGGAAAGTCAGGAAGGAGAACGCAACAGTAATTGATCCGTGAAAGGAATTGTATTTCCTCCTCTCCACCACTGTATCTGTAGTTCATTTAATTGCAAACCTTGTTGCAGTATGGATATCAATAAAATGCGTGTACATAATTAAAACGGTGAAGATAGAGGCTAAAAACGATAAGTAAATCTATAATAGCAGCTGATTTTTTGAATGAAAACGTTGTAACTTGCTTAACCGGTTTTGGTATCAGTTTATTTTCCCTATCATATTTTATAACATCCATTACTTGACTGGGAATCAGAAGCTGTTGTAAAAACGTTTTAATCATCTCTTGGTATGAAAACAGAAAGTACTTTTCCTTGTCTTGGTGTTTGCTGAAAGCGCGTTAATGTATTATTCATCGCGATGAGGTCACAGAGGCAGTGAGGTCGTGCGAGTGTCTGCAGTAGAGAATGAAGTTAATGGCACTGACTTGAGCACGTCGGGTACGTCAGATGGACTTCTGCCGCTTCCCAAAAGGTCGGGCTGCTTTCCTCAGATTTTTCTCTTCTCATTCAACCCCAGGAGCTAAGCGTTTGGGGTGACCTTGCTGATTTATTAGCAAGATCAAACAGGGAGTATTTTCTTTGTTTTTGATGTTAGAGGTATTTGGTTTTGCTAACTCACTAATGCTCTAGGAGCATCGGAGGCTCGTTAGCCCATCATCATATTAGTTTTTAAAGCCATATAACATTGCCTTCCACAGAGTGGCCAAGGCATTAATGACATTTAGTCCTAGGTTATTTTTTAAACAAAACCATTTAAGAACCGACTTTGTAGTTTCTTCAAGTACGCTGGTGTTTGTTCAGACCGTACAGGTTCAGAACTGAATGGAACTTGCTTATCTGATGCCGGATTAGGAAACTCAGTCGTTTCAGTGCCCCAACCCAGACCCTGCTCCTGAGGAGCAGCGGGTATGATGGTCTGCTGGCTGCTAAGAAGGCTCAGCGTCTTCGTGAAAGCCTTTGAGAGGCTTTATTGAGGGATTAGGTGGATCAGCAGTCATAGGAAGAGTGGGCTGGGAGAAATGCCATGCCGTAACAACCTGAAAATTGAAGATGCTGCGTGATTTGATGTCGGGTGTGACACCAGAGATGGAAAAGTCAGTTCTGAAAAAGACATAGACACTGATCACTGAAACAGGGAGTGAACCTAAAGGCAGTTGTCGCCGTGTTTTTGGACCAGCGGAATGATACCCTACAGGGGCCTGAACCAGTCCAGAATAAACAGATAAAATGGATGTGGGGTGTTGAGCTTGGGACAAAAGGTTCAAGTTGCTTGTTGGAAAGTTTGTGAAGGAGTTTAGTGGATCGTCTACCGCCATTGAGTATAGTGCGCTGAATTTAGCATGCTGTTCCCGGTGACTGGTGTCTCTGTACCCATTCGTAGACTTCTGGGAAGCCTGGCCACCTCCAGAGGAGAGGAATCGCCAGTAGGGATCAGACACGGGGACCCTCCAGTGCAGCGTCCTGCCTGTACACGGCCAGGGCTGGAGAGAAGTATGACAAACTTGCAAGATACAGATAGGGGGTTAATTCCCCTTACGAAGATCACATTTTAACTCTAAGGGGTTAGGTTGTTTTAAAAGCTGAAGTGTGATGTTTTAGGTTGCTCCTAAAATGCATAACCTGCAACTATTACAAGTCCTGATGTTTTTGCTTTTGTTGTTTCCTTGTTTCCCGTGACGTTTGCTTGGTGTTCGGCTTCAACAACATACGACAGCCCGAGCTCCACTCTCCTGTCTTAGAGCACTATACGAAAAAGTATTTCCCTTTATTAGTTTCAGATGTATTGCTTTCCATTTCCCTGTACTGTTCATAATGCATCATGGTGTTCTGTGCTTTTTTTGAATTTTGCTGCCTTTTGTGCCAAGTCTTCACTCAATGCCATTCAGATACTTTTGCAGGCAGCTTTTAAACCAGAAAATTGCAATTCTCTCACGAAAGAGTATTTTGTTCTTCTTGGGGAGGTCCTTTACTAGTATGCAGTGATTACAGTATATCTGTGATCTTACACTAATAAAGCTTTCCTGGGTTAGATCTGGCTTCAGTAAACAGAAAATCTGTGATTTATTTTTGAAATTATGCATTCTGTTCCAAGCAAATTTTTCTCCCTGCTTCCCATTCTGTAGCTTTGTTTATCTTTTAACCATGCCGCAAGTATCCAAGTGGACCGGATTATAAATTGCATAATATTACGAGGACACCAGAATGTTCCTGGCTAAATTTTTTTTGTCTCATTGCAGCCTTGCCCTTCATGTAGTACCACCCTTGCTCCCCACTGCGATGTCAGCATAGATGAAGGAGCTATCCAAAATGGTTGTCAGGATGAGCATAAAAACAGTACAAAGGTAATTTAAGTATTTATCATATTATCCCTTCTTTTCCCTTATTTCTCTGCGTCAGTTAGCTTTCTCATTTTTCTATTGCTATTCCTTTATTCAAGCTCTTAAGCAGCAGAACTAGTTTTGATTTTGAGCAGTTGAATTCTAAAATTTAGTTGAGCCCCCCCCCAAATTTTCAAAATTAGTAATTTTATGGGCCCAGTTCGATACCGAAAAGGACCTAAAATTTGGGCTCTCTAAATCATGTTGAAGCTGCCCAAAGAAAGAGGCACAAACAACACTACCACGCTCTCCATCCCTTACGCCAGTTGGCTGTGTGTCACCTAGCCACAAGTTACACCTATGTCTTGCCAACGTCTTCTGCATCGTAGCTCTAAGCTAAGACAGCGTCGTTCCTGTTCACGCCTGCAGCTGCCATTCACAGCATCTCAGTCAGTTTGCATCCTCTTTCTGACCGACAAATACAGCATCGTACATATCCAGCATGCTGCTGCCAAGATTGCTTTCCTTGCCTGTTGCTTAGATGTTCTCGCTGAAGCCACCTACCTCTCTACAATACCAGGCGGTACCTGTTTGTCATCTTGTTCGTGCCCTTCGTAACCCCTCTGCTCTGCCTGTCGCCTCTCACTCCTTCCTGAGTATTAAGCTCCTGCCTAAATGCAGGCTGGGTACCAGCGCTCATCACCTGATTGTTATATTTTCAAATCACATTTAATGCTTTCCCTTGCTGGGGAGAATCATTTTATAAACACGTTCAGAGATAACTGTCTTGGTTGTTTTTTTCTTCACATCTGTCTTTACAACTCATCTCGCATCTAGAGCTAACGGAAAAACTTGCCAGCATTTATTCTGCTGCTGAGCTCTACCGCATGAATCTGTGTTTGTCCCTCCGCTCTCTCCCTGTATTTGACCTGTTGTCTCCTATGCTTAAACTGTAAGCTCAGAAGCAGGGGCTGCCTTACTGTACTGGACCAAAATGGTTTGTAACACAGTAGACCATGTTCTGTGCCAGGGTTCCTAGGAAACAGCCTGGGAAATAAATAAAATAATAATCCCTTCAGCTCTGAGGGAGATAGAGCAGAGTGGCCAGCAGGTACTGGTCTCGGAACAGCATGAGATCTTTAAGACAGAAAACACTGTGGGAGATGTGCCCAGGCTGCCAAGATGGTTTGCGTGAGATGCTTCTTCCCCAGGCTGCCTCTGCCCACGTGCCAGGGATCTCCAGGAACCGACTGCAAACACAGATTTTCCTTAGGTACCAACTGCCTCGTGTCGTGTGTTGTCTTCATCAGAATTATCCTTGAAGTTTCTTCCTGCTACAGCTGTATTAGCTTCACGTGTGTTAATCAGCAAGTCGTCTAACCTTGCTTAAAAGAGGTCTGTACAGTGCTGAATAAAATGTCCGTAATTTCACTGGAAGGAGCATGCTAGTGGAGACCAAATTGCGTGTCCTTCTTTGATTTGGTTTAGTTATGGCTAAGTCAAAAATTGGACCACTTAAGTGGCTACTGGTAACTCTGGGATGCTTGTTCAACCGAAAGCCTGAAGAACAGCTACGCGCACAAAGTTGCCGTCGCATTTGATTTCCACATCTCCTCTGCAGTCTCAGCTTTCTTGGGAAGAAGAGCCATAAGCTGCCTCTACCCATCTCTGGAGCCTTCCCATGCCATGTCACTGCGCCTGGCCCTGCAGTACTCGTGTCCCCTGTCTTTAGGGAACGTTAATGGTGTTCACCGCGTCCTTGGACCTTCGTGGGTCCCAACAGCCTCTGGAGCCTCCCTGTCTCTTGATGAGAGGAAACTCATGGTACATCAAATCTCCGAGTGCTCAAAAAAAACCTGCACAGCCTGTTGCCATCAGAAACTACAGTAATGTTGGAGCTAACAGCGTTTAATAAATAGGGATTTTCTCCTTACACACAAACAGTTTCCCACTCTAATCCGCTCCTGTTAAGATTAACAGAGTGGAGACAGCACGAGAAAACCTTGAGCTGACTGAAAGGAAGAATTTTCTTAGGGATTTGAGCCTTTGCCAAGGGGCTCAAGAGAAAAGGCCAAGAGAAGTCCATGCTGACCTTCTCTGAAAGAGCAGAAATTTTCACTGCATTCTTCAGATGAACTTGAAGAACAGACAGGGAAAGCAAACAGTGCACAGGAGTCCATATCTTTTATTTGAGCTGCTCAGAGCAAAAATTGTGCTCTCTCGGTTACTGCTTTTCAAGTAACGACGTCTGCTGCAGGGGTGAGGAAAAGGAGACAGATTCTTTAAAAAAAAAAAAAAATTATAACTATGACCTTCATTTTTTTTTTTAGGCCTCAAGTTGTTCTGGAAAGTGCTCTGAGCAAATAGAATCTTTAGCACAAATTAAAAAAAAAAAACAAACAACGAAGACACTTCACTTCTAGCAACCTTTTGGACAGTTCTCTTTGGTTTGCCTTGTTAGTACTCCTCGTCTCGACAGCGGAGTGATTACCCTGGCACTGCAGTGTGTCTCCTGCTCCGGCGCCGTGCTCCCTCTGGGTAGGCTAGATAACCTGTTACCGTTGCAGGAGGACTTGCTCTGAAGCTGCTGAACGTTTTTCCCTTAGAAAAGAAACTGGTGACCTTTTATGTGAGAAGTTCTTGTGCCTCTGGCTTACCAGGAGAGTGCCCTTCTGTCATACACAAAGATCTGTCTGGTCCAAGAGTTTTTGCTCTGCTTTTGCGAAGATACGTGTTGCTGAAATCACCTTTCTCTCTGTTGATTACGTTCTTTAGCAAAACATTGGCAGCATACCAAGGTAACTACTAAATTTCCTATTCTGCTTCGTCAGCTGCTGTCACTGGGCTGTGAACACCTGCAAGCTGCCAAAACAACTGCTGTCAGTGGTAGAAGGGACTAGACCGGGAATCCTTTCCTCTCCTGGCTCCCAGCACGTGGCTGTAGGGGCTCACACCTCCATCGGGGCAGCCCGTGGGGTTGGGATCCTGCGTCCCTCCCGGGTGGGAGGAAAGGGAAGCACAGCCCACCTTCCTCCTGCTTTTCCTGTAGCTCCAGGGAACCGTTCCAACACACCTTGTTATGGCTTTCGCTCTTGAGGTCTTGGCAGTGATGGGGAGCCAAGCCCGAGTGCTTTCTGACTCTTCCCTGCACAAGGTGACGTTCTCCTGCTGCTCCATGAGTCTTGTATCTTCACTGGTTCCATCTGCACCTTTAATTACACCTGCCTATAGTCGTGTGCCTCGTTTGCTTTACAGGATAGATACACAAGGAGGTTGAATTAATTTTGCATGGGCAGCCAGAAACCAGATATTTCTTAACTTTAGCTAAGTTGATTTTACAATCTAAGTAAGATATTTCAGTGCGTGTGTTGGGGTGGTGATGATATTTATGGTATTTATTTATGGTCACTGTGGTGGCATCCAAGAATAGTCTTCTGGAGGAGCTTGTCACTGCTGTGCTGAGTGCTGTACAGGCAGAAACGAAGAAACTTCTGTCATGAGTGGGTTTCGGGATGAGGATAAATGATACGTGATACATGATAAGACATGGAGGGGGGAGATGAGCGTTCAAATATGCTAAGTTTGATATATGTTTGCATTTGAAAATGCTCCTGACTAACTGCAGTTCGCTTTCATTCTAACCATATTTAGTTGTCTAATTTTTTTGGTATTGCTTCAGTGCATATTGGTCTAGGTCAAAGAAAATGTAAAAGAAAGAACTTCAGTTTCCATGAAAATAGAATAATTTTTGGTTGAAAGTAATTTGTGTTTTCAAACGAATGAAAGCAGAATTGATAATACTGCGTAACTAAACTGTGTTGCAAAATTTAAAAATGCAGTACTAATTAATACAAAGGCAAAAGAAAACCAGAAAGAAGAAATATATCTTAGCCAGTGAAGAAACATAGTTTAATTTGCAGGATAATTTTTTTTTTGTAGGATGAGGAGACGTACAAAAGGGCTGTTCCCACAGGTAGGAGGAAGGAGGAGGCTCTGGCTGGGAAAGCAGCAGGGCTGTAGTGGTCAGTGGAAGGATCAGCAAGGGCCGGCAGAGTAAGTTGTCTCGTGAGCTGTGGAAAGATAGCACCGTTTCAGTAGGTATTTAAAAAGGTTTTCAGAAAAATCTTGACCTTAAGATGAGCGAGTGAAATTTGGGCTTATGGTTGGTCTTCCTTACGTGTGTGGAAACGTACTTTGTATTCTGCTCCTTGGAAACTTGGTACGTAACAAGCAAAAAGACAACAGCTCAATAGGCATGCACTTACAGAAGATGCGAATGACTACAAGGCAGGCGAAGTTAGGTCTTTGACGTGATCAGGTAAAAGCTCAGTGTGTTGAAGGAAGAATTTCTTTCAACTTCTGCTTCGTGAAATCTCGTGTCTACTTTCTCAACCGCTAATGTTCCCCTTGTATATTTTGCTTTCTATCATTCAGGCTCCAGGAGGACACAGTCCAAAGACTCAAAATGGACTTTTGAGTCCTCCACAGGAAGAAAAGCTCAGCAATAGTCAAACCTCGCTTTATGAAATGTTGCAGGAGAAAGGAAGATGGGGTGGAGTGAGCCTGGATCAATCAGCTCTCCTTCCTTTGAGGTTCAAAAACATCAGAGAAAAGACAGATGCTCACTTTGTGGATGTGATTAAAGAAGACAGGTAAGGAAAATCGAGCTGTACAATGTAAGATTGTATAAAGCAGAGAAGGCGGTAACAGGGGTCCCGTACCTTTAATCTTTATTTGTGTGCTTTTTGTCTAATGTTGATAATTATTGTTAACATATAACATGTTGTATATTTTCTGATCTTGGTCTATATTCTACTTAAACTACAGTAGGAACTTGATGTCAGAAGCATTCTGCTCAAGAATATGTAAAGCCAGGTTTTTCATCATTTCCATGGTCGAGGCTTCGAAAAGGAGAAATGCTCTTTAAATGACTTGTCATGAAGCTGAACTCTTATCTTTACATTCGAAAGTCCTCTTAATGCACATAGTATGTGCCTTCCTCTGCAATTAAAAGCGTAACAAAATCTGAACCACAAACCTCACATTTTTGTGTAGCAAAAGAACAACATCTGATAACATTGTGTGACTAGCTAATGCCTAGAAATCGTACTGGGCTTGGAAGCAGAATTAATAGGAGTGAATTCTCATGGACCTACTGCCTACCTACAGCATTTTGTAAAGTTAGATTCTCTCTCTCTTTCAAGCAAAAAACCCTTATTTTGGGCAGAGGAAAATACGTTCTCTAAACGTCAGTGTTGTGTGATTTTTGTAAACACACAACCGTGTCTCCCTTATTATGGCAGTGACTTGGCTGGATCAGCTAAACAGATAACTTGAGTTTGTTATTATTGATGGCTATTCTTATTTTTGCTTTGCTGCTTCCACTCAGATTAGGGGTATTTTATCTAAATATCCTTGAAACTGTATGCTCCTAGAGACTCCAGGCTGCTTGGAGCAGGGACACTGTCATCTTAACTGAAAACATGACTAAAGCAGGGAGAAGTGAGAGGAAGGGACACCAGTTCCTCTCCAGTCTCATATCTAGATTTTTTTCAGATTACTTTTCTCCTGTGGCCACCTTCAGTTAAAATTTAGGTTCCCCCCCCCCCCCCCTTTTTTTTTTTTGCCCCCTCTATGTGTGTTCTGTCATTAGTGGCTGAGAATAGGTGTTTAGCTGATATTTTCAAATATTAGAAGACAGAAGGATTGGGGAAGTCCAAATGTTGGCAGAAATCAGCAAAAACAAATTGGATTTTTGTTTAAAATGTAACTCGCACGCTGCAAATTTTAAGTTATAGAAGTAGCTTAATTTATGCCATTGGTTTGCTGAAGATACCTCGTTCAAGCTCTTGTGTTCCTGGTGCTTTCCTCATCCACTTAAAAAACGGATACTTCTTTCTGATTCGGAAAAAAGAAAAAGTAGGACCGTGGTTTGATATCAGTCAAAGCCTAGCTTTTTTTTTGTCTCAATTAAAGATCATCATTACCATATTAAGTGGGCCATTTCTTGTTGCCTGGGAAACTTCTCTACTGAGTTCAGTTCATGTAAACATAACTTTCCAAAAATAATCTTCCGATTAATTAGGTCTATGCAAAATGGTTTAAGCCTACCGTTTTACACTAATCCTTTTTAATGTTCCTCAACGTGAAGTTATATGTAATAAGTAATTTTAAAAACATTCTTGATCCCCTACTGTAAAACATAAGATATTGTTGGTCTTGACAAATGTAGTATCTACGAGGATGTTTGAATAGGAAATTTGAATTTTCTCCGGGAGGATTCTTCCCCTTTGTCATCTTACATGAAACCTCATTCGCAATAATAATCCTGGAGTTTTGCTGCTTTGGTTTTATCTTACTGCAAACCCAGCAGCAGCAAAGCGTGAGCTTCCCCTAGCACTGGGCAGCGATTTCCACTGTGGTGCACGCCGCCGGTGTTCTGATCTGTGATAGAAATTCGTATTAACAGAAAGTACCTAACCCAGATATGGTGATAAGGTCCATAAATTATTCACGCAGGCTTCCCGTGCAGCTGGGAAGAGTTAAACATATCCTAGGGCGGATTCAGGAGCCTGTACGCTGCGTTAGGGAGCTGCCCGGGGCTAGCCTGGAGGAGAGGCTGGGTACTGGTGATATTTTTCATTTCCCAGCCTCTTTCTCGAGTTTAGGTGTGTGGCTGAGAGTTTCACGAGTGGCCTCTTTGCGTGCCTTGGAGCTGATAGCTCAGCACAGTTCCAGTCGTCTTCAAAAATAGTAATAAAACCAGTGTTAGTGTGGCATGTTTGTATTATTGCATTATACAAGAATCTTTTTCATAGAAGTTACCAGTTTGCATCTTCTTACAACTTGATTATATCTATTTGGCAAACAGCGTATAGTTTGAGCTTTGAGTCTGGCTTTACTACAACCACTATAAAAATACCATTGCTTTGTTCATTGTAATCTGCATGTTACGGTGTATTTTAAAAGAAAACGATAGTGTATGAATGCAAAATGTTTAAACTTAATTTCATTGGGGGTACCCTCAAAGGATTCTTGCTTTTTAGATTTTTGTTTCCAAGAAAAATTAGGTATTCCTTAGGTTGTAAACCTTTTGAAGTACAAGAAAGAGGTACTCGCGTGCTAATCGGGACGGTACTTAGAAATGATCTCTTTAGACTTGGAGAGCAGAGTCCCAGGGAAATGCGGAGCTCCCCCCAGAAGCCAGGGTCTGTGCAGGTCTTCATCCCTGCCTTGGGTCAGCTTCCTCTTTAAATACTTCTAAAATTTGTTTCTTTCTTTCATCTCCCACTTCCCAGTCTTGCTTGATTCAGGGAAAACAGAAATCACTTGTGCTGGGGAGGCACAGCACCTCCTGGGAAGCAGATTATGTACTTGACTGTGTTTGGTCAACTAAACTGGGATCTTCCTCTTTGAGACAGACGACTATTAACATGGAGCTGGTCTGACGCGGTACGGCTGGCTGACGTCAGAAATGCTGCCTTCGCCCTGGTTTCATCGTGTCATACCTTCTGTTCCGTGCTGGCAAACGGGATTGTTCTTCCTACATCCTTAGACCATCACAGCTCCAGCACAACATCACCATACTCTATTGAGCTTCCCTGGAGGAAGAAAGTGAATTCAACAATATTTAAAAAAAAACCAACAACCTTGCAAAATTTGTATTATAAGATGTTCTTAGAAACATCTAAGAGAGGTGAGGGGCAGAAGACAAGGAAGAATGATAGAGAAGGGGGACTCAAGTGAACGTGTCCTGTCATTCCTTCAGAGTATCCTGATGTTTTTAATATATTGGCCAAGTTCAGAAAGTTTAAAGGTTATAAAGTATCTGCCATGTTCATGGTTGAAGTCTTTTGTCTTCTTGAGCTTCAATCTAGGAATGTGTGTTTGGTTGGTCTTGCATATCAAGAAAAAAATGCTTCCTACACGCTGGGGAGCTTGTACTTCCAAAAAACCTCTTTGCCAGGGGTCCTGCCAACAACCCACCACCAACACAAAACCAAACCAACCAACCAAAAAGGCTTCAAGCACAGATGAGCTCTGTAGGACCTTTCAGTTCTTCGTCTGCTTGGAATTTGATCTCATGTGCATCTCTGTGGGTTTTGCGTAAGAGTTATCAACTGCAAAGTAGTCCAATCTAATTGTTGTTTCAGTGCTGCAGTTTTCAAGGTAGAAATAGCACTCGGAAAGAAGCTGCCCTGTTCCACATTCTGCAGCGACCATCGGGCACAAAGCACTCGGTGCTCTGGAACTCAAGTCTTTTCAGCTCTTTGACACCTCCTAGAGAAAGAAAAGGTTTGCAGATCAAGTGCCATAGATGTCGGTAGAAAACTTCTTTCATAAACGTCTTACAACTAATATAAAACTCAAAAAATGTTCTATTTTTGCTCTGGAGGGTGGGGAACAGAAACAACTTTTTAATGATTGAGGCCTCTCTTACGTTTGGATTTGTTTGGAGCTTTTTCTCTGCACCCGACAGTGGAAGATAAGATGAAGGAGTGCATAAACACCCTCTGGTAGATGCTGCCTCCCGGTTCATTAGTCCTAGCGAGCTCGTTTCATTTTTTGTCAGTGCCTTTGTTGACGATTCTGGTGATTTCAAATCTTCTGTTTCAGAAGTAAATTTAAGCAATCTGTCTCCTCAGGTTCCCTTTCTCTGCAGCCGGGATCGTTAAGGGAATGTTCCCAGTTGAATTACTGAGTTATTTTAGTGTCTTTGAAATAACAAAGTGCTGTTTTCTAAAATGGGCAACATTTTTTTTTCTAACCGTTTGTCACCTTTGTCATCCTTGGCTTGCTCTGAACGACAGAATTCCACCTAAGACACAAAGATCCCACAGCCACGCGTCTCCTAAGGTTGTGCCTCTGTAACAGCAATTAACCTTTACTATTTGCTGGCTTGTATTACAATTATCTGTAGTCATCTGCGCTTGTAGCTGTTAAGTTTCTGCAAGGACTTGTTAGTCTCTTCCTAAAAATATGAATGTTTCCTCTCTCATTTTTTTGTAAAATACTTCCTCTGACTAAGCGAGTAATGTGGATACGGGGGTGCCTCGGTGACCGAGAGCAAAGAAAAGCAACGGCAACTTCAGAGCCAGTATCCCTAGATACAGAAAGCACAGAACAGGGGGCTCTGAAAGAGTTAGAGCTGAGTAAACTGAGGTTGATCCTTTCTTTTCTCTTTAGCCTCATGAAAGACTACTTCTTTAAACCGCCTATTAACAAGCTGAGCCTGAACTTCTTGGATCAGGATTTGGAGATGGCCTACAGGACGAGCTATCAGGAAGAGGTGTGTTACTCCTGGTGTTAATTTCCTCCTGTAATCTGTCTAAGCAACTGTCTGTCATTGTTTTTGACACATTTCATTGCAGGTGATGACAAGGGTCATGAAACGTCGCATGTGATTTACTGCTTGGTATTGCTGCCTCTGAAAACAGTCTCCTTTCGGTTTACCTGTCTTGTGCCATGCCCTGGGTCTAGTCCAACATTTAGGCTGGAAATACATTTCCACAATCCACCAAGATAGGCTAATTACTTCTCACCTGCCTTTTCTCCATTTTCAGGTTAATGTTTTAAGGCTTTAGGCAGGCCAGAGAACCACGCTAAAATGAAAGTGAAGGACCAAATGCTGCTTGTCTTCTCATCGAATATCCTAACTTTGAGAGTGATAACTTTGAATGTGATTCTTGTTCATGTCACAGCCTCATGGTTATCCCTGTGGAACCCAAAACTGCTCTGAACTCAAATGTCATATGTTCTGTAAGTGTGCTGCATTCGGAAACAGGCAGTTCAAAACACTGTGTGATTGTAAGGAACAGCGAGTAAATTGTGAGTAACCTGGTGCCTTCTTCAGGATTCTGCACTGAGTGTAAGAAGTCCTTAAGCCCCTTAGGGGCTACTAGTATTGCAGGCTTTCCATGTCAGTAGGTATTCCCGCCTCGTTGATAGGAACTTGCAAGATGTTTTAAGTTTACACGTGGAGACATTAGGTGTCAGTACTAAGTGAGGCTGCCTTTCCCCTGTAGCTGAAAGGCTGCTGCCAGAAGAGGGCAATTGCTGTCCCCTCCTCGTTCCTACTCCTCCCTGCTCCTTATAATGGCTCTGGTGCTTATCAGGCTTCCCTGCTGTGAGCCAGTTCATTTTACTAACCTAGCATAAAATAGTCATGTTTTTGTTTTTCTGTTTGGGGCTTTTTCTTTTTCCATCTGGGTTTGTTTTCTGCTGCATTGAACCAGCAGCTCACAGAGAGGTTGGCAAGTGCCAGAGCCAGTGCAAGATAAGTGTCCGGCAGCAGGAAGGGGAATGGGCCCTTCCCTTCCAGTAGCGTTGAGCTATTATTTTGGGTCATCCATCTGGCAGAATTGCATCGTGATAAATGTAGGTGTTGATTTCTTTTCTTCCCGCTACGCCCTACATCTGAGGGCAGGTAGGATTTCTCCTTCTGCTGCGCTCTGCTCCGGGCAGCGTTGTTACGTTGTCCTTAGCAATAGCCCCTATTTACTTCTTTTCCAATGTTTACAAATGAGACCTACCTTTTTTTTTTTTTTTTTTATTTTTAACAAAGGGAAGCATAGTTGTGTTGCAGTTCAGTTTGTTCACTTTGTTCAGGAGCTCCGTGCTCATCCAGCAGCACTGTATTCTAGTGGTATCTCTCTGAATAAAGCTCATGTAGGAACAACAGGGAGAAACTTCCCGTGGGATACAGCCTGCAAAATTTGCACAAGCTATACAGAAAATAATCAAATTCTTTCCAATGGAAAGATTGGCAAGAGAAGTGAAGCAGTGATAGTCAAGCATATGCAGATTGACCTATTAATGTGGATATGTAGGTAATTCATAGAAGGAGCAGGAACGTGGTCTGTGCATTTTGTTAGTGGCAAGCTATTAATTTGAAAATTATTATGTAAACCTCCCTGTAAATGGGAATCTTCACCCTCTAAGTGAATCTTCACCCCTAGCGTTGGGGCAGAAACCTGTTAAAGCCTTAATATTAGCACGGTACTGGTCCGAAACAACAACAACAATCTTCTCTTGGAGAGTGAAATGATGTGTCAGCACTGCTGGTTCTTTAATTGCCTGGCAGTAAACTGGTGCTGAAAGTAACTTCCAGCACCGCTGAATTCACCGCTAATTACACAGTGCCAGCTGCACGCTCGGTTTGTGATCGTTCTCTGTAAGCGGCTCCACGTCCCCAGAGCTTGCTTAGCCTGTTCTTGTTTGGAAATTAAGGCACTATTTAACGCTGTTAGGGCATCCTTAACACTGTCACTTTAGGATACAGTGCCGCTCTCCTTAATTCAGTTGATGTGACTTTCTGTGTGGACTAACAGGATTCTGCTACAGTTCAGATTAAAAGGTAATTTTGGCACTGAAATGATGCTAGGTGAATTCATTAGGTTGCAGAGAGGTACAAATGAGGAACAAGTTCATTTCCCAGTATTGCTGAATGCAGATAATGTTCTGAGGAGCAAATGACATTTCCAAATTGAACCAGAATACTCCAACTGGGCTACTCCATGGCGATATCGATAACATACTTTTTGTTCTTCTTTGGAGCTTGCTTTCTGTGGTCCCTTGGGCAGATCTAAACACTCATAAAACCAGGCTCATCTGAGTAAGCCGGGACGTGGAGCTCCTGATCGAGTTTTCAGCTGGACTGGCCAAAGCAGCACGCAGCACAGCTGCACAAGCACTGGGGCCAGGACGAGATGGGGTGGGAATGTGTGGTGACGGGTGACGGAAGAGCAGAACTTGGTGTCCTGGGCTCTGATCAATTCCAATTACATAGCGTCCCAATTGCCACTTTTAATCCGGTCTGGAAGGGAGATACAAACTCTGCCGCAGGCAAGTAACTGTTTCAGTAAAGCAGTGTTTGGAGGGTTTTCCTAAAGAACTCCTGGAGCTAAAAGGTTTATTGTAAAATCTATTATTATTTTAAATGAAAATCCTTGAAGTAAACTTCTTACAGCTTTATCTGCTAGTAATTATGGGTTTTATGCTTCTTTACGTAGAATAGGCAAATTTCATATGGTATATTTCTGTGTCATAATATTCTGTAAAAATCACCCCAGACCCAGGGGCCGTGCTGCCAGTGCTTTTTTTCAACCCAGAGTTCTTCTCAGGGCACTGTGATAGCCATTGAACTACCTCTGCTCGCTCTTGTTTCAAAACAGTACTTGCATTGGATTAATGCAGTGGCAAAAAGTTCTGTCTTCCTTCATTTGTTTTTGTGAGCTGCTGCTTATGGTACAGTTGAATTCAGCAAAATAGCATTTCTTTATTTTCATCCCTTCCCTCAATCCCTGTATTCCACACAGGTTATAAGGAACGCTCCAGTGAAGACGTTTGCCAGCGCTACCTTCAGCTCGCTCCTGGACGTGTTCCTCTCCACCACAGTCTTCCTCATACTCTCTATCACGTGTTTCCTGAAACACGGGATGGTCGCATCCCCTCCACCACCTGCAGCAGTCGTGGTGTTCATCATCGCCATCCTGCTAGAGGTCCTGTCCCTTGTCATCTCAATTAGGTAAATAAAGTGTAAGAAAGTCTTGAAATAGCAGAGAGAACTGAAATGGTGGCTGGCCGGGGAACATTTTGTTTGACAGCATCCCAGGGACTGACTTGGACGGTCTGTGATATATGGAGAACGGTGTTAGTGAAGCCAAGGCAGCTTGCAGCAGATCTTGTGTGAAGAGATCTAGCTCCAGAAATCGGAGGAGAGAAAGGTGACTCTGATAGAGGCCACTTAAGGAAACAGAAGCCTCACGCCATGCCTTCCCCTGCGTATTGTTCCTTGGGGTGCCGCACGCAACTGGGTATCTTTGCCCCTCACAGGGCCATCAGAGTGAGGGAATTCAAACAGAAAACTCAAAAAAAAATCCCTGCCTTTAAATTCCTAGATAAAAGTACGCCATTCTGGTGTTAAAACTGAAATAATTTATCAGAAATGCAAAGAGCAGTCCTTTTCTTAAAAAAAAAAAAAAGGAAAAAAATTGCTGAAGTCACATTGCATCTGTACAGAATTAGTTTTCTTAATGATCCCTATTTCAAGTCTCATGGGTTTAATATTCAAATAGTTTGTGTTTTCTCTGTTTGACACATAATTGGTGTTCGGCGTTTCCCCCGGGCCCTGGGCTGTGTGACAGTCAGCAGCTGCTCGAGGAGGGAAGGGGCACTGGTTTGTCTCTGCAGAAAGGGCGGCTTCGCAGGACTCTGCCCACACTGCCTCTTCGCAGCCCACACCAAAGAACCCCCAGTCCCTGAATTCTTAAATCCGTCCCTGCAACCCCTGCGGCTCAACCTCTCCTGTGCCCTTGGAGGTGAGGCTTGGCCGCAGATACCCCATATTTGTTAAAACAGTGACTCCTCATTCCTGGTTTGTACCAAGTTCCCCAGAGGATGTGTCCCCTGGACTTCTAGGACGCTTGTGGGCCTTCCCCTGGTGTTTGTAACGAGTTGGCGAGCCGTTACTGTGCAGTTCCTACATAACATGGGGTTTTCCCAGGCACGCTGGAGCAACTAACACATTCAAGCGCAGCAGAAGACTCCTGTTGTTCAATACATCCAGTAAAGCTCATGCTCTCCTGGGCGTGTTGTCTGATTTATACAGACGCCACGTGTAATCTGTTATTAACCCAGCTGATAGACCCAATAAGAAGTTGTTTCTTTGTCTGTACTTGTGAGAGCACGTTTATTCTGCCCTCCTCATCCCCCGTTTTCACGGCGCTTCCTTCTGACACAAGAGCATGTTATAAGGGTGGCGTGTGGAAACGTGTGGCCTCGCTCGTACTTCTGCAAAGCTATCAGGTACGTGTAAGCTAAAACGCTTTTGTAATTACAAGTTAGAAGCAATTCTGCTGTTGTTTCAAAAGAAACAAGAAATTGCAGTTTGCACTCTTATTTTGAGTTTTCAGGGTCAAGGTAAAAAAATCCGAAATTACTCCTTTAGTCACTGAAGCAAGCTTGTAACTCCGCGTGCGTATAAATGCATGCAAGCGTATTTACGTGAAAGCCGGCATTTAGGAGTAGAGCTGTAATTTATGAACAGTGGAAATGCTTTTAAGGATAGTATTTCTTAGCAGGTGTATTTGATTGTTGCGATTTGAATAGTGGTGTAGTTCTGGAGTTTTTAGAAGATCTAGAAATTCAGAAAGTGTTAAGACCTGTACTGGGAGATGGTTGAATTGGTAGGGCTGTCATTCCAGTGCATCCTAAACTGGATTAGCTGTTGCTCTGTCCTCTCTCTTGCACCAGAAATGCATTTTTCCATTTGCAGAACAGTTTCTGTACTCTCTCTTGGGGGAGGTGGGAGGTTTTTTTGGCCATTTAAGGTGCACAGGCAGCTCTTTCATCGCACCAGGTGGGAGAGGAGGAAGGCAGCAGTGAGCAGGTAGTCTGGGTTTGGTGGCCATGGCATTGTATAATTGGATTTGTTCAGCTCTGAACAACTCAGGCACCGCTTTGCAGAAGAGCTGGTTTCTGCTACCCAGATATATTTGGAGAAAATTTGTGTTCATTCACTTCGCAGGTACCTTGTCAAAATACTCCATTTTAGTATTTTTCAATTCATTATTGTTTTTCCAGTGCTACGTTGCATTTGTCTTTTCTTATTTTGTACATTTAGAAAAAAATATTGCTATAATCTTAGAAATTTTTATATATAGGTACATAAGGTTTTATTTCAGTCCTGTTTTGTAATTGGTGGTTTTGGGGTTTGATAAGGAGAAGGAAAATTGTTTTCAATGTGCTATCTATATAGTCAGGAATTTGCAAAGTGGTTTTGTCTTCCTGAGCCGCGTACGGCTGCGCAGAGGTTTAGCTTCATTGCAGCACTATATTGAGGGCCATGCTCTCTGGTAGTGAGCCTGGGCCGTTACCGAGGTGAGTTCAAGTGGCTTTATAATGTTTTCTTAACACTATTTGGTTTTGCCACTGACATTTCTAATATTTTCATGAGACTATGTTGGCTTAAAACCCAAATTTTACTTTCTAAGCTGGCTTGGATGCCTCATTTAAAGTCAGTGAGATTTAAAAAGGAAGTGTTTCAGGATGACTCCTAGGTCTTAGAAATACATATTTTTTTAGTATTAATCATTCTTTTGTGGTTGATTCTGATTTGAAAAACAGGTTGAGAAACATCTCACGTTGTGGAGAACACCTGTAGGCAGCCGTCAAAACTCACGTAGTCCCACCTGGCGTAGCAATACCAGATTTTCAGTAAATTGTGGAATATTTCAGGGAATATTGCAGTTCCCGCACAGCTACTATGGGTAGAGATGACGGGTGGTCGCTAGCACTTGCTGCATTCATTGGAGTCAAGACGACCGTGAATCTCAAGCCCCCAGAAATTCTCATGGTTAGTTTGGGAAATGGGACTCGCCGGACGGGATAAGCGATTGCTGCCCTTCGTCAAGGTGGCCGTTGAGGACTAGGGGCATAGGAATCAAGTCGCCAGGTAGCCCTTGCTACCGGAGCCGCTGTTGTGCGAGTGAGAGATGGGATAAAAACTATCTGCTCCTTTCTTTTGGTGGGAGGGAAGTGTCTGCAAATCACTCTGTATTTACTCCACAGTTACATGCAACTGATTCTCAGGAACTTGCTACCATGGGCTCACATTCGTGATCTTTCCTCTATTAATGAGGTATAATTTTTATTTGTCTTACCTCTGATCGTTGCATCTAAGGTAACTCTTCAGTGAATCTCTTAAAGTACAAAGCAGGATCGTCTCAGATCTGAGTGGATCTTACCCAGGGTACCTTCTTGAAAGTAGCCTCATACTGTACACCAAAAAAGAGCAGTCTGTGTAGATGAAAATCTCAGAAGCTTTCCGGTAGGTTTTCAGTTTTAAATGTAATGGCAGTGGCGTGTTTGGGGGGGACGTTTGTAGGAAAAGATATCTGTTTTGGCTTGGAGGGTTTTTTTTTGTTTTTAATTTATAATATTTATAAAAATTTCATTTATAAAATACGCTTTTGGTCCAGTCTGGTCTCCGCAACCTGAGGCACACACTTCTGTACGGTTCCCTTGAGCAGAAAGAAGAAAATCGTCTTTTTCCCCTTCAGGTCCTCTTCAAAGTGAGGGCCGCTCGCTCTGACCGCTCGTTACGCGCAGCAACTTGTGCGCAGAACTTCCTGTGCAGAAATGTCATCCCAAATGACAATCGCAGAATACCACCGAGATATCTTAAGGGAGGAGATTGGACTACAATGCTGGGCACAATCCCAGAATTTCAGGAAAAGGGATTATTTTAGGACCAGAAAATTCTTGCCTAAGTTTCTCATTGTATTGTCATTATCGTGATGCGAAACACCCTGCCTTTAAATCAGTCTAACTTTTAATTGAATCCAGAACTCGGCCTAAGAAGTACTCGCTCTTGTGGCTAAGGCCTTTAGTCCAGCTGCAGGAGTGGGAGAGGAGAGCACTATTGCTGCCTGTACAGTGAGAAACGAGTTAAAACTTTTAAGTTCTAGAAGAGCAGAAGTCCTCACGGAGCAAGGCTTACAAGTGAGAAGGATGTTTTGATTCCTCTGAAGTGTCTGATAATAAATTATTGGAGTATCTATAAATGAGGATCCCACTGTTATCACAAGTGCCACTCTAAAATTAATTGTATAACGCTGCACGCAAAAAACGGTGCTTCGTTTGTAAGCGTGTGGAAGATGTCATCTCCTGTTCTGTAAACGCAGCGCAAAGAATGTCCTTCTGCCCTCTTGAAATGTGACTACTTTGACTTTCATCAGTTCAGTTGAAGTGTAAGAGGTCCTGGAGTTCTGCTATTTTATAAAAATACCTTGGGAAATGTCATTGAACATAGAGCAGTGTGTGAGATTCCACTTGGGGTTCTTAGGAGTGCTTCTTCAGGAATACAGGTGAAAGACATCTGCCCGCTATTTTAGCTGTAAATACAGGATTTTTGTTAACTAGATACTTTTGACGCCTAGTTCTTGTTCTCGAGTAAAACTTGTTATAAATAAGTTTGTTTAAAAAAATATGTTGCTTTTGATAGCATCCTTCAGTGAAGACTGCTGAGTGAAGAGGTGAGGGCAGAATAGTGGCTATTTCAACCCTGGCCGAAAGAGCGAGAGGTGGGAGCACTTGCTAAGTTGCTTCATGAATTCAGAAGGGCCTTTCTAGAGGGCAAAGAAATATTTTCTGGATGGAGAAAGCAAGCAAGTACAATCAAAACAGTAGAAACTGCTGTTGTCTGACTAATTAAAACTGCCCTTTGCCTGGTACTTCACCTTCCCAGGGCTTGCTGAAGCGACACCCACAGTCTGTCCCCAGCTGAGACCCTGTGGCCATCCAGTTGGATCTTCTTAAATTCCTAATGACCAGGAACAGAAATTGTTTGCTGCAACTAGAGCTTAATGAACCGGTTCTGGTAACAAGATGACTGATAACGGAGTATTGATGCAAGGGAAAACAATGTATTCTGTTTGCCTTTATTTTTTTCTAACATCTGTGACTTTGGTATTTAATATCCCACCAAATTGCTGCTGTGCCAAAAGCTTTTTGATTTGAACTATGGGAATTGATTTTAAACTGCCAGTAAATACAGAAATGATAGTAACATTCTCCATTCCCCGTTAATCATTTATGTCAGAGTTACTAATTTGAACTCCAGCTTGTGTAAACATCTTGGATGCTTTAACATTTAAGCCCTGTTGAGCTACCCACTGACACTGCATTATTTACTGATACTGCCCTGTAGCCATTAGATCTGTCTGCAGCTCTCATTGCTGTCTGGATTTAATGCACTCCTTCCTGCGATGGGAGGGTTGGGCTGTATTCACAGGCTTTCGCCGTTTTGTGAAGGATGAGATCGCAATCGTTTTAATTCCAGAGCGTGGAGCATTGCGATAAATACCGGACCACAAAAAAACAAAAGAAAAAAAAAATCAATGCAAGAAAGTAAACATTATCATGAGAAACGTAGCGTTGTCCTGGAATTTGCGCTAGCTTTTTTGAAACACGCAGCTGCCTAAATAAAGAAGTGTCCTCATCATAGGATTAACTGATCGGGTTCGCTGATGGATTTGTTGCTATAGTTCCCATAAGAATTTGTCCTGGCATGGAGGCTTGGCAAAAAAAAAAAATTAAAAAGCTTTCTGCACCATGGAGTCCCGGTTGCGTGGGTTGGGGTGAGAGACGTGAGACATGAGAGACATGGCTTTGCGTGCCACGGAGCTGGTTTCTGCGCCAGCCTACATGGGAGCGACACGGCAGATCACGCAGAGCGTGGGCAGAGGTGTCGCTGATCCTCCTGCGGAGATCTGGCTTCTCCTGGCTCTCCACCCGCCTGCCACGGGGGAGCCCGGGGGGAGCCCGCTTCGGTTTCCTTTCTCACGGTTCAGCCTCGTAAATGTTAATCCAAATTCGTAGGCTTTGGGAGAATCGAACTTTATTTTTAGAGGCATGAACTTGGGTGGCATTTTCAGAAGTACTCGATACTGGGCTAACTTGGCTGCCGCTGCAGACAAGGATAGGTCTACCGTTGATGTGAGAGGCAACTGAGTTAGGACAGTATGTAACGCTTCAGAAAACCCAGTTCTTATCTATAGAGCTATTTTTTTAAAATTTTATTTTGCTTTCTATAGATTTTTCTAATTTCTGTGCTTTGTTGGAAATTCTTTTCTATGATGGAATATAGCTGCAGTTTTTGGGGTGAATGGAAGTCCATTAAACTCGGAACTAACAAATCTGTGAGCACCCTCTCGTGGGCTCATGATGTATTACAGCGTCTTCCATCCTCTTACCCCAAATTTCTCTTTTTCTATGCATTTAAGTATAATTTCCAGATTTTAATATATTAAATTAAAGAGGAGCTCGTGAAGCTTCAAAAAAATGCTTGAGGCCAAAAAATTCACAAAAGTCTAGAGAATTAAAATATCATTCATAAACAATACATATTTAAAGGTGTGGAATAAGTGTCAAATTCACATAAAGAACTTCACATTTAGTCCTGTTTTGTATCAGGTTTTTATCCAGCGTAATACCTGTATCTTAGACAACAGTGTTAAAAAATCAGTGGATAGCTTTTCTCTTTTAAAAGATACTGGTAATATGGAATAATCTGTGTAACTTTGGAGATTGTGAATTTCATATTTAGTGTATGTTGTATTTATACCTTTTTTTTTTTTTTTTACTAGCTGTGAGCATCTCTGTTCCAAAAAATAGTAATTATTTGTTGTTTGGGCTCTGCTGTACTCCACTGTTACGACAGCAGGATTACCTGCCCAAACCGATGCTGATAATTACATACATCTACAATGAAATGGCTTTGAATGAAGCTAACGTGCCTTCATAAAAATAATTAGAAACTTGAACAGCAGTTGTGATTTTTCTGGAGTGACTAATGTTTTGGAGCTTTAATCATAGAATCGTTAAGGTTGGAAAAGACCCTTAAGATCATCGAGTCCAACCGTTAACCTGTCACTGCCAAGGCCACCGCTAAACCACGTCCTCGAGCACCACGTCTGCCCTTCTTTTAAATCCCTCCAGGGATGGAGACTCAACCACTTAAGAAGCAAGTTATCCCGAGGATTTGTTTCTGTAGATAAATAACAGTTTTCTATGCAGTGTCCTCGAGCATTAAGCATCCTTTTACCTTTCCTTATTCATTTTAACAATTAGAAATGCTCTCACTTAAGAAGTATCTCCGTGAAGCTGCTCTCCGGAGCTCTTCCAGTTGGCTCCTTCAGCGCTTCACAGGTTTGGGCCGTCGTTTTATCAGCAGCTTGAGGCAAGAACCGTTCCTTCCCGCGTGCCTTGCGCGGAGCCAACTGGGTTGCTGTGATAGATACCAACAGGCGAGCGGAGGAGCGCGTCAGCTGCCAGCTGGCCTCCGCGCCGCTCGTCGCAACTGCTTGTCGGGCTCCGCTGCCTGCCGAGCCTGCCAGCTCTCTGCCCACACTCCTCTTTCCCTTCCCTAATGAGAGGGAACAGAGGCCGATTGCAGACGGGAACTTCTGTCCGGGTGGTTGTAACTGGGAGAACTGGTTTTGATTGCAGTATAATGTTAAGATGGCGTGGATTTGTACGGCCTCCGGGTGACTGATCTGTTAGCAGCGTATACAGCCCTCCTTTTCAAACATTTCTGGTGTTAAGTAATTTTTTTAACTTGTAAAAGCTTCCCCCTCTCCCCACCTGCTTTAAGGCTAAATATTTATGAATGGAGAGAAGTCTTTCCTATGCTTACCTTCCAAGTGAGTGAAATTTGGGGGTTCGGTTTGTCTTCTCAAAGCCCACCGTTCCACTTGCTCTCCCTCCCTTTGCTGACACCCCTTGCCGGAGCAAAAAAAAAGTCACCTTTCAGCAAAGGTGGATTATTTCCTAAAATTACCAACGGGTGCTATGGCATGTAACGTGCTGTGATTGCTCCTAGTGTCTTAAGTGAAGGATTTGAAGCGATATTATTACAGGTAAACTGTATGAAGTGATGCGCTGGAATTAATGCCTCGATCTGTGATTTCATTTGTTCCAGAATGGCGTTCTTTCTGGAGGAGGTGATGACTTGCACCAAGCGTCTCCTGGAGGTGATATCTGGCTGGCTGCCTCGACATTTTTTTGGTGCAATCCTGGTTTCTCTCCCAGCTCTTGCAGTTTTTTCACACTTCACCTCTGATTTTGAAACAAATATACATGTAAGTTGTCGAACTCTGTTTCGTAATCTGACGTTTTGGATCTAACAAAGCTTGTTGCTTGCCTGCCGTCTTCCTTCACCTCCCTCGTGCTTTACATCTGTTTGATACAGATCTCTTAGAGGGATAGGGCTTTTGTGTATGATGAAATGCCTGGTTTGTTATGGAAATACAGTTACTTCTTTGAAAACCCTCATGCAAAAGAGGAAACGGATACCTACAAATGCCTGCCTACTTACATACTTTTTTTTTTCTTAGACCAAACCCTTCTGCAAGCGTTTATTCTAGATAATGCAAGTAGTGTATCTCAGACTTTTCGTTGCATTCATTCTGGTTTTGATTTAGAGTTTGTCGTCAGAGATGCTCTGTATACTTAAAAACTTTGCGTGCACGTTAGCGAATCTCGACAGCGAGAACAGTATTAGCAGTGGATGTTTTTTCTTTGCAGAGTTAGATGGAGAAACGCAAAGGAGAGAGCTCTCTACATAGAAATGATTACAGTGCAGGGGCTGCGGGGATGGTTAAAGGAATGCACTAGCCGTCTTCTGAAAAGGAACGGAAAGAAATTGGCATATTTAGCCCAGCCACAGAAAGGTCCACGGGGGATTTGGTGTCTCCTTTAATAAAAACATTCGGAAGGGGGGGGAACAAGGGGTTAAACATTGAGAAGGGGGAAGAATATTTAGTTTGAAGGCTAACTGTGGCATGAAATCAATGCCTAAAAACTGTTTGTGAATAAAATGGGCTGGAACCGGAGATGAAAGTTTGTTTCTCTGCGAGTCTCTCTTAGGTAGCACAGTGTACGATCCTTCCTTTCCGGGATCTTCAGGGAATCCTGTTTCACAAATCTCTTACTATTTCAGTGCTCTGGGTGTAGGTAACGACCAGATCCTCTTCCTTCTTCCTATCACAGTTTATTACTGGCTGTTGGGAAGTGTTTGTTCCACGGGAATGTGTGGACCAGACGTTTTTTGGTCCTTCCTGATTTAAACGTATGTTTCATGGTTATCACAGTCACAGAAGAGTGTATTTGATATTCTTTCACATCCCATGTTTAAAATCCTTCTGCAGCTTTTACCTTTTGTGAATTTTACTTAACTATTTTTAAGCTGTAAATTTTTTTTTTGGTGTTTAATGATGTTCTTCCTCCCTCATGACTACCAGTAAACTAATTGTAGGAATGTTTTCCTCACACGGAAGAGAGCTGAAAACTGTCAAATCTCTCAAATCTGTCCACTGTTTTTTTTTTTTTTATATCATCCCATTCATCACCATCCTTGATCATTCTCCAAACGTTTAAAAATAACATTGGAAGAACCACTTTATCGGTGTATTCTCGATACCTGTTCAGATCAGGTTGTTAGTCTGAGTGCTTCGGGCAGCAGCAGTAAGACGGTGGTGTTCATCACCAAACTGAGAATGAACTTTGCTTTCTTTCCTCTTGCAGGTCCTCCAGAGTCGTGGGGCTGTTGGCTCACTCTCCAAGAGATGTCCCAACTCGTCTTGTGCTCAGTGTTTCAACAGTCATGGAGCTCTAGGAAATGGAGTCAATCTATAGAGGGTCAGGTAAGTGTCATATTTTACTATGACATGGTTTTGCGAAGTTTTTTTTTATTCATAGCATTTTATACCCTCCCTGGATATAAAATAATTAAAATCAAAATTAACAAAAACAGCAATGAAAAAAAAACTTTCCAAAGCCATGCATACATAGTAAAACACAGCACTTACTGACCCTCTATAGGCTGGCTTCATGCTGGGGCATCACTTGGAGTGAGAACCAGTGCTCTGCCACTTTAGGAGACCTGAAATGGGGGAAAAAAAGTAAGTTTAAATTATGTTTTTTTTATGGACACTTCTTCTGAAATTCCTTTGATCCATTCTTGAGTCATTTAAAAAAACAACAACTGTGCTTGTGGTTTAAAAATGGTAAATTATGTAAGGTTTTTTCCCATACGCTCTGTCTGCTTCTGAATCACATGCTAATTTGTTATGCTACAGTATTGCTAATCTGCAGTCTCTGCACTTCAGCTGTAAAGGAAATGTAAAATGAGAGAGAAAGGGAGAGAATGATCATTGATGCTGTAAAATGCGGTATATAGCTAAAACAGAACTCCGTAATGCAGTTGTGGAGTCTCTGTTTTGGCTTGGATGGTCACGAATATTCTTGATAAAACCAAAATTTGCGCATCAGCTTGAGAGTTTTGACCACCGTAAGATTGTATCTCAGGGAAATGAAGACATTCTGGGCAATATATCCATCCTGCCCTTCCTTTTCTTTATCCAATACAGACGTGGAAAGGGAAAGATTTTTGAGATAGGGCATTTGGAACAGAAAATCCAAAATTGTCCTTTCAAATTGGCACAAGCGGTGGTGTTACTGAGCATCAGTTGGCAATGACTGGTACTTGCCTTTTGTTATCCAAACAGATTTTTTTCTTATTTGAATTCACCTGCTGCTGGCCAGTACGATAATGTCCTCTAAGACGTGTTTTTAAAGGTAGGCAGCTGGGTGATGTTTTTGAGGGTGAATGCGTGCCACATTTTCAATGCAGTGGAATTTTGACGTTTAGTTTAAAACAGACAGGGTCTGTTTTAAACTATATAGTTTAATAGAGAGGAGATTACCATGAATGTTCACCTTTTTTTTTTCTTTTTTCTTCTTTTTTTTTTTTTTCTTTTTCTTTTTTTTTCCCTCTTTTCTTCTTTTTTTCTCTTCTTTTTTTTCTCTTTCTTTTTTCTTTTTTCTTTTTTTTTCTTTTTCTTCCTTTTTTTTTTTTAATAAGAGGCACTGAGCTTTTTGCAAAGGTAAGCTGAAGTTACTGAAATAACGGTTGTGTAATGCAGTCATAGAAAACTCCATTTAGGGAAAATTGTGACAAACTACCCGTGCTAAAAGTTTTCTTGCTCTTTGAAGGGAAGACCTCCATCTTCAAGTGCTGTCTCCTGATACAGACACTGTGAGCGATTACTTACTGTGCATATAATACGGACAAAATTAGACTCTTCTGTTTCATATCATGAATTCTTTAATTTACGCTGGCATTTATGTGCAGAAGGGCTCCAGTCAGCAAGAAGAAGCTAACTCGCGCTCTCTCTCTCTGTTGCAGTACACCATGTTTATGTGTTGCGCGATTCTGATCACCATTGTGCAGTACTGTAACTTCTGCCAGCTTAGCTCCTGGATGAGATCTCTGTTGGCAACCGTAGTAGGAGCAGTGCTTCTCATTCTGCTCTACGTCTCCTTGTGTCCAGACAGGTGAGCATCACGCCTTAGCACTCACAGACCGTGCTTTGGATGAACAAATTTGGTTTTCTCCGCCAGTGAAGTGAAGGTCTAATGCCTGGGATTTTAGTATCTGCCATGAATTTCTCCAGCATCTCAAACATAATAATTTTATTTGGGAAGAGTTCAGGATTTCAGGACGATATCTGAGGGGCCCTTTCCTGTAATCTGTTTTGAAATGACACTCTGTCCTCAACCGATGTGTTTCTAGGGCACACTTATTCGTATCAGACCCATAGAATTGCCCTTCACTGTTTGAAACTCTGTTTTATTAAGAAATTTCTGAGGCATTTGATGGTGCCAGAGAGCCCAGTTGTTCCCCCACACCCCTCTGGATTTATTTCTGCCCTTAGGAACCATATATCTTTGTTCCACATCTTTCCTCAAGGAGTTTTCCACTGTGGAAGGTGGGTGCTTAGATTTAATAGGATTCTAACACCCCGTTTCCTTTCTCGCTTTCCTGCTTTTTCAGAGGACGCTGCAAGGCAGTAACCAGAGGAATCAAGTTAATGCAGTTTCTGTGCAATAACCTTAAGGCTTTTCAGTTTTTCCTCTGATAAGCAATTTTCCCTAGAGGAGAACTTGTTTGCCGTATTCTCCTTCTATTTGCTTGCCCAGAGAGTCAAGGGAGTCCTTCCAGCCATCCACTCCTATCGACAAAATTTTATAATTAACTTGCATTTCTCAGTGGCTTAAGAAATATCTTAGCCTTTGGTGCTCTTAAGCCTAAGAAGTATCTTAGCCTCTGGCACTCTTACCATAGTGTGGAGTTTGCAAGGACTTCTTAGGCTAGACTATTCTAGTTCCTCTCCAAAGCCCTTCCTTTTACCCTTCTTCAGAGGCCTGTTGAATCGTAATGGTGAAAAACATGAAAAAAACCCCAAACAAACCAAAAAGAGTTTGCAGATACATGTTTTGTGTGAGTATTTAGCTTTTAATGCCGTCTTCAGGTATCTTCAGTGGTGTCTTTTAATCTTGGTCTAATTTATATAAAAAAAAACAGGGAGAATGAAAGTCACCCCTTAACGCCTGTTCACACCTGTAATTTGGAAGTGGCTGTAAGGGTTGTAGGAAGAAAGTATTTCCTTGGAAAAAAATAACTTGGAACTGGAGTCAGCTGACAAATGGTTTCTAAATCATATTAGACTAAAAAATCCCTTTCTTGTCTCTCCGCAGGGCACTCAGGCAAGGCGTGCAGGCCAGTTCTTTCTAGCTTCAGCAGAGGGATGTAGTGTTTAGTTTCTGGGTGCACTTCCCCTTTCTCATCTTTGATTTGTCCCTTTGGTTTTCGTTGTCCAACTTATCTCACGTCGTCTCTCCTCCAGCACACTAAGTGACCTTCTCCCAGTAAGAAAGGAGGTTGTACCTTCTGAAAGGAGGTTGTAGTGAGGTGGGGGTCAGTCTCTTCTCCCATGTAACAAGTGATAGGACAAGAGGAAACGGCCTCAAGCTGCGCCAGGGCAGGTTTAGGTTGGATATTAGGAAAAACTTCTTCCCCCAAAGGGCTGTCAGGCCCTGGCCCAGGCTGCCCAGGGAAAGGGTTGAGTCCCCATCCCTGGAGGTATTTAAAAGCCGGGGAGATGTGGTGCTTGAGGACATGGTTTAGTGGTGGGCTTGGCAGTGACAGGTTAACAGTTGGACTCGATGATCTTAAGGGTCTTTTCCAACCTTAACGATTCCATGATTCTAAGAAAGCTGGCTTCCCACCCGTTGGCTTTTTCCCTTCCAGCACTGACACTCACTGTCCCAGCACCAGCTTCACTGAGAAGTTAGCCCCAGGTTTGGTTTCTCAGGGAAGTCAGCGAAGAGCAAACCCTTGATGCTGTTTCTTGACTCCCTGGCTACTCTTCCATAATTCCCCCCAAGCAGGGAGTCTTGCAGCTCATTCAGCCCCACACGTGGTAGCGTGTCTGCATGGAGCTAGCGTGGCAGAACTAGATGCTGTTTCACGGCAGAGCCTTTCAAAATAGGGTAATACAATGTATTTGTAGTACCAAAAGTCTTCATACAAAGGCAGGCAGTGAAGCCAAAGCGTGAAAAAGGTATCGCAGTGATTGACGTTCCCTCGAGTGATTGTTTGAACAGACCTCTGGGCATCCATGTCAACGGCATTTTGTCGCAGAAGAAAACCTGAAGGTTTGGTGCCATAATTGTAACTCCTAATTCCTTATTCAAAGACAAGATTTTAGAACAAATTACATGCGTGATTACTAAATCAGCTTGTGCGTAAGCTCCATATTAAGACTTTGAGCAGAAAGACAGACAGAACCCTGCATTTTGACTGGGGAAGGCCGTTCCCAAGCAGAGAGGTGGAGGCCTTGCTGTTGTATCAGTTCATAGCATCAGCTTTTGCCAACTCCTAAAGGGGTGGTATGAATGTTAAAGAAACATTATCTTAAGAAATTTTCCTAATGATAGCATATTTTCCCCTGTGGTTTGAATAGCAGTGACCATTAGTGGGCAAAGTACAGAAGTCAGGGAATACGTTGTTATTTCATCTTTTAAAAATAAATATTTAAAATAATAGAGCTGTTCAACTGCAGATCTGAAAAAGTGATTTATAGAATTGGTCACAAACAAAAATAATACAGGTGGAATTTAGTGAGACCCATAACTTTTGTTTGTTAAGAATAACTTTTTTGTTCCTCTCTTATCATTAGTCTGGATAATATTTTTTTTGTCACAGTGGTAATTGCAGCTTTGTATGCATCACAGGCAAATCCATTCTGCAGATTTCTTTACTTCTTTTTCCAAAAGTAACTCATCCTGAGAGCCGTAATACTTGATTGTGGTAGAGAAATTGTAATACAAGTAAACACAAAAATTACTTGAACTACTGACTTATTTTCTGTAATGGCATTTTCAAAAATAGGCTCTGTATTTGTTTCCGTTTTTTTTTTGTTTTGGGGGGTGGGGTTTGGTTTCTTGGTTGGTTTTTTATTTAAATCTTTGTATTGTGTGGTCAGATAAGATGAAGGCATAACTGGGTTTTAGAGTTCTGAAATTGCTTTTCCCTGTTTCCAGGGTAAGATTGGATTGTTTAACAATTCCAGGCGTCACCTTGACTGCGTTATCATCAGATACCCTTTAGAGATCTTTGCATCTCTGACTGTGGTTGCTTCTTCCAAGCAAAAAGTGCAGATAAGTCGTGTTCAAACAAAGTTTGGCTGCAGCTGATCAAGTGTGCAATGCAATTATTGGTCCTACGGTCTCCGTAATAGAAAACTTCAAAATGCTAACTGAAATTGTGGCAGAATGCTTTAACTTTCCTTCTGATATCAATGCTTTTTTATTTCAGCTCCGTGGAAACTTTGCATCTAGATTTGGCACAGAACTTCAGGTAAGCTTTATATAAAATTACCATCTTTATGTTTAGGGATAGAAACATCTTCAGTTAATGGTATGTAGCAAAACTTTGCATCCAAAGTGCAGTAACACATGCAGTAATACACTTGGGAATTCAAAAAATGGGTTCAGCAAGTTGTGTTTAAGCTCCTTGTGTACGTAATTTCCTTTACAGAGGACTTAGGTATGACCAAAAATCATCAGAGAGCTGATGCTGCAGTCACCGAGTTGTGTAATGCTGTTTTCTTTTTAAATTTGATTTCTAGGAAATAGAATTACGGATGAGCTATATAAAATAGCATCTGTTTTTCTGGTAATAGCAGTTTTGAAAGCATTTTCTGTACATCAGGAGCTAATTATTTGATTTCCTTGGTTGATTTGCACCATTCAGAAGCGTGCTGAGTTGGATGCTATCCACAGCTGGCCAGGTGAGAATTCCCTGTGGTAGAGAAGCTTCAGCTGAAAAAGCTGGCTGTGAAGCCGGCTGCCTTCACCGGGATGGAGACATGCTGGCGATGACAGCCTGGGTGCTGTCTGCCACCCTGAGCTCGCTTAGGCGGAATAGCAAGTCATATCACTGAGAGCAAATGAAATTTTAGCCCCCAGACTTCTAAACAAAAATCTTTTCCTGGGTTATTATTAGCCCCTTATAAATAAACATGTTAAATATTCACTCTGATTATTTCAGTGTTGAATTTCTCGAGGGTTTATTGCCAGTTTTGCGATACCATTTTAAAGTGTTTTTAATGGTCTTTGGTATCAGAAAAGTATGTGCTTGCTAATTACAAATTTGGGAGCAATACTGGGGCGATGTTGTACTTGATTGAACTCACGACCCTGTGAATATGTGACTCAGTAATTCATCTAAACAAATGTGGATTCAGGAGCATGTTGCTTTTACTGGGAATATGTAGCAAAACAAAATTACTTCTTAAAAAATGTCATCTACATGAATGCGATGGTAGTTTAGAAAACGTGTGGTTTTTAAGTACAGAGAGATGGTAACTGTACTTTCATGTTAGATACTTATCCACCAAGAAGTTAGCACTTACTACAGTGTTGGTTTGTTTGGTTTTGTTTGTTTTTTTTTAACATAGGTTTTCCTTTTTGTATGGCTTTGATTCATGAAAGATAACTTCATTTTCATAACAGAATTCCAGTTCGCTAAATCCAGAATGGAAAGTTAAAGCCAAAAGAACAGAGGTGGCTTGATTTTTTTTTTTTAAACTAAAACACTGAAGGGAATTTGCTGAAAAGGCGACGTACGAAATATTAAAGCATGGTGATCGCTAGAAGTGTGTCTTAGGATTAGCCTCAGTTTGGATCCTTAGTAGCTTATTACTAGTTCGTGAAATTGCTGAACCTTTTGTGTTGCTCAGAATTACAAACGTCTTGCCCGGTGCTGACAACAGCTTAGCAGGCTCCTGAGCAGCTGCTAATCACTAATAAATAATTCATTCTGCCTTAAATAATTGACAACCCAGTCTTCCGTTCAGTGACTATTTCTACATCATCATTTATTAGAAATCTGGAAAAATATTATCTATCAAGCATTGTTCGCATGCAAATATTTTTGTTCCCTAAATATATCGTATAACTTCTAACTCAGGACAAGTAAAGGTAAGAGTGGATGAGAAACCCAACCATGCAGAAGACGTTATGGCAAGCAGGCGTGGAGCGCCCTCGGCCTGCTTTGCAAATCCTAGCTTGTGATTTCAATACCAAATAAGGCCGTGACCAAAATGCCTGGCTCATTAAACATTTCGAAACTTCTTTTTAAACTTTTTATTATGAGATGTAGTAGATTTGCGCTTTGACTGTCATTCTTCCAGTTGCCTGTATGTCGTGCGTGTGTCAGCACCACGTAGCGCTGCCCTTTCTGCGTGTCGGCAGCAGTTTTGTCAGGTTAGTTGGTCACTGTCTCCGTTTTATTGTAGGAACGCTATCAGTCCAGTGTGATCTCTGTTAACAGTCCAGACTCCACTGATCTGAAGCTGTCCAAACTCATAAATTGACACCATGCTTCTACATGTTGGAAGTTAAAAAGAGAGTTAATCCTATTCTGTTTCTACCATTAATTTGCAACAGGATTTGGCTTCTCTTTTCAGGGCTCTTTTAATGTACATTATTGAATACCACAGATCTGGAGTTCTGAGCAAACAGAATTTCCCCTTTCTCCTGGTGATGGACTAACAAAAAGTTGAAACTCCCTTATCCTAACAAACTTTTTTGCTGTTCCTTTCTCACTGAAATAAATAAATAAAGAAGGTTCTTGCTCACCCCAGTCAGCACAAAAGCTTTTCCTGTGTTCTAAGAGGGCCAAGCAAACTTATTTGTTTTGCATGCCTCTAATGAGGTTATTCCCTTTTCTTGATCAAGAATTGAGATTATTAATAATGTTCCATGGGAAGAGAGATACTGGTAACGGTAATGAAGTCTTGGCACGAAGTTCATCTCTGGACTGCCCACTCTATGTTCAATCCATCAAAATATGGAATTTGCGTTGTTTTCCAGACAGACCAGTTCTTCAGCCCAAAAGAGATAGGACCATAAACTTTGTCTTTTAAGCAGGAAATATTTCCCGTTATCGTTCATTTCTTATCTCAGAGCAGGTAAGGTGTATCATTTTCCGCTTTGTGACTGCTCGAGGAGGGACAGTGATAGGCCACTTGAGGTGGAAGACTAAAATCGCTTGATGGTAGGGGGGTTTTTTAGATGCATCCACTATATGTTCTTCATCGAAAGCAGCTGTTTGATTTCCCCTTTCCGCGCTGTTCCGCCATTGCACTCTTTTTTTAAGATTTAGCAGGCATGCATCCTCTTTAAATATAGCGAGATATCGAAATCCAAACATAGGTTACTGGCTCAGAAGCAAAATGGCTTTCCAAAAATCTTTATAAGTGGAAAGCCATTATCTTTATGATTTGTGATCAAGCCAAAGGAGATTCTATCTCCGGAGCTCTCACTTGTTCCATATTCAACACACAGCCTGGATGAAGATGCCAAGTTAATAGTTGGGTGTCTGTGCCAGGAAGCACTTCACCACTTTGAGTTAAAGGAACGTTGTCGGCTTAAGATTTCAATTTGAATGATTTTTAAAATTAGTTTTCTGCTGCAGCACTTCATAAAAAGTAGAGCTTAAAAAGATTTGGGGGCATGTGATCCTTTCTGTTATAGGTGTGGGGGTTTTTTTCTTTTCTTTTCATTCTAAATGGTAGCTTCAGGTCATCTTTGATAACCGGCTGTGTAAGATGATTTATAGTCCTGTAGGTCCTGAAACCTTGTTGCTGCAACGCCCAGAAATTTGATTTCCAAATGAGTGAGATGTAATTGCTCCCTCCTTCAGGCTGGCATCGTGGCTTTTCGTACTAATGCTTGTAGCAGTCGCATCGTGATCAAAAATGCCTGTTCTGGAAAAGATACTGCACCTTCTTTTTTGAGATACTAACCCATTACCTTATTCATGAAATCAGGTCAGCTTACAAGCGAGTCACTCATTTCACATGCAGATCTCTAAGGTTGTACGCCCACGTGGGAAACAAGGTCAAGCCAGCGCTCGAGGAGATGATTGAGAGCTCGCAGATGCCGGTACTTCAGGAGTGGTGAATGGGAGGCAGCAGGTTTTTCTTAGAGGCAGATCTTGCGTTCAACACGAGCCGCTCTCTGTAACGTAAAATTTGTGGTGCTTGCCTAATTCGTTTAAGAGGAATTAAAGTACTTTGAGGAGTATTTTGTACAATAAACTGTAAATAAAAAGCCTTTAATGACTTAAATAAATCCCCGTGGCAGGGATGTCTGATGTTAGAGCAGATTATCTGGATCAAACCCATACTCTCAAAGGAGTAACATGTCATTGCTCAGATCCTCTAGCAGATCTCTTCCCACAAGATAACGGGAAATAATGAACCGTTCTGAGAAGAACCTGAATTGTGCTCCTCAACCGACGTTCATTCCTCACCTTCTCCCGCCTCATTTGTTCTCCAAGATCTTTCCTCTTACTTATCCTCCCCTCATTTGGTTTCATGAGCCCATCAAACTGGGAGGACGTTCTGCCACCTGCAAAACAGGTAGCAAGGATTGTATTTCAGGAATTGTTACCGTTCTAGTCATTAATAGAATCATAGAATCATTAAGGTTGGAAAAGACCCTTAAGATCATCGAGTCCAACCATTAATAATAACATAGCCTTTGTCTTAGTTAATAACTTAGCCTTTGTCTTAGTCTCTGACTTGTCTTTCTAGGGAGAAAACGAATAGGTTGATAAGAGAGGTTCTGTTGAGAAAAGTAGTTGTAAGGGAGAAAGGAAGGATTCTTAGTACAGCAACGTGCCAGCAATTACGGGAACCTGATCGTAGGGACCTATTCTGTGAGTTGGGACTAGTCTCCTCCTTTCATTCTTCCCTCGTGG
This sequence comes from Nipponia nippon, assembly GCF_047370975.1. Lineage (NCBI taxonomy): Eukaryota > Metazoa > Chordata > Aves > Pelecaniformes > Threskiornithidae > Nipponia > Nipponia nippon. The sequence goes on from NW_028262369.1 coordinate 2,590,419, forward strand.
TTTTTTTTAATATCAAACCAAGAAAACGAATATACCTTCACTTCTCCTGGGAGAAGTATATTTATGGTTGAAAACAAAAGGAGTAATTTCCAACATAATATGCGGTCTTAGCTTTAATCTGAAATTCAACCTGTAAGCTCTCTGTTGTAAATATTTTACTTACGGGAAACTTTTTTCTGCTATAGGCTTGCCATGATAAAAGCTAATAGATAAACAAAGACCATAGCGCATGCAAATGTTTTCAGAGATTGTGCACGTTCATCTGTTTCACAACTGTGCTATGTTTTTGCTTCATCACGCTTTTCTGTCAGTCAAATATTTGTGAATGAAGGTTCAGAAAAAGAAATTGGGTCCGTAATAGAGCTCAATTGCTAAAATGTCTGCTTCGATTTCAGAAGTGGAAGCGTGTCCCCCGTGGACAAAAAGAAACAAATTGAACTTAGAAATACAGAAACAAATTTAGTCTTCTCTTCTTGAGCTGTTGCTACAGTTGTGCTTTGAGTTTTCATCTCTTTTGCTAACGTATCATAGAATCACAGAATCGTTAAGGTTGGAAAAGACCCTTAAGATCATCGAGTCCAACCGTTAACCCAGCACTGCCAAGCCCACCACTAAACCCTGTCCCTCAGCACCACATCTCCCCGGCTTTTAAATCCCCCCAGGGATGGGGACTCAGCCCCTGCCCTGGGCAGCCTGGGCCAGGGCCTGGCAGCCCTTTGGGGGAAGAAGTTTTTCCCAATATCCAACCCAAACCTGCCCTGGCGCAGCTTGAGGCCGTTCCCTCTCATCCTATCACTTGTTACTGGGGAGAAGAGACCGACCCTTCATAACGTACCTTCGTAAGAGAAATGTAGACAGCCACTGAGGTACGGATTGCCTTTCTGTTTTTCAAGGAGAAAGGTTGATGTGATGCTTTCCCTTATCAAGCCATCTCTTAACTTGAAAAACTTCAGCATGTGTCTGCTCATATCAATCCTCAAGCTTTGGCATAATTTTCTAGAAAAAATTGCAGTGAAATGACTCCAGAAATCGCTGTATGCCAATCTGTCTGGGTTTAGACTTAGTTTCTAGGATCGCATAGGTGGTGTCTTCTCATATTAAATCGGTGTCTTTGCATCTCTCCAGAAAGTTGAGATTGTAGACTGCAGATGTCTCCTTGTTAAGGGCGGTTTGGCACTGGAAGCATCCTCCGTCAGTGCTTCATAATCTGCACAGGCAGTCGACGAATTGTCAAAAGGATTTGAAATATTACTCTCGATCTATGTGAGACATGACTTTTTTTTTTTTTTTTTCCATCTTGGCACTTTATGAAACTTTCTGTCTCCACCATAAAAAGCTTCAGCGGTTATAATGTGCAAAAGATGTCAACCCAGAGCTCCGTACTCTCTACTTTCATGCAGGAGACATGCAGTTCTCCATGAAGTGTCTTGTACAGGCTTATCTTCTTCCAAAACCTTCATGTGTTAACATTAAAGGCACACTGCAAAGGTTACTGGTCTTGGAGGAGGAGACAAGGGAAAAGCGCTGGGAGTATGTAAAGGAGATGTTTCTGAATATTGGAGGTAATACAAAAAAAGGATAAATTCCACAAAACTTACACACACCCCTCCTATACATATGTACATGTGCGCGTATACATCTAAGCACACACGCAGGCATTATTAGGCATTTTTATGTACGTATTTACATGTGGTGCTTTTAGTTACATATTTAGATATAACGATGACTGTTTCCTTGGTGAAGTCCTTAAAATAGGACTACCGTAAAGGCTGGGCAGTTTCTGTGTTGCTGAACCTGATGATATCCCTTTAAGGAAGTACACAGTGAGTTTAAGAATGAAATTAATGCTTTAGCATGCTTAACAGCAGATAAAGTTATCGAAGCCTATTTTATAATCTAGTATGTAACGTACCCTCCCTACACTTCTTTCTAGAAAAGGATTTCTCCTACGGAGCAGAAATGGCAGTGCCCTAACTGTGTTTTCAGATGCACCTTTCATGTTCTTCCCTTTCTTCTGCTTCCAGCTCCAGAAGAAGTCCGTGCAACAGTTCGGTGCCAAACGACACGAAGAGGCCAGCAGACCTGATCGGTCAGGAAGTGATTTTGGTTTCCTTCCTTCTGCTCCTCCTGGTCTGGTTTCTGAATCGAGAGTTTGAGGTCAGTTACCGCCTCCACTACCACGGAGATGTGGAGGCTGATCTTCATCGCACCAAAATTCAGAGCATGAGGGATCAAGCTGACTGGTTGCTGAGGAATATTATTCCGTACCACGTGGCTGAGCAGTTGAAGGTTTCCCAGAGCTATTCCAAAAACCACGACAGCGGCGGAGTAATCTTTGCAAGTATTGTGAACTTCAGCGAGTTCTACGAAGAGAACTACGAAGGAGGCAAAGAGTGCTACAGAGTCCTGAATGAATTGATTGGGGATTTTGATGAGCTGCTCAGCAAACCGCATTACAGCAGCATTGAGAAAATCAAAACAATTGGGGCAACCTACATGGCCGCTTCAGGACTGAACACCTCGCAGTGTCAGGACAACAACCATCCCCATGGGCATTTGCAGACCCTTTTTGAATTTGCCAAAGAAATGATGCGAGTGGTGGATGACTTCAACAACAACATGCTGTGGTTTAATTTTAAACTTAGGATTGGCTTTAACCATGGCCCCCTCACTGCTGGGGTCATTGGCACCACCAAGTTGTTGTACGACATTTGGGGTGACACTGTGAACATTGCTAGCAGAATGGACACCACTGGCGTCGAGTGTCGTATACAGGTGAGTGAGGAGAGCTACCGCATCCTAAACAAGATGGGGTATGACTTTGACTATAGGGGGACGGTCAATGTGAAGGGGAAAGGTCAGATGAAGACCTACCTTTACCCAAAATGCATGGACAATGGGATCGTGCCACATCACCAGTTGTCTATATCTCCAGACATTCGGGTTCAAGTGGATGGCAGCATTGGGCGATCTCCGACGGATGAGATTGCCAGCCTGGTGCCTTCTGTACAGAATTCTGATAAGATAGCCCATGGCACAGATAACTCAGAAACCAAGGACATCCTTCCTTCCACCAAGAAGCTCCAGAAAGATGCGGTGAGAGCAGAGGAGAGGTGCAGGTTTGGCAAAGCCGCGGAGAAGACTGGCTGTGAGGAAGCGGGAGCTGAGGAGGTCAATGAACTGACAAAGCTAAATATCTCTAAGAGTGTATGATGCACTGTCAGAGTTGCATGAAGTGCTCTGTCAATAGAAACATAAAGACATTTGCAATTGGCAGTTTTCTTTTTCAAGAGAGACCTTCTCAACACCTGGGTTGTACGTTTGTTTTCATTTCAGCGCCTGACGCTGTGTGGATCACAGCTCTTCAGGGCTTGTTTTCATCCATCTCTCTCCTCCATGCCCCAAATCACATCCCAAGCTCCCCAGCTCCCTGTGCAACCATCTTACAGCTGAGTAGAGGATATTAAGTGCCTTCAGATATACTCCATTGGACTCCCTGTCAAGGTACAGAGGCCCCAAGTGAAATCATAGCTTTGGGTATTTATCTAATTTTAAAGAAAAGAAAAGCTGTGGTTATATCATTTTTATTGTTGTTTCTCACAAAACACTTTTTTTGGCTAATGCAACTCCTTGGGTTTTTTATATCTCTCTGAACAATGTTTTACTGTTATCAGACCTTTTGTATGTAAACACACAGACAAATGTGCATGTATCTACCATATGAGACTGACATAAAGTGCCAGTAACGTACCACAAAAGAATGTCTTGGCGAGGGGGTGACACAATTTGACTTTGTGTTGGGCTGGAGGAGGAGTTCTGCAGTGGCTCAACATTTAGTTAAAGTAGGCTAAACAACTGCTGTAGTTTTATTCTCCTTTACCAATGCTTTCTTCAACCTTAATGTGCCATTGTGTGCTTTGGATACACTTCTTTTCCATATAGCCAATGAGTTACTGATATGTGGGAATGGAATAAGGGTTCGGACTTCACCAGCTCTCAGGATAGGTTTCCAGAAGCAGATGAGTGACCGCGAGAGCGTGACAATTCAGGTCTTACCAGTCTAAAGCAGTTTCATGTGACTCCATACCCTAGCTGAATTTGCGAAGGTAGGTGAAGTTGGTATCTCTAAGCTGGTCTGATTTGAGAGAGAGAGAGAGAGAGAGAGAGAGAGAGAAGCGAAATAAATGTTTTGGGAATGCCTTTATTTATTTATTTATTTTATTCCTGTTTTTATTTTGTTTGGGGGTTTTTGTGTGCGTGGGCGGAAGGGAGCAGGAGAGATGAATTGTTAATTGGTTTGATAAGAGTAATACGATGGTGTTTCAGCCTCTTTGAACTACCAACCACTGTGAGGACGTTACCTAGGCAATATTTGTTTCAAAGCTGGTGAAACTTCCGAAGCCACCAAATGCAATTGAGTATCCCAGCTTCCCTCTGTACTGAATCAATGGTGCTGCACAATATTTTTCAGGATTTCCCCCCACACACACTGTGCTTTTGCAGCAGGGAATAGAATAGCATGCTCCCTGCGTGCCACTGAAAGCAGGAATAGGGAAAAATGTCCTTTCTGGTGAGCTGAGAAGCACAATAATTTCCCAGTCCTGCCGATGACTCTGTGCAGGTCCCTGGGACCGGAGACCTGCGGGAGCGCAGGAACCTGCTTGCGCAGAGGGAGCTGCAGGACGGGGGCCGTAGGCTATACCAGTTTGCCCTCTGCATGCTTCCGTCACCTCCGTCACTTACATTTGATGCCCCGCTTTGGATAACATTAAGTATTCACCTGTTCCAGTTCAGCTAACTCCTTGCGAGACCGAATAAAAGGAGAGAATTTTTATGCCCGAAACAAGTTCATTAGCCAGGGAAGAGCTGGTGAAACGCAATGCTGTGTTGTCTGCGTATCGGTGTGGGTTTTAATTCTTTCTTTCCATCAGAACTAAAGTCAGAATATATTGATACTTCTTTTTATTCCCTATGTGATTTTTGGAGTTTGAGTAATAAATATCTATGTGGTGAAGTTCCTAGTCAGCTATTTGAGACCCATCTACACTCCACGGCCAGCACGGAGCCCTTGAAGCCTTTGTCAAATGCAAATCTGTGAGAATTCTGGATCTCGGTTAGTTAAACAAGACTCTGCACACCGTTCTCGCAAAAGCTGCTGTTTATGCGCGTCTAAATTGCGTTTGCTAGGAAAGCTATTTAAAATTAATCTTACTTGCTCAGTCTGCCAGCACACAAAAAAAACAGGGGGTACTCATCTCTCCGCCCTTCTGCCACAGATGCTGTAGCCTGTTTGGGGGCTATTCCTGACAAGCAACAACACAAAGTTTTTATTAATGCACAGTTTTACAGCAGCCTTCCTTCTCCGTAGATTAAAACTTGTCCCCTTCTACCCCCCTCCCCGCAGTGGGTTGCACTTCCAACTTTCAGGTAGTATAACTCTGCAAATACCTCTTGTATCCGACGAATGTATTCTTGAAACCATTTTTAGGGTTCTCGTTTCAGTTAAGCGCGCGTCAGTATTTCTTTTCTTACAGTAGAGAGGAGTTAACGTGTCCAGAATTGTTTACATGCCTTCTAGTGTTATATTAGTGTCTCGAAGTCGTTGAAACCTTTCTCCCTTTCACTTCTTTCTCCCAATTTTAGAGATGACTCTACCCAGCATTTCTCTCTCATTGATCAGCTGTTTGCAATGGCAGGGTTCAGTCGAGGCGTGCCGGCTTCTCTCTCGTGCGAGACACTGCACAATAACTAAACCTCCACCAGCAACAGCCCTGCATCCAGTAAGAGGTTTGCACCCTGTGATTAAACCTGAAAGGAGAAGGTGCTGGAGTAGGGCCCCGGACCCAGGGTGCCTTCCTTCTCCTTCAAGCAATGCGCTGCAGAATACAAAAGCCTCATCCTCCAGCCTAGAAAGTAAATAACGCTCCCGTGCTGTCGTGGTATGGCGCTGCAGGCGTACTGTTGGTTTTCTGGTAAGATTAGAATACCAAAAAAAAAAATACCAGGGCCTCTTTTCTTTGTTGGCACTAAGCAAATAAAATGACTGAGGACAGAGGTATTAGTGGACTCTGAAATCAAGGGCTGTTGTCTGCTCTGGGAACTGCCGGCGACGTTACTCTGCCTTAACTCTGAAGCTGGGAAAACAGCCGTGAAAAGTTGAGTAACGAGCGGTACCCCAGTGTGCTTATTGCCACCAGGACGGCAGCAAGCATTCAACAACAGAGATGGCAGGTCTTCTTGCGGAGGTTTTAAATCTTCTCTTTCATGCAGCGTAGTAACGAAATCAAGAAGCGAAGCTTGCGCCATACGGTTCGGATAGGGAGATTTTTCCCGGCCGCAAGGAGCGAGGAGATGCGTAGTGTTTGTTGTAAAACAGTGGGAGCGGAAGCTTTACACCTTCCCTTTGAAACGATGTCCCAATACTCGCCAAAATTCCTCTGGAGGCGTTTTTAATGGCGTTTTTAATGGCGTTGTGCGGTTCTGCAGTCGTGGCACGTGCGCGCTTGCAGGAGGCCTTGATCAAAGTTCATTCCATTAAAATATCTGTTGTGCTTGTTCTGTTAGTGCCAGCACAAGTCGAACACGGTGTAAAAGTTGAGGAGTTGGCCGGGTAGCTGGGGGCATATTCTGCAAGAATAGGCGGTGCGTTGCTGCACTTCATATTTTTAGGGTGTTTTAATGGCGATAATTTTAAAGTTATCCGGGGGGGCGGGGGGAAGATTGCTGAATATTTGCTAGCCCCGTGTTGCCTTCTGCCACAGTTCGCTTGCGGGAGCTGCTTTAGAGCGTAGAGTAACGAGGAATAGGCTGAATATTTTCTGCGGTGTCGTCTTAATCTGCTGCTAAGACACAAAAATGCTTATTTTTCTCCCAGCTACTTCTGTGAGACAGATTTCTCGTTCAAAAACAAGTAAATGGCACTCCCATTGATTTCTTTCTGGCATTTATGGTTTTTGAGAGGAACAGATTTGCCTGTTATTTCCCAGGATTTGGGGCCGTTCCCCTTTGCTGGAGGTAACGCGAGTGCTGCGAGCGGGGTGGGACGGTGCCGCTGCCCGGCTGCGGCTCCCGCTGTGTCCTGATACAAAGCGCAGGAGGATTTTTGACGTGATAAAATGAGGGGGGCAGAGGATGGACTCCCCAAGGGCTTTATAAAAAAATAAGCATTTGGATACTCTTACTTCAGGGCTAAAACACAGAAAGGAGGCACCCAGAGCAAAAATGAAAGGAGCTGTAAACCAAACCCTGTACCTGTACCAGCTTTTAGGTAAAGAAGAGCTTATTCTTGATTAAAGAGCCAAGCTTTTAGGGTATCTAGCATTTTAAAATTGCTAACTCTAACCTGTTTCTAAAACTTTAATTCTGAATACAACAAAAAAAATGTTGCAAGGGAGCAGTTATTAACTTCATGGCTTTATTTTGCAACATCACAAGAGTCTGAGAGCGCCTGAGGTTGGTTATACCGCGATCAGCTATTTAAGGGTGCAGCTTGGGGTGGGTTTTTTTGCCAAATTTAAAGACTCTGTCTGTTTTCTCCCTTCTTCCCTGCTGTGGTCTGGCTTGCCCGGTCTGGACGGGACGCGCGAGTGGTTCTTGCCTCCCTGCTCCTCGCCTTTGCTAAACTGCGTCTTCCGCCTTGCACGGCAGCGGTTGAACCCTGCTGCTGCCAGGTCGTGGCTTCAGGTGCTGCTTTCACTGCTGTTCGCCTCTCTATTTCCCAGGGTAAAGGGGAAGAGCACGTCTGATCCGATATCTTGGTCCAGCGGTTGCAGCTGGAGCTTTCTCCTTGTGGTGGTGTTAAGCTGCTTGACAGAAGATGCAGAAGAGCAGCAGGCACATCCCAGTAGTTCAATTTAAGAATTCTGTGAAAACATACATTTTTTCATCACACCAAAAGTAGAAAAAAAGTTTTATTATCCTGAGTTTTAGCAAGCAAAAGCAGAAGAGGGTAAGAAATAAAATGCCAGTGTTTGCTGTCAGTGTTGGGATTCGCTGAAGCAGCGTTCCTTTAAGTCCTCTTTTAGTTAAATATTACAAAGCTTCTAAAAATGCAGTAATTATTTATTGATGCGGCTTTCCCGATGGCTGAAATGTCGCAGGGGTGGTTTGACTCTAAATACAGAATGATTTTCATGTGGAAAGAGAAGGGGTCGAGGCAGAGATGCAGGGATCCCCCGGTGCCGCGGTGCTTCTGTCCCGAGGCCCGGCAGCTGCCCAAACCCAGCCGGGATCTCGGAGTAACCCCGAGCCTTGGCTGGCTGAGTGTGGAACAGTTTGGGCAGGAAAGTCATTCCGGCATTTTTTTCCTTCCGAGTTCTCTATACAGGCTGTAGCAGTCCTTGCTTTGATTTCTAGGGGAGCAATGTTTAAAGGGAATAAACCCGAATTACGGTTTGCTGTTGCTGAGACTATCCTCCGAGGCAGCGGCGGTAGGATTCTGCAAAGTCCTGTAAAAAAGCTGGAAATTGTAACCATTCCACACTAATTCCTGCAGATGCCGTGCTCCTCCGGTATTTAGTTTGAGCGGTACAGTGGTCTGAAGAGTTTTCAGGCACGAGCTGTGAAACTGTGGACCGTTTTCTGCTAAAGTACACCAAAAAATGTAAAGGAAACTGGTGAGGAGGAAGACGACGGTCTGCAGAAATGCAGCGTGAGCCGCGTAGGATACAGCGCAACGCTGGGGTTTTGGCTCGCCGTGCGAACGTACGTGGCGTGGGGGATGCTCTGTACGACAACGGCTGCTCCCCGGTCCGAAACCGGTGAGAAAAGGAGAAGGTGAAAGCGAAACGCGGTGTTGGGTTGGGTTTAAGGCTGATCTTTCATTTCCAGGTGTGATGCCTTTGCTGGCTGCCGTAGGGGAAGGTTTCTCAGGTGCGGTGGGATCAGGGAGCCTTAAAATGGGCGTATTTTTTTAAAATCTGCTTTAACGCCACCCTCTGAACTCTGTCCAGAGTGATTAGAAGGAGTTTTGTCGGTGAAAATCGGACACCAGGAGTTTATTCTCTTTGTCTTATTAGGCTTCATTTAAAATCAAACGTCAGGCTCTGAAGAGGTTCGAGTAGAAAATAAAATGGGGGTGAAATATATTGTGTCCTAACCGGCTCAGTTCGAGCAGTGCCGTGGGGAAGGGTTTCGAGGTGCTTCAGAGACACTGGGTAAAGCTCTGGTAGAAAAAAAAATAATGCAAGTTTTCTGTATAAAACCTTTTTCAAGTCTCTATCAGGCGAGCTAAACTTCTGTTTTCAGCCCAGCTAAGCGGCTGGGCTGTACGATGCGTATAGAAGTGTTTGCTGCTTACCTTCGAGAGCCAACGTTAGCTTTTGAGAAAGATTATTTTGGAAAAAATAGATCGGTAGAAGATATTTAAAGCTTTTTTCCCCCCCTGGTACTTTCTTGTAGCTGCTAAACATTTGCTGGCCTCACCAAGCCGCCCAGCCCGAGGAGCAGGAGGCAGGCGCCCGGTGTTTTTCCAGACGCAAGGCGTTTAACATCGTTTTAGCAGCTGTTCCGCGCGCGCGTCTCCAAGTCGGGAATCGGTGGCGAGGAAACAGTCGCTCATGTTTTACACTTCTGGAAAGGCCCCGGGGCCGCTGGGTCGGCTTCTCGCATCTTAGCCTTTACGTGGGTTGTTCTGTTCTCTCCCTCTTTCCTGGCTCGCTGCGACAACACGTATTTTAATCTCTGGAAGTTGCAGCATTCACTGAATCTGAAGAACTGCAGAGAAAGGTCGTGGCTGGGAAGAGTTGCTAAAATTTTCAGTTTCAGCTCTAACCGGTGCTGCTCTAACCAATTTGTCATCCAGCGGCGCGCAGTGAAAGTCGGAGCCGAGCGTCCCAGCGGGCGACCGCTGCCAGCGCCGCTGCCCGCACGTCCCCGACCTGAGCGTCGATTCTCAAATCCTCCTTCAGATGAGGCAAACCGAAGCGAGTTCCTTGAGTTTTTCCTTCTTTTCTCCCTTAGTCGCTCATGTCTTTGCTTCTTTCTAACTTAACGCATTGGCTAAGTATTAGTTTGCCATTGAAAGATGGTTTGTATTGATTTGTTGTTGAAAGATTTAAGCTCAGGGCAGGGAAAATGCCGCGTGTGGTACATCTGCGGGTATGCCCAGAGGGAAGATGCCTCTTTGGCGTCTTTGAAACTTCGCCTTTATTCGTGTGAGACCAGAGCTTCATTTGTGATTCATTTCTAATACCGCCTGTACGACTCCACCTCGCTGTTGCCCCTAGGCGTTGTCCAAAGGAGGGGCTTTGCGGCATGGCAGTGCTCTGCTCTACGTCGCCGCCTGAACCAGGCTTTGGCCAGCGTGCAGGTACCGGCACGGTCCCACCGGCACCGGCAGACGTTTCTCTTCATGTGTAGTAGTTCAGGAGTCCACAGTTACCAGAGTAACCTTCTCCCTGATTTAATTTCTTCTAGTTTTCAGAGACCACGTTGAGGAGAGAGAGAGAGATGTATGCTGAGGCAGAGATTTGTTATACCCTACTGCGAGTACAGCTTTAAACTTCCAAAGTAATAAACTCTTTAAAGCCAAGAGCCTTAACAATTCTGAACATCTGCTGAGAGACAAAACACCATTTCAAGCTGGCGCTGAATGCTTGGGAATTTTTCTGCTCGATGGCGGGCGTCTCCTCTTTGCGAGGAGGCAGCGGCAGCATCCAAAGATGATACGGACCTTGGCCACCCTCACCGAATTACGGCGGAACAGGCAGGCAGGCTCTCAGGAAAGTCACCTCGCTCCCCGGGGCTGGTGTGGTGGCTTTATACATCGCATTGCTCGGAAAATCTTCCCGTGAAACAGTATTTTTAACGTAGTGTAAAAAGCTGTCTTTGCCGGTGGCAGGGGCTGGATTCCTCCTTTCCCACCCCCCGGGCTCTTTCTGGCCTGCGACATTGGGATGAAGGAGAAGGCAGAGATGTAGATGATGGGAAAGCTGGGAAGGAGCTGGACGTGCCCCTGGAGCCGGACCCGGCAGAGCTGGCGTGGAGGAGCTGCCGTGTCGGTCCCGCAGCGGTGCCCGGGCAGCAGCGGGCTTCGGTAGCCGCCGGCCGGCCGGTCGGTCCCCCCTCAGCTGGCGTGGCGGCGGAGGTTTGAGCCGGTCCACAGCCAGCCCGACGGCTGTCGGATGCCTTTGGAAATAAGTCTTCCCTCCTGGCCTGGTGGTTTCGTTTCACGTTTTTGGGTGAGCAAATTTCAGCCGGTTATTAAAAACCGCGCGCTAGAAACGGAGGCGCTGCTGTCTGACCACGGCCGGGCCGCGCGGCGGGTTGGGTTGGGTTGGGTTGGATTGGGTTGCGGTCGGGTCCATTCCGCCTCGGTTTCTACGGTATTGCACCTACACGCAACCCTGTCTACGCAATCGCTGTGCGTAAAGAGCTGCGGTAGCCGATTACAAACGGCCTGCGAGAAGTTCTTCTCCAAGCGAGAAACTCAAATCAGGGTTGGCTTTGCTTTACCGCGTCGCTGTCGGCGGGCGGCGGTGCGGCCCGGGGGCCGGCGCGGCCTCCCGCCCATCCCCTGCTTTCTTTAAGAGCTGCCTCCGCAGTATTACCGGGGAGGTCAGCGCTGCCTGGCCTTGCAGAAGCACACGCGGAGATCGTACAGAAAGCGTTAATTGTGAGAACATTATTGAAACATTATTGAATTAGGAATCGAAACATTAATTGAGAACAGTTTCCAGTTAAAAAGAAGGAAAAGAAGAAAAAAAGGGCAAATGAAAACATTTTAAAGTCTCCAGGTTAGCTGGAAATTGTTTCTTCATGACGTCTCTGTTTTCTTTCTCTTCCCGCCCCAGCCAAGCCCGTGTCCCCGCTACCTTCTCCCCTCCCTCGCAAAACGAGAGAGAACTGGCCTGTTTACACGCACCGCTGGGGAAGCTGGCGGCTCCCGCCGGGGCTTTGCCGGGGGACGGGGCTCCCTCGCGGCGGCTTCACTGTAAATATTCTGCCTACGCTTCGTGGAGAAAACCGAAATGGAAAAAAAGTTGTATCTGTGAAATATTAAGCTATATATGTATATAGAAAAAACATGTATTATCTCTGACTCGTTACTACGGCTCTGTAATCAATTGTATATTAAACTGTTTTACTGTATGGCAGATCATTTCACGCTATCTTAGATGTAGAAAAGCTGAGAAAGTAATTCACAATACACTATGTCAACTTAAAATTGGTTTGCTTTTTTATTTTTGCTCCAGCACGACTTCAAACGCAGGCCCGTGCCGTTTGCGCATTGTTTCGAAGAACAATCGTTTGGAACGGAAGTTTTTTCAGCCCTTTGTTTTGGACCGGGCTTTTTCCAATGTTTCTTTGATAAATCACGAAACCACCGAGTCAATTTTTGATGAGGTGCATATTTAGAAGGCGTTTTAAATGCAAAGGGAATTTGCCGCGTAGACCCGCTGCGCTTTGCTGTGTTGGTTTGGTGGTAAATGATCTTCAGCTGCCCAACGCCAAGTTGAGAAGACGACTCCTTCCTAATTTTTCCTCATTTTAATACTGCTCTAAAGCATTGGGAAGGGGCCGTGCGGCAGCCCGGCCAGCAGCACCCCTGCAGCCGTCGTGGCGTCCCCGCCGCCTCCGGCGGGAGGGCTCGGCAGAGAGCTTTTCCCAAAAAAGTGGGGATGAATTTGAAATAGTTATTTTTTTCTTTAGCAGAGAGCGTGGATGGTTTATTCTGGAATACCAGTGCCTTATTCAGATTCTCTTAATCCGCTCGGGAAGTGGAGTGAGGCATTGTTATTCTGCAGTAGGAGCCTGAGAAGAGGAGCCTTAATGCTTTCAGAAGCTGAACCTGTCCGGCCGACGGAGCCGAAGGCGTTGGACTGCTGCAGGCGGCTCAGCGGCAGAGCCCTGGGCTCTGCCTCGCTCCCTCGCACGCGCCCCCCCCCTTTAAGCACCCCCTTGTACGTTCGTTGGGTTTCACTGGGGGGGGGGAAAAATCCCTAGTGAAGCCCCGAGCCCTGGCAAAGTGAGGTTTTGACCTGGAAGATTTGAAGGTTTCCTCCGCATCCGTGGCCAGGCGCTCTGCTCCTCCTGCCCGCTGCCGGTCAGAGACCCGCAGCCACCGCCGCCGGCAGCACCAAACCTCTCCTCTCCGCGCGTGCCGACGCCGGGGCCCTGCGCCCGGCAGCTTTTCTCCCGGTCCAGCCAGACGTTTCCCTTTCCCCTGCTCTCCCTGCGGGCCGCGGCACACCCAGAGCTTTGTCCTCCTGCAACCGCGGGGCGGTGGAGGCCGGATTCTCCAAAGGTGCCGATTTATTGCTTTCCCCCATATTTTAAATAGGTTTGTTTTTTTTCCCAAAGACAAGGTAAGTATCAGAGCACACGTGTCGCGGTGCGGTTGGCTCCGCAGCCAGCGGTTGCACCGCGTTCCTCGATGCCACCCCAGGTTTTGAATGCCAGTAGTGTGTGTAAGCCATGCTCCTGGGTGTTCGCCTTCTGTTGTAGGGGAAAACTGTTCCGGTGTTACCCAGCCGGGTTTCTATTGTAGATCGTGGTGATTGTCAACTGCCAAGGGATATTTTTTAATAAATCTTATCAAGGCATTTCAAATAAATCCAGGCTTCCTGTTTTCCTTTTCAGTTCTGCGTTGCCTTCTCCCCAGGTAAGCCCGCGTGGAAGTTTCTTCTCTGTCTGTGCTTTGGTTCATCGTCCAGAACGCATCGGACGCCGGCGCTGGGTATATTGAAAGATTCACCCGGCGTTTGTTTGGGTTACCTGGGGGCTGCGGGTACAAGAAAAGCCCAAAGATCTTCCAGGGAGGCGTTTCGCAGCGGTTCCCAAAAGGCCAGGCCACCTTTGTCCGTAGGCAGCCTCGGGGGGGCGCGGGGGACGCCGAGGCCGACCTGGAGGCCCTTGCGTCTCTCCCATCCGCAGGCGCTGCCGCGGATCCCACACCTCGGTCGCACTGCGGCAGCGGGGAGCTCCGCAGGAGCCGCTGGTTTCTTCCTTCTTTGTCTTGCGAGGTTGTTCTGGATGCCCGAAAGCGAAGGATTGACTTACCCCTCGGGTGCGGTAGCGCGGTGCGGAGGTGCCAGGCTGGTGTGCGCCGCCCGGCCGTGCTGCTCTGGGGGTCGGCCGCTCCCGGGAGCCACCATCGGCTCTGGGGTAATAAAGAGAAGCACACGTCCGCCTGGCCCCAGGGCGTGCTGCCGTGGCACCCGCAGCCGTCTCGCCGTCTGTGAGCCCTGGGTGGGCGGCTGGAAGCTGCGCCCGGTGATTTTTCCACGGAACCGGAGGGTGACGGCTGGCCTGCGCTCGGCAGGGCGCAGGAGTGCCGGCCGCCCCCGCCTCCAGTGCCCTGGAAGGCGCTTGAGGAGCAGATCTGCCCGCTCCCGTCCCGGTTTCCCTGGGGCATCCTTGGGGCTCCCCAAGCTCCAGCTGCTCCCGTGGTTTCCTGGGGCTGCTCCAGCTCCCTCTGGGGCTCAGCACCTCTGCTCGAGGGGACGCCCGCCTGCCTCCTGCTGCTGCGCCATCGCCGAGGCTTCACCCAAGGGCCCCGCCGACGTTGCCAGCCCTGGACCCGCTTCAGCTGCGGCCCGTGGGTGCGGCAGCTCCGGCGCTCGAGCCTGGCTCCCCGCACCAGCGACTGGCTTTCGTTTCCACACCATTTAAAAAGCTTTTCCTCCATCTCTGGGGCCAAATCTTTCTTTGAAGCAATTATTTTTTCCCCAGCTCTCCCCGGTTTCATGACGTTTCAGTCCAGCCAAAGCCCGTACGCCATTTGTGTTCAGGTACCGTTGCCACGGAGGCACCCGTCGGCGGCATCGTGCGGCGCGGATCTGCCACAGCGCTTGGGGGAGCGGGGACCTGCCTCGGCTCTGCTCGGCCAGGCCGCAGCCGGCTTTTGCTCTCGCTTGTTCATCAGTGTTTTGCTTTTGGTAACTGAATTTTTGTTGCTTTGTGGTGTCGAGTGGCAATTCTCATTTCACAGCTTTGCGGAGTTTATGGGAATTTAAGAGCTAGATGCAAATGAACTTCATTAACATGCTTAATTATCTTATAAACCTCATATCCATCTGTCCTGCATATGCTTTGTACTCCACGCTTTAAGACAAGCCACCGTGTTAGGCTTGGCACGGGGCGGCTGCGAGTGGGAGCCTTTGGGGAGAGCCCGGCTCTGCGGGCGGAGGGACCGGGCTTTAACGCCAGGGGCGCGCGTCAGAGGTGAAACATCATTTTTTCAAAGGCCAAGTCCACGCTGGGAGCCTGGAAACAACCGGTAAAAGACGCGGCAGGACAACGCGATCTTAGAAATGATTTGCTAAAAGCAAAAAAACCAGCGCGGAAGCTTTTCTGATGGGTCAAAAGGGGAGAAACGCTGGCCAGAAGCTCCGGGCCAGCAGCTCCGTGGTGGGCGAGAGGTCGGGGTGGGGAAGGCAGAGCCGGAGTCGGGAGCTTCGCTATAAAAAAGCTTCGGGGAAGTCCCCAGAAGAGACCTGGCCTCGTGGTGCCGCGCTGAAGGATCCGTCACAGCTCGGGCGTCTTTGGATGAGGGGTTATTTAAGCCTCGTGATGTGCAGGGGATGGGTTTTCTGTCGGGGTCGCTGCAGAGCGTCGTGCTCAGGTCAGGCTCCCTCCTCTCTCCCACCCAGGGGCTGTTGCCATCGCAAGAGAGCTTCAGGATCCAGCAGAGCACCCATGGGTGCCCCGCTCGGACGGCAGCCTGGCACGCGTGGCCGCGTCGGGGTGCCGGGTGCTAACGCCAATCGCTCGCAGCAATCGCCAGCCCCCGGACCGGGCTGCGCAGGGGACGCCTGAAGCTTGAAAGCCTGGGTGATTTCCCTGGTTTCTGGCAGAAAGCTGGGCAAGTTTTGCATGGTTTCAAAGACGCCAGGGTGGCTGGGCTTCATCGGCCGCATCCGTAACAGCAGCGAGAGGCAGCGCGAGGGGCTGCGCCCCGCCGAGCCCCGCTGCCGAGCCAGGCCCGGGGTTTCTGCCCGTGCATGGAGCAAAGCTGGAGACAGAGGCAGGAGAGCATTCGAGAGCCTGATGGGATCATCGCCAAGCTGAATCTCCAGCTCCAGCTGCCTGTTTCAGCAGTCAATGCTCCAGCCTGGTTTTGGGAACGTGGAGCACCAGAGCATTCCCCGACGGCCGGCTCCTCTCCTGCGTGGGGAACGGTTAAAATAACCCCCAAACCCTGCCCGTGCAACCCCAGATCCTGAACTTGTGTCCCTCGCTGGCACACGGTGCATTTTGCAGTGGGGAAGCCGCACTGCAGTCTCAGCACTGGGTGCCACGAGCAAAATCAGAGGGAATGTGTGTTTGTGCTTATTTAATTTTATTCAAAAATATCATTAAAAAATGAGCCTTTACTTCCAGGTTGCCTTGCAAATCCATAGATCTGCTGGGTAAGAGAGAGCGCAAATCCCAGACGTGCACCAGAGCCCCCCGAGGGTTTTCGGGCTGTGACAGGGGCTGAGCACAGGCAGCGGCTCCGGAGGAGGGGACGAGGCGGCCGCAGGGGTTGGGATGCGGAGCCGGAGATGCTGCAGTCGGGTGCTGGCTGCAGGGAGCGCCTTGGCAGGGAAAAACAAGCCAAGAGCAGGACTTGGTACAAATCTTTAGCTCTTTTATACGACAGCGTCGTGCCGGAGCCACCTCCCTCCGTGGACTCAGCACATGGGGGTGACCCGCCGGGATGCTGCTGCGTGCACCTCCTGTCCCAGGAACAGCAGTGATGCTGCTTTGCACCGAATCGCTGCCTGTCAGGGGTACGTTTGTAACGAAACCGGAGCAGAATGTGAATTTTTCCAGGCCTGGGAGGGCGCGAGGACCCGGCATGCAGCAACCCCGGAGCCGCACAGCCCCGGGGACGGGCGTCCTGCCACCGCAGCAGTGAGTCCATGTGTCTGGGGAGTGCGACGCATAGCAAAGCGCTGACGGAGGATCTCCTTGCCTTCTCTTGCTCTTGCCAGCTCACATCATGGCAAAGACACCTTGTTCCTGCGGGGGCTCGGATAACACCCGGCCCGGGCACCGCTCTGCCTTCCTCCCTCTGCATCCAGCCTCCCTGGTCCAAGGCCAATGTCGCTATCGAGTTACCAGCCACCCCAGCCTCCCCGTTTTCCTCCGCTGCAGACGGATACGAAGTTTAAGAGTGAGGATATTGAAAAAATTTAGAGCTGGAGCTCTAAAAAATTTTAAATATTAGCAAATGCTGGTGACACTGCGTGTTTAGGGGCTGCGCACTGGGATACTGGAGGCAGAAATGTGCTCAGCACCCGGGGAAGCACCGAAACCTCCAGTACAAATAGAGATGCGGCTGCAGGGTGAGCAGTGCCGCTCTGTGCCGCTGTGACCATGGGCACGGGGACCCATTCGCAGCCAAAGGGCCCTCGCCGAGCTGTGGTGGAGGGGTGGAAAGCCAGCACAGACCTGAGGACGGGCTTTGTGCTGCACAAGGAGCTGCCAGCAAAGCCTGAAGCCCCCCCCGCTGCATCCAGCTCTCCTCCGGCACTGGGATCTGGGGAGGCCGCGAGCCCAAACCCTCTGCAAATCCAGGCTGTGGGCAATGGGGAGAGAAAACGTGGGTTGGGGACCGGTTGGCGGGTTTGGAGGCGGGTGCTCTGCGGGTGTTTTGGGGGGAGCTCGGGGATGTGCGCGGTGAGCACAGACCCCGAGGGCACCGCGGTTTGATGGCATTGCGGGTGACAAACAAACCTTTAGCGATACCACTCGTGGTTATAACCCTGGAACTGCTCTTCCAGCCGGGCTCTGAATCCCTCCTCCTGGAAAAAAAAAGGGGATACATTTTACTTTTTTTTAATCCATAGAAAATACAAGTGAAAAGTGCCCCCCTCGTGTTGCTCCTGCCCCGTGCTTACCCCAGTGGGCGGTGCTGATTCGTGCCGTGGGACCCACGGCTGCACCCATGGGTGCCTGTGAGATCCGGCTGTGCCCGAACAGCTCTGACGGGGGCAGGTCCTGCTGGTTCGGCTCCTCGGCTCCCAGGATTCTCCCAAACTCTGCCTGGTGAAATCCTCCCGTCTCCGTGAGAGGGGTCGCAGGGAGCCCGTGGAGAGGAGAGCATCCAGGGAAGGAGAGGAGCTGCTGCAATACCAGGGTGGTGCCTGGTGCCAGAAATCCCCCTGAAATGGTTTTTAGCCCTGGAGGAGCCCAGGTTGCTGGCACAGGGACCCCACGGGGGCTGGCACTGCTGTGCCGATGCCGAGCGCGCCCGCGGGGGCATCGGGAAAAGGGGAGCCGGGGCAGTGATGAGCTCAGTTCCCACCTGAGGTCTTGGAGCCCGGTCATTCTCTGCTTCCAGGCTGGCTCCCCTGACTCCTCTTTCGCTGCTGGACCCTGTTCTGTGCATCGTGTGCTGTTTTCCTTCCTCCTGGGTGCGTTTTTTGGGTGCCCCTGTGCTATCTGCACATGGCAGAAGGCGGCTTCTTGCTTTTATACCTGCTGCGAGAAGGTGTAAACGCCTCAAGGACCCTCGTCGCTGAAGGCGCTTCCCAAAGACCAAAGACGCCAGGAAAGACCCTGCAAAGCAAAGGAACGGCAACGTGTGGAAACCTGCAGCTCTCCCCTTCGCCCCTGCGGGCAGCTGGGGCCAGGGTGGCCCTGGGGACACGGGGACAGGAGTGGGCTGGCGAAGGCGCGGGGCCCGGCATGTCCCGGCCTTTATCTCCCCCTAGTGCCACCCGCTCGGCTCGTTTGCTCCGGCACTGCACAGTGTACAGAGTCCGGCGGTGCCGCGCACGGCGGCCGTGGGGCTTGGGGAAACCCAGCTCTGGGGCAGCAATGTCCTGAACGGGAGCAGGGGACACAGCCGCTGCCGGGAGTGCGGGGGACTCGGCACGGCCGGGGCCGCGGGGCGCAGCGTCGCAGTGGGGCAGGACCCATGTAGGCATCAGGAGCGATAAACTGAGTAACTCAAAAACCTGCTCGAGCAAATGCCAGGCAGGGCCGCGGCATCTGACGGCAATAAGGAGGTGTTTGGCATCCTGGAAGCGTTACCGCTGCGGCGGTGATGGGGAGGAGAGGGAGATGATGGAGAGTGAGGCGATGAAGGCGCCTTCGCTTGGCCTGAAGGTACCCAAAAGGTGACTCTGCGGCTGAAATGAGGTTGTTTCAGTGTCACAGTCGGCTGGACGTTGTGACCTGTGCAGGCTTGAGGTTAAGGGTTCATCGCAGCTGCGGGGATCTGCGGGGCGAAAGGAGAGGGTTGTCCCCGACCCGCCGGGCTGGGGGAGGCTGGAAGGCCAAGCCCCCCCAGGGCTCCGCACCGCACCCAGGGCAGCCCCGGCCCCGCTGGAGCTGGGGATCAGCACTGGGCACTGCGGGAACTTTGGGGACAAGGACCTCGCTCAGTCCTGAGCCCATCTTGCTCCTGGGCCGTGTGTGCACCGAACTATGTCCAGCCTCAGCGGGAGCTGCAGGGTCGCACACAGCCCCGTTGGGGCTCCCCGGCCGTCTCTGCTCCGCTGTGGCCGGCGTGTGGGTTTGTCCTCTGCCATTAGCTCCGAGCTGCCCATCTCCTGTGGGCTGACCAGGGCCAAGGGAGGAAGAGGCTCCTCCTTGGAGACCGGCCGGACCGTCAGCCCAGCACGGTAAGGTGCACAGCAAGGCAATGGTTAAAAAGATTCATTTGGCACCATGAAGGGGCTTTCTACAGCATCAGGTAGCAGGGGTCTACCTCCTCTTTGGCTCCCCAGGGAGCCCAGTGCCCTTTTGCACCCCGCTGCAGGCGACGTGCTGTGCTCTGCCTCGGATGACCTGGCACCGCCGGGGACTCCGCATTTTGGGATTGTCCCCAAGCTGCGGACAGAGCTCGTCCTGATTTAGGGCGTTTCTGTTGCCCTTTGGGGTGTAAGAAGACATGTTTTAGCCCTTCTGCTCGGCTGTGGCTAAGAGCGAGACCTGCACGTGGGGATGGGGACGCGGGGTGGGCTGGGCAGCACGGGGCCGTGCCGTGTGGGGCCATGCTGTGCGGGGCCGTAGCGTATAGGGCCATACGGCGCAGGGTGTGGGGCCTCGGGCTATAGGGCCATACGGCACAGGGTGTGGGGTCACACTCGGTGGGGCCATACGGGGCAGGGTGTGGGGCTGCACAGCGTGAGGCTGCTCTTCTGCTCCCAGTACTGATCCCCGAGCCTTTCCCAGCGGGAATCAGCCCACAGAAGGAGTTTGCTGCACTCTTCTGGCTTTAGAAACAGTTTGAAGCTGAGGATTCCTGGTTTTCAAACCATGTAGAGGGGAGTCACCCAAAGGGTTAATTGCAATGAAGCCCCATTTGGTCTTAGCAGCCCCCCCGGCCAGGGGGACCTGGCAGCCCTGCACCCGGGTATTTATAGCAGGGTGAACTTTGAGCGTGTCCAGCGACCGGGCAAAACCCCAGCTGGAGACGCGGGGAGGCCCCGGCAGAGCTGGAGGCTGTCGGGGGTCCCGGCCCCGGGGCTGCGGCAAAGCAACCGAGACCGTCTGCCGTCACGTCCCGGCCCCCGCGCACCCCGCTCCAGAGCCGGGCACCCCACGGCCAGGCAGCAGCGGGGCACCCAGGGACCCCAGGCTGTGGGACCCCCCCGTGAACATGCTTGGGTGGCCGAGGACACGGGGTTAAGCCTCCTTCAGCCGTGGCATCAGAGCAGCGTCCTCTCGAGCTGGTGTTCCCGGTTTCGGGAGCAGCAGGACGCAGACATCTTCCCTTTTCCGTAACAAAGAACAGGCAGAAGCTGCCACCTCCCCGCGCTGTGCTGGGCCAGATCCCTTCCCACCGGACGACCTGCCAGCCAGTTCGCCACGTCCTGGAGCGAAGCAGAGCAACGTCACTTCTGGCTTCCTAACTCTGAAACGGGGCAGAAGAGGGGGGAGAGTGTGGGTGGCAGGGGATGGGAAGCCTTTGTGTGTGTGCAAAGCCATGGAAAAAAATCTAAAACCAAACAAAACCTGAGGATTTGCTTATTTTTTACCAGGTGGCAACTGTACCTACGGAGCGACAGGCCCCACGTTCGACGCAGCAGTCAGTTTGTCCATGTCAATACGGTTTGCAGCAGACGGGTGAGAGGCTGGAGGAGATCCTGGGCTCGCAGGCGGCCACAGCCACTCTACGGCCATGGGGAGCCTCACACCACGTGTTGCTGAGCCCTGCTCGCCACCAAAGCGCCCATCTTCAGCCTGAGGTTGTCCTGGGGCTGGGGTCACCCCAAATCTGCAGCACTGTCCGCAGCCATCAGATGGTCTGTCAGTGTCCTGGTCTACATGGACATCAGCGGTCTACGCAGGAGACCGGTCTTGTTAAGAGCAAGGGGAAGAAGAGAAGCATCTCAAAGGGATGTTGTCTGGAGCATGCTTGGACAGATGCTTCCAAAAGGGCATTGATCTGAGAAGGGATCGGATCTGGGAAAGTCAGATCTAGCAATGTCTTCTTCCCATCGATGGAGAGGGCGCGTGGGCTGGGAGCCAGCCACAACCAGCTGAGGAGGAGCGTTGTGAGTCCGAAACAGCCTCCTTTCAAGGGCAGGACTGCTGAAAGGGAGCAGTGTCGTTCCTGAGGGTGGGCTGAGCCGCTGGTCGCTGTGCAGGACACCTGCCCTGCCGGCACTGCAGCACAGGCGTCTCTGGAAGCCCCCAGCCCTGCTGATCAGCGTTTCTCCAGCAGCAGCATTGCCAAGGCTGGGAGTTGGTTGGGGCATCATTTTTCAGAGTGATTGAGACTGAAGCAGAGAGCAAAGCAGAAAGCGCTGGTCCGGCATGCCTCCACCCATGGCGGGCTTGTGCTTTGGCCACTCCATGCTGTTGAGATCCCCTTGACTCAAAATAGATATATTTCTTTGCGCAGAAGGGCTAGAAGAAGCGGAGATGGGCAACAAGGATGATCAAAGAAATGGAGTGGCTTCCACCCAAGGAACAACAAGACAGGCTGGGCTGCCTCGTCCAGGGCAGAAGACAAGGAAAAGAAGACAGAAGGCAGGAGAAGCGAAGTTTTCCCCAGGTCAGACAAATCTGGGTGGATCTTCATGAGGATGATGGGCGATGCATCGCTGACACAAAGATTATCTCCAGCCCCTTCTCCTGGGGCTCAGCGTAGGACTTGCAGACGTGGTTACTGGAAACCTACCAAGACCAGATAGTATTTTTTTCCCCCTCAAAAGTGACTGAAATGTTTTGGCTGAAATTTACTTTTTTCTTGTGCGTTTTCACTGCGATTCTGGCCCCAGAAGAGAGCATTTCATCTACTGTAGGTAATGTTTGACAGCACTGTAAGCAAATGAAAATCGGGTCTTATAAAGAGCAGCGTCTGGAAACCTTCACCACGGAGGACTGGCCTCGTTTGTGATTACAAATCTATACGGTTTTGTACAATTGCACATCTTGGCCGGCTCTGAGGGCAATTCCTCAAGATTGCCTCTTTTTTTCTGAAAGTGCTGGCAATTTATTTGTGGGAAAACTTATTTTATAACCTCAGGAGAATAAAATGCTGTTGGTGTTGCCCTCTGAGATGTTTTTTAGGTCCTTCCCACCCCAGGAACGTCGATAGACCTTTGCATCAGCAGGCATAGGAGCAAGCGCTGAAATGTCGCGGAAGGAAGGGGAGAAATGGTTTCAGTCTTACGGATTTCTGCATAAAACAGAGGCTAAAAGCATGCCTTCGGAATAGTAGAGCAAGGATACTGTTCATTACATAAGGTTGTTGGGGAAAAAAAAATAGGCTGATTTACATTTTTATAGGAAATAAAAGGAGTTTTGTGGGTGACATAGCACCTTGCACTGAGAAAGTCAGCATGAGATAAGTGGGTTTCAAATAAAAGAGTAACCATTTTCCTGCGGGGACTGAATTCATACCAGAGAGCTTAGCTGGGGAGGAAAAGCATTTTTAAAAGAAATTTTTCGTTGCTATAAAAACTACATTTCAGTAGCACAATACGCATTTACTGCAAGGATGCTAATTCTCACCTTTGCCTGCAAATTTTTGCTGGTTCATCTGAGTTTCGGTGAAGCTTTGGGCAGCAGGAAAAGGAGACGACCTCTGGTTTGCGGCTGGGGTGTTTTTCAGGGCAGGAATTTCAGGGCAGGAGGAGAGTTTGATGTGCATTTTAGGAACGGGGGGATTTTTCGGCGGCCGTCGGAGCAGGCTGTAGTTTAGCGATACTTTAATTTCATTCACAACGAGTAGCCCGGTGGGGGTTTTATTCTGGTTTCAGGTTGGTGGCCCTTGGAGATTTGCTATGCCATGCTTCAGATCCGCTGCTGTCTGGCATAACAATTCAGGTTGCTCAAAAGCGATGATTAGCATAAATGAACGAGTGGGTGAAATGTTCATTATATTGCCTACTGTCATGTTTGTGTACCAGATTTTGTTGCCATCTGTCGTTTCTGTTTTCTTGTTGTTGCCAAAAGTTGTCATTCTGAATGGAGGGTGGAGACATATTTTCAAAAGCTAACACGAGATAATTTTAGGTACTTTAGGGCTCATATGTTCTGTGCTGGGTGTCAGCAGCCCTCATGTACATCAGCCTCGCACTTCTGGGCAGCGATTTAGTTAAAGGAGTTTTTAAAGTCATCGGTTGCAGTCTCACGCAAATGCATGAGATTCTCAGCTCTCGTCATTAGGAAAAAGTACCTGGTCCTTGCAGTTGCAAAGAAAAGCTTGAAAATAAAATATATGTTTTCCCTCATGTTAAATAAAACAGAGAATATAAAGAAGGGGGTATATAGTGACATCGGACTGTTAACAACCAAGCTCCTGCCTAGAGATCTGACCAAGGAAAGCGACAGCTCCGCTATAACAGACTGCGATGTCCCCAGATTATTTCCAGAGATGTAAATGTCCCGGGGATGAGAAGCTGGACAAATTCAACCTTGAAATAAGCTGCAGCTCTCTCGCCGTGACAGTAACTGCATACTGCGACAATTTGCAAGGGGAGCGGTGCACTCACCAGGGCTTGCAGCCTTTAAAGTAAAATTAGCTCATTTTCAACCGCACCGTTTTTAATTCAGTTTCTGGGAGGAATGGCTCAGCCTGTGAGCAGGGCATTGGTAGGGGAAGCCGCAAGGATCTATTGCCTTGCCTCAGTGCTGCAAGATCACCCGGTCCAAGAGCTCGGTGCCCCGTGCCAGCCGGGGAAGGAGAGGGCTCCGGGGTGCCTGGATCGTCCCCCTTCCTTTGGGCTGGAGCGCCAAGCTCGTGCTGCAAACGTTTAAACCCTCCCTGGCAGTGCCAGGGCCGCGCTGGCACCTCGTCGCTTCCCGTCGCAGCCCACAGCAGCTCCGCTCTCCCGAGGGCTGTGGGGTTTTAATCTGACCCAAATTACAGGGCTCAGTGGTCAAGTGAAATGCGATGACCTGTGACATCCGAAAATACAGAAAATGTGATCTAATGGTTTCAGTTGGACTTAAACTTCAGGAAAATACAAAGCCAGACGGTTTGGGGATGTTTTTTTGATGGTTTGGGCACAGCCAGCCAATGATCCAGATTCATAACCAAAGCTATGAAGATATCCCAGCATTGCGGTGGGAACTCGCGCTGGAGTGGGAGCGCAGAGGGTCACTGCTTGCTCAAGGAGAGGTGGCGCAGATGGAGATGGGGCTGCCTTTGCTCTGAAAGAGGCAGAGATTATTCCAGGCATCTCTGATTGAAGGCTGGGGGGAGACCAGGGCCAGGTCACGACAGCAACCACTTATAGACCAAAGGAGAAGAAGGATAAGAATGAGACTTCTTTCCAGCAACTCTTCAAAAAGCCCGAGATGTCCGGCAGGAGGGATTTGAACTCCATGTCCAGAGGCGCAGAGCACCCACCCGCTGCCTACCTGTGCCGGGATGTTTCCTGGCTTTGGCAGAATGAGAAGCCACCAAGGGAGATCCCTCAAAGAGGCCCAGAAATCATAGAATCATAGAATCATAGAATCATAGAATCATAGAATCACAGAATCGTTAAGGTTGGAGAAGACCCTTAAGATCATCAAGTCCAACCGTTAACCTATCACTGCCAAGCCCACCACTAACCCATGTCCCTCAGCACCACATCTCCCCGGCTTTTAAATCCCTCCAGGGATGGGGACTCAGCCCCTGCCCTGGGCAGCCTGGGCCAGGGCCTGGCAGCCCTTTGGGGGAAGAAGTTTTTCCCAATACCCAACCCAAACCTGCCCTGGCGCAGCTTGAGGCCGTTCCCTCTCGTCCCATCGCTTGTTCCTGGGGAGAAGAGACCGACCCCCCCGGCTCCAGCCTCCTTTCAGGCCGTTGCAGAGAGCGATGAGGGCTCCCCTCAGCCTCCTCTTCTCCAGGCTGAGCCCCCCCAGCTCCCCCAGCCGCTCCTCCCCAGCCTTGGGCTCCAGCCCCTGCCCCAGCCTCGCTGCCCTGCTCTGGCCACGCTCCAGCCCCTCCATGGCCGCCTTGGGGTGAGGACTGAACAGAGTACTCGAGGAGTGGCCTCACCAGTGCCGAATATGGGTGTCTGGGCTCCACCACAGAGAAGTTTGCACCAGCTGCTGGAGCCACAAGAGGGTAAATGAAGCGTCATGTTGTGAGTGAGTGAAAGCCACATCCCCTCTCCAGGTCTCCCTCTTTGTTGGGTGCCTCCTAGAAGCTTTTAAGCAGCCCTATGGTGGGTTTGCACCCTTAGTGGTGCCGGCCACCCAGCCTTGGCTGCCCTGGCCCCTTCCTTGTAACCGCAGGAGGAGGCAGGACTGACTGGCGGGGCAAAAAGGGGCTCGAGAGCACAGTGTGCAACTGGCGTCGGTGCTGTCAACCACGGCTCGACCCAAGTGCCGTTGCATGTGTCAGGGAGTCGGTCTGGGCTGGTCACCTCTGTAGCTGGAAGTCTGACGGCACTCTTCTTCCCAACTGCTTCGCTCTCCCCCTGCATGGGCTGGGGTGGCAGGACTGCATTTGCTCCAACAACTAGGCTCGTGCTGGCTCCGGTACGTTTTGTGATGGTTTAAGTTATAAACTCTTCCTGGCAGAGTCTCCATCCATGCAAAATCCTGTATTTTACAAGGTCTTTGGCTGCTTTTGTAGTATGGGTTTGAGATAACAGCTCTGTCCTGTTTTAACACCTCAGTAATGTAAATTGGCTTTCCTAGCTTGAATTCTCCCCTATTTGCTCTCTCCCACAGGGTAATTTTACAAAGCTTGTGAGCAAATTCCGCCTGAGCGTTTCAGGATGCTGCGAGCATCCTTTGTAAGAAGGTTGGGTCTGTTTTTATTTCACAAGTGTATTTCAGAGCTTTCAAATTCAAACCAGCCTGGTAAATTGCCCTAAATGAGCACCAAGTGCCGCCTTGTGTAGGAGAGCCTGGAAGGCAGCTGAGGAGCCTTCAGATAAGCAGGGAGATGTGAGCTTGGAGCACAGGGAGTGGAGTTGGCCTGGCAGAGGGGCCAAACCGGTTACTTACAGGCTGATTTAATAGATGTGACCATAAACTGGATATGGTGGAGTTGGGGGACAGATCCAAGGTGTGGTAGTTTGTCGAGCATCACTCCAGGATCACGATGATGGGACCTCCAGGCTGGGTGATTCGGAGATGATCTGGCTCCACTCCCCTGCTAAGCACAGGGTGGGGAGAAGCTTTAATAGCTGATGTGGGGTAGGAAGAAAAGCAGGAAAAAAGGGAGTTTCTCTTCTTAACGTCTAATCTGCTGTTGGCTTAAGAAAACAGAAAAACAAGCAACCTAGGATGATCTAAGCGCAGCATGCATGCGCGTGGCTGTGCACATCGACAGCCAACCTGTTGAATTCAGCGTTGTAGGAAGTAGGCAGCGTGCGTAAGGTGGACAGGTTGGTTTGAAAAGTTAATCCTGTTATAATTAGAGACAGTGTTGTATCAGCAAAATCACGGAGTCACAAATCAGAGGGCGAGATGACACCAAGATGTAGAGTGCGTCAAGTCTTGCAAGAATAGGACAGGAGTAATATGCAGAACAAAAATAATCCAGCCTCATGCTTCAAGGAACGGAGCAATAATCTGAGAGAGCCGGGGAAGGTTTCCCTCCCGGTCCAGCCGACAATGTGTTTGGCCTTGAGGAACTTCAGGCGAGAAGAATATCATGTCCAATCAAGGACACAAAATCCAAACAAATTAAAATGCATCTGGACTAATGTGCAGCTATGTGCGGGTACATTAAAAGTGCTTCCTGACCTTTGCAGGGATTGTTTTATACCCTGGAGGATGACATTTTATTACTCTTGCCTTCTACGTAATATATCATAGAAAAATATTATTTTGGCTATAAAATTATTCGCCTTCATTTTAAGCCCAGCAATAGTATTTAACTTTCTGATCCTTTTTGAAACTAATTTCCCCAGGCAAATTACATACTGTGCCAGGAGATTCCTTCGGCTTTAAATTTTCCTGCCATTAATGTCACAGAATGGGACATCACAGCTGAGAGGGTGATCATTTTTTTGATAACCTTGAAAGCAACAGACTAGAGCACCGCGTCGGAATTGCTCTCACACAGGTTTTCCAGTGGAAATTATCCCAGTTTTTCCTGTGCCAATTATCACCGCCACAACAGTCCGCTTTGCTGCCCTGCTCTGATCCCCTTAACCTGAGCTGGAAGCCGTAATGACAACAATTAATTCTATTTTCGCCTGAAGCCATTATTTAGGCACCGTGCAAACACGTGGCGAAAGCTTTTTCTGCTGAAAAAGGTTTTACAGCTGAAGGCCTCATGCTGTGTTTGGGAGAAATTCTGGACTATATCGACAAAAAGGGGTTTGGGTTTGGCTTTACCACACTCTGCGCTGAGCACCCGGGAGATGCCGGGTGTGATTCAGGCAGCCGACGCAAGTCGGTAGGAGGGAAGCGAGACGCATCCGAGCGGGATGCAAGAGAGCCAGACCTTACCCACGGAGCTCTCTGAGAGAACCACGGGGCTAGCGAAATAGTGGAGCCTTCGAACTGGTTGTTGCCCTAACAAGAAAAAATAAGGAATTTGGTTGGAATCAAAATGATGTGAAAAACTCCGTGAGGGGAAGGTTGGTGAAATGATATATTTTGGTCACTTTGTCCTTCCTTACTCCTTTTATTTTCCCAGTTTCAGAGCTAAAAGCTGTTTTGAAAGCTTTGCTCATGCAGCACGGAAATTACATGTGTTGTTTATCAATTAATTGATCAGTGCTTTCCAAATTCCAAAAGCTGAAACCTCAGGGGTTTTCCGAATACTCCCTGAATACCCGAACAAGCGAGAGTTCTCCACCGGCAGAAAAGGGCAGTTTTCCACAAACATGTTATTTGCTAGAAAGAGAGGAAAAAAAGCCATCATCATCCAACTCTACCAGTCCCCTAGAAATGCTGAGAAGATCACCAGCATTCACTCTTCTTTCTCCTGGAAAATGCAGTTCCTAACTCCGGACTGGAGGGAGGTGTCTCCTCTGCTCGACATCTGCCACTGTAATGCTCTTCTGGTGTCCAGCCCTACGCCACGGCCTGCCTGGTTTGGCCCCAGGTCTCCCGAACCTCAGGTCCTGAGCAGGAGGGCCCTCAAGAGACCACCGTGTCCACCCACCCACCCCAAGGTTGGGCCTGGAGCTAGATCTTTCATGATAGCTGTTTGACCAACACGGTGATGGGGACCAGACACCCACGGCATGGCTTGGTGGGGTGCTCTTCAAGCGACGTGGGGCTGGGCCACAACAGGTCTCACTTTGAACCAGACAGCACTGAGCTCCGAGCTCCTGTGGAAGTTGCTCTTTTTTTGTCCAAAACAAGGAAAGAACCCTTGTGGAGGAGGAAGAACGAGGCTGGAGACACAAACAGGTGGTTAATGTATTCACCTTGTCAGTCCAGCTCAATGGTTGATGAATATTGAAGAATTTTATACAAATTGGAACTGGTTCAGCAGGACAGTTTTCCAGAGACCCAGCCCAGAAGGGCTTCCTGGTCGCCGCTGGAGGCCCTTCCCTCCGCAGGAGGAGAGTGTGGTCCGCAGCCTTGCTCGAAGGCTCGAGGGGGATGAGCACCCCTGTTCCTCTTCGGGGTGAGCTGTGGGAGATGCAGGCTGGGGGGCTCCCCAAGAAGGGTGATTGTGGGGGGAACCCCAGGCTGGTGGGACAGAGTGATGGCCACCTGCAAAGCTGCTGGGCCGTGGGTGCTGCAGAGGTCTCATGTGCCCTAAGCTAGAGGGGTTTGCACATGTCCAGCCACAGAACGGTAGCCACCAGGCACTTCCATCACTGGAAGCACCAGCAAATGCAAAATTTAGGTGCCTCAGGGGAAAGGAGAGGGCTGAGCAGAGTCTGCAGATGGGGTGATGGCGAGGTGCTCAGGACAGCAGTAGGGCAGGGAAGTCCCATGGAGGAGCCGACCATTTCCCTCCAAAGAGCTCAGCTCTGGGACGGCGGTCCGGGTCTGCAGAGGCACAGTGCTGTGGTGCATTTGCCTTTGGGGCTGGTCTCTGCCCCGAGTGGGCCTCTCAGATGCATGATGGCATGTGATGGTGCAGCCGCCTCTGAGGCTTTACTGTGCTCTGAGAACTTGGGCAGAGTTAACTCTTGGAGCCTAATGCAGAAGATGATGGACCTGTCTGCCACCTAAAGCCAAAACATTTCACAGAGATGGCTTTTAACCCAGGCAACAGCAAGAGGCTGACACTATGGAGGAGCTTGGGGTTGCTCTCTGGGTGACTCTGGGAGTTCAACAGAGTTCTGATAAGAAATGCAGTTTTTAACAGCTGTGAGGAGTTGAGGCCAAAGCAAAAGGGTTACGGGGTGGTGGACAAGCCAGGATTAACCCTTGACAAGGTAGGGAGAATTTTCCAGGAATGAAGCTCCTAGAGATAACCAAAGGTCTTGCACTAAAGCCGTGATGACACCAAGAGTTCCTTTAAAGAAGAGGACTGAGGCAGAGGGACAGGCAAGGCCCAATGGAGCAGGACCAACAGCAGAGCCGTACTGTTGTGGCTACCTCCACCAGCCAGGACAACGGCAGAGCAGGGGACAAATGCAACCAGTGTCCCCATGGCTTTGCAAAGGCTGAGCAGAATTTTGCAGACAGGTGACGAACAGGATGATGGTGAGACTACGAGCTCAGGGAGAGTTTTCATGGGAACATCAGATTTTGCTGCAGCAAAAAATAAGGACTGTCAGCTGGAATGCAAGGAGGGCATTTCCAAATGTCATCTTAGGTGCTTACGTGGAAGTCACTGCATGGCTGTGAGCACTGCTACCAATAAAAACAAGACAGCTATATGCAGAGAGAGAAAACCAGCTGAACTATGAGATTTATGGTAATGAATTTACTTCCTTAAAAGAAATATGCGGTCTATCCAAGTAGGTTAATAAATGCTTGGATTGCATTTGATCGAAAGGAGCAATGCTTGGTGTGGTAAAATGTGCTGAGCCCTTGGTCTCATCTCTGCGACGCCCTCGTGGCAAGAGCAGAGGACAGAGGTGGGTGAGGAGGGATCTGAAGACATCTTTCGAGGGACAGGGAATTGCCCAGTCCCCCACCTTGGGGCAGAGGTTCAAAGATGCTAATGTCACTGCTCTGAGATGCATGGAGCGAAGAGAAGATTAAGAAGAGGTAGAGGCACCAGCTCTGGTGGGAAGGACGAGGTCTTTCTCTGAGATACAGGTTCAGGCAGGAGGTGGATTCTGCGGTGAACGGAGACGGGAGCAGAAGCGGTGCTCACCGCCAGAGCTCACGGCTCAGCACGTTAACTTGGACTGCCACTCATTTGGGATTAAGCTAATGCCGAGCTGTGACCTGCAGCACCTGGAGAGCTTGCAAATGCTCCCTCCTACTGACTGTGTAAAGGGGGAGGCCAAGCCTTTGACAGGGGGACAAGGCAGGGAGGTGGAAAATGCTGCAATCTTCCCATCTCGAATGGCCACAGCGTCCCTACGGTCACCCTGCATTTCCATGTGCTGAGGGAAGGGATCTTTCACCATAATCTGCAGGGGAAAAAAGTTTCATGTCTTCATTTTGGTCCGCGTTGGCTGAAACCACCCATAAACCACTAACTGCAACTGCTAAAAGGGAGCTGGCAGACATGAAACTTGCCCAGATTACCCAGATTACTCTTTTATGGGTAGAAATACGATTTTCAAACTGACTGTGAGGCTGGGTGAGAGTGGGTGTCAGATGGACAAAACTGTAGCGTAGCAGAGCCCAAAGACAGACATTTTTCATAGCAGTTTGACTCTTCTAAAGGAAAGCAAATGGACTGTTGTCTCTCAGGCAAAGTGCAAACTACGATTTCTAGAGCAACAAGCCAGGATGAGAGTGTAAAGACAGATTTTTTGTAATAGTTTGTCAGGCATGGCAAAACTACAGGCTAACTCCAGCAAAAGGGCTTCACATTTGGGACGCAAGAAAAAAGGACCACTCGGAGTGACAGATTGGATTATGTCAATGACAGAAGACTATGTGTTTTTCCTGAACTGTTATTCTTACTTCTGTGAGATAGCCTGACTTGTTAAACGGATGATTCCCCTACATCAGAGTTATGCTAGTAGAAAGGATGGTCTCGACAGACGACGGGCAGGATTTTGAGCAGTTCACAGTAATCTCCATGTTTGCATCCAGTCCCCTCTAGACTCTGTTCAACAAGTAGGTAGGAAATGGTTTAAAAATAATGAATATGTACTGAAAAGAAAAGGAGAATGAGGTCTCACCAGTGCTTAACAGCATGAAATGACAGGATGGCACCTACAAAACATGGCTAGCCACCTGCAGATCCTTTGTTTTGCATAAAATGAAGCAAGGAGACCACTTGGGATGTTCGTTAGGCTCCGTAGCCCAAGGAGCTAAGGGTTTGCAGAAGTGCACAGACATACAGCTAAACACAAAAAACAGCACTGTGATTGCGGTCCCAGGGGTTACCACCACTTCCTGAACACAACAAGAATTCACACATACAATGAGAATCAGAAGCCAGAAACAACAGTTATTTTGCATAAAGTTGCTTCACAATCTCACCAGTGCCGGGTGTGTGTCACCAGAGAGACGCGCTTGGAGGGAGAGGAGGCAGCACCTTCTGCAGCAGCGGGGAGGAGCGGAGGTGAGGGGCGCTGGGCTTGTCTTTTTGCCTGGGGCAGCTTCATTTGGCAGCACCCAGGGATGGGAAGGCAACCAGATGCTGGGACATAACGTTACCAGGAAAAACAGACTCTCTTATTCCCAATGAGAACTGCTCTGATGATGCCACGGTGACTGCTAGTTACAGGGCAGAGCTCCTCAGGAGTTATTCAAACATTGTTAATTGTTTGGCTGTAAGGTTTTGAGGTCACAAGCTATAGAAATGATACTTCCATGTTTTGGCCGGGGAAGGAAGGTAGGATCTCGGGAACTGTATCTTTAAGCAGCTTAGTTTTGGAGACAGGAAGTCTGGAAATGGGCTGCAGCAGTGCAGATTTTATTATGCAATTTCTCTTGGAACTAGTCCCTGAATAAAGGAGTTATCCATTAAGCACCTGCTTCACCGTGCCTCCCGAGCACCGCAGATGAAGTCCTCAGGAATCCGTGGAAGGGCTGAACCATCAGCTGGGGGAGCGGGGAGCTGTGCACTGGGGTCCAGACTGGGAATCCTGGGTGCAAGTTTGCAGCAGTAAGGCTCGCTCGCTATAGTGTCTTTCAGTCTCCTTTCTTCTCACAAAATCCTCCTACTCCGTTTGAGCTCGTTCTGTGTTTGGCATTACCAGGGGGTGAGGCCATCTGACTCTTGCAATACCAGTACCAAAGGGCCACGGCACCCCGAGCAGTACTATTAAGCCTTTTGGGTATTTAATCATAGCCCTGTTTCCAGGGGTGGTGGATAACAGTCGAGGTCTTCCTCTCCCTCCTGCCATTAACCCAATGCTGTTCTGATCCCACGGCAGGGGGCAACTGTAGCCATCCTAAGGGCACATCGTGCCACAGAGAAGCTGCAGGACACAGCAGCAATAGGATCCTCCTCCTCCCCTGCTGCCTGAGGTATAAAGCTGTGGGACCACTCAGATTCCGTCCCTGGTGGTCGACCTCCATCCTGACTTCATGTCAGGGCTGCAGAGTCATTACAGCAGCAGGGAAGAGGCTCATAAGGGGAAGGAAAATGCTATGGGTGTCTCCTGGCGTCAGCTGCTCCAGCAAATCCTTCGTTTCCAAGAGCGCAAGTGATGTAATGGGCAAGGCAAGCGCAAAAAGTTGTCCAAGCTGCAGTGAGCAAACTTGTTAAAAAGTCGAAGCAGCGGATAGCAAAGGGCACTGCTGTCCTCGGTTGTGCCTGACAATCTGACCTGATTTCCACCCCCCCACTTCCAACAGCAAAACATTTTCATAGACTCCTGGAATCATAGAACGCTTTGGGCTGGCAGGGCCCTTTCCAGGCCATCCCGTCCATCCCCCTGCCAAGGGCAGGGACAGCTTCAACCACATCAGGGTGCTCAGAGCCCCGTCCAGCCGGGCCTTGAAGGTTTCCAGGGATGGGGCATCTCCCACCGCTCTGGGCAACCCCTGCCACTGTCTCACCACCCTCGGCGTAAACAATTTCTTCCTTATATCCAGTCTGAATCTCCCCTCTTTCAGCTTAAAACCATCCCCCCTTGTCCTGTCGCAGCAGGCCCTGCTAAAAAGCCTGTCCCCCCCTTTCTTGTCGGCCCCCTTTCAGCACGGCAAGGCCGCAGTGAGGTCTCCCCGCAGCCTCCTCCTCTCCAGGCTGAACCCCCCCAGCTCTCAGCCTGTCCTCCCAGCAGAGCTGTGCCACCCTCGGAGCATTTCGGTGGCCCTCAACCATTTTTGTTTCCCTCAACCTAAACTGGGGCAAATGCCTTCTATCACAGTAAAACGTTGCTGGACAAAAGCTGTTGCTCTCATGTCTGGAGCTGCTGTGAGACACCGAACCCTGTCCCACACTGAGCCATCCTAAAACAGACGGGAGCTCGCTGCTTTGGAAGGAAATTAAGGCAGCCATAACCAGAGTACGCTTACTTGTGAAGCTAATGAGTAATATAGTGATAGGAGCAGAGGCCTGTAAGAGACCTCCAGCGTGATTACAGCCAGACCTCAGCAAGGACAGGCACCATGTAAATAAATACAGAATTTGCAAGTAAATGTAATGAAATGCATGTAAATGTAGAAGTAAATGTAATGAATTCGAGTTTTGCAGTAAACAAAAGCCAGACTTGCTCTTTGCAAAAGAAGGTGTGACTATTAAACCAATAAAACGTTGCCGATTAATCCATCCTGGCTTATGGACTTTATCAACACATCCTCAAGATTGTCTCAGTGCCCTTCTCCAGCCTGTCCTTGGCTGCTCCTTGGGGACGTAGTGACACGTAGGCGATGAAAACAGCCCCGAGCAACCAGTTTGGGTACGAGGAGCTCTGCTGCCACATTGGCATGTCACCGGGGCTTATACGACCTGCTTCTCAGGTTGGGAACCAGTATGGAAATCCATGGAAGTATATGAGCTCCAGTCCTATAAACCTGTTTTGGTCTGGGGAAGTCTGTCTAGACAGAGCACAAGGCATTTGTAAAGCAAGGCTGGCTCCGATCAGCTCAAGTTGGATGTCTGCCCTCATGTGCGACTGCGCCGGCCGACGCGGTGGGGCAAAGCCGCACATGAAGGGTCAAGGAGCAGGGGAAAGCTGAGCGCACGGGTGTGCAGAAAGCACGGGGAGAAGCCCATCAGCCAGGCCACAGCAACCCCTCGCAGGGTGCGTGTGGGTGCAGGCACAGGCAGGCGTGAGGATGCTGCTGCATAGGTTTCGGTAGGAAGGCAGGAGGAGGAAGAGAGGAGGACACAAGCACCCCATGGCCGAGCGTCTCCCCCAGGCCCTGGCTGGGTGTCACCCGCTGAGCTCAGCACTCGTAGGGGGCTGGCATGGCCTCTCCGGACTGTGTCAGGGTCTTGCTGTGCCTCGGCCCTGAGGGAACTGGGGGGTCTGAGGGGGGACCTTGGGTGGGGATGCTATGAGGGGTTGTTGAGAGAGGAGATTTGTGGCGGGAATGAGAGGGGAGACTGTGAGGGGCTGAGGGGAGACTGAGAGGGGACGCTGTGAGGGGGACGTCAAGAGGCGAGATTTGCGGTGGGACTGAGAGGAGGGACTGTGAGGGGCTGAGAGGAGACAGAGGGGACGGTGTGAGGGGACGTGGAGAGGGGAGATTTGCGGCGGGACTGAGAGGGGAGACTGTGGGGAGGATAATGTGGAGGGCGACTGTGAGGGGACTGAGGGGAGACCGAGAGGGGACGCTGTGAGGGGGACGTCAAGAGGGCAGATTTGCGGTAGGACTGAGAGGAGGGACTGTGAGGGGCTGAGGGGGGACTGAGAGGGGACGCTGTGAGGGGACGTGGAGAGGGGAGATTTGCGGTGGGACTGAGAGACTATGGGGGGCTGAGGGGACACTGTGAGGGGACGCGGAGAGGGGAGATTTGCAGAGGGACTGAGGGGGGAGACTGTGGGGAGGATAACGTGGAGGGCGACTGAAGGGACTGAGGGGAGGCTGAGAGGGGACAGTGTGAGGGGATATTGAGAGGGGAGATTCATGGTGGGAATGAGAGGGGAGACTGTGGGGGAATGAGTGGAGGATAGTGTGAGGGTGACTGCGAGGGGACTGAGTGGGGACGCTGTGAGGGGGACGTTGAGAAGGGAGATTTGCGGTGGGACTGGGAGACTATGGGGGGCTGAGGGGAGGATGATGGAGGGGGAAGTGAGGGGACGCTGTGAGGGGGACGTGGAGAGAGGACATCCACGGCGGGACTGAGAGATTGCGGGAGGCACTGCGGGAGGCGACTGCGAGGGGACCGAGGGAGGACACCGTGAAGGGGCGGCTGCAGGGGGAAACCCTGACAGGGGCGAGACTGAGGTGAGCGACTGGGGGCAACCGAGGGAGTCCCTGAGGGGGGACGAGCGCAGGGCGACAGCGGGGCGGGGACCGCCGTCCCCTCAGCGGATCAACTGAGGACGATCTCGTCTTTTCCCGGCGCCGCTCGCGCCTTTCTGGCGTCGGCGGAGGCGGGAGGGGAAGGGAGGCGTGGCCCGTGCGCGGTGACGCAAGGCGCAGTCCCCGCCCCGTCCCCGCCCCATGGTCTCTGGAAAAGAGAAGAGAAAAAAAAACTTTTTTTTTTAATTGAGGAATCAACAGCCGCCATCTTGTTGCGGAGCCGGAGCGCGGCGCGATCGGAGCGGGGCCGGGCCGGGCCGGGCCGGGGCAGCGGGGCCGCCCGCCGGGGACACGGGCAACCGCGGGGAGCGCCGCCGACGGCCAGAGGGGCTCGGGGCAGCGGGGCAGAACCGGCCGGAACCAACCCAGCGCCGCCGCCGGGACCGGGAACCGCCGCCGCCGCCGCGCCGCGCTCATTGTTTTGGGGCGTTTTTTGGGTGTTTTCGGGTTTTTGCCGGGTTTTTGTGGTTTTTCGAATTTTTTTTTCTTTTTACCCCCTTCCCACCTCTTTTTTTTTTTTTTTTTTGCCCCCGCCCCCCCCCCCCCCCCCCCCCCACCTCGGCCGGGGGCGGCGGGCGGGGGCCGCCGCGGGGCCGGGGCGAAGCAGCCCGGGCGCGGAGGGGAGGGGACGGGGCGAGGTGGAGGGGAGCGCGGGGGGGGGGGGCGCTATGCTCCCCCAGTGACTGACTGAGCCGCCATCCGGGCACCTCCTCGGCGGCGGCGGCGGCGGCGGCGGCGGCCGGGCGGGGGGGAAAGAGGGGCCGGGAGGAGCGAGGCCGGCAGGGAGGGGGCGCTGGGCTCTTCCCCACCCCGCCCCGAACCCTCCTCCCCTGCGGCCTGCTGCGGCGGCGGCCCGGCCCGGGTATGG
This sequence comes from Nipponia nippon, assembly GCF_047370975.1. Classification (NCBI taxonomy): domain Eukaryota; kingdom Metazoa; phylum Chordata; class Aves; order Pelecaniformes; family Threskiornithidae; genus Nipponia; species Nipponia nippon. The sequence goes on from NW_028262369.1 coordinate 2,627,098, forward strand.
GGGAACGGGGGCCGCCGCCGGTCGGGCACTGAGCGGCGCTGTTGTTCGACGGTGGGTTCCCCCCTTTGGAGGAACGGAGAGAAGAGAGAGAGAGCTTCACCCCTTCGCCTCAAGACTCTTCAACGATTACCGGCTCGGCGGCCTCTCCTCGGACCATGGCGGAGAACTTACTCGACGGGCCGCCCAACCCTAAGCGAGCCAAGCTCAACTCGCCGGGCTTCTCCGCCAGCGATAGCACAGGTAAGGCCTGCGGGGGCGGGCGGGCCTCACCGGCGGTCCCCCCCCCCCCTTCCCCTTCCCTCCGGCGGGCGGTCGGGCCCGACCGCCCGCCGGAGGGAAGGGGAAGGGGGGGGGGGAGAACCGCCCGCCCTGCCTCGGTTCCCGGCGGGGGTGGGAACCGGCCTGGCGAGGTGCCGGGAAAAACGGGAGGGGGGGGGAAGGATCCCTCCCGGAGCGGCTGGGCCTCCTCCAGTCGAAGTTACCGGGCGGAACCCATACACCAAGTACCGTCCCGGCTATAAATAGCGGTTAGAAAAGACGGGTAAAGGCCTTCGAGTTGAATTTCCCATTCCCTTTCTTTTTATTATCGACCACCGCTTCGTTTTAACGGGGAAGGGATGGAGGGATCCGCCTCGGCTTGGATGCTGGGGGTGTCCAGGTGAGCGGGCAGGGAAGGAGGA